>NC_082687.1:74811379-76011379 GCF_949987515.2 Delphinus delphis
GCACCACTCTTCTGTTACACCAAAAAGGATGAAATGCCCTTTTCAGTAAGGGCAAAGAGGCATAGAGTAAAATTTTACTAAAGGAATTAAGGAGGGAAAATGACAGCTTTTTATAAGACCTGGAGAGTACATTTGTGGAACTGGAAAAATGAGTGAGAAGAGTGAATTGGGGTTAGGTGAGATTACTGTGTGACCTTGGTTACCCCATCCCATGATAATACATACCAGGGAGGAGAGGTGTAGTGAGACCCTTTGCTACTTAGGATTCATTCGGTTGCAAGTGACAGAAATCCAATCCCAAATAGCTTAAGCAATCGATCAACAAACAAATATATCAAATTAAATTCTATACATAAAGTTACGTATATACATATATATTTACTTAGCTGGAAATCCCAAGGGGTGGAACATGACTAAATCAAAGGAGTCAAAAGAGGTCATCAGGATTGTTTTTCTCTCTCTCTCTGTTGTCCTCTGTGTTGGTTTTTTGTTTTAACAATTCTCATTCCTATGGAAAACCCCACAGCTTTCTCATCCCCAGAAGGGCTCTGATTCACCAGCATGGTGCCACACCTGGACCTGTCCCTGAGTCCTGGGACATGGAGGGGTCTGTTGATAGGAGACATGAGAGGGTGGATGGGCAGGAGAAAGTAGGTGTCTGCTGTACTCCTGAGCTCCCTTTCCTCAGTGCAGGTGCCTAGTTGATTCCCACATCTTATGCCTCAGACTCCAAAGTTGAAGTACACCACCTTCCTTGCACTTCATTTACTAGCATGGATTTACAACTCTCAGGGTTGTTTATCTGTGTAGCTAAGCCTATTGATAACTGCTAGAGGTTTTATCATTTCAGCAAGATTTTACTCTGAGAACACTGAGTACTTGACTTGTCTCTATTGAGAAACTTTATCATTTCCTTTTTTTCCACCAAGGGGATGCCCATTGACAAATATCTAGTTCTAGAATTGGCATAAGAGTACAGATCTGATTGGGAAGGAACCAGTATTATGAACATTATTATCTCCTTGCTTTGTTTCAAGAGCAAGAAAACCTCCTGAATAATCCTTGGGGCGGGGGGGGAATAAATACAACATGCTATTCTGTCAGCATTATGTTTATTAAGGATTTGTATTCTCTTTCCTAGTCATTTGAAGTTTGTGGTAAGTTCAATTTTATATCTCTGTTGCGTGGTACCACATAATAGGGAGTGAAAAAATATCTATTGAATGACTGAATGAAGAGTCAAGAATTTTTGGATCATTTTACTGGATGTTCTAATTTGGCAAAGTCAGAATTATATGTTAAAATTCATAATATTACCCCAGAACATCCACATTTATTTGTTATAATTTAGGTTTATTATAATTAATATGTTTTTAGTTATCATATTTATGAGCAGGAAGAAAAACACTGATGCCCACCTTTTTTAGTTGAATTAACCCTTGATAATAACTGGCCAGAGCAGTGAGCGCCCTTTCCAGTTTCTTATCTCTCTTGACGAAACTTAAAATTTTTTTCGTGTACATTCCTAGGGCACTTTGTGGAAGAACTTCACACTCTTTGAGCACTTGCTGTGTGCCAAGTGTTCTGTGGACACACTGTCTTAGTGAAATCCCACAGCCATACCGTAAATCCTTCTTCCTCTTTCTCAGCTGTTAAGAGAATCAGTCATTCCCTCCTTCATGATACCATCTATTATGGCATTTATCACACTGCACTGTAACAATTATTTGTATTTCTGTGCCTCCTACTAGACTATGAGTTTTTCAACTACAGAGTCTGTCTTATTCAGATGTGTATTCTCAGTACCCAGCTCACAGTGGGAACTCTACAAATATTTTTTAACAATTTGGGTATTTTGTGATCTTTATTTTACAAATTAACATCTGAGGCTTGCCCAAGGTTACTAAGTGGAAAGTGATAAGGTTAGTTGTTTTTTGTTTTTTTAATTTATTCTTGGCTGTGTTGGATCTTCGTTTCTGTGTAAGGGCTTTCTCTAGTTGCAGAGAGCGGGGGCCACTCTTCATGGCAGTGCGCGGGCCTCTCACTGTCGTGGCCTATCGTTGCGGAGCACAGGCTCCAGACGCGCAGGCTCAGTAGCTGTAGCTCACGGGCCTAGTTGCTCCACGGCATGTGGGATCCTCCCAGACCAGAGCTCAAACCTGTGTCCCCTGCATTGGCAGGCAGATTCTCAACCACTGCACCACCAAGAAAGCCCCTAAGGTTAGTTTTTGAGCTCATGTATACCGGACTCTGTCTTGTTTTCTTTCTGCTAAACCAGTCTGGATTATTAGAAAGGAAGGTTGGCTGGAGTGATGAGGATGACTGAGGAGGGGAAATATAAGGGAACAATGAAGAGAGTCATTGCTTGCTGGGGCTGGGAATGGAGGTTAATTATACATTGCTCGGTTTAGCAGTGCTCTGGCCCCGGCACTCCCGTCCCCAGTGCACGTGCGCCCATACACAAACACACACACACACACACACGCACGCACGCACGCACGCACGCATGCTCGCATATACAGACACCATCAGGGACTGCGTCATAAAGTCTGAGTGAGCAGGGACCAGAGAAAGCATTTTCTTGAAAAGCTGTTCACTGTGAGAATAACAAAGAGCTGGAGCACTAAGCCATCCACCAGGACATAAAAAAATCATTGTCATAATGGAACCTTCTCTGTAGGGTTATTCAGTGTGGTGAGATTTTACCTATATGGTTCTAGTTTGAGATGAAAGCAGGGGAAAATACGTAACATTAACATTACAATTCCCACAGTTGCATGTCTGCATGTTATTTCTTGGACATGAGGGTTGGAATGGGAGAGATTTAGGAGAAGCCTTTGAAATAGAAGCGGGGGTGGTGAGTGTAGCATCTGCCATCCTTCCACTCTCACATGCTTGGCTTTTTTTTTTTTAAATAATATCTTTATTTGGGATATAGTTCACCTATTTAAAGTGTACGATTAGGGGCTTCCCTGGTGGCACAGTGGTTAAGAATCTGCCTGCCGATGCAGAGGACATGGTTCGAGCCCTGGTCCGGGAAGATCCCACATGCCACGGAGCAACTAAGCTCAACTACTGAGCCTGCACTCTAGAGCCCGCGAACCACAACCACTGAGCCTGCGAGCCGCAACTACTGAGGTCCACGTGCCTAGAGCCTGAGCTCTGCAACAAGAGAAGCCACCTCAGTGAGAAGCCTGCGCACCACAACAAAGAGTAGCCCCCCGTCACCACAACTAGAGAAAGCTGCGCGCAGCAACGAAGACCTAATGCAGCCAAATTAAATAATAAATAAATTAATTTTTTAAAAAAAAGTATACAATTCAATGGGTTTTAGTATATTTATAGAGTAGTTCAACCATCATTACAATCGATTTTAGAACATTTTCATCACCTCTCTAAAAAAATCCCCTGTACCCATTACCAATCACTTCCCTTTTCTTCCCACCCCCTAGTCCAGCCATATACAAAACTAATCTACTTTCTGACTATAGATTTGCCTATTCTGAACATTTCACATAAATGGAATTGATACAATATGTGGTCTTTTGTGACTGGCTCCTTTCACTTAGCTTAATGTTTTCAAGGTTCACCCATGTCTCAATACTTCATTCTTTTTTATTGCTGAGTAGTTGTTTTGCATTGTATGAATAGACATATTTTATTTATCTTTATTCATCAGTTGATAGACATTCGAGTTGACTTTACTTTTGGGCTATTATAATGCTGCTGTGATCATTCATGTACTAATTTTTGTGTGGTCATAAGTATTCATTTCTCTTGGGTATATACTTAGAAGTGGAATTGCTAGGTTATGGTAATTCTTTTGATGAACTGCCAGACAGTTTTCCAAAGTGACTGTACCATTTTACATTCCCATCAGCAGTGTATGAAGGTTCCAATGTCTGCACATCCTTCCAACACTTGTTATGATCAGCCCTTTTGGTTATAGTCATTCTGGTGGGTGTGTAGTGGTATCTCATTACAATTTTAATTTGTATTTCTGTGGTGGCTAATTATATTGAGCATTTTCCGTGTGCTTTTTGGCCATTTGTGTATCTTCTTTGAAGAAAGTCCATTCAGATCTTTTGCCTGCTTCTCACTTGGGTCATTTGTCTTTTTATTATTGAGTTGTAGGAGTTCTTTATATATTTTAGACACGGGTCCCTTATTAGACATCTAATTTGCGAATATTTTCTCCCATTTTGTGGGTTATCCTTTTCCTTTTTTTTTTTTTTTAGCTGCGTTTGGTCTTTGTTGCTGCGCACGGGCTTTCTCTAGTTGTGGTGAGCGGGGGCTACTCTTCGTTGTGGTGCGCAGGCTTCTCATTGCGGTGGCTTCTCTTTTGCAGAGCACGGGCTCTAGGGCACGCAGGCTGCAGTAGTTGTGGCGCACAGGCTTAGTTGCTCCGTGGCACTTGGGACCTTCCCGGACCAGGGCTCGAACCTATGTCCCCTTCATTGCCAGGCAGATTCTTAACCACTGTACCACCAGGGAAGTCCACCTTTCACTTTGTTAATGATGTCCTTTGAGGCACAAAAACATTTCAGTTGGCTAAGTCTAATTTAATGATTTTTTTTCTTTTGTTGCTTGTGCTTTTGGCGTCATATCTACAATGCCATTGCCTGATCTAAGGTCATGAAAATTTACTCCTATTTTTTCTTCTAAGAGTTTTACGGTTTTAGCTCTTAGATTTGGGTGATTGACACATTATTATTATTATTATTATTATTATTATTATTATTATTATTTTTGGCCATGCCACGCAGCATCTTAGTTCCCCAATCAGGGATCGAACCTGTGCCCCCTGCCTTGGAAGCATGAAGGCTTAATCACTGGACCGCCAGGGAAGTCCCTTAATTTTTGTATATGGTATGAGTTACGGGTCCAACTTCGTTCTCTTGCATTTGGATAGTTGTTCTAGCATCATTTCTTTAAAATATATATATATATATATTTATTTATTTTATTTTTGGTTGCGTTGGGTCTTTGTTGCTGCGCGCAGGCTTTCTCTAGTTGTGGCGAGCAGGGGCTACTCTTCGTTGTGGTGCACAGGCTCTAGAGCGCAGGCTCAGTAGTTGTGGCGCACAGGCTTAGTTGCTCCATGGCATGTGGGATCTTCCCAGACCAGGGATCAAATCCATGTCCCCTGCATTGGCAGGCAGATTCCTAACCACTGCCCCACCAGGGAAGTCCCTAACATCATTTCTTAAAAAGACTATTCTTTTCCCATTGAGTGGACTTAACACCCTTGTCAAAAAATCAGTTCACTGTAGACATATGGTTTGAGGTTTTTTGCCTGTTTTCTGGACAGTCAGTTCTATTCCATTGATCAATATGTCTGTCCTTACACTAGTACTATACTGTCTTAATCACCATAGCTTTATAGTAAGTTTTGAAATTGGGAAATGTGAGTCCTCCAAATTTGGTCTTCTTTTTCAAGACTGTTTTGGCTTCTGGGCCCCTTTAATTTTTGTATGAATTTTAGGATGAGCTTATCAATTTCTTCAAAGAAGCTAGCTGGGATATTGATAAGAATTGTGTTGAATACATAGATCAGTTTGAGGAGTACTGCTATTAACAATATTACATCTTTGATCCATGAACATGAGATGTTTTTCTCTTTATTTAGATCCTCTTTTCATTTATTTCAACGTTTTGATGTTTTCATATTATTTTGTTATTTTTAATACTATTTTAAATGAAACTATTTTGTTAATTTCAGTTTTGGGATTGTTCATTGATACTGTGTAGAAATACAATTGATTTTTGTATATTGGTCTTGTATCCTGCAACCTTGTTAGACTTGTTTAGTAGTTCTAATAGTGTTTTAGTGGATTCTTTAGGATTTTATGCATATAAGATCATGTCAGCTGTGAATATATGTAGTTTTACATCTTCCTTTCCAATAGGATTGCCCTTTATTTCTTTTTCTTGCCTAATTACCCTGGCTAAAATCTCCAGTACAGTGTTCAGTAGATGTGGCAAAGAGTGGGCATCCTTGTCTTGTTACAGATCTTAGGGGGAAAGCATTCAGTCTTTTACCATGAAGTATCATGTTAGCTGGGGGCTTTTGTAGATGCTTTTTTATAAGATTGAAGAAGTTCCCTTGGTTTCTAGTACGTTGAGTGTTTTAATCATTAAAGGTTGTTGCATTTTGTCAAATTTTTTTTGGTGTCTATTAAAATGATTGTATGTTTTTTGTCCTTCATTAATAAGGTGTGGTGTATTGCATTGATTGATTTTCTTATGTTAAAACCTTGCATTCCTGGGATAAATCACACTTGATCATGGTGTATAATCCTTTTTACGTTGTGTTCAATTCGCTAGTGTTTTGTTGAGGATTTTTGCATGTATTCATAAGAGATATTGATTTGTAGTTTTCTTGTGATGTCTTTGTCAGGATTTTGTCGCAGGGTAACACTGGCCTCACTGAATTGAGAAATGTTCCGTCCTCTTCTATTTTTTGGAAGAGCTTGTGAAGGATTGGTGATAATCATACTTTAAACATTTGGTGTTAGAATTCACTAGCAAAGCCATCTGTTCCTGGGATTTTCTTCATGGGAAAAAAAATTTTATTACTAATTCAAACTCTACTTACTATAAGTCTATTCAGATTTTCTATTTCTTCTTGAGTCTGTTTTGGTAGAAGTGTCTTTCTAGGAATTTGTCCATTGATACATCTAGGTCATAGATATATCTTTTTTATTTCTGTGAGGTCAGTAGTGATGTCCCTCTTTTATTCCTGAGTTTAATAAGTGGAGTTTTCTCTTATTTTCATAGTCATTCTAGCTAAAGGTTTGTCAATATTGATCTTTTCAAACAACAAACTTTCAGTTTCATTGATTTTCTTTATTATTTTTCTATTCTCCATTTCCTTTATTTCCATTCAAATCCTTATTCTTATTTATTCCTTCCTTATCTTGTTTCAGATTTAGTTTGCTCTTTTTCTAGTTTCTTAAAGTGGAAGGTTAGGTTATTTATTGCATTTTCATTGTTGTCTTCATTATCTGTCTCACAAGACAGTTTGTGAGTGACCAATGCTGAATCTCAGCCAGTGCATTCAGACCTTCTCCTTTGGGGGCAGAATAACAAGGCAACTGGATCCATGAGATGGGTATAGAGAGAATAATTGATGAAATACTGGCTTCTCATTGTGATGGAGTCCATGTGGCCTTGTAGTTCTGGGGTCAAAACATGGGCTCTGGAGTCTGGCTGCCTGGGTGTGAGTTCTGTCTCTGTCATTTAGTAGCTGTGAGACTTTGGGCAACTTAATGTAAGTTCTCTAAGCCTCAGTTTCCACATTTGTAAAATCAGCATAAAGCTAGTTACTCCCTCATAGTGTTGTTGTGAGGATTAAATGAGCTAACACGTGAAGTCTCAGCCTAGAGTTGTACATGGTGAATGCTCAGTCAGGGTTAGCTATCCTGTTGTTGTTGTTGATGTTGTTAGGTCAGATGAGCCTATGCTGTGCTAACTCCATGTAAAGTAGCTTCAGAGCCTGGAGTTGTGTTTCCATTAGTTTGTACTTCCTTGCCACCCATCCATGACCTCACCTGCACGTGCTACCAGGATGAGCCTCACCTGTGTTTGCTACCAGGCGCCGAGACACATTTCCTACTGAGGTGTGGCAGCCTACGCTGTTATTACTTCCAAATAAGAAATCTTCTTTTCTCCAAAAGATCGCTGTCCTAACTTATTTGATCATCCATCCATCCATACTGTAATGATACTATGAGAACAAAGGCAGGAAATGTATTTTCCTAAGCAAATTTGACACAGGTCAGGATGGGAGTACCATAAATTATGAAAACAGTGTCACTATCTCATTTACGTTTTACAGTACTTAAAGTTCTCCTCTTGAAGTGGGGATAGAAATGCTCTCTGTGAACGCACCAGAGGAGCTAACATTAAGATTCTGGTACCTGAGGCTCCATGGGGGTAGCACGTTCTCCCATTGCAGCTTCAAGGCACTGGCTGTTGTTTATGTGCCCAATGGAATAAAAACAGTATATACATGTTATTCTCATCCTTTAGCCAAAGGATGGCCGTTACTTTTAGAAGAAGAAAAAAGGTATAGATCAATCCTCATCAGGAAACCTTCAGTTAGCTTCCTTTAAAATGAAAATACAGCCAATTTCTAGTTATTTATGAATGGTATTAGTTAAGATAAAACTAACCTTCAAGCAAAGTAATATTTTCATAAAAATATTTTATTAACTATAGCTAGATACTAGTTTTATGTCTTTACTATTTGAATATAAATATTAGTATTTAATATTAAAACAATAGGTGAGCATTATTTTAATAATATATTGCTTCTCTTCCTGAAAACTCAGAGCATTTTCATGCATAATGTATATTTTTCTCCCTCACAGCATCTCTGAGGTTGTTATAGGGAAATAATTATTCCCATTTTACCTGTGGGAAGAAGAAATAAAATATTTCAAAGATGTTTTCCCCAAGATCTTCTAGTTAGTAGAATAAGTACAACCAGTACTCAATTACTCAATTATTCATCCCTCCCCTTTCTCTCTCTCTCTTTTTTTCTCCATTAAACTTTTCTTATTAGAAACATCACTAAGTATTAGAAAGGATGTGGATATCCCCCTTCTTTCCTCTGTCCCTGTAGGTGCAGAGAAATTCGAGAATACTAGGTTATACGTAGGGAAAAAGTGAAGAAAAGAACTCATTAGTCTATAAATTGATAATCAGCTTTCTTAGTGAGATATATGTATCATTAGATGAATTTTATCCAAGGATGGGTTGAAAGTAGATTTATTTTTTGGAAGACTGAATTTAGTATGAATTAGTCAAAGATACAGTTATATTAATAATTGTTTTGTTTACCTCTTCATACACAGAGGTGAGCCACTCTTGTTCTTTGTGTAGCCATGATTACAAATAATTATACGAGGATGTGAAAGATGGGCCATAAGGGGTGCTGAGAAAACTGATGGGTCACGAGTTATAAATTAGGCAATTAGAGTGGTCTGGGATCAGCAGCACAGATGTCTCTCCCGGCTTGGGCTCCTTAAACACTTAAATGTCCAATAGAAGTTTCTGTGATATGCTGAGAATCTATAATTGAAAGTTGTTAGGTTAAATACATTTTGTAGCTCTGTGTTATCAATCTGTAAATGTTATTGGCTGTCTACTATTTTCCAAAAATTTTAGGCCAGCCAGAATAAGAGACCACTATCACTTTAGAAGATCATTTCAAAGAGTGCCAAGACATCAAGTTAAGCTGCACACACTGAAGCAACTGTAAAGTGTGTGTGTGTGTGTGTGTGTATTTATTACACATTATATCTAGATAGTGATTTTTTCGCAGGAAAGAAATGGATGATGTAGAGGTGAAATCACTAACATCATCAGATAGTGGAGACCACAAGGAACATCTCAGTTCCTGAGACCGACTCATTCTGGTTTCTTTTTTGTCACATTCAATTCTACCTGCCAATCTTCAACACAGGTTCTAAAAGAAACTTCTGGTGTAAAAGAGCTAATAGATAAACTTTGACCATCCTATGTTGCTGCCTCCTAGGGGAGCACTGGGAATAATTTTTGGTGGCTACTGAAATCTTAAGACACTTCCACTCCAGTGAATGATCAAAATAAATTTGAATCCCTGTGAATGGACCAGGGGTGACTTATAGAAAACAGTAACAATCAGGGATCACCTGACAGATAAGGATTGATTAAACATGTATGTGGATTATCAAGATCATAGCATATAAATTACCCAGAGACCAGCCATTAATGCTGTGTAAGTGCCTTTACGGTTAAAAGGGGTACATGTGTGCTCTGTTGAATCATAGTCACATGGGGAATTGGTTCTACCAGAACTTCTAAATTCACAAACCAATGTCTCTCAACCCATTTCCCTTCTACCCAGCACTCACCACCACCCCCGCCCCCATTTCCTCTGAGGATTTTACAACTTCCATTTAAATCTGTAGCCCTTCCCAGGGTATAACATTGTCAAAAGTATTCCTTACATGTAGTCCATTTCTAAAAGTTTATGAAAAATTTAATTACTCCACAATCTGAGATAAAGTATGGACAAGAATGAATTTTATAAATTATACAGTACTATACAAATTAGTAATTATCCTTACTACTGAAAATAGAAACATTTCTTCTTCATTTTGATAGAACAGAAGCTAGATTGTTCTCTTATGCAAATGAGAAAATTATTATATTTTTGTCATTTAACAGATCTTGAATTGAGGATCTACCGTGTAGGAATAAGCCAGTAGGTTAGGCAGCACAAAGAATATGGACATGAAAGAATTTGCTCTGTGTCCTCAGGCATCTTACAACTCCTTATCATGTCCTTATACCAGTTTATATTCCCACTAGAGTATATGTGAGTCCCTGTTTTCCCCAACATTCACCACCAGTGGGTGTTATAAAATTTTTAAACTTTTGTTGATTTGATAGGACTTTTTTTGTTTAGGTTTACATTTATTTAACTGAACAAAATTCAGTTTGAATAGAGTGGAACGTATTTTTATGTTTATTGGCCATAGAATTTTTCTGTACATTGCCTGTTCATGTCTTTGCTTGTATTTATTGGGTTACATTTTCTTTATTGATTCGTAAGAGCTCTTGCACATTAAGGAAATTGACTTTTCATTATATGTGTTGCAGCCCATCCTGTTTGTAGTTTGTCTTTGATTTTGTTTTAATAAATATTTCTGAATTCCATTTAATTCTTGATAGAAAGAAAAGTAATGATTGGGACCAGTTTTTAGTTTGATTTGAAATTTAGATAAATTATCAGTTTCAATCTTAGCTACTGTGTTTAGTTATTTAATTCTCCAACCTAAGTTCAACTATTAACTGATGTGTCTTTTGGCACATAGGTATGTGCATATAAAGAATCTAAAATGGAGATTTCTTATATCATAATTTTTTAATTCTTCATTTCTGAAAGAGAAGTAAGTACCATTAATGGTATTCTATTTCTTCAATTAATTATTATTATTACTATTTTGTAGTTTTAGTGACAATCACTCAAAAGAAATTTAATAAGCAGTTACTGTTAATCACGTGCTTGTAAGTTTGAGGGATGTGTCGAGTTCCTCGTCATAAAAGTATGTTTTCACAGTAATGTGTTTTTTCCAATTTAAAAAATTGTCCATTTGAGTAATTATAAGGAGTCATGATCGACACTAACATTTCCATTAACACGTCAGATCAAAGTGATTTTCATATAAATGTTTTCATAGTTTCACTTGGAACTAACTCTGGGACTGATAATTTCAGTTTTGGCATTTCTAAAAACATACTGTGTTAATAAGTTGCTCCATTGCCATTTTTTTGGTTTCCTTTTCTGTAAAACAAAGCCAGAGAAATGAGGTGCTTCTCAAAGCACTGACGTGTCAAGGACACATATGGATTTCAAATTGGAAACCTGAAACAAATATGGTAGAACAGCAGAGGCACATACATGTATACTCTTACTATACTTTTATACTCTTACTATTCCTTTTTTTAAATTATTATTTATTTATTTTATTTAGTTTTGGCCACGTTGGGTCTTTGTTGCGGCACGCAGGATCTTCCTTGAGGCATGTGAGATCTCTCGTTTCAGTGCGTGGGCTTCTCTCTAGTTGTTGCGTGTGGGTTTTCTCTTCTCTAGTTGTGGCGCATGGGCTCCAGGGTGCCTGGGCTCTGTAGTTTGCAGCACGCAGGCTCTCTAGTTGAGGCGTGCAAGCTCAGTAGTTGTGGCGCGGGGGCTTAGTTGTCCCGTGGCACGTGGGATCTTAGTTCCCTGACCAGGGATCGAGCCTGCGTCCCCTGCCTTGTAAGGTAGATTCTTTACCACTGGACCACCAGGAAAGTCCCTGAGTTTTCTTATTATGATTTATGGCTCCATGTTGTAAGTCAAAAATATTTTACCAATAGTTTGGAATTCTTATCAAGAGCAATTGTTAAGCACCCAAGTTAGTGAATTTCTATAGTCTTAGTTGAGATCACACTATACATACGTTTTCTGTGTATGTCCTTGGCAGGGAGAGACGTTGAAAGCAAATGGCTTGGATATGATATATTTTGTAAGGTGCTATCAGCTTGTCATGCAAATATGACAACTATGTAAATGAACAACAATAACAACACAACCGAGAGAAAGTCTTAAACTTTGTGTATAAGTTTTAAGTTTCAAATGTGGAATTATAGTTTATGCCGTGCTGTGATGAAACAGGAATTCTCATCGATTTCCAAGTCTGATTGCAAATGACGTTTGCAACACACAATTGTCAACTGTATTAAAAAAGGAATGCTGAAGCAATGTGGCAGTAAAGTCATCTGGAGAAAGGCAGATACGTGGATAAGAAGCCTTCCTGAGGAAGATGATTCTGGAGGAGAATTGTAAAAGAAAACAAGGATCTGTTCGGACATAGGAAGTAGAAAGGTAGTTGGGGATTTTGTATGTGGTTGTGTGTCTGTCGAGGTTGAGAGGAACAAAGGGAAATTATGCAGTGGTTTGTAGTCACAAGTTAAACAGAGATTTGCAGTTCATGATCAAAAAGCTCGTAATGTTATGGATGACCAGGATCACATCAAATTGCCTTCATGGGAGTAATGTGATCCCAGCCACACTTAAGGTAGATGGTTCTTCCTACTGCTTTCAGGATGGTTAGCAGGGAAAGTGGCTAAAGGAGAGAAGCAAAGAGGTTGTGCATGGTTAGTGTTGAGCTAAATTGGTAAGAAAGGAAAGGAAAATAATTGGCATTAAGAACTTAATGATGGGCTGAAAAGGAGAGAAGGGAGCTAAAACAAGAGATTATTTTATCACGTCGTCTTAATTTTTCTGATAACCAAAATTATGCTGAAGATAGACATGTATAATGTTAAAATAGAAGAACATAAAGAGAAAAACTTAAATCACCAATATTCTTACTATCCAGAGACAACTGCATTCAATATTTTGTAATATTTTTCTAGTTTTTATTTCTATAGTATCAGTTGAGCTCACACTATACATACGTTTTCTGTACTATTTTGTTTATCTCACATGTCATAAACCTTCATTCATGACATTAAAATTCTTCATAAATGTAATTTTTAGTGACTGAACAAATAATATAATTTTTAGTGGCTTCTGTACCACCATTTATTTAACCATTTATTTCCTCAAGGTGAAGCATTTGGATAATTTCTAAATTTATTATAAAGAATTCTGAGATAAGCATCTTTGTATGAAAACTTCACTTTTATTATTTCTTTAGGATAGATCTTAATGACATAATTGCCAAGTGAAAAGAATGAACATTTTCAAGGCTCTTCATATATATTATAGTTTTTTTGTTTGTTTGTTTGTTTTGTGGTACGTGGGCCTCTCACTGTTGTGGCCTCTCCGGTTGCGGAGCACAGGCTCCGGATGCGCAGGCTCAGCGGCCATGGCTCACGGGCACAGCCGCTCCGCGGCATGTGGGATCTTCCCGGACCGGGGCACGGACCCGTGTCCCCTGCATCGGCAGGCGGACTCTCAACCACTGCGCCACCAGGGAAGCCCTTGTCCTTTTTCTTGAACATACACTCTTTGCTAATTTTAGCATTCTATCTAAACTAATCAGCTTTGCAGTTGATCTTTTAAAGATGTCCTCGTGTTTCTAATTAATGACTTAACCAGTGTTTATAGATCCACAGCAGCTAAAGTTTTAATCTGCTAGATTCTTTTTTGTACAGTTTCTATTATTTCCATATTAAAAAGGTTTTTTTCTTTACAATATCTACTTCTATGTTCTCAAAAAGTAAGAGCTTAAGAAAAAAAAAATGTTCACAGTCTGTTAAAGACAACATAACTTATTTAGTACCTTGACAGCCATTCAAGCCCCAGACTATATTCAATTTCTTGGTTGATTAAGGTATTATATTTATAAAATATATTACGTTTAAGGTTAATGCCAATGTTGATAATACCCAATTCTTGAAATAAAAAAAATTCTTCAGGAAAGAAGTTTTTTTTTTTTAATCACAAAGTAAAGAGATTCAGAGAAGTGCATGTTTTAAAGTTGTGAGGTTTGTGATTGCCGTGTTAGTAACCTATGACTGTAAATCAGAATGCAGCCTACTGGCATCTCTGGCAGGAAGCTCTTGCCCGTGGACTTTGGTCAATTTGATAACACTCCCTACCTGACTCTATAGCACTTAGTGCCTGCACAGCAGGTGATGCTGCGTTTCACCCAGTATTTTATATGTTTTAATTGTTTGACATTTAATTATCTCTCCAAAAAGATTATTAGCTCCTAGTTAATAGAGTCCACATCAGGGTCCAGGTCTTTGACTGCCTTCTCCCCCTGTGCTTGAGTACGTCCCAGAATATTATTGAAAATATATACGTTTGGATGGAAAAGCACAGTACTTGGTAAATCCAGGATGGTAGGGGATTTCTGTGGCAATTTAGAGGAAATTAGTAAAACACCATTTAATTATTAAAGAGCAAAACTTACATAATACTTTGCAAGGTCACACACTTCCTGAGCTCTCATTATCCTGATTGCTCATTGGGGGCGGGGGGCGGGGGCAGTCTACCTTTTACATTATGACTTTTCTCTAGCAAATGTGGAACACGGGGCTTGGATTTTACACATTATTTATGACTTTGTAATAGATATCTCCTCTCCACTTGCATTCAATATTTATTCTGAACTTCCTCTTTTAAAAATAAAGAGTCTGTTCAGACAACAACAGGATATATAAGGGTAAAGGCTGGTAATTATGAGACACTACAGTTTGCTATGGTAGAGGGGCAGAAAGGGATCACTTTAAAATCTAACAGGTTTCTAAGAATTAATGAAGAGTGCTGCCTAAGATAGAGGAAGAGTTTAGGGAGAGAATTGTCTTTAGATTTAAATTAGATTCTGTGACTTTTATAAATTATCATTTTACTCACCGAGCATTAAAGGTTTTCCTCCCTGGCTCCAAAGATACCATCTTATTCCAAAGGGAGTTCCCTCGCGGTCCAGTGGTTAGGACTCCGCGCTTCCACTGCCGAGGGCGCGGGTTCCATCCCTGGTCGGGGAACTAAGATCCTGCACAGCCGCAAGGCGAGGCCCCCATCCCCACCCCCAGATGTTCCAAAGGTTTTCTGTAAGTACAGAAATGCCTGTCACTGGCAGGCTCAGAGCAGCAAGGTCAAGGGTGGGTAGGTAGCTAGAGAGGTAGGTAATTAAGAGGAAAGAAAGGAGAGGGAGGAAGGGAGGAAGATTACTTACCTAGATGTGGTAAAATGTGATCTCTGAGAGCCAGAGTGCCTGGGTTCAAATCCTCATCCACTATTTGCTAGCTCTTTGTCTTGATCAAGTTACTCTATTTCTTATGCCTTAGATTACTCATCTGTAAAATGGAGACATTACTAGTACCTACTGCAAGATATATTTATGAGGGATGCATGTGTTAATATATGTGAAGCACTTAGTAACAGTGTCTTGTATCTGACAAGGGCTATAGAGAGAAGTTAGCTACAGTGATTTTATTATAGATGGAGGTGATGAGTTTAAGTAAAAGTTAGGAAATTTAGGTGATGATTCTGCTTTGTGCCTCTTCATTGGCTGCTTCCCCAAATGTACCCTTGTCAGTGTTGTATGTAATAAACATGGGTGCTTGAAGTCTGTGGTCTCCTCATGTCTGCCTGTGACACAGGAAGGTGGAGAGCACTAGAAGGACTGCTTTTGTGACAAATATAAATTTTAAAGTAAAAAAAAAAGTATCCCTGGCTTGAGTAAAGCTTGGGAAGGAAGGAGTTGGTTGGATATGGCATAGGGTTATACTTTAATTTATTGGGTAAATCTCTCTGTCACTTTGAGAAGTTAGAGACAAGCTCTGTAGTAGGCATAATTAACATATAAGATTGTAAAGCTTCTGGATTAACTCATGCAGTGCTGATGCTGGAACCCTAGATTCTGAAAAAAAAGTTAGTAGATCTGATCCACGCCCACCTCTCTCTTCTTGAGTCAGTGTTCCCTGTCATGATGAACATTTCCAAGAAGTAGGGACTCAGTCCCGCATATCCCCAATAAGGGTGAGCCTAAAGACTGTGATTAAATAGGGGCGAAGGGGGTGAGCTAGGGTAAGGGTGAGAGGAGATCCCACTGCAGCCCAGCCTGGCCAATTTAAACCCTCTGAAGTTCCTGCTAACCTGAGAAAGGAGGGGAAAATTCGTTTTACTTCAAAACAATCATCCCTGGGGCTTCCCTGGTGGCGCAGTGGTTGAGAGTCCGCCTGCCGATGCAGGGGACATGGGTTCGTGCCCCGGTCCGGGAAGATCCCACATGCCGCGGAGCAGCTGGGCCCGTGAGCCATGGCCGTTGAGCCTGCACATCCCGAGCCTGTGCTCCGCAACGGGAGAGGCCACAACAGTGAGAGGCCCGCGTACCACAAAAACAAAAAAACAATCATCCCAAAGCACTTCATTCTCTCTTGGGTTCCTTTCTGTAATACCATGTACCTGGCTCTTACTACTGTATTTAAGATGTCTGCTGCCTTGCCTGTGTCCACGTTAAATAGCTATACTATGTAAGCAGGAAGTACTTGACATATGATTTAAATGAGGGTAGGTATATGCTTTAAGAGTGTATCCCACTAGACATCTAATGGATTCCAAGCTTAATTTTTATAATAAGTAATAATAAATATACTTTCCCTTGTAAGACAGGGACCGTGCAGGATGGTCCCCCGCCGCTCTGGCCACACACACACATTTTCCTTCCCTGCTGTTTCTTCTCTTTAGCTGTTTCATAATCTAACATACTATATATTTTACTGATCTATTCATTCAATGTCTGTCTCCCCCGATGAGATTATAGGGTTCACGAGGGCAGGGATTTTTGTCTGTTTTGCTTACTGTTATAGCCCCAGTACCTAGAACAGTGCCTGCCACTTAGAAGGTACTTGATAATATTGATTGAGTGAATGAAATACACAAATATTAGTTATTATAATTTTACTCTTTAAAGCAATTGTACCAGTTGAGAAGATAACGTTTAAAATTTTTAAATGAAAGCCCTCGGATCCTTTTCTGATGTCCAGATACGATAAACTCGTCAGCCCAGGTATGGCAATGTCCATTATCTAATTCTTCCTGTTGATACCGTTAATGGGATATTTAACAAATTAACCAAAAGAGAATACATAAAAGTAGAAAAAGACTCTTTGGTCTAAAGTAGTGGTGGAAGAGGGCGGGTAAAGGGATGTTAACAACGCATGCAGCTGAGGCCAAGGCATGCATATGTTGCGTGTATGTGGAAACCAAAAGCTGTCTTGGAGGCGTTAATCCTTTTATAATATTGCCATTCTTCTGGTGGGTTCTGTGTTTATCACATACATTCTTTAGGAGGACTCTCATATGTATACCTGCATGCCTTCAGCTCTTTGAACTCACTTTTCCAATGTTGGTTAGTTAGTGTCATGACCAACTATTGTTGCTGACACCACCAGTACAGATACATGGCATCAGTGCCAGTAATCGGCACTTTTTCAGATGAAAACTAGTACCTCAGTGTGTGTGTGTGTGTGTGTGTGTGTGTGTGTGTGTGTGTGTGTGTGCAGTTTCTTCCTCTTATGCTTTAGTCATGCATTAATACAATGCCCAATTTCAGCAAGGTTTTGAAATTCTAAATATATAGTGTAAAATTTACTTCTGGAAAACTATATACTGCTATTAAATAAAGAGCAAACACACATTTACTTGATCTTTACATCAGCTATATCTTTAAGCCTTTAGGTAAGTGAAAATAAAAAAGAATGTTCTCTTAGTAGGATGTAAAAGGGACTTTAATAGATATTACCTATATTTAAAATAGCCCACATAACAATTTCCTGGCTTCTTACCAGGTCTTCACTCATGCTCCAATTTCTCTTCTCCCAGGCCTGTCTGAATCTTCTTATTCCTTTTTCCAGATCTACCTTAGAGCTCATCTTGTCTCAAGCTTCTGTTTTGCACCTGTATTTTTTTTTTTTTTTTTTTCTCTACTGTCTCAGATCTCAGATTTGCCTGCTGTCAGTCCACTCTAAAAACAAAGTTGCCTTGTTAAAACAAAGGATGCTCTTCCAGGGATGACCAAGGCACACCAGAGCTATCAGAAGTTAAGGCAGCAAATGTAACATGTGTCTACTCTGATGCCACTGACACACAATTTTTATACTGATACATCTCCCTACATCCAGGGCTATGTAATAGGAGTCAGTGTCACTACCAGTAGAAGGGATGACTTTTACTTTTTTTGTGTACTTGTCTATATTGTGTGCATTTATAATAACTTGTGTGCATTGTTTTTGCCAAGACCGTAGATATCTGTGTGCCATATATGTATTTTTTAAATTAACTCTGTTCAAAGCAAAAGTAGGGAGAAGTTGCTCATTCTTGTTTAGGGCAGGCGGTAGTTTTAATGATTGCTTTTAGATATCCAGTGAAAAACTGCCCTGTCCTTACCACCTTACTCTTAAAATTTATCATCCTAAGTTGGTTTGTTTCCTATGTTTTTGCATTCTTGGTAATGGTTGGTATAAGAATTCACACATAAACAAACACACACACACACTCTATCTCTCTCTCTCTCTCTGTCACCCACTTGACCGACACCCATTCATACACCAAACCTCCAAACCAAAAATATTCTTCCTAATGCTTAAAGCATGTCACACATCCAGAATTGATAAAAATTCTTATATAATATACTCAATTACTCTTATATACAAGGCAGATTTTCTGGGTTCCTTTTGTAGTCAAAAGGAATTTAGTCTAAAGTCGATAGTTTTTTGGAAACACTGCCTTAGTATCGTTGAAAAATTGCTTCCATTTTCCTTTCATCAGAACCTGGCAATTTAGTTTTATACAATATTTAACATGATTATAATCTTAGACTTGTTCTGGATTTTGACCCTTTACTAAGTAACCTGCTGATAATTTTCTTGTCACTACTGATAGCTTTAGATTATTTCATTTGGGAGTAATAAAACTGTTTCTCTTAAAAAAATATAGGTAGATAAACAGATTTAAAACTTTCTTGTCACTCTGGCCTTTTTACTTCCCATCCTGGCTACTTCAAATTGCTAAAGTTTATGGGATTTAATAAGGTTCGCAATTACAGAATAACAACTAAGGGAACACTTGAGGTCACAAGTTTGAAATGTTTGTTTTCGGAAGAGTTTCAGATTTGTTCCTCTCTTTGAACGCTGTGGAGCTCATGTTAATCCTGGTTCAGGTGGTCCCAGATGTCACAGGTTAGCTTTCAGGGACCCTCCTCCAGCCCATCTTCTGGTCCCTTCTCCCCTCGTCTCCCAGCTGCCTGAACTGACAAACTCAACCCCCAGAGTGGGTTCCATCTCTTCACTGCTTGAAGAGGAGTGTATTTACTCTGCTTAAGTGCTTCAGGTCCTGCTGATCCATTGTTATGTACGGACTGTTTTTATTATGCATGAATCATGTTTTACCACTCCTTTTTCTTTCTCTGTCCCTTCTGTTTTTCTCTGCCTGTTACCAATAAATCCATTTCCAGTTCCAAATGGATGAAGTAAAAAAAATGAGGGTTTAGTTCTTGTATAATTTTTGCCTCTATCTTTTTTCTGCCAGGCTTATCATAAACCCAATTATTGGTACTGATTAGTAGAAAAGATGAAGGACACTCACTCCAAGTTACCTACCCCAGATACAATGAAAAGAAAAAAAAACCAATATTTGCTAAAAATAGAACATTTCTAAGAAATCATAGTAGTATTTTTTGAGTACTTTCTGTATGCCAGGAAGTTTTCTAAGCACTTTCTATGTGTGTTCATATATAAAGTGTTTAGAACTCAACAACTCAAGTGAAGTAAGAATTACTGTTTTCTTTGTCTACAGCAAGCAGAACAATGTAGTGGACATCCATCTTGTTTCTAGGAAGGTGAATTTAAAAAATCATTTGTTTCCTTTTAGTCAGTATTGGTGTATGAATAAAATATTTCAGTTAAATTTCCTTCTCTATGAAATGTCAGAGCTTTTGTCTTCTTGGGTCTTCCCCAGATCCATTTGTTACAGTAGGTTTGCTATCAAATTTTCAGGCTGCTGTTGAGCGTTTTGTATCTGGCAATTTTAACACCTCCCTTCTTTCTGTA
This sequence comes from Delphinus delphis, assembly GCF_949987515.2. Lineage (NCBI taxonomy): Eukaryota > Metazoa > Chordata > Mammalia > Artiodactyla > Delphinidae > Delphinus > Delphinus delphis. Next base: position 74,831,483 of record NC_082687.1, read on the forward strand.
CCACCCACTCAAGTTCATTTCAGGTGCCCTTAGCAAATGACTCCCAAGGCCTTTAAGTGGCCAAAGCTCATTGACCAATGAGGAGAGGTGTGCCATGTATAACAGAGTTACGCAGTTCCTGAATCAGGAGCGAAGTTTGCTTAAGGAAAGCTTTTGTTACCATTAGCCTGTTGCATCCAGATTTCAAGACTGGAAAGGTAGGGAACACCTTATTTGTTGTAATTGGAAGAGAGGAGTTGGTTAAAGTAATTTAGATCACGTAGAATAAACAAATGATCTGTTTTGTTTTTAACCGAAGGCAAAAAAAAAAAGAAAGAAAAAAAAGGAAGTTTGTGAGAATTTCAAATGCTGCACAGTTTGTCTTACCAGCAGCAAAACCGAAATTCCTAAGCTAAGAACATTTTTTTTTTAAATTAGTTTGTCTAGCATCTCTTCACTTTAACAAACTTGAAAAAACTAGGTGGGAAAAAAAAGTCATGTTTTCATAGATTGCTGCTATTTTAATTATGGGACAAAAAGCAGGAATTTATCAATAATGTCCACATTTATTTTCCAAAGTCATTTCAGAGTCAGTCGTTAAAGAAGAAATTTTAAGTGACATGTGATAAGGAAAAATGAGAAATTAATGGAATTAGCTCTTGAGAGTTACTGCACAGAAGTTAGTGATAATGACTTTTCCTCTGAGTAAAGTGCTGGTATAAGATATAGACTCTCTTGTATCAATCATTTTTTCAAACCAATAGTAAACTTTATAAAATGGAATTAGTTAAGTGTAGGTTTATATACTTTAAAGACTACATAAATTAGTTTCACTTTTATTAGAACGAATAGTTTAGTTATAATTTATGTGCTGTTTAGATTTGTTCTAATATTAACTCAAAGAAACCAGAGATAAAGAATCTTTATTCGCTTCTTTCTACCTGGAAATGGAGCGATTTGGATAGCATTTGAAGCTAATCCTGAAAAGAAAAACCCTCTTCATTATGAATAAAGTATGATGAATCAATGTTGCGACAAAATGTATACATTAAAAAAACATATATTATTATACTTATTCATTAGCCTACATCTAATGTTTAGTATCAGAAGGTAAGTTTGAGTTCAAAGAAAAGTTTAACTGGTTTCCCATGATTGCTTTTTCCCAGAAATGTCTTAATATGGGCTTTAAAAGCTGTAAATTTAAAAGCTGTAAATTTCTAACAGAAATTAGATAATGTATTTGTTTAAAAATATAATATGAGAGATGGTACCATCTGGTAAAATTTTTTTTTAATTTTTATTTTATATTGGATTATAGTTGATTAACAACGTCTTGTCAGTTTCAGGTGTACAGCAAAATGATTCAGTTATACATGTATCTGTTCTTTTGCAAATTCTTTTCTCATTTAGGTCGGTGCAGAATATTGAGCAGAGTTAATTTTAGTGTTTAGTTAAAACTCTATTTTTGTTTAACTTGTAAAGAGAATTTTTTTAGTGCACATTATCCCTAGGTATAAATGCCCAGTGATTTCAGTTATCTCAGATTCTCCCCTTTTCAAAAATTATTTTTATATGCTCCTTTAAAAGACTTGCATCCTGAAATTTTCTACTTATATTAGACTTGTTCATAATGCCGCCTTATGAGAAGTCTACTCTCGAGATCTCCCTCCTAAGTCTCTTGCTGTGGTTGACTCTTTGGGGGAGGTGGATGTAGATCAAGAACCAGTCACGGAGTTAACTATTCACAGCAGCCATCTTCTCTGGTACAAGTAAATGCTGTTTCTCAATTCCAAGCTGAGGTTCAAAGGTTTAGACTAACTTCACAGATCAGAGGTCAGGCACGAATTGCTGCAATTTGTAGTTCAGTTCTGCCGATATGACAGAATTTCACAGCTATGATGATTGCTTTTTCCACTTCTGCACACAGGCCAGGCTGGGCAGTTAACAGCATAATTTGTACAAGTCAGCCCTTGGCACCCAGGTTTAATGAGTAACTAGCTGGTGCCTTAGGTTTCACTGGTACAAGGTGCACATTATAAAAAGGGTCAAATGTCAATGCACAAAGATGGAGGGGGGCTGGGTAGTGATATATCAATAACCACCACCTGTGAATCGTACGTAAAGAATTAGTAACTTGCGTTAATTTTAAAAATAATTTCTCTGATGTGAATGTTAGCGTGTTTGTTTTCTTTGCTACTAAAAGAGGTAGATTATTTTATTAAATGTTAGCAAGAAAGATCTGACTAGAGATTATTGACAACCGTAGAAAGTGAAATTGCAGGCTCTGTTTACTCCTTTCATGGGGTCTCTGATTTCTCAAAAACTTCCCCAAATATGCCAGCTTTTCAAGAATCTAGGGAACAAATTGGGTAATGAGGTATTTCTGAGCTCATGATATTTATGAGTATCTAACATTCTCTACTTTTCATCCAAAAAGTTAAACTCCTATCTTTATTTCTAACCCAAGTTGAGAATATCTTTTACTGTTTAAAGTTGAATATTGAGACGCTTCAAAAAATTCTTAGATGTTGGGCCTTGAAAATCCATGGGTTTGCCATTCACAGTTCTGACTTCTCATAAATGACTCTGAAGCTGCAATATAAATACATACAGAGTAATTTGTCGCTTTTGTTATAACACAAATTTTAGTTTTCCACTCTTCCAGACTGGGGTGTAGAAGCAATCGGATTCTTCCATAGAGCAGAATAATTAAGAGCACAGATTCTGGTCTCAGACCTCCTGGGGTTGAATCCCAGCTTCATCATTTACAGTTAAAGGACCTGAGCAAATGGGCACCCTCCTTCTGTTTAGTTCCCTCATCTCCAGGACGAGTATAACCATAGAATTTGCTTTGTGGGGTTGTAGTAATGATTAAATAAGACAGGGTACACGAAATGCTTAGCACGGTGCCTGGTGCATAATAAGTACTCTGTGAGTATTAGCTGTTATTAATATTATTAAGTTACATGCTTTGTGCACAAGCCTCCCCTACCCTGTACATCATCCCAACTTGTTTAGACTTGGTCTTTCCTCTGTTCAATTCAGGAGGGACACAAGATAAGGCATAGTTGGGTAAGGCGATCTGGGAATGTTTTAGATGCATTCTTTTTGAATATCATGGGGAAGTGTATTTTTAAATTCCTTGGTTTCAAGTCTAGCACTCTTTTATATGCTAGTTTTCCCCCCTAATTGATTTGCTGTCACGTGGCAAAAACTGTAAAAAAAGATAAATCCAAATCATCTGGTTTCCTTTGAGAGTTGTTTTCCTTCTGCCCTTTGGTGAGAAACGTTTGAGTTAAAAAAGAAAAAAAATCCATAAATGATACCATACCAGTGGGCTAAATTCTATCCCCGATGATATGTATTATACTTACTAGAATTCATTCTTTCTTTCCAGAAACACCAGAAATGAAAATCTTAAAAAGGTGATTTTCTGTGTTCTATTTCTTCATTTTGTTCCTATGCAACACAGAAGTGGCATCTGAATAAAAACGCGATACTACCAATGACAATATATAAATTATGTGCTTAGCATTAAAAAAGTAGTAACAATTCCTCACACTAATTAAAGTATGAAGCACCTACTCCTGTGCTAGGATTGTGTGTGGGACACTGGGATTATAGTAATGAGTCAGATCTAGATTCTGCCCCGGGCAAGTTTACAATTGCCTGGAGAAGACTGCTATTATACCAACTACTGTAAGATTAAACCATATAAAGTTGCCCATATTCTACCGTTTTTGTCCCCCCAAACAGCAATTTCATGAGGTTCAAGCCAGTGTTACGAGAAGCGCTGTGAGGGATTATATGATGTTTCAGGAATGTTTTGAGGGGCTCCAGGGATGACCTCTGAGGAGTAACGTGTAAGGATGAGAACAAGCTGGCTAGGTAGGAGCATTGGTGAGGGTTTAAGGCACTGGAAACAGCAAGTGTTAAGGGGGAAGTGACACAAGATGAGGCTGGAGGAAGCAGCCAGTCTTCCTATACACCTTACTAGGGATACTGATTTTATTCTAAGGGCAGTGGAAGAGAGTGTAGAGGTTTAAGCAGGAGGGTGACATGATCGAATTGTGTGTTTTTAAAAGGTCACTTAGCCTGTCTTGAGAGCCAGATTGATTGCAGCAGGCAAGAGTGGATGGGTGAAGTCAGCTGGGATACTACTGCAGGCATCCAGGCCGGAGTTGATGGTTGGCAGTTTACATGATGTGTTCAAATGTAGTGTCTCATTTTATCCTTGTAATGACTCTCACATGTGGTGTTAATAGCAGCTTCATTATACCGGTGAGGATGCTGAGGCCAAAAAGCTGAGTGGCATACGGGTGGTCTCACACTGCTGGTGGCAGAGCGAGAACCAGAACTCTGTTACCAGACTGTTGCCCTGGTAGTCTCCTGGTAGCTTTAGGCCCGTGTCCTAGCGTCCCTGGGTGTGGGCAACTGGTTTATCTTTAGAAAGGATTTATTTTTTTTTTTTTTGCCGTACGCGGGCCTCTCACTGTTGTGGCCTCTCCCGTTGCGGAGCACAGGCTCCGGACGCGCAGGCTTAGCGGCCATGGCTCACAGGCCCAGCCGCTCCGCTGCATGTGGGGTCTTCCCGGACCGGGGCACGAACCCGTGTCCCCTGCTTCAGCAGGCGGACTCTCAACCACTGAGCCACCAGGGAAGCCAGGATTTGTTTTTAAGAAACAGAATTCTCATTTGTTGGTGGAGGAGTCAGGGTGAGAAAGTTATTTTTAGCCTCGGTTTATGCGTGAGAGTTGAGAGAAGCAGAGTGTGACATGGAACTTGATATTAGATTGGAACATCCTTTGGAAAACAATACATTTATTAATTTCACATACTTATTTACACCCTGCCTTATTGCAAAAGTGGATTTGAACTGCTTTCAAAAATATATATGGTAGACAAAATAAAGAAGAGAGGGTAAAAAAATCAGGGTAGGCAAATTAAGATGATGCCACAGGCGTCATAAGTCCAACAGATTGCCCTCAGATCCCCCCATTTGTTGAAGAAGGACCCATGAGTAACTCTTAAGATTCACATGCCTGAAAAATTGAAAACAAACCAGTGTTCTGCTCAGAACAGCTTTTTCTTCTACTGGAATCTAAGAAAATTTCCCCAGTTGATCTTCCTAAAGACTTCATGATATAATGGACAATATCCATAGCTTTTTCATACAACAAGGAATGGGTGAGGGGTTGGAATGAATTAATTAACCCAGTTTATGTCTGGAAATAATTCTTTTCTCTAAGAGCTGCCCCACAAATTTTACATGACCTTCAGTAAGACAGTTTCCTCCACAGTAAAATGGAGGATTTGTACTAGAGATCGATTTCTCAAACAGGGTGCCCCGAGACACCCAATTTTGTGTCAGGAGGAGTGTGAAACCACGGGAAGAAAGTAGCATGTGGGTTTCGCTTGAAGATTTTTATGACAAAATAATCTTTAAATATTTATGAAATGGGTTATGTTTGGAGGCATTCTGGAAAATCGGATTTTTCTGGAAACAAATAGTCCGAAGTGTTTTATTTGGGGGAAATTTTCTGTTACTTGAATAGCTGTGAAAGGCACTTGAATAATTCTTCTTCCCATCATTAAGATTTAGCACAAAACTATATAAAACCTATAATTTCATTTATATATTAATAATTTGCTTCCAATTCATAGAGTTTACATGTCCATTACCATGATATTATTTCTCAAAGGAAAAAATTTGCCATTATAGAGAGAAAACTTACAATTCTGCACAAATATGTGCCAGGAATGGTGCTTTACAAGTATTTTCTCTGTTCTCCATGCAGTCCTGCAAGGAATTAGCTCCACTTTATGGATCTGGAGACTGAGGCTCAGAAAAGTTGAATAAATTTGTCTGGATTCACTAGTAAATGAATAGTGCAGGAGTCTACATTTTATTCTGTTGCCTTGACAGGGTAGAATTAATTTCAGGACACGGCTTGTGTAATTTGCATATTTATTTTTATTTATGAAACACTGTGATGCTGATCATTAGGTATTATCCAGGATGTAGCATTTAGAAAATCGACCTCACAGACGAGGGTGAGGATTATATGCTTTGAGATGTACAGAGTTTAACAGCAATTACGCTATGATTTATTTGAGGGTGTGGCTTTTTTTTTTTTTAGTAGATCATTGATAATAAGGATTAAAGCCAGCTCATGATTTAGTTATTTTTTTAAACATCTTTATTGGAGTATGATTTAGTTTTTTGTTTTTTGTTTTTTTAACTTTTTTAATTTATTTACTTTTGGCTTCGTTGGGTCTTCGTTGTTGCGCGCGGGCTTTCTCTAGTTGCGGCGAGCGGAGGCTACTCCTTTTTGTGGTGCTCGGGCTTCTCATTGCAGTGGCTTCTCTTGTTGCGGAGCATGGGCTCTAGGCGCGCGGGCTCAGTATTTGTGGCATGTGGGCCTAGTAGTTGTGGCTTGCAGGCTCTAGAGCGCAGGCTCAGTAGTTCTGGCACATGGATTTAGTTGCTCTGCTCCACGGCATGTGGGATCTTCCCAGACCAGGCCTCGAACCCGTGTCCCCTGCATTGGCAGGTGGATTCTTAACCACTGCGCCACCAGGGAAGCCCTGATTTAGTTTTATTGCTTGTGTTCCCATAAAGTTATGAATCCCATTGAATGCCTTGCCAGTCATTGCATTATAGAGATAGTTATGGCAGAATAATTTTGGAGCTGTAACTGACTTTAGAAGCCATTTATTTATTTGTTTGTTTATTTATTTATTTATTTTGGCTGCACCGGGTTTTAGTTGTAGCACACGGGATCTTCGTTGCAGCATGCGGGCTTCTTAGTTGCGGCATGCGGGCTTCTTAGTTGTGGCATGCAGACTCTTAGTTTAGGCATGCATGTGGGATATAGTTCCCCGAACAGGGATCGAACCAAGGCCCCCTGCATTGGGAGCACGGAGTCTTATCCACTGGACTGCCAGGGAAGTCCCTAGAGGCCATTTAATTGGCAGGTTCCAAATTGTGCTCTGTGGTCCTAAAGATCCTATGGTGTTTCCATACAGCCCCCGTGGATGATGGAGCAGAATGGGTGGAGATGCTTCCCCATATCATCCCCAACCACCAGTTTAGCCAGCTCCTGTTTTATCAGTTTGTTTCTGCATCTAGGTAAATTTTTGGTGGAAGAAAGGACGCTACACCTAAAAAAACGAAGGAAAACAAAACAAATAGTAAAAAACCAGTTTGAAAACTACTGGTAATCCAACTCTTTTATTTCTTCAGGGGAGCAAACTTTGGCTCAGCCAGGTAAAATAATTTGCCTGAGAACACAGAACAAGGCATGGCAGAGCTAGAATTAAAATCCCAGTCTTCTAGGTGCTCCGAGTCTGGTGTTGCAGCCACTGTGCCATATTGAATCATGGAAGTCATCTGGATCTTCAGATGGCTTAATGAGGGCTCTCCATAGTGAGGAGAGGATATTCCTGAAGTTTGGTAGATTATATTTTCAGATGTGAAATACAGGTAAAAATTTTGTGCTTAGGATATATTTTAACGTCTCATCCAAAATACCCTTATCTTGAACTTAAGTTTCATAATCTGAATGTTTTCTATATCATGATTTTTAAGATTATCCTAGGATCCCAAATCCTACTTTTTATAGTAGTCCGTGCAAAGAACATCCTCAGAAGAGTCTTAACTCTTCATTTTAGGGCAGAGTAACAAGTTGCTTTTATACCACTTCTAATCAGTTGGTAGTGGTTGGCTGGAGCGCTTGTTGCAGTGGTTTTTGAGACCCTCTTTGGATTCTGCAGGCAAGAATGTGATGATCCATAGTGATGTGTGGCATAAGCCCCCAAATGGGGCAGGGGGAGTCCATGAGCTAGATAGTATCATCTCTGTAAAGAGCACCACCTCTTCTTTTTGTGAATCTATAAGCATAAAATATAAGCTACATGTGTATTCATTCCTAAACATTGTGTTGTGCATTTTGGAGTCGGTGGCGGGGTGGGGTACGGATAAATGAGACAGAGGGGAAAATAAAACAAAGGAAGAAATTGGTTATTTTCTTATTACTGTTCCCTGTCTTTTCAAGGATAGAAGGAGGAATAAAGGGTTGCATTTCTTGGTTTGTAGAGACTATGTTAATTAGTAATAGTAATTCATTTTTTGAAGAAAATGGCCCCAAATTCGTAATGCACATATGAAAATTATATTCAAATAGAAAACATTCCTAGCAATTTTTTTTTTTACCTCTTAGGATTTGCCTCAAAGGGCGCTCCACAAATTGAACTGAGAAATCCCAAGGAAGCTGCCTGAATCTCCTTGCATATTCGTATTCAACATTGTGTAAAGGACCAGACAAATCAAATTGGTGGTTTTTGGTAAGTACACCCGCTGGTGTCCTTTTCTTCTTCACTTAAGGAAAACGTTAAGTTTTCATTCTTATGAACCAAGATGTCTGCTGTATAGACAATGTGTACCTGGTGTATGTTTATGTCGCAACGTTAGTAGTACATAGAACTTGATAAGTCATTTGGTAAGTCATTTTGAACCGACAATATAAAATCCTTATTTCTTTGTTGTTTACATCTTTGTGGCCCAAGAGGAAAAACTACTGCTGCTGCTATGTGAGCATCTTAGGAATTAAGGAAAAATGTGCATTGCTTATAAATGTCTCCCTCACACACACAAAAAAAAAAGATCAAGGGTATTTCAATCAGAGTCGTCTTTCGAAATTTTGGATGCAAGGAAGGGTCCTTTGTACAAGCTATAGAAGATACTGGTATGTTCTCGAACAATCCTTGTGCCTTCTCTAATTTCTGTTTCCTCACCTGTCATATAAGGTAAAAATAACTACTGTTATGTTAGACTCTCCAAATCATGGCAATCCAATGAATTACAACATATGTAAATATACTGTGACAACTATAGAATTCTCCACAGACAGAAGGTATTATTATTCGGTGGGTGATAATCCTGTGTATGCTGTGGCAGGGATGGGGGCATAGAAGAAAGAAGCTGCTCGTATCAGCTTCACCCAGAACCTTGGATGGGCAGCCCTCCCAGCCACAGAAATGGCCCTCACTTAGCTTTGAAAGGTAGAGGCAGTAGATCCCTGTGTGTTAGGGAGGGGCTACTGGTGACACTGATTGCCCAGCAACTCCCCATGCCCCGCCGGAGTCCCTTTTCATATCCTCTAGGCTGGATTCTGGATTCAGGGACTCAGAGAGCTAAAATTGTTTTAATTATATATATTTAATTGTTCTAATTATATTTATTTTTTTCTATATATTTTTCTATATATTTTTTCTTTTTCTGAAAGCATATTAATTAAAGGAAACTTGGAAATTAAAGAATAACATAAAATTATTTATAATCCCACAATCGAAAGGTAGCCACAGTTAACATTATAGTATATTTAGTCCTTTTAAAAAATTTTCATATATATTCTAAAATATTTTTTAACAAGGTTAACAGAGTTGAGAACATGAAATAAGTATTCTAGCCTACAACTGTGCTGTAATTTTTATAGCCATTTCCATACTGCTGAACATTGTTTGTTACATCACATATAAATACATGCTATATGTTCATTACATTATGCTATAAATACCACAGTAGTGAACATGCCTGACTATAAATTTTACTCATGTCTCCAATTATTTTCTTGGGGTAAATTTCTATAAATGGAATTAATGAGAAGGAACTGCTTTTAATGACTACCGTAAAGCTCTTGATGTTGTCAAACTATCCTCCAGAAATGTACCAAATTATATTTGCCTTCCCATCCCCACCTATTATATATGACAGTGTTCATACCACTACACACATGAACAGATTGAATTCTATCACGTTGAGAAGATGTAAAATTATAAATATTTCTACAGAAGCTCAGGAAGTATAAATCTGTTCCCTCCCCCTGGCCCAGCCCAGCCTTAACCAACACCAGGTCTCTGAAGTAGAAGACAGTATCATCCAATCGACACTGCATCCACCTTGATCTCTCAGATCTGTTCATGGGGGAAAGCACCTATGAGGCTTGCATTCATTCACTTGGCATTCATTACGACTGCGTGTGTTCACTTCTGTACTATGTGCTTCCGGGGAACAAAAGAGCTTTTCTTTGTCTACGAGAAGCTTAATTCAGTTGGTGAGTCCAGACAAACAACAAACAAAAATACTTAACCTTGGATAGGTCGCTTAACTTCTCAAGACCTGTTTCTTCTTCTTTAAAGTGAGAGGTTCAATTTGTCTATATCTAAAGAATGTCTGAGGTGGTTTTTAGTAAAAATATGTGAGTACACAAAGTAGTGAAAACAGCAATTAAAGATATCTAAACTTTGAACAACATGATGTGTTGTATAATTTCCATTATCCCACAGTGAAAGCACACCAGTTCTTTAGGAGAAAAAAGTTTCCCTGCGTTAAATACTAGGAAAAAATTTCAAGTTAATCATATTTTAAAATGTAAAAGTAAAGTAATAGGAAAATCCTTCAAGATGGCCTCTAAGGTTTCTTTTAGCTCTAACATCTATAATTCATAAGTAATAGATAAAATAGCAAAGGCCGAGGACCCCCAAAGCAAAGGAATGTCAGTGGGCTTCACAGAAATTTGGAGAGTCATGACTAGGATTTTAAAGTGATTGTTTCTATAGATGAGTTCTGTCTAATCGTCATCCTCACCACCCATACACTGAAAGTCTGTCCTAGTACTGGTACTGTTCATGAATTTTAATCAGATTTTCAAACTTTGGAACACACCAAACAGGTTTAAGGAGTAAATAAGCTTATGAATATTTAGCTATCCTTCGCCATTACCACTTACATCCACCAGGAATGTTAAAATTGTCTGACTCAACTACTGAGATACACTGAGCAATGTCAGGGAGACTGGGCCAAACTTTGGCAAGAAAGTCTGCCACTGGCCATTGCTCTCTCTTTGAAGCAGACTGCCCCTTGCATTTTAACACACAGTAGATACTTCATAAATATTTGCTGGATTCCTTTCTACTCAGATTTTGTGCCACTTTGTAATACCGGTTTGTTTTGTACTCAGAAAAAAAAGTTACATATATGTTGGAACAACTTCCAAAATCTAAAAGCATGAAGGAATTGTAATAATACCTCAGACTAGCTCTAATCTTAATCTTGGAACAAGGACACGTTTTGACTAGATTTCACACACTTGAAAAGTCTCAGTTGAAAAGCCAATATATTGATCATTTGCCTCTCTTTGCAATTTGAATCGTAAATATGAAGAAAAAAGCTGCAAAACCTAGAACATCATTTGTCTAATCATTTTCCCATTTTCTCTTAAAGATCTGCATTCCTTCCTCCCTTTCATTCCATATATTAACTCTGCTGGTTTTCCATGACTCTTTTTTTTTTTTTGTGGTAAAATATGCATAACATAAAATGTACCATTTTAACCATTTTTAGGTGTACAGTTCAGAGACATTAAATACATTCCCATTGTTGTGCAAATATCACCACCATCCATCTCTAGAACTTTCTCATCTTCCTGTACTGAAACTTTGTACCCATTAAACAATAACTCTCCATTCCTCCCTCCCCCCAGCTCCTGGCAACCACCACTCTATTTTCTGTCTCTATAAATTTGACTATTCCAGGTATCTCATATAAGAGGAATTATACAATATTTGTCCTTTTGGGTCTGGCATGTTTCACTTAGCATAATATTTTCATGGTTCATCCATGTTGTAGCATGTGCCAGAATTTCCTGCCTTTATAAGGCTGAATAATTTTCTATTTTGTATATATACTACATTTTGTTTATCCATTCACGCATTGATGAACATATGGGTTATTTCCACCTTTGGGCTATGTGAATAATACTGCTGTGATCATGGGTGGTACTAATATCCGTTTGAATCCCTGTTTTCAATTCTTGTGAGTATAAACGCAGTAGTGGAACAGGTGGATCATGTGATAATTCTATGTTTAAGTTTTTGAGGATCTACCATACTGTTTTCCACAGCAGCTGCACCATTTTGTATTCCCACCAACAATGCACAAGGGTTCCAATTTCTCCACATTCCTGCCAACACTTATTTCTGTGTTGTTTTAAATCATAGACATCCCAACAGGTATGAAGTGGTATATTATTGTGGTTTTGATTTGCATCTTCCTAATGATTAGTGATGTTGAGCATCTTATGCTTATTAGCTATTTGTGTATCATCTTTGGAGAACTGCCTGTTTAGCCCTTCGCCAATTTTTAAATTGGTTGGCTTGCTTTTTTATTGTTGAACTGTAGGAGTTCTTTGTATACTCTGCATATTAATTCCTTAATATTTTGAGAAATTATTTTCTCCTGTTCCATGGGTTGCCTTTTCATTCTGCTTACAGTGTTCTTTGATTCACAGAAGTTTTCGTTTTGATGTAGCCCAATTTATCCATTGTTTTCTTTTGTTGCCTGTGCTTTTGGTGTCATAGAAATCAATGCCAAATCCAATCCAATGCAGTTTTTCCTCTATATTTTCTTCTAAGAGTTTTACAGTTTTAGCTCTTACATTTAGGTCTTTGATCCACTGTGAGTCAATTTTTGTATATGGTGTATGGTAAGGGCCAGGCTTCCTTCTAAAGAGGTACTTTTCAATCCCATCATGTCTCAGTGAAGGTGTGTGTCAGTTAAGCAACTGGCACACATATTCACATGTATGCTCATCCTCACTCACTTTTCTTTCTCGTGTAGGCTTTGGTGGTTTCCCAACAGACAGATGAGAGAAAGCTGAAGCAATTGGGGAACTAACAGCCCAGCAGGCTCAGCTCTTATAACTAGGATATAGCAGTGAGAGCTGTGAGGCAGTGGCCAGGATCAGCAAGCATTTTGATGCAAACATGCTTGATGAAATCCCCAATAAAAGAACAGCAGAGGTGCAGTGAACATTGTGGTAGATGACTCTTTTTGAATTATGGTTTTCTCAGGGTATATGCCCAATAGTGGGATTGCTTGGTCATATGGTAGTTCTAGTTTTAGTTTTTTAAGGAACCTCCTTACTGTTCTCCATAGTGGCTATATCAATTTACATTCCCACCAACAGTGCAGGAGGGTTCCCTCTTATCCACATCCTCTCCGGCATTTACTGTTTGTAGATTTTTTGAAGATGGCTGTTCTGACTGGTGTGAGGGGTGGGATAGGGAGGGTGGGAGGGAGACGCAAGAAGGAGGAGTTATGGGGATATATGTATATGTGTAGCTGATCCACTTTGTTATAAAGCAGAAACTAACACACCATTGTCAAGCAATTATACTCCAATAAAGATGTTAAAAAAAAGAACAGCAGAGGTAGATAGCATTTTAGGCTGAGAAGAAAAAAGGGAGTGTGTGTGTACGTGTTGTGTTCGTGTGTGTGTATGTGTTGTGTTCGTGTGTGTGTGTGTGTGTGTGTGTGTGTGTGTGTGTGTTATATGTACATATACTTGGCAGCAGAGGGGAAGAGAGGTCACTCCATGCACTGTGACTGTGAATTTTGGGCTACAGCAAATTTTTATTTATTTATGTTCGTACAAAAATAAATTTCTCTTGGTGCTGCTTTAGAGAAACCAAACTAGATTAGCCACAGTTATGTGGGCAAACTGTATTTCCAAAACAGTTAATCCTAGTTCTGTTTTACAGTGAACAGAACCTAAATGTGCTTACAGTGTAAAATGTGAAGGTCTGCTTAGCCTTCGCTTGCAGAATCTTGAGAAGAAGAAACTACCAGGCGGTGTAAGCTGCCAGTATCACCAGGACCAAAGGTCTGCCCTGCACTCACTGCTCTGACAGGCTTGGAGATAACATCGCCCCACTCACATAACTCATAGTTGCAGGATTCTGCACATGAATTAGATCCTCAACATTAGAACCCAGTATTGGCAGTTGGGCATCCAAATCTCAAATAAATTACTGTTTATCTACTAAGACTCTGACTTCAGGACCTATGAGAAACACACTGTGACCCAGTCAGTCCCCTCTTGTTTTTCATGGGGGCTGGTTTACAGACATAAACTGTTTGCTGCTCTGGGTCCTCATCTTCTCTTTACCATAAAAGGCAACTTAGAGAAAAAGGAAATAACTAAGCTTATTAAGTTTTCTGATGTCAGGTGGGATAAGCTAAGCCACACTTTCTAAAAACAGTTTGCAAGACTGGTGTACTATATTTCCCTTGAAGCATTAAAATCATTTCATACTTTATTAACTCAAAGAATATCCAGTATTTCCCTGTGAGACTGAGAATAAATGACTAGCGTAAATCAGGGGCGTTTTTGCTGGTATGCTAAGTTTTCAATAGAAATATTAACTCCAAGTGCACACAAGGAAAGTACAGACTGCGTGAGACGTGAACAGCAATTACATCTCCAGCAATAGTCCCAGGAGTTTATTATACCTGAAAAATCATAAGCTTCCTGACACTTGACCGTTTTATTCTAAATGCCCTAGGTTCAGGAAAACTCTGGAGATATATTTTCTGTTCATTTCCATCCTTAAATTTCAGTCTATATTTCATGAGTTTCTTTAACTAAGTTCTGCTTTCTGTATAACTTTTATATTCTATGTAACTTTTATGTAAATTTCCAGTTAACTTTAACTGCCTAGTTAAATTATAGAGACTGGGAAAACTGGTTCTCCTTCCCCTCCATCCTCTTTTCTTCTCCTTCTTTTAATAAATATCTTTCCTAAGAATAGAGCAACTTCCCTATGCCCGCCCCACCAAAAAAAAAAAAAAAGAACTCTGCAAATTCTACCTTGAAAAAATTAGCAACTTAGTATTTAAATAATTTGTAATTGAGAAACTCTCTTCCTTTCCCTAGTTTAAAACCATATATTACTACATTTTGTTCAAGTGGTGAATACCCGGTAAAAAGTGGGGGGGGGGGGTGTGTGTGTGTTATTTAAACAAGGATTAAAGCAAACAGCTACTAATCAGTAGCATCAGTAGTACTTTATTCCTATAAGTTACTCTGGGGTACTTAGTAACCAGGTATTTACATTTGAAAACCAGGGATATTAAATGAGAATTTAAGATGAGAAAGAGAAAAAAATAATTAAGACAAAGAAATTATGAAGAAATATTAATAAGGAGGAAAGACGGCAATAGTGATTTTTTTTCTCCCCTAAAACCAGAGGTCCCAGTGCTGCTTCCCCACTTTTTCCCTGCTGAACAAGAGGTTGCTTGCCTGTGTGGCAAGACAGATAGGTAAGTGACACTACTGGATCAAGAAACTTGGAGATTTCCTACATAGACATTTGTGAACTTCTGTATTCTATTCAGTATCAGATTAGTTTGTGATTTCTCTTCCACGTCATTAAGACCCACTACTGCATGGTAGAGAACTGCTCAGGAGCAGGGAAATACCAGAGAGAAAAGGACCCTATCCCATTGTGTGAGCTGAAGCAGTGTAACACCCAACCTTTCAAAACACCTGCACATAAGAGAGCATATGGAAACTGCCTTCATGGTCAGGCACTGTCTGTGTGCCTATTTCCTTGTGGCGGCAGAAAATCTCTACCACATCCCTGAGACAATACAGTAGAAGCTAAGCATATCGGCTCAGGCAAAAAAAAAAGTCATGGAAGTTCTCCAGCTGCCTGACCAGTGCCTGCTTTACCAAGAAGTGTCTAGGGAGCCTTCGATATAGTCCATCAATCAATGGTTGGCGGGGCTTTTCCCCTTGACACTGCTGATGCCTGAACTGTGTATTAGAAATGCCAGCTCCTGTACCAAAGCTGACCTATCCATTCTTCAGTGTGCTCCTTCTGATTATGTCGACAGACCCTGGACAGTACTTGGCATGGCTATTTGTACACAGTTCCAAATGCAGGTAAACCACAAAAGTTAAATAAATAGATAAGTATAAATAGAAAAACATATCCAGAGCAATTTACTGGTAGTTATACATAATATTAAAATTCTTTTTGTAGCTTTATCCTACCATGTTTCTTATAAAAGGCAGTGCTCATTCACTGGTTCTTTCATTAATTTTTTCCTTTATTGAAATATTTTTTCATTCAGTGCTAGGCACTGGGGATACCAAAATAAAGGTCCCTGCCTTTGAAAAGCTTCAATTATACCTAATGAGATAAACCATATTCTTTTAATTTTTCTAATACATTTCAAACAGTGTAGAAGAAAGTGGAAATAGCCTAAAATGTCTAAAATCACTTCATAATAGAAAGTGAATTTGACTTTTTCTGTTATAAAGGGACCTCTTTCCGATGGCCCCATTTCTAATAGAGTCCAAGTTTTTATAATAAGAATTAAGCTACTGAGTATTAGGGTTTAACTTTAGCCATACTTTTGCTAGAAGGACCTGTTCTTTAAACTATCATTTTCGTTTCTCACTGTATGCAAAATAATAATAATAATAAACCAAATATCACCAGAGGAAGACCAAAGGTAGTAAAGGGAGAGTAATATTTAAACATGTAATGAATAAAAAAATATAATTTGGGGGTTAGTTTAAAGTTGCATTTTCATGCATATCGTCTTTGCCTCCCACTATAAAGTTTACTTTCTTTTATATTTTTTTTCTCACAAAGAGCCTATTATAGTCGTATTGTTTTGGTATTTAAAAATATTTTTAATTTCAAAAATAACCCGCATTCAACTTAAACATTTGTAGAAGAAAGTAACCCATGGCTTATTCAGCATTGAGAGTATTTCTGGCCAAATGCTATTTCACTGTAACTATTGCCTTGGGATACTTGGCAATGAAATACAAGGACATCAACATTAAACAGGATCTGGTTTTTTTCTGTGGTAGCAGATATTTTTTCATAGTCAGAACTGAAATGACTAATGTTAACCAAACAAAATCAGAAGGTCACACCTAAAACTGAAGCTAATGTTTGACTATGTCACTCTATTTCAGAGTCTTTGTTTCAGAACAGACAATTTGTCATTTTTCTTACAAAGAGACCTATGATATTCTTATAGACTACTATTTGACATACCACCAGAAGGTAATATAAGAACATATCCCATAGAGTATGTACTCATGTATAATATGGCATAGTAATAATAGACTATATTATTACTTGCAAATATAGTTTGAAATTGGAGGAAAGGAAGAGCATTTACACATCATCATAAAGACTGTGTAAGCTTATGTTTGGGAAAGTTCACTTTCTAAATCTGTTTTGGCATAAATTCAAGAAAGTAAGCAAATGAAAAATATTCTTTACACACAAATTTTAGAATTTTTAAAAAGCTATAGATATCTGGATCTCTACTCTATTTGGACTGCCCAGATTTTGTCTTGAATATAAATGGACTCTATTGTCAAACAGAAGTTAAACTAGAGACTATCATCCCAAAGATAAGGTTCCTTTATTAAATTATAATTCCAATTTTATCACTGTGTAATTGTGATCTTGAGCTTAAGCACATGATCATCCAGTTTCTCCATCAAGAAAATGGGGCTGATACTTTGGCATAGTTTGTAGGTATATATCAGTATAGGGAAGGTATATACAGGAAAGATATATATATAGAGAGAGAGATCAATTTTGTAATAACTTGAATCATATTCTAGATGACATAGGGGACTTCCTATCTAAAGGAACTCTATTATAAATCCCTTTGCAAACTAAAGAATATTTTTATAATAAAAATAACCATTCATCAAACTACCAGTTCATATATTCCAATGCTGGCACATAAAGTTTTTCTGTGAATATTATTCCCAGGTAACTTTCTTAAACTTGCAGTGGTAATTTGAATATATCATAGTTAATAAACAATATTTACTACTACATTCAATGGGTAGACACAAAGCATTAGTGTAGGTATACTAAGTAGTGATAAAAAGAATATAATACACAATTGAACAAATATCAAAAAGAACATAGTGTTTGCTTTTTGCATAATCATTAGCTTTAAAAATGCATCATTATAACATTTCACATTTACAATGTCTCAAAGCATTTTCTTATATAAATATAGAACATAATAGCTATAGAAGTTCCCTTCCAGTTTATCCACAAAAATCTGGGAGTAAATTCCCTCAGATTCTTTAGCTTTTAAAATTAAATTGTCAAGCAGAAAATTCGTGATTCTAAGCTCTGGCTATATAATTCTCTCCCAAGAGAACATCCTTGAAAAACGTCTGCTATTTTGCCCAACTGAAATAATAATAATTTAAAAATTATATAGGATATGAGAATATAAAATGTAGTCAATTTGAGCATTTAATATAGCCAAGTACTTTTCTAAGTGCTTTATATGCATTATCATTTAATCTTCACAACAGTGTGAGGTATATTATTACCATTTTATAGATGGTGAAACTGAGGCTCACAAAGATTAAAGTGACTGGTGTGATGACACTTGTTTCTCAAGCGGTGGAGCCAGGGTATAAGCCAGGCAGTCTGACTCCAGAGCCTGGGTTGGGTAAGCCCATCCCACTGCCACATCGTGGTCCCATATTCTCACTTAAAACATTTGGATTATGTGAATTCTAGTCCCTAAACATTTCCATTTAAGAATTTAATTCAATAGATTTTTTTTAAGTCTAAAAATTATCATTTGAACCTATTAACTACTTTATAAAGGGCCAGAAATAGGCTATGGAACAGTTTGTAGAACTCTCTGAAGAGGAGTGGGGAGGGTGGGAGGTGCAGTGAGGCATTTGGTAGAAAGGAATGGTTTTCCAACAGTTTTGCTGTGGATCTGTGCTTGAGTTTCCCTTCAACTCTGTTAACCAATGTCCATCTCTCCTTGATATTGTTTTTATTCTGTTAACACTGGCTATCCCTAACTCTCCTATTACTAAGAAAATAGCAAAGGCAGAGTACCATGGTAGGAAGAGCTTGGACTTTGTCATCAGCTAAATTTCAATTCTGAGTGGTCTTGGGTAAGTTATTTGATTGCTCTGAGCCTCGAGCTCCTGATCTTTAAAAAGGAGGCAATAATAGCCAACATTTATCAAACCCTTAGTATATACTTGGTTTTGTCCTAAACACTTGGTATATATTGTGTAATTTATTCCTCACAGTGACGCCCTGAGATAGTGATTATTATTACCACCAGTTTCATTTTGCAGATGAGGGTGGTGCGGAACGAAGACTTTAAATAACTTAACCAATGTCATACAGCTCCATAGTTAAAGAACTAGGGCTCAAACCCGGGAAATCTGACCTAGACCAGGTCTTCTTCTATAAAGCGCCAGACAGTAAATATTTTAGGTTTCGTGGACCACACTAGTCTCTGCTGCAGCAGTTCAACTCTGCCATTGTAGCATGAAAGCAGCTGTAAACAATATGTAAACAAATGGGCATGGCTACATTCTAACAAAACTTTATAAGAACAGCCACAGGGTTGAATTTGGCCCTCTGGCTGTAGTTTGCTGATCCCCTGCTCTAGAGCCTGCATTTTAAACTTCATCTCATAGGGATGTCACAAAAAATCAAATAACTTCCTTAAGGTGACTTATGCACATAATAATTGCTCAAAAATCGTAGCTATCATTAACTCAAGAGTTTTTAAACCATACGTTATGGAAATTCTTTGATTATTTGTGGCCCATCTCCTTCCCTCCAGGGAGGATTGCATTTAAGTCATCTATTGTCTTTTATGCCACTCTCTTCGTAGCATGTAAGTAAAATACACTCTCCAGCCACATTTCCAGAAATGCTAGACATGCCTGAAATCATCTCACTGTGCTAAATGATGGCAGTCAGCAGAGTGTTTGGCTTATAAAGATGCTCAATAAAATTGATTTTGATTTTCATGATTTTAATTAATTCATTCCACTACGACATCATCGGGTATTATGTTCACAGTAATGCGATATATGATAATGTAACTTTAAGTGTAGGAGGATAAGGGGAGCTTCACCTTGCAGAATTTTCATCTGTCTCTAAATGTAATTAAACCAGATGCGCAGATTTTCAGTCCTTGTCCACCTGTTATAGCTGGGTCACTCCTTGGGTTCTGTTTTGACCCATGGTTCATTGTTGCTTGTATACTTTATAAAGGCACTGTCATACCTTCGGCACTCAATAAAATGTTAATTGAAAGAACATATGTGTCCTCCTAGGGTTAAATAATCTTAAGTGGCTGCCCATCTTTGCTCAGGATGTTTGCTCTGCTCTCCCTCCTCTCCCTCCTTTGTCCACCCTTGCTAGACTAGGAACCCCAAGGACTGTGCAGTAGTCACCACTGTATCGCCAAGCACCTAGCATGGCCTGGCATATAGCAAGTGTTCAGTCATTTCAATCAGCAAGTGTTTGATTGAATGAATGAACACATACACAAATATTGTTTGATCATCTATTTCATCAGTTCATTGCCTTCTGCCTAAGGGGTACAGAGGTTGATTTTAGTATCAGTAAATTGACTGTGTTCCAGGAGCACATTTACAGTGATTGTTCATAGTGTGTCTTTAAAAAAGACAACTCTGAATCTTTTTTTTTTTTTAATTTATTTATTTTTGGCCGCGTTGGGTCTTCGTTGCTGTGCGTGGGCTTTCTCTAGTTGCAGCGAGCGGGGGCTGCTCTTCGTTGTGGTGCGCAGATTCCTCATTGCAGTGTCTTCTCTTACTGCAGAACACGGGCTCTAGGCACGCGGGCTTCAGTAGTTGTGGCACGTGGGCTCAGTAGTTGTGGCACACGGGCTTAGTTGCTCCGCGACATGTGGGATCCTCCCGGACCTGGGCTCGAACCCGTGTCCCCTGCATTGGCAGGTGGATTCTTAACCACTGTGCCACCAGGGCAGCCCACAACTCTGAATCTTTTTTTTTTTGTGGTGCGCGGGACTCTCACTGTTGTGGCCTCTCCCATTGCGGAGCACAGGCTCAGCGGCCATGGCTCACGGGCCCAGCCGCTCCGCGGCATGTGGGATCTTCCCGGACCGGGGCATGAACCCGCGTCCCCTGCGTCGGCGGGCGGACTCTCAACCACTGCGCCACCAGGGAAGCCCACAACTCTGAATCTTCAGTGAAGCTTTCTACATAATTAGAAATGAGCAGTGACACCAGAGAAAGGTCTAAGTCTTAAAAACCGGATTGTCAGCGGTTTTCACATGTCCACGAAGCAGAGGGGTCTGAATTTAATGAGGCATTTCTATAGCTTGGCAGATCCTTAGCCTGACTGCAAAAGTGGTATTTGTGTGACCCAGGCCTGTCAGTTTGCTGGATGACAAATCAGTTTGACGACAGAATCAGTGTGATAGAGCTTTATGGTGGTAGTTCTTTGCGTTGAAAAATAAAATTGATAGGTTTTCCACCAAATTAAATGAGTAGTTTGGTAACAAAAAAAACACTACCTTGGACCTTTGAAAAATGTTGCGCAGTTCTCAGTCTTGACAGCCTTGACAGGAAGAGCCAGATCAAGACATCAAGGCCATGCTGAGTGTGGAGGTGCTACTATTTAATTAGTACCTCCCATGTGTAAGTGTATAATCTGTTTAAAACTCCAAGATAGACTCGATCAGTAATTCTCAACAGGGAGCAATTCTGCCCCCCAAGGAGACATTTTTGGTTGTCACGCATGGAGGGGGTGTGGGCATGTAGAGGGTAGAGGGCAGAGATGCTATGAAACATCCTACAGTGCACAGGACAGCCCCCCAAAACAAAGAATTATCACACCCAAAATGGCAGTAGGGAATGAAGTTCAGAAACTTTGGATTAAATGATACCCAAGGTTCCTTTGCAGCTCAAGTTCTGGGATTTTAGGATATTAGATTATGTACGTGAAAGAATTTTATGAGTTGCCAAACACTATACTATAAATTCAAGCTACTGTTATGATACAAGCCATCGCTGCTCTCCTCCTCCTCTCCGGTATCTGTCTGGCAGTCATCCTTTCTGTTCTGAGCCAGATCCCTCAAAGGTGTAGGTCAAAAGAGCCAAGATAAGGGGTAAAACTAGAAGTCCCTCCTACTGCTTGTTCAGAGCTTGAGAAAATCCAGTAGACAGATGTGGCCACATTTGCAGGTTCATTGTTTTCAGCCTTATCCCATTAACCTGTTGAGAAAAAGTATACGTGTGTAATGCTTATTTAAAGGGAACCGGATAGCCGATTCTTAATGGGTATTTATGTGCTGCCAAAGCCCCAAAGAAAATTCCCCCACGCCACCTCTCTGGAGTGGGTGGTGCTACCCGTCTCCTGGTACACAGCCAGCGTCCTTGGGAACCCACAGCCAAATGCCTTATTTTCAGGGATGTGCTGATAGAAATGCCTGGGAAAAGTGAGCCTCTTGGCTTTCATCTGTTTATCAGTCATTCACTGAATGATGCGCCTTGCCGTAACAAAATCTGTACAAGCATCAATACAACTTAAGCAACAATACAATTAACTCTTCTCAGATTAGCCAGGACCCGACAGAAGGAATGGCCCAGAATGTCATTATTCTAGTGCCTCTTTATCCTTCCAGAATTTTCCCTAAATAAAAGAGAGCCATGGGAGGAGTTTTGTGTCTCCCAAGGATCGTGCCTTCAAATAGCACAAGGTTGCCGGCTGAGATAGAAAAGAAAAAAAAAAAAAGAGACCAGGCTTCAGTCTTCAGCTTACTGTGTGGGACCCCAGGTAAATTCCAAGTGTTCTGCCTCCAGTTTGAGCAGGACTTCTTTTACACGTTCAGACTGAGGTAACAGAAATGTCCCCATGCCAGAGGCCGGCTTGGTGGTGGGAGTGTGCTCTCTGCTGTTTACTCTAATGGGTGGTGGTAACTTGACACCGGAGCAGTAAGATAACTGCTCAGCGTGAGGCCAAATCTTGGAAACTTTTTGCAGAAGCTGGTCTTCGATTCTGTTCCCCCTGATGTGTGGCACTAAATGTCACTTGATCTTGGAACCAATACTCTGAAATGGGTGCTATTACTAGCACTATCTTAGAGATGTAGACATGAAGCCTCATGTGACATGGCGAGTAAGTGGCACATTCATGATCTGAACTCCTATTTCTTCAACTCCAAAGTCTTTGCTCTTAACCAGAATGGCATATGTTTTATTATATCTACACATTGTGTATTTGAGGTCATGCCTAAGAATGGACTATTAGTAAAGACAAACATTTTATGGTATAAATAAGGGGACATTAAGAATAGAACTCTAACTGCAAACAGAGATAGAATTACCTCTTGGATAAATACATTCGAAAACCTTCTACTGGATTAAATTCCATCTAGTGCTGGAAGACACTGCTCACCACTGAATATTAACTTCAAATTGCAGTGTGTCCGTTGGTCAGCGAATAAAACTCTTCCAAGAATTCCAATTCCAAATTGCCTATTAAACACACACACACACACACACAACACACACCTGTGAACCAAAGCTCACTGGTAGTTTGCATAATTCTAGAGTAAACTCATGCTCATTTTTGATCCTAAGACTGGTTGGTAAACACTGGAAATATTTCCCAGTACAGTGTTTACAGTGTTATCCCTTGCCCTCTAAAATGTCCCACTTCAGGGAATTCCCTGGCGGTCCAGTGGTTAAGACTCCACGCTTCCACTGCCGGGGGCCCAGTTTCAATCCCTGGTGGGGGAACTAAGATCCCGCAGGCCCCGCAGTGCAGCCAAAAAAAAAGTCCACTTCAAAGTTAAAATCTTACTGAAATGTACTCTAAACTGGTACTAAGGGAATTCAGATCCTTGATGATTTCTAGTTTAAGTCTGAGTTAACCCCAAAATGTTACGTTACCCCAACAAGCTCAAACTCAACCTAAAATAAAGACAACAAAAATTCTAGCTAATAGTTCAGAATAATAATAGCTTGATTTGAAAGTATATTCTCCTCTGTTTTACATGCCAAACTGTGAATAAATGATTTGTTTTGAATATACTGCCATGTTTGTTTAATGCAAGCAGCCTTCAATGAAGACTAAAGCGTTTTTAGTGTGTGCCAGCTCGGCTCTGTGTTGGGAGGGTCCTGCCTCAGGGGATCTGGCATCCTTGTGAACGACTGCACCATTTGCATCCAATGCAGCAAGTCTCTTCAGGTTCTTTCTGAAGAGCCTCTTGCAAACTGCTGTAGCCAAGGGTTAGGTGAGAAACAGGCTTACACTTGGACGCCTGAGCCACATCACCAATGGAGAATCACACTGCCAGACAGCTTACCTGCAGTGAACAGAATCTGGGAGGCTCTGATATGCCCGTCTACACCGGAACTCACAAGCTAGGCTTCTCATTCTGACTGGTTTAAAGTTGGCTGGCGTAATACCTCTTGCTTATTTCCCTATAAACACAAGAATCCTACATAGGGGTAAGAGTCTTACCTCAAGTTCATATATCTTTTTCTTTTTCTAAGTTCAGATTTCTTATGCTGACATTTCTTGAGCACTTGGTGCTAGGTTCAGCACTCAGAGCTTTGCATGGATCATTTCAGCCCAATGGTGAGAGTTAACTTAGTGCAGCTGTGGTACAGACTCTAAGCCACACTGTGGGTTCAAGGTAAGCTCCGTGAGGATGAGGTCCACAGGTATCTGGCACATAGTAGGTGCTCAGTAAATATCTGCAGAATGAATGAATAAATGAACACAAACTCTTCTGTGTTTGTGTCACTTTTAAAATCTTAAGAAATTGTTCACATAAAAGTGTTAGGAGCTGAGCCAACAGTCTTTACCAGATGTCTCTTCTTCTAGGCCTCACAAATTTGACCATGTAGTTAAATGGAAAACAGCTTAGAATGAGGGTGGGAAGGCAGCTCAAGAAGACTCTTTAAAATATGTTAGAACTTAAAACTTTGTCCTGAAATTAAGTCACTGCTCAGCATAGGAAACAGAGGGAAAAGTGACTGTAATACTTAGCAATAGGAATCTCTGTTACTTAGTCTCATTGATGTTCTCTGCACATCTCCTAGAGCACAGGTTGGCAAACTTTTACTGTACCTGACCAGAGAGTAAACTTTTTTTTTTTTTTTTTTTTTTGCGGTACGCGGGCCTGTCACTGTTGTGGCCTCTCCCACTGCGGAGCGCAGGCTCAGCGGCCCCGGCTCGCGGGCCCAGCCGTTCCGCGGCATGTGGGATCCTCCCGGACCGGGGCACGAACCCGTTTCCCCTGCATCGGCGGGCGGACTCTCAACCACTGCACCACCAGGGAAGCCCGAGAGTAAACATTTTAGCCTTTATGGGCCATGCAATCTCTGTCTGAACTAGTCAGCCCTACCACTGTACTGCAAAAGCAACCATCTTCAAAAAAAAAAAAAAACGAGTATGTATGTGTTCCAATAAAATTTTATTTACAAAAACAAATGGCAGGCTATATTTGGCCCATGGCACAGTTCACCAAGCCCTGGTCTAAAGCATGTCTAATTGTCTTAAGTTTTCTGTTTCATCTCTGACAGAAGGATCATACGGCTAATGCCATATAGTTCCCCTTTTTTAAGGCATTAAATAAACCATATATCTTTCACATATCTATGCCTTTGGCCTTGAAAACTCATTGAACAGCACACCATGTAATTTATTTAACTGTGGTATATTATCTTATAAAGACGAGAAGAATGGAGTTCGTAGCCCATAAGGTTTTATTGAATGTACCTTTTTTTTTTTTTTTTTTTGTGGTACGCAGGCCTCTTACTGTTGTGGCCTCTCCCGTCGCGGAGCACAGGCTCCGGACGCACAGGCTCACGGGCCCAGCCACTCCAAGGCATGTGGGATCTTCCCGGACCGGGGCACGAACCCGTGTCCCCTGCATTGGCAGGCGGACTCTCAACCACTGCGCCACCAGGGAAGCCCGAATGTACCATTTTTAAATGGCCTCTAAAGAAATCCTAATTTTATGGAATCTTTTAATTCTTTTTGCATCTCTGAGCTTTCTCACTTTTTTTTTTTTAGTGTGTGTGTGTGTGTTAAAATATACATAACAAAGTTAACCGTTTTACCTGTTTTTAAGTGTCCAGTTCAGTGGCATTAAGTACATTCACATTGGTGTGCAGCCATAACCACCAGCCATCTCTAGAACTTTCTCATCATCCTTCACTGAAACTCCATAAACACTAATTCCCCATTCTCCCTCCCTCTAGCTCCTGGCAACCACCATTCTACTTTCTATCTGTATGACTTTGACTGTTTAGGTACTTCATCTAAGTGGAATCATATAATATTTGTTCTTTTGTGTCTGGCTTATTTCACTTAGGATGTCTTCATGGTTCATCCATGCTGCAGCATGTGTGAGAATTTCCTTCCTTTTTAAGGCTGAATAGTATTCCACTGAGTATACATGCCACATTTTGTTTGTCCATTCATGTGTCAATGGACTTTTGGGTTGTTTCTACCTTTTGGCTACTGTGAATAATATTGTTATGATCATTGGTGTACAAATATCTGTGTGAGTCCCAGTTTTCAGTTCTTTTGGTTATATACCCAGTAGTGGAATTGGTGGATCATATGATAATTGTTACCTTTTTGAGGAACCACAATACAGTTTTCCATAGTAGCTGCACCATTTTACATTCCCACCAGCAATGCACAAGGGTTACAATTTTTCTACATTCTTGCCAACACTTATTTTGGTTTTTTGTTAGTTTCTATGTTTGGTTGGTTATAATAGGCATGCTAGTGGATGCAAAGTGGTATCTCATTGTGGTTCTCAGTTGTTTTTATGCTAGTGTTTGTAGTTAGTGTAAAAAATAGTTCTTTTAAACACTACATTAATTTATATCTCATGCAAATTTTATATATATATATATATATATATATATATATATATATATTCACATATATGTGCATTTATTCCTCTCCTAATGCCAAAATTATGTGAGATGGCTTCCAAGGACATGAAAACAGTAAGATGAATAATATACATAGCTAAATTCATGGCACTGGGGATATAGAAGACTAAAAAAAATGAACCAATAGCCACGATTAGATGAACCTGAGAGTGTGTTGTGATGTCCTATACAATTACAAAACTAAAGTGACAAAGTCAATCCTGAACTTGTTAGTGGCCAAAGAAAAAAGGGAAAGGGGGCCAGTAACATGATTCACTTATTCCAGATGATGAAAGCTCAGGAAAAAAAGGCTTTTCTTGGCTCGCAGATATAGGAAAATAAGCTATAACTATTTTAAAAGAGATGATATGTTACTGAAAGCAGCAGAATTTTTGGTGAAATTAATGGGGCTGGAATTGGGAATGACTCCTCTAGCCTGACTGTTATACAACTTTTTTTGTGTTAAATGGTAGTTTCAAAGTACAATTTTAGGGAAATAAAAAGTCAACTCCACATCTCTCAGGAGAGCGATAAGGACTATTCCTTTGGACTTTAGTCACTGTTTTATGTAGGACAACTATGTAAGATCTTGAATTCCCTCATATATGTTTATATATGTACCTGGCATTTGCTTCCCAGGTCACAGATTATAAATGCATATGTGTTTGTACAGATAATCTTCTTAAGAATATATCCTTATCTTCCTTTTGGAAGGAGGGAAAGATCTTCATGTTCAAATTTGATATTGAAATTTCTGCTTCAACTTGAAACTACAGGAACTGATGTATATTTTCAAATTTATACCAGAAAAAAGGCTTCATGATAACTGGATATGTTGCCAAACCAGCCTTCAAGCAGTTGAAGAGCAAAGCAAATTAAAAATAAGAATAGAAGCCGTATCAAACAGATGTTTTTAAAGAACTGAGAAAGTGTCAAAATTACTCTAAAACTGAAAGAATTGGTCTGAAGTTTTACCCAGAAGTTTGGATGAAGAATAATAACTGACATTTCTTGAGCATTTACAATGTTCCAGGCATAGTTCAAAGTGCGTTGTATGTATTAACTCACTTCTCTAAACTCAACAAAGTTAATACTACTGTCATCATTCCCATTTTATAGATAGGGAAACTGAGGCATGGGGTAGCTGAATATCCTTGCTCCAGGTCATACAACTAGGAAGTGTTAGAGCTAGGATTCACACACAACCACGCATTCTGGCTCCAGTGGCCAGTCACTGACCCACTAAACTGCAGGGGTCCCCAGCCTCTGAGGTACTGGTCCCTGGCCTGTTAGGAACCTGGCCGCACAGCAGGAGGTGAGCGGCGGGTGGGCGAGCGAAGCTTCGTCTGTATTTACAGCTGCCCCCCATAGTTCACATTACCACCTGAGCTCCTCCTCCTATCAGCATTATGGTGAGTTGTATAATTATTTCATTATATATCACAATGTAATAATAATAGAAATAAAGTGTACCATAAATGTAATGCGCTTGAATCATCCAGGAACCATCCCCCACCCCCACCCCATCCGTGGAAAAATTGTCTTCCACGAACTTGGTCCCTGTCGCCAAAAAGGTTGGGGACCACTGCTAAACTGTACTGCCCCTTGATGTTACAGCAAATGAACCAAAGAAGTATTGGTTGGCCAATGGGCAAATATCTTCTGTTGTGTCCCTATATTTTCTTTTGTTTTGTTTTGTTTTCTTTAAATGATCAAACTTACCTTAATTATCCTTGAAATTTCCCTTAATATCCTTATGTAGAATTCCCAGTAGGAAATTTTTTTTTAACATCTTTATTGGAGTATAATTGCATTACATGTATCCCCATATCTCCTCCCTCTTGCGTCTCCCTCCCACCCTCCCTATCCCACCCCTCTAGGTGGTCACAAAGCACCTAGCTGATCTCCCTGTGCTATGCGGCTGCTTCCCACTAGCTATCTATTTTACGTTTGGTAGTATATATAAGTCCATGCCACTCTCTCACTTCGTCCCAGCTTACCCTTCCCCCTCGCCATGTCCTCAAGTCCAGTCTCTACGTCTCCGTCTTTATTCCTGCCTGCACCTAGGTTCTTCAGAACCTTTTTTTTTTTAGATTCCATATATATCTGTTGGCATATGGTATTTATTTTTCTCTTTCTGACTTACTTTACTCTGTATGACAGTTGCTAGGTCCATCCACCTCACTACAAATAACTCAATTTCGTTTCTTTTTATGACTAATATTCCATTGTATATATGTGCCACATCTTCTTTATCCATTCACCTGTCGATGGACGCTTAGGTTGCCTCCATGTCCTGGTTATTGCAAATAGTGCTGCAGTGAACATTGGGGTGCATGTGTCTTTTTGAATTATGGTTTTCTCTGGGTATATGCCCAGGAGTGGGATTGCTGGGTCATATGGTAGTTCTATTTTTAGTTTTTTAAGGAATGTCCATACTGTTCTCCATAGTGACTGTATCAATTTACATTCCCACCAACAGTGCAAGAGGGTTCCCTTTTCTCCTCACCCTCTCCAGCATTTGTTGTTTGTAGATTTTTTGATGATGGTCATTCTGACTGGTGTGAGGTTATACCTCATTGTAGTTTTGATTTGCATTTCTCTAATGATCAGTGATGTTGAGCATCCTTTCATGTGTTTGTTGGCAATCTGTATATCCTCTTTGGAGAAATGTCTATTTAGGTCTTCTGCCCATTTTTGGATTGGGTTGTTTGTTTTTTTAAATATTGAGCTGCATGAGCTGCTTGTAAATTTTGGAGATTAATCCTTTGTCAGTTGCTTCATTTGCAAATATCATCTCCCCCCCCCCCCCCCCCTTCTGAGGGTTGTCTGTTCGTCTTATTTACAGTTTCCTTTGCTGTGCAAAAGCTGTTAAGTTTCATTAGGTCCCATTTGTTTATTTTTGTTTCCCTTTCTCTAGGAGGTGGGTCAAAAAGGATCTTGCTGTGATTTATGTCATAGAGTGTTCTGCCTATGTTTCCCTCTAAGAGTTTTATAGTGTCTGGCCTCGTAAATTTTTTTAAATGATAAAAAATGGAAAAAATTTAGTTGAATGATGAAACCTTATTCAGCTATTATAAATTATGTTTTCACAGTTTTAAGAGCGTGGAAGAATGCTTTTAAAATGAAGTAAAGCAGCAGGATGTAAATTTATTGGAAGCCCAGCTCCACCTCTCCCACCCTCCAAAAGAAACTATTGAAAGAAAGATGGGAAAGTTTAATTGTGGCTATCACTGGGTAGGAGAATTAGGAATAACTTTTTTTCTTATTTTTCTTAATTTCCATAGAATTTACTTGAATACTATCACAGACCAAAAAAATGAACTAAACTTCATTTTTTAAAAAGCTAATCAGAGCTGTTCTCTACAAACGCAAAATACGAAGCTCCTAGTGATAATCTCACTGCATAACTTAAAATCATTTCCGGGGCTTCCCTGGTGGCGCAGTGGTTGAGAGTCCGCCTGATGATGCACACGGGTTCATGCCCCAGTCTGGGAAGATCCCACATGCCGCGGAGCAGTTAGGCCCGTGAGCCATGGCCACTGAGCCTGCGTGTCCGGAGCCTGTGCTCCGCAACACGAGAGGCCACAACAGTGAGAGGCCTGCGTACCGCAAAAAAAAAAAAAAAATCATTTCCATGAGCCCTATGCTATAGGAGTGAAGGTGGCATGATTTAGACTTGCACTGGTGTAGCTATTTAATTTTAAAGTAAAATGAAAAATTCTGCAATAGTTGCATCTCCAGTATTCAAGTGGCTAGTGACAGGTTTTCCATCGTCACAGAAAGTTCTGTTGCTCAGCACTGGTTTCAAAGAAAGAACATGGAATCTGGAGCCATACGCCTTGAAATCAAGTCCTGATATGAGCTGATACTTGCTGTGTGAAATGAGCAATTTACTCAACCTCTCTGAGCCTATTTCCCCATAGACATTTGGGACTAATGATAATATCACTTCCCATGAAAGGAGATTAAGAAGATCAAATAAGATAATGCATGTGACAGTTCTCTGAAAACTATAGTGTAGTTTAACAGGTTGTTGCTGCTTCAGAAGTCCCCCAGCCTGAACTTAATCTAGCTCTTTGTGCACTGATTCCAAATCCATGAATGATTCATACCAAGAATTTTGCTAATAGGGAACAACACCGTAAAAATCAGACTTACCAGCTCTTAGCACAGTTCCCAGGACAAGTCCTTGGTAATGTGGGTGTTCCATTTCTTCCTTGTAAAAAGCTTCCACACACAGCTCTGTATCTTCAGTAACACCTCCTCGGTTTTTTCCTTAACAATATAAACACATTGCCCTCCTTCCATTCCTAAATGAAAAAGGCTGTCTTAAAAAAGAAAGCAAAGAGGTTTTGTCTGTCAACGAAATAAAGGGGGTAAAATGCTGTAACTAAAAGGAAGTCAGTCTGACTTGACAGTGCAGGAATTAAGCAAAAGATGTTGCCAACTGCTGCAAGAACGTGAAGTTTTCCCCAACAATGACAGCAGGTTCTCTGTGCTTCAAAGCTATTGGGTTACTGACTAAGCGGAAGTACTTGCTCATTCTGATTTTTTTTCCCCGAGTCACTTCTGGTTTTTCCTGCAAAACACCTTGCCCAATTGAGACAATTTTAGGGCTGCTGCATATCTAGAGTGGTCTCCATCTTATTTCTCATTCAACCCCCTGATAGTTAAGCGTGAGTCTTGCTTGTATGGCTTTGAAGAAGAAAGAAAGAAAAAAAAAAAAAAAAGTCAAGTTCTGACTCAACTCGGTAAAGATTCCACACTCACCCCCTCCCTCCTGCCTCCCCCAGGTTTCCGCCGGGCTTGGATGCCTTTGACATTATGACCGCAGAGGATTCCACCGCAGCCATGAGCAGCGAGTCGGCCGCTGGGTCCTCCGCCAAGGTGCCCGAGGGCGTGGCGGGCGCGCCGAACGAGGCGGCGCTTCTGGCGCTGATGGAGCGCACGGGCTACAGCATGGTGCAGGAGAACGGGCAGCGCAAGTACGGCGGCCCGCCGCCCGGCTGGGAAGGTCCGCACCCGCAGCGCGGCTGCGAGGTCTTCGTGGGCAAGATCCCGCGCGACGTGTACGAGGACGAGCTGGTGCCCGTGTTCGAGGTAGTGGGCCGCATCTACGAGCTGCGCCTCATGATGGACTTCGACGGCAAGAACCGCGGTTACGCCTTCGTCATGTACTGCCACAAGCACGAGGCCAAGCGCGCCGTGCGTGAGCTCAACAACTACGAGATCCGCCCCGGCCGCCTGCTCGGCGTGTGCTGCAGCGTGGACAACTGCCGCCTCTTCATCGGCGGCATCCCCAAGATGAAGAAGCGCGAGGAGATCCTGGAGGAGATCGCCAAGGTCACGGAGGGCGTGCTCGACGTGATCGTCTACGCCAGCGCGGCCGACAAGATGAAGAACCGCGGCTTCGCCTTCGTCGAGTACGAGAGCCACCGCGCCGCCGCCATGGCGCGCCGCAAGCTCATGCCCGGCCGCATCCAGCTTTGGGGCCACCAGATCGCCGTGGACTGGGCCGAGCCTGAGATCGACGTGGACGAGGACGTAATGGAGACCGTGAAGATCCTCTACGTGCGGAACCTCATGATCGAGACCACCGAGGACACCATCAAAAAGAGCTTCGGCCAGTTCAACCCGGGCTGCGTGGAGCGCGTCAAGAAGATCCGCGACTACGCCTTCGTGCACTTTGCCAGCCGCGAGGACGCCGTGCACGCCATGAACAACCTCAACGGCACCGAGCTGGAGGGCTCGTGCCTCGAGGTGACGCTGGCCAAGCCCGTGGACAAGGAGCAGTACTCCCGCTACCAGAAGGCGGCCAAGGGCGGCGGCGCAGCCGAGGCGGCAGTGGTGCAGCAGCCCAGCTACGTGTACTCCTGCGACCCCTACACGCTGGCCTACTATGGCTACCCTTACAACGCGCTCATTGGGCCCAACAGGGACTACTTCGTGAAAGGTTAGTGGGGACTCCTTGCCTGGGTAGGCCCAGGGATCCGCGTCTGCCGGGCGGGCGGCGTCGGGGGTGTGGTGGCTGTCATTTACCGAGCCGGTGGACGGCGACCCCCTTACCCACCCTCGTTTGGGTGTGGGTTCTGGGTTCTGTTCTTTGCTGGCGCTTAAGGCATGCACTTCTACAGCACTGAGAGAAATGCAGATCGTTAGTATGTGTGGGATGAGTGGTAGAATCATGGGCGCATGCAAGCTCTTCCTGCGCTCAGCCTTTCCAGGGCCTACCTACTGTGGGGCTAGTCCGCAAGGCTCTGGGCTCTTAGGTTAAAAACTACGTGTGAAATGAAATCTTTAGAATGTTGGGGATTAGGGGGCACAGTGTTGTCGTTGGGTTTTTTGTTGGGGTTGTTTTGTTGTTTGTAGTCACTGGCTAGCCTGTAATGAAACCAGGCATTACACTGGGAAGCAGAATGCTTAGCCTCTGGGTCCTGTTCTCTGATTAACTGCTTCTGTGACTTAAGCCAGCCCCTCTAACCTCCCGAGGCTTGTTTTCTCACGCATAAAATGAGAAAGGTGACTAGCAGTTCCCCTTCCACAACTAACTTTGTTACAGTCTGTGAACATGTTTATTTATTGGAGTTGCAGTTGCAGTCCTAGGAACTCACCCTTCAAGTTCATCTCTTGCATTAAGCAGACATTTTAGGGTGCACCTAGGCTGGAACAGAAGGTGTGAAGCATCTTCCGGCTCATTGAAGGGCAGAGGTGTAGCCACCTGCAGCTTAGAGCCAGCGCAAACACCTAAGTGCCAGGAACCTTGAGCTAAGGTCCGCCTCCTTTACTGTTGCTATTGGTAGCTCATCATGTTTTGTGTTGTTATTATAAGCAGGCAGCATAAGAGGCCGGGGTCGAGGTGCAGCTGGCAACAGAGCCCCAGGGCCCAGGGGTTCCTACCTTGGGGGATATTCTGCTGGCCGTGGTATATATAGCCGATATCATGAAGGAAAAGGAAAACAACAAGAAAAAGGATATGAACTTGTACCGAATTTGGAAATCTCTGCCGTCAATCCAGTTGCCATTAAACCTGGTACAGGTCAGTATAAACTGGCGTGAGAATGGATCTTTTCAGTCTGAACCCCAGCCCTCCCTTTGAAGTGACTTCCTTGGGTACTTTTATCTGCATATGGGTTCCTCTTCTCAAAGGCAACCGAAGATTAGGCAAGGAATGTGGCCTCCTGGGCCTTCTTATCTAGAACTTAGGGAGATAGTCTAGTGTCTAGTTTTGACCACGTTCCAGTCAAACTTTCCGTTAGTGGGTTTTTCAAATGGGCATCACCAGTTGTTAGGCTTTTTTTCAATTAGGCAGATTCTCAACTAGGCAGATTGGGATGGGGTGTGCAGAGATAGAAGAACACGAGTCTCTTCTGTGTCTTCTACCAGCTAAAAACTTTCTTCTCCTTACTCAAGCCTATTTCTACCACATGCATCGGAAGCCAGAAGGCGCATTTCTTTGCTAGTTCTGAGAGTTGCTGGGAAGGGTAGAAAATTCCCCTTCAGGAGCAAATAACACTGCTGTCTCTTGTCATGGTCTTAACAAACCAGAATGCCTGGGAGCAGCAGTGAAAGTTTTTGCGGCTGATTTCCAGCTCTTATTTCCGCCTTTTGCTGGATCCGTAGATTGGGGGTAGGGGCACTCAAGTAATTCAAGCCAGGGACCTTGAACTTTGCTTCCACCCTCCACAAACCAGACCCCACAAACCAGTTTTCCAACATTGTTAGTGCTCGTTGGCCTAATGTGAAACAGGTCTTTCTGATCCTAACCTGCAAGGAGCTTTATTTAACTCCACAGTGTGAACATAGCACAGACTCCCTATTTACACACACCACACAAGCCCACACATGGGAGATTCTTCCCTGATCCTCCTCCAGACCTTTTCCAGGTCTCATGGAAGGTAGATTGAAGAACTCTTTGAGAACATCCTCACTTGGAAGCTCAGCCTCTCTGACTTTCTGTTGGCTGAGGTCTGCACTCCTTCTCCTGGCTGAAACAGACTCAAGGGAGCTGTGCGGGTGGAGCGTAGGTTGGCATTGGCCACACAGAGCTTACAAAGCATTTTCCCAGTAGAGCTTCCTTTTGAAGTAATCCGGTGTTTTTTTTTTTTTTTTTTTAAATGCCTGTGAAAAAATACTGCAATTTCTGCAGGTAAGTGACTCCTTAGACTGGATTTCCTTATAAATGCCATTGGTGCTTTAAGCAGTGTAAAACAGATCCTGTTTCTCCCTGTAATTCCATAAAGCAGAGCCTGGATACAAGACTTGTCACTTCTACTTGTTGGGAAAGGGACTCCTGTTGGCATTAGCTTAAGACTTAACTAGAGAAAAGAACTCTTAAACAACCTTTAAGCATATAGTTGTGTTCTGGGGCATGTAGTAGCTGACAGCCAGAATAATCCAGAGTTGCTTAGTACAACTCAAATATAGCTCAAACTTATAACCCTTTCTGGGCCCTATCCCCATGACCTCTATTTCTGATTAATCCAGAAAATTAGAACTATGTATTTTAGGAGGAACACCAGGGCAGTAGTGAAGTATCTGGGCACAAGATCACATGGATGGAAAGGCAGGTAAAAGATTTGGTTAAGCTTTTAGGTATATTTTGGGCTTCCCTGGTGGCGCAGTGGTTGAGAGTCCACCTGCCGATGCAGGGGACACAGATTCGTGCCCCGGTCCAGGAAGATCCCACATGCCGTGGAGCGGCTGCGCCCGTGAGCCATGGCCACTGAGCCTGTGTGTCCGGAGCCTGTGCTCTGCAACGGGAGAGGCCACAGCAGTGAGAAGCCCGCGTACCGCAAAAAAAAAAAAAAAAAAAAAAGATTTTAGGTATATTTTATTGAATGGCTGTATCATTGTTTAGCCCACAGTCATTTCTCTTTACCTTATATCGTCAGCTTTTATTAGAAGAAATTACTTACAGTTGGAGAAGAAACATAAGTGAAAGGTTACTTTGTGTACGCATTTCAATATTCTTGCTCTTCCTTGCAACACACACATACCACACACTCACGCAAACTCCCCCACATCAGGGCTAGTATTTTTTTTTCTTTTTACCTCTCCTTATCATACATTGACATTCAATAACTGCTGTCTGTTTGAATCTCTGGTTGAAATGAGCCCTTTGGACTTGACTCACAGAAACATGTCTTTGAATTGGCAGGTACCACCAAAAAAAGCAGTCACTCTACTGCTTTGCTATTATGACTGGCCATTAGAAAATTAGGGAATTTTCCATTTTTTATTATGTATTTTTCCTTGAGTCAGTAATATTGAAATCTGAAATGTGGGGTGGGGAGGATGTACACAGACCTCTGAGTTCTCAAAATGAAACCCTCAACAGCACCAGCTTTTTAAAACGTGGTGAAAGTGAAAAGGGCAGAGGGTCTGGTAACGAATTAGATGAGTGATAAGGAACCAGCAGTCTCCTTCTCACACTCTTGGGCCTCAAGCCTCTGCTCTCACTTCTTATTCTGAGACTGTTTTCTCAGAATTAGAAGGCCCTTTCTTGCTCTGTAGAACCTCAAGAGTAAGAGTCAAAATGCGATTTTCTGTTAGAAGCAGTAGGAAATGTAGGTGCAGAAACCTAACTCTAAGCTTTCCTTCCCTGATGATCTGTGGGGAGACCCCATTGGTACCCATGTGTTTCCTTTTGAAAGTCAAGTCAAGGGGAGGAGGGGTACCTGCCACCTCCTCTCTCTTCCTCTTGGGTAGCACCTGTACTGAGGGAGCATTAGTTAGCAGGGAGAGCCCTTGGCTGCTAAACTTGGTTTTTAAAAATATTGAGAAAGTGATGGACCTCCTTCAGTGACTGGATGACTGACCTGTGTTTCCTTCTTACTTCTCTTGCAGTGGCCATCCCTGCCATCGGGGCCCAGTATTCCATGTTTCAGGCAGCTCCGGCTCCTAAAATGATTGAAGATGGTAAAATCCACACAATGGAGCACATGATCAGCCCCATCGCTGTGCAGCCAGACCCAGCCAGCGCCGCCGCAGCCGCGGCCGCCGCCGTCATCCCTGCCGTGTCTACGCCACCACCTTTCCAGGTAGGGTTCTTACTGCTGTTGTTGCGTTTGTGTGAGGCCTCATGTGTCGTGGATTCATTTAATACTCCACAGGAGAATTTACTGTGTGCCTAGCTCTCTGTTAGAACTATGGGACTGGATGACAGACAAATTTTGTAAGATAAATCATGGCAGGACAGAAAAAATTTTAGTAATAATTGTCCTACCCCAATATCGTCACTGTATTAAAGATGGGAAGCAATATGCAGAAATGGCATGTGTAATTTTTCAGTGTCATAATATTATACATACTATTTTTTTTTATGATACTGGATAATTTTTAACTCATGTTCTTATTGTTAAGGAGCTGACACACAAAATCCCAGGAGATAGTTCACGTTTTCCCATTCCAGATTATAGTTCAGTGAAGAGTTATTTAAAGTTCTGCTGCTCCCTCACTCCCTCCCTCCCTCTCTCTGTATCAGTAGATACATATGTATACATGTATACATATATATACGTGTGGCTGTAGAGAGAGAAATGTCTAGAGAAATATCTATAGAGATAAAGATACATGAAACTTTACAGAATCTGCCTTTACTCCTCTCTTACAACCATATCCAACTATTCCCATATCTCCTCCCAATCCAGTCTTACTATTCCATCCTCCTTCCCCACCTCTGCTTACTCAGAAACCTCTCTGTGGTTTCTTCTCTAGAATCTTTCCCATCCACATCTCACCTTGGAAATCATGTCTCCCATACTTCTCATTACCTACAGTATTACTTGGCATTTGACTGCCAGTGTGTTCTATCTCCCCAATTAAAACGAAGTTCTTCCAGAACAAGAGTTACGTCTTATATTGCTTTGTATCTGCAATGTGTAGCACACAGGGAATACGTGATATATCATTCATCCAGAGAGAAAAATAATCTCGTTGAAGCTCTCCTTTGTGAGGCAGTGAATCTCAACTACCTTATCAATCAACAAGCATATTAAAAACTCAGTCCGGGGATGTCTTTTATCTAATTGAGTAAGAATTATCCAGGGGACATGTTTATATTGATAGAACAGAGATTCTTAGATTCAAAGCCCAGAAGATTCCAGTTCAGCAGAACTGGGCTGGGGTTCTAGAATCCATATTTTGTCCCAGCTCCTCAGTGATGCCGAAACAGAGCCAGACTGTGAACTCTCACAGTAGCCTGCTGTTTGCTTGCTGTTGCCCACTCTGAGCCCCAGTCTTTTTTTTTTTTTTTTTTTTTTTTTTTTTTTTGCGGTACGCGGGCCTCTTACTGTGTGGCCTCTCCCGTTGTGGAGCACAGGCTCTGGACGCACAGGCTCAGCGGCCATGGCTCACGGGCCTAGCCGCTCCGCGGCATGTGGGATCTTCCCGGACCAGGGCACGAACCCGCGTCCCCTGCATCGGCAGGCGGACTCCCAACCACTGCGCCACCAGGGAAGCCCTGAGCCCCAGTCTTGACTGCACTCTTCAGAAAGGGTCAGGCCATGTGAAGTTTATTTATCTATCAATATATCGTCAAGTATTCTTTAACTGCAAAAAGCCAAAAAAAGGCATAGGTTGGAAATGACTCAGAAAGTAGTTATTCCTGTGGCCTGACTATAAATATATACAGTAACCTACAGGCATTACTTTGTGGAATTCTGCTAATAATTTGTAATTCCTCTTTACTAAGAAACTCGTGAACTTTCGTCTTTGCTGCATGGTCACAGTTCTGGTGGACCCCAAGTTCCAGGCTTCATGATCACATTCTGGAATGCAGACTGTTTCTATCTTATGTCAGTCTGCACTGGATGCTGCCGTGGGGTCTTTACACGAAGTTGTGGTTTGGGAATCTGTTCAGTGTGCTGTCATTAGCAGTTCATTCCTGTGGAGATTGTTTCCTTCTCCAGTATATTCTGCAGAATGCCAGGAGCTACTTCCTTTGTAACGTGGGCTTTGAGTGTGTGTGGCCCTGCCACTCTCCTTCAGGTCTAAGTACTGTGTCCTGCCTCGAGTTCACTGACCTGGGTTCTCTGACATGTTCAGTCCTCTGCCGCCTCTGTGTTCTCTGCCGCCTCTGTGTTCTCTGCCAAATTGCAGCAGAGGGAGGAGCTTTTTTTTTTTTTTTAATATTTATTCATTTATTTATTTGGTTGCCCTGGATCTTAGTTGCGGCTGGCGGGCTCCTTAGTTGCGGCATGCAAACTCTTAGTTGCAGCATGCATGTGGGATCTAGTTCCCTGACCAGGGATCAAACCCAGGCCCCCTGCCCTGGGAGCACAGAATCCTAACCACTGTGCCACCAGGGAAGTTCCCAAGGAGCATTTTAAGCTCCACGGATCAGTAAATAGAAACCTTTTTGGAGTAGAGCAACACTGGAAATCAGTTCCCAGCATGGCTTCCAGAACCTTCTTGGGGAACACCTTCAATCTTCCTCCTCTGTTTTGCAGGTGTTCAGGGATGTTCCTGTTTAGCCATTTTATATCCAAAGTTTCATATAGCCTTTGCAAGCAATTAAAAAAAAAACTTGCAGGTATAGACGATCATTTTTTCACGTTGATTTCTCAAAGTGTTCTCAGTCTTCACAACAAGTCGGTGGTATAGGTAGAGCAAAGATAACCGTTCGTTTTTTGAGAGGAGCAAAATTTGAGGCCTTTTTCTCTCCCCCTCCCCAACTCCCTATGCTCAGCCCAACCCCATTGCGCTCACCTGAGCCCAGGTGTTGGGCTGCACTGTAGCACATGGAAAGGTTTTTCTCAGATGTCACCTTCCCTGTGATTCCTTCCCTTTGTGCATTTGTCATTAAAGAGATGTCTACACATTTGGAAAAGATGGCTTGCTGTCTTGCTGTAAACCACAGTCTTCCCAGTTCCGAAGATTGTCTGCCTGGTCGTAAAGCGTTTCTAATAAGATATTCATTGTGACTGCATTGTAGGAGGCAGGATAATGCAAGGCTAAACGCACAGGCTCCAGAGTCACACATCCCCTTGCTTAAAAGCTATGTCACCGGGACTTCCCTGGTGATGAAGTGGTTAGGATTGCCGTGGAGCAACTAAGCCCGGGCACCACAACTACTAAGCCTGCGCGCTAGAGCCCACGAGCCACAACTGCTGAGCCCGTGAGCCACAACTACCGAAACCTGCGTGCCTAGAGCCCGTGCTCTGCAGCAAGAGAAGCCACCGCAATGAGAAGCCTGCGCACCGCAATGAAGAGTAGCCCCCGCTCACCGCAACTAGAGGAAGCCCACGCGCAGCAACAAAGACCTAATGCAGCCAAAAATAAACAAAAAATAAATTTATAAATAAAAAGAAATAGGTAAAAAAATATTTTTCAAAGAAAAATAACATCATACAAATAAGGCACTTAGAATAGTGCCTAGCAGACTATAATCTCTCTGTTATTGTTATCATTTAGTATAATTATTATTTTGGTTACAGTTGAAAGAAATGACTCTTAGGTTATGAAGTTCCTTTGCACATAATTTTGTGACTCTGATTTGCAGGTATTGTAGAGGAATGATAAGTAATTCCTTTATAAAAATCCAGGAAGAAGTAATTTTTTAAAACCTAATTCTCCATTTCACATATCCTGAATTGTTTATTTTAAAGATACATTAAGACAAGGAGACCACAGCAGCACGTACTAGAGGGCATTCTATGAAACATAAGGTGCACCAGATGTTTTGTTAAATGTGTGTTTTATTTTACCAAACATCTATCTACTTTTCCATAAAGCAGCTCAGAGAACGAGCTCCGTAGCAAACACTTTGGGAAATACGGAACCAGTCTTCCCTGCATACTCCCATTTGTTCTGAAAACATGGTATGTTACACTTACAAATGGAGGGAAGGAAGCAGCAGGGACTTTCAGAGCCAGCATGGCATCTGCAGTGAGGCAGCTTCAGTTAGCTTGTCCTTCCCCACTTCCTCCTCATGTGGAAGTCCCACCTTATTCTTCAGAACCCAGCTCAAATGTCTCCACTTCTGAGATGCCTTCTCTGGCTCCTCAAGTTAGTTGGCTCCTTCTCGAAGCTTCTGCAGCAATTTGTTTATATAGTGGTGTCATATCTTAGGTGGGAGATGGTTGAAGAGATCACATTTGCTGAAAATTGTGTCTGGTCACAATCTTTTTAGGTCACAGCTTAAGAAGCTGACCCTTTGGAGATCTGTGTACTTTGTTCCGTAAAGTTGTCACAGACTATGCTTCTTTCTCTCCGTTCTTGAAACATCATGTTTCTTCAGTTAAGTATGAGTTGAGGCAGCTGGCATGTATTTCAGGAAAAATTTTTCTTCTTAGTTACAGTGAGATCAACTGAGTAAAGGGTAGACCTCAACTCCCATCTCTAGCTCACTCTGGGGCATAGGCTGATTGTGTGGAATGGTGGGCAGAAGATTCCAGAGCATTGGAACTTTCCCAGAGCATTCCAATTCCATCAGTGTCACCAGCTAAATTCGAATGAGCCTTGAGGATGCAACTTCACCTTACTTTAATGGCTCCTGCCTCACTCCCTTACAGTTACTGTTTGTCTACCCCTCTGCCTTTCTGCCCTGAGAATGGCAACTTTTGTTTTGTTTTGTTTTTAAATAAATTATTTATTTATTTTTGGCTGCGTTGGGTCTTCGTTGCTGCGCGCGGGCTTTCTCTAGTTGCGGCGAGCGGGGGGCTACTCTTCATTGCGGTGCGTGGGCTTCTCATTGCAGTGGCTTCTCTTGTGGAGCATGGGCTCTAGGCGCCTGGGCTTCAGTAGTTGCGGCACGTGGGCTCAGCAGTTGTGGCTCGCCATCTCTAGAGTGCAGGCTCAGTAGTTGTGGCGCACGGGCTTAGTTGCTCTGCGGCATGTGGGATCTTCCCAGACCAGGGCTCGAACCCGAGTCCCCTGCATTGGCAGGCGGATTCTTAACCACTGCACCACCAGGGAAGCCCAAGAATGGCAACTTTTGTTTCTCTGTCTGTTTCTCCTCCAGACTCCTGGGAGTTGAATGAATCAATGAATGAATGAATGGATAAGTAGCTACACATGTTCAGTAAGGATTCTTTCTCTCCCTCCTCCTCAGGGCCGCCCAATAACTCCAGTGTACACGGTGGCTCCGAACGTTCAGAGAATTCCCGCTGCCGGGATCTACGGGGCCAGTTATGTGCCATTTGCTGCTCCGACCACAGCTACGATCGCCACGCTGCAGAAGAACGCGGCGGCCGCCGTCTACAGCGGGTACGCAGGCTACATACCTCAGGCCTTCCCCGCCGCTGCTATCCAGGTGCCCATCCACGACGTCTACCAGACCTACTGAGATCCACCCACCACGACCACTGAAGGAACACTTTACTATTTATGAAGAAAGAACGTGTTGGGTTAGCACACACGAAACCCGAACGTGAAGAATGTTATCAGATACCATACTGGAATATTTTATATACATGAAGTTTTCACTAGTTTTTTTAAGACTGTTTTCAATTTAGCAGACCTGTGTTTGTACATTTCTAAGAGGCTTGCAATGGTTTGTGCCTTAAACACCATCTCTTAAAAATTTGTATGCTGTAGTACATTTGTATAGAGGTTTTCGTTTTTGTATTTTTAAGGATATATTTTCAGTATGAAGGTTATTTTCTTAACTTCTGCACTCCAGAGATTTCTATTTTGTAGTACCTTCAATAGTAAATATATCAACTATATATTAAAAAGCACACTTGAGCAGCTAGGGAACTATTTTGAAAAATATATTCAATATTTAAAGATACAAACAATAGTGCTTTAAAAATACTACATAAAACGTTATTTTAAAAGTTATACTGGAAAGTGCAATTTTAAAATGAGTGAAACCTCTATTTCTGCTGGAATTAAAAGTTGACGGGTGTTACTATGTGTTATCCATGACGGTTCTGTTTTTTAAACACTCGACCTCTCCTTAAGCCAACATTGAAAGACTTGTCACACTTCTGAGTCCAAACACTGGAAAGCTCTCTCACCTGCCACCATCACCCTGGGTCCCTGTTCCTTCTCCAAGTGCCTTTGCTCTTAGATAGGTTCTCTCCCCACCCACTAGCCACCCTGTCCCCCTGTTCCCAGACCCACCTTCGTGTTCGGCAAGTCTAGGACAAATGCATTACTCTGACAGAGAAAACATTGATGACTTTTATACTTCTTTTTGTTGGGGTTTTTTGTTATGGGTTTTTGGTTTTTTGGGGGCGTTTGGTTTGGTTGGGAGGTATTTTCAATAGCAGAGTATGTGTAAGCACAAGATTTTAATAGTTTGCATAAGACATCTTTGCATAGCTATTTAATTGTCCAATAAACAACTTTCATTCCTTTCCTAATGCTTTTATGTTATTATATTTGTTTTGAAGTATAAGTTTGTAGAGACAGAGAATGTTATTGTAGACAAGACCCTGAAAGACTCTTGTCGGCAGATATGCTTCTAGTTGCCTTACCATGTTTCATGCGAAATGTCTGTGGTTGTCACGGTGTTGGAAATACTATGTTTCTTGAACAGGGCCTCCCTCCGTTGCCATGCAGGTGGCAGGTGAACTGAATTGGGGCATGCACAGCCAGGAGGAGGAGGAGAGACCTGCAGGAGTAACAGATAGTTTGTAAATATCTCCTAATCCTTGTTTTTAGCTGTTTTATGTTGCAGAAGTTCATGGTACCTAGTTGAATGCAAAGTGAAACCATTTTATTTCAATGTTATTGAACAGTTTTGTTTTCGTAGGAAGTAAATGTATCGTTGCAGTGTTTTGTGCCTGGTTAAAGGCCTTTGTTTAGCAGAGTGAATGTAAAATACAGTAAACTGTTAAGATTGTCATCTACTTTAGGAAATACACCAACTTGGAATTTTTCTTTTTAAAGGTTCTATCAAGGAAGTGAGGTGTGCAATAGATGGCACGGCCACAGTTGTGTTTTTATGTCATATTGGAGATTCCATCAAACCTTCTACTCACTGAATTTTGCTGATGGCTGCATTCTTGTTGTGGATTAATAATAGGATAGTGCCCTTAGCAAACGTATTAGTTTTGTTTTCCATTTTAAATTAAGAGATTCCCAAATGCCCTCTTCTCCCTCATCTTAGGGTGGGTTGAATTTTTTATATATAAGCAATATTTATTTAACTATTCTATAAAATTATTGAGTGCCTGCGAAGGCCTTTAAACATTCCTAACCTTCCTTTCCATCGTTCTTAAATGACATAAAGTAATTGTGCAATGTTCCTGATTCTGTACCCAGCAAACTGCATCCAAACTCAAATCTGTTGTTATGAGTAATCCAACAAAATGCAGTCTGGATTAGATCCCCATCCTTTGACTTTATATGAAAGAAGTACTCTCCTACTCTCCTTCCAGTGAAGGATTCATTATCACAGAGGTTCACTGGATGAGACTGACCCAGGGGTCTTACTGTATTTTACATGTGCCTGTAAATTATTTGCAAAAAAGAAAAAGGAAAAAAATGGTGTCTTAACATGGCAACTACCAAACTACCTTAAAAATAAGTGTTGCTGACATAGCCCGTTAAGTATCAGTGAGCCTCCTACCTACCTATGGTCTGTCTGTTCCTGTTGTTTGAAAAACATTTCACATATGTACACTACTGAGGTAAGTTTGTAACTTGAAATGTGAACTTTTTTTAGGGTTAAGAACAAACTATATAAATGTTTAAAAAAAAACCAAACTTTCGAGTTCTCTGTTTTCAAACATGCTAGCAGTTTAGTTGTTATCTTTAGTTGCATTGTATTTGAAAAGCTTTTAAGTTTATTTAGATCTTGCTTCATTTACAATACATTCTTAGGATGTATGTAGTAAATAAAGCTTTCTTTAAAGCAATTTCAAGACCTTATTTTAAATTGTGTTTTTCTTTATACACATTTTTTTCCCTAACAAAATTAGAATAACCCTTACAGCATAGAAGGAACTGACTAATTCATTATTTTCAGCTGGAGAAAATCATATCTTTGATCTGGAATTACTAATGAAGATGAGGCACATAGTAAACATTGTAAATTATCAGTGTCTTCAAACTTGTGCCCAGGTGGTGGAAAGTTGAGCATTCATCTACTACTCAGCATCTGGATTAGAATGGGATGTGGCAAAGCCTGTCACTGTTCTCGGCACTGGTTTGTTTATGATCCCAAGAGCTTTACACTCAGAAATCTACGTGGAGGCAGTTGATGTGACCTTGAGTTGTTTGGTGGTCTCATGAAAGTGCTGGGGTAACCGAATGTTGGTCACCGCATTGGAAACCAAAGCCCTCTGTTTCA
Source organism: Delphinus delphis (assembly GCF_949987515.2). NCBI lineage: Eukaryota > Metazoa > Chordata > Mammalia > Artiodactyla > Delphinidae > Delphinus > Delphinus delphis. The sequence continues at coordinate 74,876,330 of NC_082687.1, forward strand.
CCTTTTTCACAGCACCCGGCAAGATTAGCAGGGTACTGCCTTTTTCTCTCGAGATCATCACTAACTTCAGGTAGGATCCATCAGCAAAGCCAATCAAATGATTCAAGGGAAACTGGTAGGTTGTCAGTGGAATTACTTCTAAAAACTGCCCCACATGGCTTTGCCGTTGATTAAGAATTTTACCTTCTTAGTCTTGAGCAGCCTGGGTCATGGCCTCCGGACCCACATTTCTTAGAATTCTAACTTCCTGCTTCCTCTTAAAAGGAAAAAGCCTCTTTCAGAGGCAGAAGAGGCCAGGGAACTTCCCAAGATGACAGATCATTAGCCAGTATTTTCAAGGGGAACAAGATCTGCTGACTCCTTCTTGTTCTAGGAGAAGAGTACAGATGCTTTTCAAGTTGCAGAATCAGAGTTTGATTGCTCTTGTCAGAAAAAGAATTAACAGTCTTACAAAATGCATATTACACCTCTACTAGATGCTGCCCTGCCCGGCTTTGTTCTAGGAGCTGCGGTGACTACAGCATCAACAAAACCAACAAAACCTTGCACACATAGAGCTTACATTCCAGTGGGAGAACACGGACAAAATAAGCAGGTCAATAGTGTGTTGGGTGGGGATAAAAGCTTTGCTTGGGTGATTCATTAGGCTTTTGGCTTCCATTGCCACGGGACCTCACAAGAACTCAGTGAAGTACGCAGAGCAGATATGTGACTGACCAAGGTCCCACAGCTGGTAGGAACCAGGGCAGAAATCTGTGCTCAGACTCCAAGTCCCAGATACTTTCGAACAGCAAACACACTGACCCTGGACGTGGACAGATTCGGTAGTGCCAACAACCAACTTCACGGTCAACAAAAAGAAAAGGAAAGCTTTTCTCCAAGTGTAGTTTCTTTTCTGTTGTTTGGCTTTTAGTGTGTTTTCAAATGCAGCCTCTTTCCTTGGGGGGATGGGAACTGAAGGAAGAATGGCTGAAATGCCTCCTTTCAGCCTGGAAGACATAGCACTAGGTGAGCTGCTAAAATTGTCTGGTAGATTTAAGGAATTCGATCTACAGCGCCGTATCGAGGATTATGGAGAGGGCTAAACAACTATTGTTAAGAAGTCAACTATACCCTTCTGCTTCTTCACTAGGATAGATGCCCCAATTTGTTTTAATTCCAAAAATATCTGTCAAGACAACGTGCATAAGCACTTATTTAGTTGGAAGTCAAAACAGCTAGAAAACAAAGTTCTAATTTTTCTTTTCTCATGAAGGGTAATCCTATGGACAGTCCAACATTTTATTGGGTGCTGTGACATGGCCTACACTGTGCTGGGTATATTTTGTTAACTATAATTGATTCTACTGGCTTGCCAGGCCCTGTTTTAAGGGCATTAGGGTAGTTGACCATTTTCAAGAGATGTATATAGTATATTACATGATATTGGGTTGGCCATAAAGTTCATTCAGGGTTTTCCATAAGATGGTATAGAAAACGCGAAGGAACTTTTTGGCCAGCCCAATATTATAAAGTCTTTTGGGCAACCTTTATATCAGAGTTGGGTTTTTTTAAAAAACGAAATGTGACATTTTGGCATTGTTATTTTGATGAAATCACATTTGGCACAATGACCCTAAAAAAAAATTATATCTTCATCTTAAAAAAAAATTACTGATAGGATAACAGATGTATTCACTTTATCCTTGCCCAACCACTTCCTTGACACACTCTCCATCTCTTTGACCATCCAAGGTCAAGGACAGGAGTAGGTTTAAATACAGAATGAAACTCAGGAGATGAGTTTTGCTTCAATTCCAAGTTCTAAGCTATCAGATTGGATACAGCCTTTCTTCTCTTTCTCATTAGTTTTCCCTCTCTAGGTGCCCAGTATTCCTCTGTTTCTTAACTCCTCACACCAAAATGTAATTGTCTAAATACTTGTCAAGCACTGTGGCCTGGTAGAACTGGCTGGGCTTGCAGTTGGGATGCCTAGGGGCTGAACCTCCAGCTTTGCTCTTTACCAGCTGTGTGACCTTGGAAAAGATGCCTTGCCTCTCTGAGCACCAGTTTCTTAATTGGTAAAACAGAGATAATTATCCTGACCTCATCAGGTTATTGGGAAAATCAGATGAGTTAATGAATCTTTAAAAAGCTTGGTATGTCAAAGACAAAGTTATTTCCTTTCTCTTCCTCTTTTTAAACTGTAGTGTGAATGCGTCCCCACTGTATTAACTCATTTAAGCCTTTCCATTTGGCACCTTTTTATGCTCTTGTTCACCCATTTTTTTCAATAAACATTTGTTGAATTCCAGCTATGTGCCAGAACAGTATGAGGCACTGGAGAGACAATGATCAACAAAATCGACCCTCTCTGCCCTCCAGAAACTCCCGGGCGTGATAAGGCAGTGTTGCAAGGGCTATGAAATGGGAGGCGCACCCAGGCCTGGGCAAAGGGTTAAGAAGACTTTGGGGAGGAAGTGGCATCTAAGCAAAGAAGGACGGGATGAGTAGGAGGAAGGGCAGATGAGCAGGGAGAAGAGGGAACAGGAAATGCCCAGGCCCAGAAGAAAAAGCGTGGTATAGTCAAGTACCTGAAAGAAGTTCAGTGTGGCAACCTCAAAAAAGGAGGAGAAAGGGTGTGGAGTGGGGAAACACAACCTTTGTTCCCTCCAACACTAAACATGATTGATAGGCCCATATTAACTGGAAGGAAGAGATTTGGCCTGCATAACAAGGAAGTAGGAAGAACCCTAAATCATGCCAATTTAGGACTTTGAGTTTCTTTTAGAAAATGGGGGTGCCCCACATTTACCTAAACTGAGAGGCTGAGGGCTTGTCTAGCAATCAACAGTATGACGCATCTGAGCACTCCCCTAGCAGGCAACTGCCTCTCTCCGGCCTTCCTGGCCCCAGGTGATGCCCACCAACACTGATCTTTCCATGGGAGAGTTTGTAGGGGCAGCCAAGGCTCTTAGGGTTCCCACCCCTTCCTTCTTTAGATCCAGGTTCCACCTTCTGGGGACTTCCATCCTTCCTCTCTGGAGTCTTACAGCAGATAACAAGCATTGGCCAAGCTGTCCCCACTCTCCCTCGCCACAGGAATGCGGCCTTCTCAGCAAAGGTGATGGAGGCCCGTAGTCCTCCAGATGACTGTGAGGGTAGACGAGGGTCCCACGTAAAACCTCCAGACACGCACTGGCTTCCTCAACAGGGTTATATATCCTGTGACTCCATTCCACACAGTTATACCCACAATCAAAAGCAACACCAAACCTTGCATTTGCAAGAAATATGACCTTTCCTGAGCTAATTTTTAGCCACCCTTCTTTCTTGGCTTGTTCTACGTTGTTTGGCAAAACTCTTTAATGATTAACCAAACACGAGGCTTAAATAGGCCTTAGTCATTCTGAGGCAGGTAAGACAAGTTGCTGGAGCCCAATTGTTTCTGAGATGACCTTGCTGGGGGCGCTGGGTCAAGACATTTTGAGCTCATGGTACCATGATAACATTGGGTCATGCCAGTTGCATTCTGCTGGGATTTTTCCTCTCCTTTCTCAAGACTTTTATTCCAAACTGTGGTGGCACCAGGGAATGGTATTTCTGTCAGCTTCACCCCCACCCCAATTCAAATATGGCCACCGACACTTTCTCAGTCATACAAAGTCGTATACAAACTCAGCTTCCCAACGGGCACCTAATCTCCCCTTTCCATATAAGATGCTCTCCTAAGAGGAGAAATTCTGGAAATGCAACTGATTCTAAATGTGCTTGAGCATTTATAGAAAGAAGCATTCTGAACATGAGACAATAGCAAAAATTACCTATTTAGCATAATTTCCTAACCCCTAAGTACAAATATCTAAACCATCGAGTGCCCAGTCAAAGCCTGCCCTCTGTGAGTATTTCTCTTTCTTGTTTGTCATTTTCCTTGTGTTTGGGAATAATGTTAAAGCCTTAGAGGGTGATCACTCAGCCGGAGAGAAAAGGAATTGTTGACAGTAACTTACTCTATGTCAAGTAGTTTACATGGATTTTAAAAAACTTTTTATTAAAAAATAACATAGATGCAGAATTATGCACATATCATATATACAGCTTGATAAATTTTCACAAACTGAGCACCTCCGTGTAACCAGCATCCGGATGAAACATGACCAGCATGCCAGACGCTTCCCTATGGCCCTTTCTAGTTGCTACCTGCTCACCGAGAAGTTGCCATTCTGACTTCTAACAGTGTAGATTAGTTTTGCCTGGGTCATTTTTTCATACCTGAGATAGCTACTACTATTACCCCCATTTTACAGATAAAAAGCAAGCAGGCAGAGGGAGATTCAATAACTTCCCCAAGACCACATAGCTGCTAAGTAAAAGAGTCTGAATCTGAACCTGGCTCATCTAACTCCAGGGCTGGGGATGCGGTAGGGAGGTGTAATGATAATTCATCCATTTTGCGAGGACCTAAAGTCACTTGTTTATTCTAGGAGCTACACTGATCTCCTAACTGAGTCACCTGACCACAAAGGTCATTGGAAAAGAGAGATTAAAAATCAGCATGTATGGCAGAACATGGGGCACCAAACCTTCTGGAGCCCCCAGGCCCTGTAGGATTACCTTTCTACGTCCATTTTTCCCTGGTGGCTTCCAAATCTCTTGCACCTTAACATCCCCTGTTATCAAACTTCACTCTCAGTAAGGGAAGCAATGAACCAATTCACACTGAGGTAGGAAACACATTTTCACTAAGGGCAGATCCCTTGTTCAATAAACTGAGGAGCAAAGTTCTAATTTTGGAATTTAAGGCCATACCCAGTTAAATACAGAGATTAACTTCAAGGGTCTGGAGGTCCTCCGCCTGCCCATGACACTGTACCACAAAGGCAGCCCGGTTGAGGGAGCTCGGCGTAGGAATTCTGAGTTGCTAGGGGCCAAAGAATTAGACCCCTGGAGAGTCCATTGAACAAGGCTAAGGAGCAGTGTCCCAGATATGAGACAAACTGAATAAAATTCTGCAAAGACATTCCAGTCAAGGAATTTCCTTTATTCTAAAACACGACTCGTAATTTTAGCTTATTTTCGAACAGCATTTCGCTGTCCACAGAAGGCTTTCTTCAGGCCTATCTCATCTGAGCCTCATGACAGTCTGTAAGATAGTTATGAAAGACATTCTTCTTTCCTCCTCCTCTTTCATTCATTTATTACGAAATGTTTTTGAGCATCTACTGTGTGCCAGGCTTTGTGGTGGAGCCTAAAAATACAGTGGTGAGCATGATCTCCATTTTATCAAGGAAGAAATTGAGGCTTAAAGAGGATAAATGACTTGCCCAAGATCACAAGTATACTCTAAATTAAATAATATGGTGTGACCTTTCACCCTGCACCAGACTTTTAAATGCAGGGTCTCATTAAATCCTCACAACAACTCTATGAGGCAGTTCCTATTATTTTACCTCCCATTTTACAAATAAAGTAACCGAAGGTCAGAGAGGTTATATGACTGCCCAAGCTCTCACAGCTGTGTAGGTGGAAGGGCCAGCATTCGGATCCTCATTGGTCTGACTCCAGAAATGAGAGCTTAAGTATTACCTTGTAGATTCAACCGCCGATGATATCACTGACCCATCTGGGCCCTAAATAGAACTCATGAGAGTTTTGACTCTGATGCGAATAGTAGGGTAAGAGCTCTGTGGTTCTGTGGGAGGCCGTACAATGACTTGGTTGGCTCAGCAAAAGCCCTACTTCTTGGGTTAAACAGACATTTCTGTGCATCTCTTACAGAACAGCCTTTTCACCCCAACGTTAAATATATCCATTCAAACAGAACTAGAAATAAAGTCCTTGAAATCTGAAGTTTTAAAAAAACATGCCACAAACTAATAAAGATGTACTGTATAGCACAGGGAACTCTCTACTCAATATACTGTCATGACCTATATGGAAAAAGAATCTAAAAAAAGAGTGGATATATGTATATGTATATTGATTCACTTTGCTGTACACCTGAAACTAATACAACATTGTAAATCAACTATACACCAATAAAAAAATTTTTTAAAAGGATAAATAAAAAACATGCACGATAGCTTGATGCCTTAAATACACCCAGCCCTGAGTGGAGCTGGATATGCCAGAGATAGAAGGGAGATCAACCACTGAAGGCTTCACTTCCACTTTTCAGAATGCTCCCCCTAGTAACCTGAGTGTTTCTATACCTTCCTTTCCCCCAGAGTTAGTCATATCATGGGCAATCACTCGAGGAGTGTCTGGCTCCTTGTGTTTTGAGGATCCAGAAAGCAGAGACAGTGCCCCACTTTCTCTCTGGAGCACCAGTAGCATCTAGAACCATGTGGCGACCTAGAACATTGGTGCTGGCAGCCTCCACATGGGCCTCCCTGCCTCCATTCTTGCTGCCCTTCCGCTTGTGCTCAACGTTATAGCTAGTGATCTTCCTAAAATCAAATCTGAATGCCACTCACATCAAAAATCTTCAGCAGCATCCCACTGCTGACGGTACAAAGTTCAGACACTAGCTTAAAACATAACGGGCCCTTTATAATCGGGCCTCTGTGTCTCTCTAGCATTATCTCCTGCTGGCTGCACGTGGCCAGAACTGATATTCAGACAGTATGTACCACCAGTATCCCTGTGATTAACCAGAGCCTGTGCTGGTTACTGAAGATTCTATGTTCCTTTCACCTGGTTACCATTTTCTCCAGTTACAGACCCGACCTCATTTTATTGTGCTTCACTTTATTGAGCTTTGCAGATACTGAGCTTTTTATTTACAAATTGGAGGTTTGTGGCAATACTGCATCGAGCAAGTCTATCAGTGTCATTTTTCCAAGAGCATTATTTTTAAATTAAGGTATGTAGATTGTTTGTTTAGACTTAATGCTATTGGAGACTTAACAGACTACAGTGTAGTGTAAACATAACTCTTATGTGCATTGGGAAAACAAAAAGATTCGTGTGACTTGTTTCATTGTGATATCTTTGTTACTGCGGTGGCCTGAAACTACAGTATCTCTGAGGTAAGCCTGCATACCAAACCATCTGCAGCTCCTGTAAGAAGGTTCTGTCCCTCTAGTAGTGTCCACCCAACAAACTTCCACTCATTTATCAAACATTTATTGAGCACCTCATATACTAAGTATTGTGCTAGGCATTCAGGGTAGGGACTCCAGCTCTCAAGAAAATGCTGGTCTAGTGGGAAAACAGAAAAGTTAAGAGATAGTTATAAAATAGCAGAAGTGTTTGGACAGAGAGAAACTTCAGTGTTTGAAGAGAACAGAGAAGGGGCACTTAACACAGACTCAGGGTTTAGGGAGTTTTCCTGGAGAGGGGAGATTTCTGCTGGGGTTCTGAAGGCTGAGAAGGGACAGAAGGAATCTTGATAAAGTAAGTGATGAATCTGTAAATAGTACAAAAGAAGTAAAGCCTAAAATGAGAGTTGAGGGGACTTCCCTGGTGGTCCAGTGGTTAAGAATCCGCGTTCCAATGCAGGGGCGCAGGTTCAATTCCTGGTCTGAGAACTAAGATCCTACATGCTGCAGGGCAACTAGCCTTTGTGCCACTACTGACCTCACGTGCCTCAACTAGAGAGAAGCCCGCGTGCCGCAACTAAGACCCAAAACAGCCAAAAATAAATAAAATAAATAATAATAAAAAAAATAAGAGGTGAGCCTAGTGATGTGTGGTTGAGAAGTGTGTGTGTGTGTGTGTGTGTGTGTGTGTGTGTGTGTGTGTATGTTGCGGACCATTCAGGTGTGAGATTCCATCCTGACCACAGTGGGGAACCAATAATTGATTTTCTTCAGGGAAGTGACTTGATTAGAATTGCATGTTAGAGAGAATGTTCTGGCCAGAGCATAGAGAGCAAGCTGGAAGGGAAGGATGAAAGGAAGGGAGACCAGTTAGGAGTCTGTTGCAGGAAACAGATGAGAGATGGTAGTGGGCTGGACTAAGGCACTAGCAAAGGGGTTAGAGATGGAATGGGCTCAAGAGGTGTTAACTAAAAGTCAATAAACGCTGGTGACTAGTTAAAGATGGGGCAAAAGGAAACGAAGACTAACTCCCAAGTATCTTCCCTGGGTAACTGGGTGGCTAAAGATGCAGTTTTACATAGCTAACATGATATAGCACTGTTCTGTGCACTTTACGTGAATTGACCAGTTTAATCCTGTTAACAACTCCATGAGATTATACCTTTTTTTTTTCTTTTTTCTTTCTTTTTTTTTTTTTTTTCGGTACGCGGGCCTCTCACTGCTGTGGCCTCTCCCGCCGCGGAGCACAGGACCCGGATGCGCAGGCTCAGCGGCCATGGCCCACGGGCTCAGCCGCTCCGCGGCACGTGGGATCCTCCCAGACCGGGGCACGAACCCGCGTGCCCTGCATCAGCAGGCGGACTCTCAACCACTGCGCCACCAGGGAAGCCCAGATTATACCATTTTTATTCCATTTTATAGACAAGGAACCTGAGGCACAGAGAGGTTAATTAAGTTGTCCAAGGTCACACAGCTAGTAAGTGACAGAATCAGGATTTAGACTCATCTGAGAACACAATTCACATTCTTAACCAGTACCACTGGATTGCAATTTACTGAAAGGAAAAGTATGGAAGGAGTAGCAGATTTGGTTGAGCATATGACAAGCCCAGCTTAGGACATGTTGAGCTTCAAATGCCTGTAGAGGATCCAGGTAAAGTCCAGAAGGTATTTGGATATATGGAGATGGGCTAAAACTATGAGTTTATAAAGTATGACCCTTTATAATCTAATATTACTTCTGGCATTTTTCAATGGATGTATTTTCATTTGCCTTAAATCATGGTGTCCCTAGGGCATTCGTGGCTATGCAATTTCCTCTTCCTCTTGGGAGGGAGCCTAAAGTAGACAAGTTCCCCTCTGTTCTTCCCTCTCCTATGTCCTCCCAAACCCAGTTTTGCCTGTGACCAGGGGGTGGGTAATTCTGCTGAATTTTGGGGCTCAGTTGGCAGGCGCATTTGGCTTTCATGCCAGGCTAAGTCCTCCAACATCCTCCAATCTCCTCCATCAGTAATAAACAGGGTACCCACATCTCCATTTTTTAAATTGATGGTAAAATTAGCATAATATTCACCATTTTATTTGGAAGTAGACAATTCAGTGGCTTTTATTACTTTCACAGTGTTGGGTATGTTGGGTAACTATCACCATTATATAATTCCAGAACATTTTCATCACTGCCACCGCCCCCCCGCAAAAAAAACCAAACCCTTACCCATTAAGCAGTCACTCCCCATACCCTCTCACTCCAGTCTTTGGCAACAACCGATCTGCTTTCTATCGCTATGGACTTGCCTATTCTGGACATTTCCTATAAATGAAATCACATAGGGCTTCCCTGGTGGCGCAGTGGTTAACAATCCACCTGCCAATGCAGGGGACATGGGTTTGAGCCCATCCGGGAAGATCCCACATGCCTCGGAGCAACTAAGCCTGTGCACCACAACTACTGAGCCTGCGCTCTAGAGCCCATGAGCCACAACTACTGAGCCCATGTGCCACAACTACTGAAGCCCACGCACCTAGAGCCCGTGCTCCACAACAAGAGAAACCGTGGCAATGAGAAGCCCGTGCACTGCAACGAAGAGTAGCCCCCGCTCGATGCAACTAAAAAGAAAGCCTGCGCGCAGCAACAAAGACCCAATGCAGCCAAAAATAAATAAATAAATAAATTTATTTAAAAAATGAAATCATATAACATGTGGCCATTTATGACTGGCTTTTTTCCCTCTTGGCCTATTTTCAAAATTCACCCATGTTATCGTATATATTAGTACTTCATTTCTTTTTATGCCATTGTATGGGCATACCACATTTTATTCATCCATTCAACAGCTGATGGACGTTTGTATCATTTCTAATGTTTGGGGTATCATGAATAATGCTGCTAGGAATGTTCAAGTTTTTGTTTGAACACCTATTTTCATTTCTTTTGGGTGTGTACCTACCTAGGAGTGCAATCGCTGGGTCATAAGGTAATTCTGTGTTTAACGTTTAAGGAACTGCCATACTGTTTTGCAACAGCACCATCTTACATTCCCACGAGCAGTGTATGAGGGTTCCGATTTCTCCATATTCTTGCCAAGGCTGAGTTTTTTTCCTCTTTCCTTTTCTTTTTTTTTTTTTTTTCCCAGCCATACCAGGGATCGAACCCATGCCCCCCCTGTGGAAGTGCAGAGTCCCAACCACTGGACTGCCAGGGAAGTCCCTCTTTTTTTTTTTTTAAATTCGAGCCATCCTAGTGGGTTTGAAGGGGTATATAGAGTGGTTTTGATTTGCGTTTCCCTAACGACTAATGATGTGAATAATGTTTTTGTGTGCTTATTGGCCACTTACATAAATTCTTTGGAGAAACATTAAGTCCTTTGCTCATTTTTAATTGGGTTGCCTTTTTGTTGTTGAGTTGTAAAAGTTCTTTAAATATCCTGGATACCAAACCCATGTCAGATACATGATTTGCAAATATTTACTCCCATTATATGGGTTACCTTTTCATATTCTCTTTTTTTTAAATTAAAAAAAATTTTTTTGGGCCACGCAGCGTGGCTTGAGGGATCTCAATTCCCCAACCAGGGACTGAACCCAGATCATGACAGTAAAAGTATTGTATCCTAACCACGAGACCACCAGGGAATTCTCATGCTTTTCATATTCTTGACAGTGTTCTTTGATGACAAAAGTTTGATGAAGTCAAATTTATCTGTTTTTTTCTTTTATGCTTGTGCTTTTGGTGTCATATCTAAGAATTCATTGCCAAATCCAAAGTTATGAAGATTTTTCCCTGTTTTTTCCTAAGACTTTTCTAGTTAAACTCTTACATCTTTGATCCATTGAGTTAATTTATGCTTATGGTGTGAGACAGGGGTCCAACTTAATTCTTTGGATAGTTTGTTGTCCCAACACAATTTATTGGATACCTATGATTAACTCATTTTAGCCCCAAGATATAAAGATTTGTTGTCTGTGATGAGCAGGTAACGAGCTAGGGCAGTGGCTTGCTAGTAAATGTTTAACAACTGGCTCTCCGGAAAGAAAAAGCCCTGATTTGTAGCCTTTGCCAATTTCCATGGTCCAAGTAGTCCCACCATGGCTGATTTCAAGGTGCTATCACCAAACACCAACTTGGGAAGAGAGTGCGATAGTCCAGCATTATTCGGTATTTCCACCGTACAGATAAAACAGGTGCAAATAACCTTAACAGCATAGATAACAGTGGCAAGTTTTAAGTATCACCTTTGTTTTTACTATATATAATTTATGTTATTACAAGTTTATATACACTTTGTGTTTTCAATAATGGCTGTGTTTAACAATTGGCTCACAAAATTCCTGAAAATTAAAGAATCATCTCTCATGAGCTAACACAAGTCAGCTTCATCCTGGGCTATAGGCACACTTTGAGCTAAGGGACACATGTCCTTGCATAGACACGAGAGCATGGCCAGGAGGTCAGACAGACCTCTCTCAGACTTTCTCCTTACGAGAATTTGGGAAGGTCACCTAATCTCAGTTTCTTCACCAATAAAATGGGATGATAGTATTTCTTCTTCAAGGTCGTTATAAAGATGAGAGGTAAATATACAGAGTCTGAGCCATAAGAGGTGTCCAAAGATCCTAGTTTAACATTATTTTCCATAGCTTTAAGCATAGCATCATTTTGTGTGTGTGTGGAGGGGGCGGAGTTTAAAAGAAAAGACAATTGAGAGTTACCCAGGGTATAATTGGGAGATACCAAGTCCCACACTAGGCATAACATTTGTGTGAAGACACAGATGCAAATAAGTTTCACTTATTATACACTCGTCATGGGCAGAGACTTGGAAATCTTGCCTCTGGGAGTTTGGGAGGAGGGGAAGCAGAGTATCAGGCTCATGGCAACCCTAGAAATTGGGGAATCAGACTGTGATTATGTGTCTCCCTACAAGGTCTTCCTGGCTCCCCACATATATTCCTGACAGACCACTCAGGAACTTGACTGTTCTACCCTTTACATTTCAGATGTGTTACCTAAAGGGAGGGAGGCTTTGCCCTGAGCTTGTCATAGGGATCAGCTTATCAGTCAGCCTGGGGGGCAGAGAGCAGGGCCTCAGACAGATGTATCCTGGGGCAGAGGGGGGAGGACTGGGCAAAGCTCCTGGCCTGGAGTAGGGCTTTGCAGGGGGCTGCTGGGACACGAAGGAAGGAAAGAAACCACGCCGCAGTGAGAGGGAAGGGTCAAGAAGAGGCACAAAACCAGTTCTGCCCCACCTCCCAGACCTGCCCACGGACTCCGATTTCACACCACCCCGTGAGAAAGCTAACATCCTCTTTGCTTTTCTGTGTCCTCAGCTGCAAATACCAGGGACACACTTAATCAGGAAGTAAATGCACAGTGGCTGGCACTTGATCCCGTTTGTCAACATTTCGCAGCCTCTTTGGAGAGGCCTGTGGAAAGATGAGCCGAAAGGTATAATCCTTTTGCCCTGGGGAGGCCAGGTTCTTTGTTTTTTGCACCCTGGTATACTGGTCACTTATGAAACAGCAGTTGCAAACTGTCGATCATGTTTTAAGCATGGAAAATCCAGCATTCTGACAATCCCACCAAAACAGGTTCTTATTTCAGAGAGCAGTGGCCAAGCGTGTGCTGGGAACCTGGCTTTGTGCTCAACTGGGGGTCCCTGGGCAAGTCACTTGGCTTCTCTAGGCGTCCATATCCTTTCTGTAAATCAGAAATACAGTAACAGTACCTACCTTGTAAGGCTGTTTTGGGGAGACCTAGCCTAATGCAATGTTTTGCCCGATGATAGCTAATGTAGTAAGTGCTCAATAAATTGGAGCAGCTGGTGTTATTACTACTGCCTGTGTGACCTTGGCAAGTTATTTCATATTTCTGGGTCTCAGTTTCCTCACAAGTTTTTGTCTTGTGGCCCAGATGACCTTGGAGGCATCTCTGGTTCTAGCATTCTATTATTCCCTGACAAACAAGATTCTTTGCCTCGACTCTGGCCCTGTTTATCTAAAGCAAGAGATCAGACCATTTGCTGCTGCTGTTGCAATGCTCAGATAGCAGAGACCTTTGACAGCCCAGAAGGCTTGTTCACCCTTCCCCCTGAATGGAGTTTCAAGGCTCTGGCATAAGTAGCAAACTGATGTGTTTCCCTAACCACAACATTAGAAGAGGGGGCAGGGTGCTAGGCAGAAGGACCTGGGCGTATTGAAAACAATCGCCCTCGAAATGCTGCCTAGAGGGGAGAATAAACGTGCTCTTGGGCCAAGGTCATGACAGACATGTCAGCATTTGCTCAGGGACCCAGCACCATCTCTTAGGATTCTACCCCCAAAATAGGTGGTGGCCGAGGCCAGAAGACAGGTCTCCACTTTCAGAAAAAAATTCCCCTCTGGACTCCGGTTGAATGATACAAAGCTTTTCTTTCTGAATGAGGCCCTGTGAATGAGTATAAAAAAGTGTGAGAGAGAGAGACGTGGAGAGAGAGGGAGAAATGGATAGATGAAGTCAAAGTTTGTATCTCTGGGCTGAAGGGGACAGAAAGATAGGTTGAAGGCCGGTGGCACCCTATTAATGCTCTTAGCCCTGCCTAATATTTCTTTTTTTTTTAACTTTTTATTTTTTACCAGAGTATAGTTGATTAACAACGTTGTATTAGTTTCAGGTGTACAACAAAGTGATTCAGTTATACATACACATGCATCTATTCTTTTTCAAATTCTTTTCCTAATTAGGTTGCTACAGAATACTGAGCAGAGTTCCCTGTGCTATACACTAGGTCCTTGTTCTGCCTAATATTTCCAGTTATCCTAATGTCCTTAGCTCAGGCACATAACGCGACAAGGATTGAGTACCTTGGACACAGAGTAGAGGGAAAGGCTTCTTTTCCTCAGCCCCAGGTCCCTAGGGCAGAATGCTAAGGAGTTCAGACTGACTTATTTCCAGAATATCTTGGGTCAACCTCATCTCCATAACAAGGGAAAGAAAAGGAAAAATACCTATGATTATGTACAGAATGCATTTTCTACAATCCATGTTTTCTCAGAGCCTCACTTCTTTGGGGCCTCCCCTGATTTCCATTAATGATTTCCAGATGTCAGCTAAGGAGCTGGTTTCCAGCTGGTAGGAAGTATTGCTCATTAAGAATATTCACAAGACCCCAGGCCTTTAGATGACAAGTCACAGGGCTTCTGTCACCCTCCCAGCTGGAAGATTTCTGCTAAATGACAGATTTCCTGACGTTTTTCCTTACACAGCTTGTCCTGTGATCAACTTTCAAGATTACATTTCAGTTTTTTATACTGTCTCTCATTTTGTGCCACTGGTTCCATGCCTCCCTGTCAGTACAAAAGAAGCATCTGTCAGAAAAATGGCTTGAGTGGGTAAGGGCCACCCCCTACCCGGCTGCCATCTTTTTGTGCCTCTGTCGCTCTGTCTCCTGCCTGGACTCAGAAGGGTGAGAGCTGCAAGGAACCTTAGAGATTATGTGTTGTCAGTGAATACCAGCCTGCTCACTGATCCATCATGCCATGGCCACATTTTATGCTCAATAATGGCAATACATCTAGCATTATCCTCCGAACAGGAGCATTGACCTGTAGAATGCCCTGCTACTGTAAGAAGTATGCCGGTAATGGGCTCCAGGTGGGGCTCTCTTAAACCATGGGACACTCGCACAATTCTGTTATCCAGGCAAAAACAAAGAAAGGTGAGTGTATTCGTTTGCTAGGGCCGCCATAACAGAAGACCACAAACTGAGTGGCTAAAACAACAGAATTTATTTCTCGCAATTCTGAAGGCTGGAAGTCAATGATCAAGGTGCTGGCTGGTTTGGTTTCTACTGAGGGCTCTCTCCTTGGCTTGCAGACGGCTGCATTCTCGCTGTGTCCTCACATGGTCTTTCTGCTGTGTATGTGCATCCCTGGTGTTTCTTGGTGAGTCCAAATGTTGTCTTCTTATAAAGACGCCAGTCAGATCAGATGAGGGCCCTCCCTGAGGCCTCACATTAACTTAATCACCTCTTTAGGGTCCTCTCTCCAAATACAATCACATTCTAAAGAACTGAGGGCTCGGGCTTCAACCTATGAATTTGTGGGGACACATTTCAGCCCATAATGTGAGCTTTTCTGCTCTCTGTTGTCACTGACGTGGCGGAAGAGGAAGAAGAGGAGAACATACCCTATCATTTCAGAGGAATATAAACACTCAGGACCTATCCAGAGGTTAGCAACTAGGACCAAGAAAGTGTAAAAAAGGGAAATCACTGGGCCTGAAATAGAAAAGGCTGATTTCTTTCATTGAAATATAGGGTGGCGGGCTTAAATATCCTCACCATCAAACTTGGGTGTGCAGAGAAAATATTTTCTTCGTATTCTCATCTTATTTGTTGTTATTTGCTAGGTAAAGAGGAGAAAGATAACTGAACGCCCAATCCAGCTTAAATCTTAGTCTAAATAATCATTCAACTGGTCCCTTTTGGGTTCCGGCAATGATGCTGGGAAGAAGGCACCCTGGCTTTGTGCAGGCCCTTGGGTGGGTGCTGGGCCCCCATTTCTGATGTCTGCATCTGGCATAGCTCCTGGTCTGGACTCCCCCTCACCTGCCTCCAGCTCCTCTCCTCACCTCAGCTCCTTCTGGAGCTATGGACCCTTCAGAGCTCTGCCCCAGCCTCCTCCTGCTGTGCTGGCGCAGTGGGCCTCATTGCTGGCTCCTGGCTTTCCAGCGGGAAGGGAGGGAAGCTCGGGACTGAGTCCGGCCCTCTCTCTCTGCCTGACGTGCAGCCTGCCTTTTGTACCGTGTTGGACTGCCCAGCCCTGCCACTGTCCCAGAGCAGAGTCTGCTACCAGAGTTCTCTTCTCAGCTCATCCAGCATGCCTTTCATCATAACATGTAAACTCACCACTTTCCCTCCTAACTCGGCTCTGTTCGTGGCCTCTTCTTCCCACGATGCCCCCGAACGAGAAGAGGCAACTCATTTATTTCCTCTTCCTTATAACTTCCCAGCTCTAACCCAGATATAACCTATAGACTCCTGACTAAAACTCCTAAATCATAAACAGAGTTATCTTCTCTGTCCTATGGGAGAAACTCTATGATCTAGACCAACTGGGAGTTTAAGTTATTTGGAAAAATCCTTTCCCTCACTCCAAGCCTAGCGTTCAAGTTATTGTCTTGCTGTGAAATCCTATTTTCAATGCCAGAAACTGAATACTAACTCTCTTTCTCCTTGAATTCCTTCAGGAATCATTCTAATCACTTCTCCGGATAAAAAAGATTCCTCTAGTCAGTAAGGAGAAAGAAAAGCACATTAATCCCCCCAATTATAACTCCCATAACAACAGTTTGTTACTTCTTGACATGCAAAGGGCAATTTGCCAAAGCACTTGCTTAATGTTTTTCAAGGAAAGAAAGGAAAGAGAGGGAAAGAAATGAATATTTTGAAGGTCATAACTAATTATCCATGATCTTGACAGGGTAGAACAAGGCATATTTGGTTTCAATTGAAAGGGAAACTGCTTTGAGCAGTCTGAGAGAAGCTGAGCACCTAACCATACTTGAGAATTAGAGTAAAAAAGGGTCATTGTGGTAAAGAAGAAGAGATGAACTAAATGATCTCTGCAAACTTCTTCTAGATCCCACTCCTGCTCTAACCCCGAGGAGGCCCAGAGATGATGTTGGAGCTATTGTTTCTGGAGTCCAGTGTATACATGTGGCCAGGGGTCCTTCCCCAGCATGGTAGGAATATGATAGGGCCGAGAAGTTCTTGGTTCCACAGAGAGTCCGTGACATCCTTCCCAGCAAGGTGGCTGAGGTTCAGTAAACTTCAGGAGACGTGGAAGCTTCCAGGAAGAAGAAAATCAGAAAGGCAGCTGGGATTCCTCTACCCCTGGAGGTGGGGAAGCTGAGAGGACCTTGAGGAGAGTGAACCAAGCCCACCCGAGGCGCTGCTTGGTGACTCGATGGGGCCTGGTAGACAAGGCCCCTGAGAAAAAGGTCATACGGCTTCTCGAAGCCTCAGTTTCCTCAAGTGTAGAAAGTGGGTATCGGTGCCGACTGCCTGGGTTTACTGAGAGGGTTACTGGGATAACATAGACCCAGAGCCTAGCACTGGGCCTGGTACAGAGCAAGTTGTCGGCACACGGTGGCTGTTTTTGTGACTGCCATTATTTTTTTATGAAACCTGAAGAAACAATACAGGGACAGCAGAGTAGAAAAACCTGCAAGAGGATCCTCTGGTATATAAAATAAACAAAAGATCTCTTTGTATGGCCTTTTTTCCTCCTTCTGGGTAAAACCAAGGAGCACAGATCCGATTCTAAAGTTGCAGTCCATATTGTCAAAAATGTAACCAGGATCCTCTGGGTGTTTACTGAGAAAATGACAAGGATATTTAACCCCATGCTTAGGGTGAGGGTCACATGCTGAGAGCTCAGCCCCTCTACTGTTCTCTCGTGACCCAGGAAAAGTCAGAGTCCTCAGGCTGAGTGATCTGGGGCAATGTATGCACGACACTGTGTGGGAGGACTCCGGGTTGAGCAAAGAATGGAAAAATCCCCCTTTTTACTGTGGCTCCATAACTGGTGTGTTAAAAATGAACAAAAGGGATAGAAATAATGCAGACCAGAATTAAGAGTGGGAGAACCAGGAAAGTCAGGAACCCAAGAAGTGGAGTCGAGAAAAAGAAGACATTGGTGTTAGAACCATCATCACTGTGATTCAGCAGCACAAGAACTCTTTATAGTCACCATCCCCTGGATTTCCCAGAAAAGGAAACTGAGGCTCATATAAAGTCAGATTACTTGCCCAAGTCCACGGTTAACCAATCTGGGTCTCCTGACTTCAATCTATCACTCTTGCCATACCCAGTGATTAGACAGACGACCCTCAGAGGGAGAAGCCAAGAAGGAAAGAAAAGGTCATTTCAATCCAAGTCCCAAGATCTATGATTGGTTAGCTGGCAACGTGCGGCTTCATGAAAGGAAACTTGACTCCAAGACTTCAGCCCGGAGAAGGCCCTGGGGATGGAGGCCCAATGTTAAAAACAACAAGCAGCTGGAGTTGAGCAATGGATGGCAGGACTCCAGGCACTGGAAGGGAGCAAATGCACCTGCTCAGGTACTGAAGCATGACAGGTCTTGGCCAGGCCCAAGCTCAACAGGAGAGAAGGTGGAGGAGGGCGGAGCAAAGGGCTTGGTTGAAAAAACTCACTTTACAACACTAAACAGGATTCCGGCTTATCAGTGGACATTCTATTTCTTCCCCTTGCTGTTTAGTGTCTAAATCCCCCTTCCTAATTTTGAGGAATCCCCCCGCCCCCATTGTGAGTCAGAGCCTTCTTCTGGCACCAGCATCTCAAGAGTTAACCAGAGGATGTGAACCCAGCATAACTATGCTGTATGTTCTGAGTGTTAGCCGACACGTGCATAGTACAGAAGCGAAAAGGCGGAAAACCTCGCACTTCTTGTCCTCGCTGCTGAGGGGACCACACAGGGTCTAGGACACCCCCATCCAGGACTCTGAATTGTGCAAAGTCATAGAAACAGTGGTGTTGGCTCTGTGGTGGTGGCTGACGTGGCCTAGTATGAAGATCAATGTCCAAGGACTGCGGCCGTGGTTGGCAAGGGTGGTGGCGTCCCGGCCACGCTGTGTCTGCTGCTAAGCCTGCCTGGTTTCCAAGCCTGCTTCTCCTACCTCCTCCCTTTCATTGACTCATTTCTATCACTGTTGGCCAGCCTCCAACTACAGATACCTGGTTGCCACAGGCCCCGGGCCTCACCTGCCACAGGAGCAGCCAGGGAGTTTTAGAAGGCTAGGACTCAGCTCAGCTGTGAATCTTGCAAAGGCAGGAGATGTGAGGACACGATGGATGATTAAAAGGTTCACGGTGGAACACATCCAGCAGAAACACATTTACAAAACTGTCTCTTACACCTGCTCAAACCACTTATCTGATTCTGGGGGAGAGATTTGGCCACATGGTCCTGCCACTGCTGCTCTCCATTGCGGACAGACCCACGTTCAGGCCGGAGGTTTAAAAACTTGCCCAGGATCACACAGGTAGCCAAGGGGCCTAATGCTTGGAAGCTGTTAGGTTCAACTGGGCCTTGAAATGTCAGGAAGAAAAGAGGGTTTGGTTCTTTTTAAAAAGAGGCCTTAGGTGCTAAAGGTCTGAACTGGATTATACAATCTGCACCAAGAACTTCCTCGGTTCCATAAACAATGAATCATTGATTGCCGGAGAGAGAGTCGAGAGCTGTTTCCTGATTGGAACAAAGAAGACAACCTGTAAGCCACGCTGAGAAAGTTACATAGCCATACTATCTCCCAGCTCTTCCATGCTAAAACAGGAAGAAGGGAGAAACAAAAAATAAGTAAATAAATAAATAAAATAAACGAGGAAGAAGGGAGAAATCCATGGTGGATATAGAGAAATACCCTCTGATCTTCTGTTAGGCTACCATTCTCTATCCAGCCTCTGGACTCCCTTTTCTTTCTTTGCAACAAGCCCCAAAGACTTATCCTGTTTCTATTTCCTCTCTAAAGCTGCTTTCATTCTCTCTATCCCCTAGAGTTCTTACCACTCTTCCATCCCACCCCAAAATGGCTACAAAGTAAGAACATCTCATTCCAGCTGCCCCCAAAGAGGAATCCAAGCCCTTATTCTCTTAAGGATTTTCCTCCTAAGAATTCAGGACAAACAAACAGGGGGACAACAAAAATACAAACAAAGGGCTAGTTACAAAGCTTAAGAATCTTAAAAGGTTCACATAGTCCTGGTTCTTGCACGCTGAGCCAAGATGTTGCTAACATTTACCAGGCATTTATTATTCACCAGGCACTGGACTAAGTATTCCACAGGTGTTATCTTACTTTATAGTCCCAGCAACCCCATGCATTTTATTAATGGGACCGAAGCCGAGAGAGAGATTAAGTAATTTTCTAAGGTCAATTGGTAGTTAGCTGCAGAATTGGAATTTGAACTCAAGTCTCTCTGACTCTATATCTGGTGCTCTTCTTTTAAATTTTATTTTATTTTTATAATCTCACTTCCATTCTTGTCCCTTCATCCCATCCCCATCTTCCCCTTACAGATAATTTATAATAAATCCTGATTTACCTTTCCAGTGGTTTTTTTTGAGAATATACATACACACACACAGATTAAAGCTGGTGCTGCTTACACTATGCCTAGTTGAATGCCTACTCTGTCTTTTTAAAAACAAAACAAGGGACTTCCCTGGTGGCGCAGTGGTCAACAATCCGCCTGCAAATGCAGGGGACACGGGTTTGAGCCCTGGTCTGGGAAGATCCCACATGCCACAGAGCAACGTGCACCACAACTACTGAGCCTGCCCTCTAGAGCCTGCAGGCCACAACTACCAAAGCCCGCACGCCTAGAGCCAGTGCTCCGCAACAAGAGAAGCCACCGCAATGAGAAGCCCGTGCACTGCAACGAAGAGTAGCCCCCACTGGCTGCAACTAGAGAAAGCCCGCGCGCAGCAACCAAGACCCGACGCAGGCAAATATAAATTAATTAATTTTAAAAAAACACAAAAGGAAAGCAAAAAATCAGTTTAGTCAGAAGGAAGATGTTTTTCCAGAGCCACATCAAAGGGGATTTGTAGGAAGTAAATGCTTCTATAATGGGTGAAAACAGGTATGTAAGGATTTTCCAACATTGCCTAAAACTATTCCCAGATAGCTTTTTTAAGTGTCTACAGTAATAATACTAGTATTTGGATATCAGAAACAGAAGTAAGAAAAAATTGTTTCCCTAACATAAAAAACAGGTCTAACCCTAACAAAAGCCGGGTGTCCATGTGACCAAGTTTCTGCATAGAGTCACAAATAAGGAAGCATATTACTGTGTCCCAAAGTAATAAAAACTAGATTCCAATATTTACTCATATCTCTCAAAGACTATCAACAGAAACCCAATTCGTAAACCTCAGCAAATTTCCCAAATCCAAATTCTCTCCAATACTCAGTCTATGATATTTTTTCTTCCTCCCTCCACCTCTCCCCTCTCCCCTACCTTTTTAGTATGTAAATCAACTTAGCTTCCGTGCTAAGTCTTCTGTGCTTTCTTCCCACTTCTCAGATTTTGTCTATTTCTTCGTGTCTCTTTATTCCTCCAAGGATCTGGGAAACGGAGCTGGCAATGATCCTGTAGAGGGAGGCTACTTTAAAGAATGGCTTCTGTGTTGATAAAGCAATTCCCTGAATAACACCCAGTAACTCATCATTGGTAACAGCTGCAGTTTAGCGGAGAAACAGATCAGGTGTGTTTCCAGGAAGGAGAAAGAAATCACACCAGCTATTTGAATAAGGAAACTTTAACATAAAGAACTGTTAACTAGTAGAAGGTGATTAACTACTAAGAGGAGTAAGAGAGCCCCCTAAGGGGTTCAGAAGTATCCAGTGCAGTAAAAAGAAGCTTTTACCTCTAGGCTGAAGAAACTGGACAAAGAAAGAATTAAGGAATTAGGAAACCTCTTCCAAGAGGATGTGGCTACTACAAGAACACACAGCCTGGGGCTTCCCTGGTGGCGCAGTGGTTGAGAGTCCGCCTGCCGATGCAGGGGACACGGGTCCGTGCCCCAGTCCGGGAAGATCCCACATGCCGCGGAGCGGCTGGGCCCGTGAGCCATGGCCGCTGAGCATGCGCGTCCGGAGCCTGTGCTCCGCAACGGGAGAGGCCACAACAGTGAGAGGCCCGCGTACCGCAAAAAAACTCCCAAAAAACAAAAAAACCACACAGCCTGACAAGACGAAGAAACATAGCAGAGTCAGACTAGAGATGTGTCTAGAAAGAGTTCTCTATTAAACAGAGTTTGTGAGCATGAGACAGGCCAGGACCTGGGGCCCTTTGCTGCAGTGCTGCAGTGCTTTCACCTGGATAGGCTACAAAATACAAAGAAACTATAAGGGACTAAAAATAACCGTGTGCACGTGCAGCTGGGGCACATTCTGGACAAAAGATACAAAAAGACCAAAAAAAGCCCAACTGCCACTTCTGAAGTGCCTGGAGCAAAAGCAGGGGGTCAGGAGGAAAAGCAGGGTATTGCGCATGCTCCCTGCACACAATACCAAAAGGGGTGGGCAGACCCCCTAAGCTACCCCTACAGCCCGACCCCTGGACACACCCCTACCCTCACCCCATATAAGGAACCAGCTCGCGCCCCCCCTTGGGAGCAAGCAAGCAAGGGAACCTGTTGTTTGGTCTCACTCCCTGCTGCTAACCCTAACTAACTCTAACCCTAACACTGTAACCCGTGTTTACAATGTCTGGCTCTGATAACACAAAGCTGTGTAAAGAAGGGTAAACTTGGAGCTGAGAGACAATAAATTGATAAAGGTACAGATCCTGACCAGTCAGAGTGGATGCCAGCTGTAAACAACCAGTACAGACATACTGGTGTGTATTAGTTGAGTATCACCCTGCAAAGATGTTGCATTTTTCTAGACTCTTGTTTCAGCTTTCCGCTGCATCCCTAGAGCTTGCATGTAAGAAAAACCTGGGATATAGGTTCTGTACTCAGAAATCAAAGAGATGCGATTGGAACAGGGCAGGTGATGAGAAGTGGGGTGTCCAAAGGATAATTTTTATTGGAGACATTTATAAAAATACCAGTTGTGAGCCAGACATTGTTCTTGACGTCTTGTATGCATTTTCTAAGTTAGAGCTTACAGCAATCTTAGAAGGCCGGTGTTATTCCTGTCCTCCAGGTGAGAACACTGTGCTTCACAGACGCTAGGCAACTTAACGCAGTCACACAGCTAGTAAGTGGCGGAAAAAAGATGAGCTCACATCAGCTTGATCATCACCAAGGTCTGCTCAGTCCTATTTTCTTAGGGAAATGTGTTAAACTGCTAGTTTTATAAGCTGTTGCTTTACATGTTTCCAGGCTATCTTCTTAGGTGCATATCTGTTCATGGTTCTTGATTTAAAGGTCTTAAAACAGCACATAATGCCCCCCCTTGTCTCTTATGATCATATGAAATTCTATTTTATCTATTATTGAAATTGCTCTCCCACCTTTCCTTTGGTTTCCTTGTATGCATTTTCCTATTCCTTATTTTCAAGTTCTCCATACCATTTCATTTCAAAAATGTCTCTGTAGACAACATGTTACTGGATAGAGTGGAAGAGGATGTTTTGCAATTATCATTAAAAAAAAATTTAATCTGAGAGTCTCCTTTTTGCCTTTGATTCTAAAGTCTGTGCACTTTAGAATTAAAGTGCACACTACATTTCTCCACAGAACAAGCTGGCAGGCAGTTGGGGAGATTCAGAAGCAAGGGAGGACCAGACATGAGACCAGTGGTCAGTGTCTGGGTGCCAAGCCCTGCAAGGGCTGTGGAGAGAAGACCAAGGTAGGACCTCAATTTTCAGAGAAATAGGATAATAGACAAGAAAATGATGTAGAGCCAGGGACCTCTTCTTAAAATTGGGGGTGGAAGTTGGGAGTCTGGTCATGGGGGCACAAGCAAGGTTTGCATTATTAGAGGTCAAGTCAAATGAAGTAAAGAAAATGAAAGAACATGGTGTTTACAAATATTACAATATTTATGATTCTGCTTCCCTATATCACAGGGACTTCTTTAGCAGGTGTGCTAAATGACTTTTCTCAGTAATGCATTCCAAAATTAGCACTTCCTTCTTCCAGTGTTTGTGTCTTTTCCATCTTCGTTGTCCTAATGGTTGTATTTGAGGGTAAACCAAATTTCTTGAAAACAATTGAACAAAACAGCTTCTTGCAATTATTCTTTTACTGGAAGGTTGAATTACTTAACCATCTTTCTCCAACCAGTTCTTGTGCATACTCCCTGCCATCAAAGCCACTCCTCTCTCGTGCAAAAAGAAATTGTCATCAGACACCATATATCTAGAACTATTCGTCACAGAAAAAGAACTGGAAAGACTGTCAACAAGACACTCCCAAAGAGTCATCCATTTGACTGATTTATTATTTTCCCCTGATAGTCACTCAGATTATTCAGTGTCCCAGAAAAGGAAAGTTTGGAGTTCTACTGATTCTTGCTTTTGTTCACTAACTATGGAAAAGTTATCTTGTATTATTTGGCAAGTGGATACAATATCTTACATAGAGAGAGCGTTTTCCAGGTTTTGAAACACTGTGAGGTGTATTAACGCCATTTAAAGCCTCCCATAACTCACTGAACTGGAATTTAATCGTTGGGGAAATGAAGACTGAGAATGGTAGAATGACGTTTTAAAGATTACAGAGAGTCAGTAACTACACTGGGACTCAAACTCAGGATTTCTGACTCCAAATTCAGCCCTCTTTTCAGTTTCATATTTTTCCCTCCTCTCCTTCAGTGATTTTCGTCCTCTGTCCTCCCTCAACCATAGCCATGGTCCTACCTTAGACCTTGCCATTACTAACAATCTACTTATCGTGTTAGTTTTAAACATCCCAACTACCACGCACTTTTATTTTTCCAGCGTACTCCCTCTTGACCCTGACCCCAACATTTCTTTGATCCTACCAGGACCTATAATCCTACCTCTTGACCCCATGTTCTGACCTTCTGACTTTCCCAGCTCAGATTCTACAGTATAAAATTGTCATCGTTCCCATACATATATCTTCAGTTCCCTTGCCCCCATCTCTTTCCTCATAAATCTCCAACCCTGGTGAAATCTAATTTGCCACCAATTTTGCAATATGGCAGTTGGCAGCCGAACGTGGCTGAGAAACACCGATACACACACACACACACACACACACACACACACACACACACACAGACTCATTATCAGTTTCTGAGGGTTTCCTTCAATAAACAGCATGCTTCTTCCCCATCCATGTTCTCAACAAGTTGAGAAATAATGTAGAATAAATACGGAGGCCAAAATCACCTTTATGATTGATAGAGACCAGATTAGAGGACAGGCTTTAGGTGTGTTGGTCAAAGGCTTGCTGATACTAAGTCCCAGGACCCACCCAGCCCCAGTAGCAGTGGCAGCAGCACTGATCTCTACATTCAATGACTTCCATAATTCAACCACTCCTCACCATCTTTTTTTTTTTTGCAGTACGCGGGCCTCTCACTGTTGTGGCCTCTCCTGTTGCAGAGCACAGGCTCCGGACACGCAGGCTCAGCGGCCATGGCTCACAGGCCCAGCCGCTCCGCGGCATGTGGGATCTTCCCGGACCGGGGCACGAACCTGTGTCCCCTGCATCGGCAGGCGGACTCTCAACCACTGCGCCACCAGGGAAGCCCCGGAGTGAGCCTTTTAAATCAGTAGTCCTCAGCCTGTGTAGCTAAAGTTGAGAACCACAGCAGTCAGATGTGTCACTCCTCTGCCCACCCCCCGCTCCCCACCCATGACCTCCCATTTTGCTCAGAATAGAGGGAAAAGCCCTTTAAAAGGCCTGCAGAGCCTCATGGGACCCTCCGTAACTCCCAACCTCACGTCCAGCCACACTGGCCTCCTCGCTGGTCCTTAAACACACTAAGCCAGCTCTTCCTTGGGGCTTTTATGTGCTCTTCCCTCTGTCTAGAAAGCCTTTTCTCAAGCCTTTCCTCACTCCCCCACTTCCTTCAGATCTCTGTTCAAATATCTCTTTATTAAGAGGCCTTTTCCAAGTGTTCTGTCCGAAGAAGCACGTGCGCGCACACACACACCCCCATCCTGTTCTACCTCTATTACTCTGCTGAATTTTTCTTCATTGCACTGTTGACTGTCATTGATTGACTCTCACCCCCACTAGAACAGAAGCTCCATCAAGGCAGAGATTTTTCCTGGTTTGTTCACAGCTATATTCTCAGCGCCTAGAACAGTGCTTGACACAGAAGAGGAACTTAATAAATAGCTGTAAATGGATGAATGAATGAATGAATGAATGAGCCTCTCCTTTGCAAACTGTCAGCTCAAACACGCTGCCTTCTTCTTGATCTACAAGACTCAAAAAGCAGGTTATCATCAACCAAGATATATCCAACCCAGGACACCAGCTATGACTTTTAACTTCCTAAAGAGAAATATTATTGCATAGGAAAACTACCCTCTCTCCTCTCTCCTTCCCTCTTCCCAAGCCCTTCCCAGTTCCTCTGGAACAAGATGAACTCTAAGCAGCGTATGCTGAATGAAGCCTGAGTGTCCCCACGGGCGAGGTGCCCTGACCAGTTTGGCTTTGATGAGAAGCAATGTGGCAGGGTGTTCATGGATCACTGCCACTGAGAGCGTGTCCTGCAGGGGTCCGTCCACACTGGAGGAAGTCATACAATCCCAGTCCACAGCCTGCAGCCAAATCAACAAAGGAAGAGAGGATCAAGGACAGAATCCACAATGGATCATCCTGTGCCTGTCATTAACAGAATACCTAGGTCCTGGGTTTGCCAAGGGGGGGAGGCAGAGGAGGAACAGAAAGGAGGAAGTGGATTTTTGTTTAATGCATTTATTTAAAAATATTTTTTTCTTATAAGTAACATATTGGAGAAATTTAGGAAAATCTTATAAGTAAACTGAAACAAATAATTTTTCATGATCCCACTACCCAAATATAACAACTGCTCAGATTTTTTTTTTTTTTTTTTTTTTTTTTTGCGGTACGCGGGCCTCTCACTGTTGTGGCCTCTCCCGTTGCGGAGCACAGGCTCCGGACGCGCATGCTCAGCGGCCATGGCTCACGGGCCCAGCCGCTCCGCGGCATGTGGGATCTTCCCGGACCGGGGCACAAACCCGTGTCCCCTGCATCGGCAGGTGGAGTCTCAACCGCTGTGCCACCAGGGAAGCCCAACTGCTCGGATTTTTATGAGTTTCTTTATAGTCTTTGTCCTATGAACTTCTTTTTTCTTTTTCTTTTTTTTTTTTTTTGTTACTGATGTAAACAACACAATGGCCTGCCTTGGCGAAATTTCTGATCATTTCTGTAGGATACTGCTCCAAAGTTTGCACTCAAATGGATGATAATTTTAAGGCATTTTGAGATACACTGCTTTATTGCTTTATAGAGAGGTCATACTAATTTACATTCCCTCCAGCAGGGCATGAAAATACATACCTCACTTGGCCTCACCTGGTCTCACCTGACCTCACCTCACTTCACCTTACCTCACCTGCCCTCACCTCATCAGTGCCAACCAAAATCACCTTGAAAACATTTGAATCAAAACACTGTGTAAAAAGATGCAGTCAACAGGCATTACCATCTGACTACCTTAAACCTCCCAGAGAGGCAATGAAAAGGCAAGGGGAAAAGTTTGACAGATTGAGATGCCCTCTTAGTCTAAAAAAAAAGTGCTTCTCATCACCTGCCTTGTCTTTTATAACCACCATTGACCACCTCCCCACTTCTCTTATCAGATCTGTGGCCAATCAAACCCTTGTTCCAAGGGCTTCTCTTCTTCACTAAAGCCAAATTAAGCTAGCTCTGTCTTTTTTTGGTAATTTCCCTGCATTAACTCCTTAGGAATCTCCTGAGCTCAGAGCCCACTGCTCTGGCCACAGCAGCTTTCTCAATGGCTCTCGAATTTGGCCTCTCCCATTCCTGATTTGCTGCATTGCTTTCTCTTCCTCTGTCATTGGGAGATTAGGAGGAAATATGCAAGCATCCTACCTTGGGTTTTTCTTCTGTGTGTGTGTGTGTGTGTGTGTGTGTGTGTGTGTGTGTGTGTTTAAGGACTCAAAATACTTCAGAGTGTGGTGATGACGAAGGTGATGACGTCACTGCCCTCTGCAGCGATGCCTGGCATTGACTGAACATTCCAGTCACTGTACTCAGCAACAGGAAACACGTGTCCTTTTAACCCTCACAGCTGCCCTATGGGCTGGGCACTGTTATTACACCCATTTTATAGATTAAGGAGCTTTAGGGAAGGAGGTTTGATTTAGGTCCCTTAACCTGTAAATAGCAGTGCCATGCCTAGAGCTCTATCTGACTCCAAAGATGATGTTCTTAAACCTTCTTCCCCTGGGTTCCCCTCATATCCATGCCAAGCATTCCCAATGTTTCCACTCACCCATTCTTTTAATAACACTGTCATCATCGTCAAATTTTGAAATCATATCTTATATATTTGCAAAAAATGTATTTTCCTTCCAAAGATTTCTCAAGATCTTGGAGAAGGGGGAATGCTATTACCCCTCACCGTGGACAGCTGCTCCAGGCTACTTTATGGATCGTTCCTCCCTTCTTATAACTTTTCTCCAGGTGGCGGTTCATCCCAAACACCCCAACACTACCTCTGTCCCAGTGTACACATAGCTTCACTCTGCTCTCTCCCTTCATGACACTGCTATACCCAGAGTTGGATAGCTTTGCTGAAGACTTAAGAGGAACAGGAGGAGGTTATTACAGAACAGGAGGGCTTGAAACCGGCAATCAGATTTCAATGCTGCAAAGTCTGGTGATGAGCCAGTATAGTGGAGTGCATTCAAGATCAGAGACTCTGGAGCCCAAGTTCTTGCGCTACCAAAAAAGAGCCTTTTTGTGGTGGGGGGAGGGGGGATCCTGGTTGTTAACAGTGGCCTCTGTTCTGACTGGTTAGAATTCATACCTGCATCTGTTCAGATTGGTCAGTTTCTGCTGGTGTCTATTTTGTTTGCTATCAGCACCATGCTGGTTATTAAACTTTTTGAATATCACCTTCCTAGTATTGGAATTGTAGCATTTTTGTGCCTCCATTTCCTGGTCTTTTTGCCAGAGGCCACAAAGCCCTTTGGGGTTGGAGTAGGGGAGGCTACTTATTGTGGTGACTGGCATCTGAAGATGGATAGGAGGAAGCTTAGAAAATGAGACAGCTCTGCACATTGATGCTGAAATAGACCGTCAGCTTATCCCGTGAGACTGGACCCTGAGTGGCACCATAAAAAAGTCCTAAATTCATCTGACCGTTTGCTGACAATTACAATTTCATGAGGGCAAAAGCCATTTGTGGTCAATGCTATAAAAAACTCCTAAAGTCACTCCTTGCAAGAAAACAGCTTACCATCATCTGCCCGAGGTGAGTGAATTTCAGATAAATGAGCTCCAGAGGAGTCTCTGGAATTAACATAAGAGATTTCCTGGGAAATTGACAGAATTATACAAAGCTGCTACTTTTAGACTAAGTTTGCCTCAGAGGAAGAACTCACAATAGATTTAACTATATAAAAATGTAAATTATTTTGTTTAAAAAAATTATAAAAATGCTAACTACAAACCAAAAATATATATGTTACAGTATATGGCAGACAAAGAGCTTAATCTCTTTAATGTATAACATACCCGTTAGTAATGTTTGGGGAGAGGCTGTGTAACAATATAGAGAAAACTTTGTCTTTGGACCCTAATTTTTTTGTTTTAATAAATTTATTTATTTTATTTATTTATTTTTGGCTGCATTGGGTCTCTGTTGCTGCGCGCAGGCTTTCTCTAGTTGCGGCAAGCAGGGGCTACTCTTCGTTGTGGTGCACGGGCTCTAGGTGCATGGGCTTCAGTAGTTGAGGCACACAAGCTTCAGTAGTTGTGGCTTGCGGGCTCTAGAGCGCAGGCCCAGTAGTCGTGGCGCACGGGCTTAGTTGCTCTGCAGCATGTGAGATCTTCCTGGAGCAGGGCTCAAACCCGTGTCCCCTGCATTGGCAGGTGGATTCTTAACCACTGAGCCACCAGGGAAGCCCTGGACCCTAATGTTTTTAAATGGCCAAGAAACACAAGTAAACAAAACAGAAAGAGTAAATGTAAATGACTTAAAAAGTTTTTGAAAAAAAATTCTGCATCATTGATAACTAAACACATTTAAATTAAAAAAAATTCTTTGCCTGTCAAATAATTTATTCATATTCATTATATATTTAAAAGTTGCTAAGAAAGTAGAACTTAAAAGTTTTCATCACAT
Source organism: Delphinus delphis (assembly GCF_949987515.2). Classification (NCBI taxonomy): domain Eukaryota; kingdom Metazoa; phylum Chordata; class Mammalia; order Artiodactyla; family Delphinidae; genus Delphinus; species Delphinus delphis. The sequence continues at coordinate 74,906,189 of NC_082687.1, forward strand.
GAAAAAAAATTGTAACTACGTGAGATGATAGATGTTAACTAGACTTACTGTGGTGATCATTTTGCAACGTTTGCAAATATCAAACCATTCTGTTATATACCTGAAACTAATATAACATTATATGTCATTATATCACATAAAATATTTTATTGCAGGCTTCCCTGGTGGCGCAGTGGTTGAGAGTCCGCCTGCCGATGCAGGGGACACGGGTTCGTGCCCCGGTCCGGGAGGATCCCACGTGCCACGGAGCAGCTGGGCCTGTGAGCCATGGCCACTGGACCTGCGCGTCTGGAGCCTGTGCTCCGCAACAGGAGAGGCCGCAACAGTGAGAGGCCTGCGTACCAAAAAAAAAAAAAAATATATATATATATATATATATTTTATTTCTTCAAAAGATAAATATTGAGCACATGTTACATACAAGACACTGTTCAGGCTCTGGAGCTTCAGCAGTGAACAAGGCATACACAAATCCCACCTTCTTGGAGATTTCATGCTAATGTGAGGGACAGATGAAAATAAACAAAGAAATAAAATAAAATGTATAGTATGTTAGATGGTGGTAAGTGCTCAAAAGAAAAGTAAAGCCTTAACCGTGGGGAGGGACGAGTGCTCCTTTTGACAGGGTGGCCGGGGATGAGTAAGTAACTGAACGAGATGAAGGAGTGAGGCATGCAGCTATCTAGGGAAAGGGCTTCTCAGTAGAGATGCCAGAAAGCTCAAAGGCCCTGAGGCCAAAATGTGGCAGCTGTGTTCAAGGAACAGCAGGAAGGCTGAGTGGCTAGAATAGAATGAGCAAGGGAGAGGGTAACAGGAGTAAGGTTAGAGAAAGGGGGTGAAGGCCAGACGATACAGGGCCGTGTAGGTCATTGTAAGAACTTCAGCTTTAACTTGTAATAAGATGGGAAGCCACCGGAAGGTGTGGGGAGAGGAGGGTGTAATCAGATGTTTCAGTTTGCTACGACTGCCATAACGAAATACCGCAGACTGAGCGGCTTGCACGAGAGAAATTTATTTTCTCAGTTCTGGAGGCTGGAAGTCTAAGATCAAGGTGTGGGCAGGCCTGGATTTTGCTGAGGCCTCTCTCCTTGGCTTGCAGAAGGCTGCCTTCTTGCTGTGTCCTCACATGGTCTTTCCTCTGTGTGTGTGCGTCCCTAGTGTCTCTCTGTGTGTCCAGGTTTCCTCTTCTTATAAGGACACCAATCAAATTGGATTAGGGCCCCCCTGGATGCCTTGTTTTAACTTAATCATTTCTTTTAAGGCTCTATCTCTAAGTATAGTTATATTCTGAGGTACTGGGAGTTAGATCTTCAACATATGAATTTGGAGGGACACAGTTCAGCCCCCAACAACTGATGTACGTTTTAACAGCATCTTTCTCACTGTTGGGCTACAAATAGATCTAGGTTCCCAAGGGCAGAAGCCAGGAGACCAGTTAGGAGGTTATCTCAACAACCCAGACAAGAGATAATAGTGGCTGGGACCAGGTAATAGTGACAGAGGTAGTAAAAGGGATTGCATTCTGATCATTTTGAGGATAGAGAGAGCTGACTGGATCGACTGAGGGACTGAATCCTGGGTAGGAGGAACAAGACAGGAGTCCAAGGATTTTAGCTTGAACAACTAGGAAAACAGCTCCTGGTTATTGATCGGGGAAGAAGACGTAGGTTTTGTAGCAGAGGGGGAGGGGTGATATCAGAATCTCTGTTTGGTATTTGGACATGTTAAATGTGAAATCCCTATTAGACATGCAAAAGGTAGTTGGATCTATGAATCTGAAGTTCAGGGCAGAGATCAAGATGGACATAAAAATTTGGGGCCTGGAATTCATTTCAACCCAGCCCAAGACTCTCAGGGGTGGGCGAAGAGCCCTGTTTCAACTCTCCAAGATCTTGAAACAAGGCAATTCACTTGCTTTGAGTTTTTGTATCAACCTTCTAAACTTGGGACCTGCAAGTGGAGTTATTAGTCTGTAAATGACTAAAGTAAAATCAGGCTCCAATGACAGTCTTCAGGCCAGATACAGGCCAAAGAAAACTTTTCTTTGGTTTATATCCAGAAAGGAGACCTCACAATCAGAGTTTGTTAAAATGCTGTTGCCCCCCGCCCCCAACTCTAGGAATTTGACTACTCTAGGTACCTCATATAAGTGGAGTCATACAGTATCTGTTCTTTTTATAAATTACTTCTTAATTTAAAAAAGACCGAACACATAAGAACCAGTTCAACTTGGTTGAACCCCCATGATCACAGCAATTACCAGTTCAAACATGATTTAATCTGTTCCCTCAATGTCTCAATAGGACAAGACCTAGCAATTTCTTGGGAAAGACACATTTTTTTGTATATTCCTATCACTCCCAAGTTCCCTCAAACCACTGTGGATGGGAGTGGAGCAGAAGTTCCAGAATGCGGGAAGGTTTAGGGATGCTAAAACATCATCACCGTGCGCCTGTCACCTCACCCCAAATGACCACTGGCCTGAAAATATTTGTTGTAGAGTAAGAACTATAATGGGATTATTAATAATTAGTTATACCAGCTGTCATCCATTAAACACTTACTGTGGCCAGGTCCCATTTAAGCACTTCATAGGTATTAACTCATTCAATCTTCACAGCAGCTCTATGAGGACAGGTATAACCATTATCGTCATTTTGCAGATGAGGAAACTGAGGCACAGGGAAGTTGAGTAACTTACTCACGATCACCCAGTAAGTAGTCGAACTGGTTTCAACGAGAGCAGCCTGGCTCATTGCCCATAATGCTCTTCACCAGCGGTTCTCAAACATGAGGGCACATCAGAATCCCAGGAGAGCCTGTTAAAACAGATTGCTGGGCCCACCTCAGAATTTCTGATTCAGTAGCTCTTGGATGGAACCCCAGAATTTGCATTTCTAGCACAGTCCTAAGTATGCCACGCTGCTGGTCTGGGGACCACATACTGAAAACCCTGGCTCCTAATAAGGAGTTAAAGGTAACTGCATCTGCTACGAATCAGGCACTTGACAAGTACAGCAACACTATGAGGGGTGGTTCCCATTTTCAACTCAGGATTTGAGCATCATCGAGATTAAGGACCCACTTAAGTTCACAGAGGTGGAAGTGTGAAGCCTGCGTTCAGGACCAGCTTGCTGAATGCCATAGCCCCTTTCACACCCACCGTCTCCCTGACAGAGCCACACGGGGTGCTCTCGACAGGGTAAAAATTGGGCACCTCTTCAAAGCAATGCTCAGTAAATATATGTTGTTTATTCTAGTGGAGGCAGGTGAAATAGATTTCCTGTTAACAGAATTATACATACCTGGCACATATATCTTTATGTTAAAAAGTAGAATGAATCCCTTGCATTGAATGGCACCTAACATTTTAACCTCTTTGGCAGTGTCTTTCATTTTATATTACTTCTGTCACTTATAACTGGGTAGTATTTGGTCATTCACAGTCATTAAGGATGACTTAATGGATGTAGTTTCAAAGTCTTGTTCAACATTTATGTTTGTTTCTATTTTCTTTTCTGATTTTCATGTTGGCATAATATTTCCTTCATTTCTAAAGTTCTTTTTCAATTCATCAAACCAGACAAATTCTGAGAAAAACTAGTAAAGGGTTTAAGTTTCAGACTTTCAGCTGACTCTAGGAACCAACTTTGTATTACTATCAACTGATTGGTCTCAGAATTCGTGAGGTCTTTAATTGGGCTACTTGCAACATACTTGGACCCAGAGCAGAGTTTTTGCTTCTCATTCCAGGTTGCTGTCTACTTTGGCAAGATAGGGACAAATTTAAATTTGTCCTCATTACATAAAGAACGGTATGTAGATACCTGGATTAATTGGTGCCCTATTTCTATTTTTTCCCAACGTTGCTGTGGTCCACACAGTTGGCTACCCAACCTAAATCTTCCTTGGCAATGCAGCCCTGCTGTTGTTCAGTATTGAGAGTGCAGCAATGTGGTAAGGGAAAGTGTACCTTTTCCCCAGCTGCAGGGAAAAAAATCTGATTGTTCTAAAACCAGTTATGCAAAGGTGTGGTCTAACCTCTGTCAGTAATTGGACTAGGGGTATACATGTGACCAAGTTCTGGCCAATGAGATGTACAAGGAAAACTGCTGGGGCTTCTGGGAAAGATTTTGCTACCTGATAAAAGTAGGGAAAGCTATTCTACTTCTTTTTCTTTCTCTTTGCAAAAAGTTTTATACTACTTGTTCCCTTTGCAGAACATTTAAAAAAATAGTGTAAGTTACTGCCTAATTCTCTAGTAAGCATTGAATCAGTGGTAAAACTGCTCTCCCTGAAGGGATAGAATATCTGGAGTTCTATAGCTTTCACCCTACAGCAGTTGGGGCAGGGTTTGCAATGCTTGGAGTCCACTCCTAGGGACAAAGAATACCTGGATGTCAGCCAGCTCTCTGCCTGGTCTCTGGACATGGGCCCAGTTATCTAATATGGGAATCTCAGTTGCTATATGTTCTACAGCTAAATTACATACAAATTACATATGGAGGCTCAGATAGGCTTATGGCTTAAATAACTTCCCACAAAACCAGCCATTAAGAATTCAATGTAGCTGGTGCAGAATAAGACAAATCTCTATAGGTAGGTTTTCTGGATTCCAGGGACTCCTCTGGGCTACATTTAGGCCCTTGCCACTGTTTAGTTGCTACTGCAGTTGTACACCACTTATTAATTAAATTATCAAGAAACCAAGGACTATAGCAACAACTTTGGCCTGGAATTCATTTCAACCCAGCCCAAGACCCTCAGGGGTGGGCGAAGAGCCCCGTTTCAACTCTCCAAGATCTTGAAACAAGGCAATTCACTGCTTTGGGTTTAAATATCAACCTTCTAAACTTGGGAACTGCAAGTGGAGTTAGTCTATAAATGACTAAAATAATCAGGCTCCAATGACAGGCTTCAGGCCAGACACAGGGCAAAAAAACTTCTCTTCGGTTTATAGCCAGAAAGGAGACCTCACTGCCAGAGTCTGTCAAAATGCTGTTGCCCCCAACCTCAAAGAAGAACCTGACTTTCATTGTCTCCATGAAAATATTGAACTGTTTTATAGTTTATGATTCTGAATTATTCTTGCCCAACTTTTCAACTTTTTAAAAAATTGTTTTTCAACTTTTTAAAAAATTAAATCAGGGGCTTCCCTGGTGGTGCAGTGGTTGAGAATCTGCCTGCTAATGCAGGGGACATGGGTTTGAGCCCTGGTCTGGGAAGATCCCACATGCCCCGGAGCAACTGGGCCCATGAGCCACAAATACTGAGCCTGCGCGTCTGGAGCCTGTGCTCCGCAACAAGAGAGGCCACGATAGTGAGAGGCCCGCGCACTGCGATGAAGAGAGTGGACCCCGCTTGCCACAACTAGAGAAAGCCCTCGCACAGAAAACGAAGACCCAACACAGCAATAATTAATTAATTAATTAATAAACTCCTACCCCCAACATCTTCTTTAAAAACAACAACAACAACAAAAAAACAGAAACAGGAAAGAAGTGAAAATTAAAAAAAAAAAAAAATTAAATCAGGCCCCCTTTAGAGCTTTCTCACACTAAATTTTTATATCCCTACCAGCCAAGATTTAGTCAGTTTTGCTTCCTGTAGTGTGATGAATGAAAACAATAACTATACGGCATAATCTTTTCTGAACCAAAGACACTTCTCCATTCTGCTATGTGCCCTGGAGATAGTACCCCATCCCCGATTTGAGAATGTGTGTTCTGGTTTTGAATAATCCTAATCCTTGCACTTTCAGCCTGAGGTGAGTCATTTATTTCTAAATGTGAATAAGGTACATACTGTGTAAAGTAGAAATTTTATTATATTTGAATTTCGGTGACCTGGGTAAGAAAACCTGTACAAAAGAAAGAGATCTTTCATAATCTCCACCCTTGCTTTTCTCATATCTACTTATTTTATTTTTACTGCTTCACTCCCCCCAGTTGGCATGAATTATTGGTTACACATCAGTGCGCATTTTGCTTTTATTACACTTTCCCTTGGATCACTAGAACTTTATTGCTTGTGCTATGAATATTTCTTTAATATGAAGAGCCTGTGACTTCAATTAAATTAAAACATTATTCTATCAGGTATGTACTACATGCCTGTTATAGGTTGAATTGTGTCTCCAAAAAGATATGTAGAAGTCCTAACCCCCATACGCGTGAGTGTGACCTTATTTGGCAATAGGGTCTTTGCAGATGTAATCAAGTTAAGATGAAGTTATACTGGATTAGGGTGGGTCCTAAATCCCATGACTGGTGTTCTTACGAGAGGAGAGAAGTTTTGATACAGAGACAGAGACACAGAGGGAGAACACCATGTGAAGACAGAAGCAGAGACTGCAATGCTACAACTGCAAGCCAAGGAATGCCAAGGATTGTGGACAAACACCAGAAGCTGGAAGAGGCAAGAAAGCATCCTCCCCTTGAAACTTCAGATAGAACGTGGTCCTGCCGACACCTTCATTTTTTATGTCTAGCTTCTAGAACTGTAGGACAGTAAATTTCATTTGTTTTAAGCCACCCAGTTTGTAGTACTTTGTTACAGCAGCCCTTGGACACTAATACAACATCCAACTTGATGATGAGATATATAAAGATAAATAAGATACAATTCCTCTCCTCAAGGTCCTCACAATCTAAGAGAAGACACAGCTCTGGACATTTTTAAATTACAAAATGTTAGTGTTTCATAGTGTGAATATAGAAATCTGTACATGCTATAGAGACAACACAAAGGAGGGAATACAGGAGAAGCTTTGTAAAAAATGTGAATTTTAAAAATTCTTAATTTTTTTTATATGCAAAAACACTGACCTTTTTAGTGAATCCTTTTTCTCTTTTTTGTTTGGTTCCCTTCCTTTTATCCTCCCCTTTCAACCCATATCAGTAAGCACTCCCTTACTCTACTTAACCTTGTTAATACTCTGGTATTAATTTTTTCATATTTTTCTCCAAGCTTAGGTAATCAATCGTATTCTTACACACATATATGTTGTCATTGTTTATTTTATAAAAATGTGATCATATTGTAGATATTTTATGTATCTTTCTTTTCTCAACAAAACCTTGTAGAAACTCCTCCATTTCAATCGATATAGCTCTAAGTCATTCTTTTTACTGAGTGTATAATATTCCATCCTGTAAGTATACCATTCTTTTTTAATATATGCCAGCCAGCTTGGTAAAAAATGACAGCATTACTTTAATTTGCATTTCTGGACTATTTGTGTATTTTAGCAACTTTTTATGTGTTTTTTAGCCATATCAATTTGGCTTTCTTGAATTGTCTTCTCATATTGTTTGTTCATTGTTTTGATTGGGTTGCTTACTCTTTCTAATCAGTTTTTAAGAGTGTTTTGATTATTACCAGTATTAATGGTATATCCAAGTCTACCATTTATCATTTGATTTTTTTCCTTCACTATATTTATCATATCTTTGTCATAAAATTTTTGGTTATATCATCAACTATGTCTATCTCTTTTTTAATAGCTCCTGATTTCTAGTTTATGTTAGAAAGATCTCAATAAATAAGTCATGGGGATGTAATATACAACATAGTGACTAGAGTTAATAATGTGCTATTGTATATTTGAAAGTTGCTAAGAGAGTAGATCTTAAAAGTTTGCATCTCAAGGAAAAAATTTGTAACAACGTATGGTGACAGATGTTAAACTAGATTTATTGTGGTGACCATTTCACAATATATATAATTCTAGAATCATTATGTTGTACACCCAAAACTAATATAGTACTGTATATCAATTATAACTCAATTAAAAAAACAAACCTCCTCTGCCACTTACATGTAGCCTCCTAAATTTTCTTTTTTCCCAGCTTTATTATAGTTAAAAAATGAAAATTATGTATATTTAGGTAGTACAATGTGATTTTTTAAGGTGTACAAAGTGATGATTTAGTATATGCACACATTGTGAAATGATACCACAATCAAGTTAATTAGCACATCCATCCCCTCACATAGTTACTATTTTTTTGTGTGTGTGACTAGAACACTTAAGATAACGATTTTAATCCTTCATTCTGTTAAGGTGGTGTATCATGTTTATTGATGTGCATCCCAGGAATAAATCCCACTTGATCATAGTGTGTGATCCTTTTAATGTGTTGTTGAATGCAGTTTGCTAATATTTTGTTGAGGATTTTTGCATTCATGTTCATCAGGGTTATTGGCCTGTAATTTTATTTTCTTGTAGTGTCCTTATCTGGCTTTGGTTTGAAGGTAATAATGGTCTCATAAAATGAGTTTGGAAGTGTTCTCTCCTCTTCAGTTTTTTGGAAGAATTTGAGAAGAATCGGTATTAATTCTTTATATGTTTGGTAGAATTCACCAGTGAAGCCAGCTGGCCCCCTGGGCTTTTCTTTGTTGGAAGTATTTTGATTACCAGACTTAATCCCCTTACTTGTTATTGGTCATTTCACATAATTTTTTTAGGATTCAGTCTTGGTAGGTTGTATGTGTCTAGGAATTTTTCTGTTTCTTCTAAGGTATCCAATTTGTTGGCATATAATTTTTCATTGTAGTCTCTTATGATCCTGTGTATTTCTGTGGTATCAGTTGTACTGTCTCTTCCTTCATTTATAATTTTATTTATTTGAGTCCTCCGTCTTTTTCTTTCTTGATTAATCTAATTAACAGTCTGTCAACTTTGTTTCTTTTTTCAAAAAACCAATCCTGAGTTTTACTGATCTTTGCTTTTGCTTCCCAAGTCTCTATTTCCCTTATTTCTGCTCTACTCTTTCTTATTGCCTTCCTTCTACTAACTTTGAGCTTAGTTTCTTCTTCTTTTTCTAGTTCCTTGAAGGTGTAAAGTCCCTGGGAGGACAGGGTTGGCCCCTGAGGATGGCTGATAGGAGCTGAACCAAGTCACAGGGCTGCTTCAGAAGCTGCAGTCAGACCAGAGTTGGTGGGCTTACCTTTGGTTGGTGGGTCCAGGAGGAGTGTGTCTCCCACTGGGTCTTGAGTGGGCAGGACTGCTCCTGACTGCAGCTGAAAGCGGCAAGAACCGAGTCATAGGTCTGCTTCAGGCTCATAGTCAGACTGAGGTCTGCAGGCCTACCTCCAAGACACAGAGGGGCATGTCTCCTGGTGGGCCTCTGGGCAGACAGGAGTATTCCTGGCCCGTGGCTGAGAGGGACTGTAGCCCAGATACAGGCCATTTCAGCATCTGTAGTCCGACTGAGGTGGATAGGCCTACCTACAGGGACACAGATGGGCATGTCTCCTGCCAGGTCCCTTGTCAGATGGTGCTGATGGCAGGATCAAGGCCAAATGGGGCTGTAGCTGAGTCCACAGGTTGTTTCCAGGTCTGTAACCAGGACCACAGTTGGTGGATCCGCCACCCGGACACGTGCCTGCCTTCTCAAATGGGTCTCCTCCACCTCGGGCTCCACCAGGGTTTCACAGTCTCCTCTCTGGATCCCACAGGACTCCCACACAGGCACTTTGTCTGTGAAAAGCTGCCAAATTATTGTTACTGAGGGGGAATATAAGTGAGGGACCTCCTATTTCACCATTTTGCTGATGTCCTTCCAGAGTTTCTTACAGAATTTATATTTTTTTATTTTGCTTTTTACACGTGTCTTTAATCTTATTTAAGTTTTTTTTTTTTTTTTTTTTTTTTTGCGTTACGCGGGCCTCTCACTGCTGTGGCCTCTCCCGTTGTGGAGCACAAGCTCCGGACGCGCAGGCTCAGTGGCCATGGCTCACGGGCCCAGCCGCTCCGCAGCATGTGGGATCTTCCCAGACCGGGGCACGAACCCGCATCCCCTGCATTGGCAGACGGACTCTCAACCACTGCGCCAGCAGGGAAGCTGTAAGATTTTTTTTAACGGATAGTCTTTCCCCACTGATTTGAAAACTACCCTCATTATCATATATTACATTCTTACACACACTGAGATCCATTTCTGGATTCTCAGCTCATTTCTACTGATTTTGTTTGTTTGTCTGTTTGCTTGTTTTCGTCTGTTCCTAGCTTAATCCCAATTTTATTTACCTTCAATGTCTTCTCAGGCAAGCACGCTTCAGTCTCCTTTTGCATATTTTTCTTGGCTATTGATATTTAGTATTCATTCTCCCATATAAACTTTAAGAATCAAGGTCTCAGGTGGGGTACATGTCTAGCACAGCCTGAGTCACATGCCCAGGGTGGGAAGCCAGTCTGGCTGCTTCTTTTCTAACCATCAAACACCAAAGGTCTTATTTTGATTGCTCCCAGGGATCTCAGACTCTCACAACAGAAAAAGTCTGATAACTTCTCTTGCAAGAGATAGCAAGGTGGTTACTTTCTATGCCAAGAAGATAATTTACACTCCTGGGGTGAACAAAGGAACATCTATTACTAGAGCAACAAAAAAGAAAAAACACACATTTTTAATCTCTGCTGTATCATATTAAGGAAGTTGGCGTTTATTCAACGTGTAGGTATTTAGTTAGCCATTTAAAAGTTTTAGGTGCAAGAGTCACAAGATCAGTTTGGCAGCAGTGAAGAAGACAGAATACAAGGAAAAGAAACCAGAGACGGGAGGCCCAGTTAAGGTACAACTGCAACAGTCCAGGCAGAGATGACAAAGACCTGAAATAAGGCAATTGCCAGGGACGTAGAGAGAAGAGGACAGATGTGAAAACCATTCAGCAGGTAGAATGGACAGGATCAGTGATTGGTTTGAGGTTGGGTTAGAGAAGAATCCAGAATGACTGCTGGATTTCTAGCCTGGGCGGCAGAGTGGATGACGTACAGTTAAATGACACAGCAACACAGGAGGAGGAGTAGACGTGGATGACAGTGTAGATTATGAGCTTAGTTTGGGGGCACATTGAGTTTGAAAGTCTGTGAGACATTCAAGTGGCAATACTTGGTTGACATGAAGAGTATAGTGGATTTGGAGCTAAAGGGAGAGCAAGACTGGACAAGTGACTTTGAGAATCACCAGGATATATGTGGTAGTAAAAGCCATGGGGAGGAGAGCTGAGGATGGAACAGTGAGGGACACCAACATTTACCAGCAGAGGGGGGATTGGAGACAGCAAGGGGTTCTGAGAGCCAGCCATTTAAGAAGCAGAAAGTGATAGCACAGAAGATCAGAGAGAAGAGCTTCAAGAAGGAGGAGGTGGGGCTTCCCTGGTGGCACAGTGGTTAAGAATCTGCCTGCCAATGCATGGGACACGGGTTTGAGCTCTGGTCCGGGAAGATCTCACATGCCGTGGAGCAACTAAGCCCGTGCACCACAACTACTGAACCTGCGCTCTAGAGCCTGTGAGCTACAACTGTTGAGCCCAGGTGTCACAACTACTGAAACCTGTACGCTTAGAGCCTGTGCTCCTCAACAAGAGAAGCCACTGCAATGAGAAGCCCGTGCACCACAACAAAGAGTAGCCCCCGCTTGCCACAACTAGAGAAAGCCAGCCTGCAGCAACAAAGACCCAATGCAGCCAAAAATAAATAAATAAATACAAAGAAGGAGGAAGTGGTCAGTTGTGCTGACGGCAGCAGAGAGGCCTGAAAAGTATCCAGTGGATTTGGCAATTACCAAATGGTGAACCTGGTGAAAGCAGTGTCAGTTGAGTGGGGTGTAAAGAAGTCAGTTTTTTTTTTTTTTTTTGCACGGTATGCGGGCCTCTCACTGTTGTGGCCTCTCCCATTGCTGAGCACACGCTCCGGGTGCACAGGCTCTGCGGCCATGGCTCACGGGCCCAGCTGCTCCATGGCACGTGGGATCTTCCCAGACCGGGGCACGAACCCGTGTCCCCTGTCATCGGCAGGCGGACTCTCAACCACTGCGCCACCAGGGAAGCCCAAGAAGTCAGTTTTTAAATGTAGAGTGAAGTCAAAGAGTGAGAGAATGTGTCAGATGTCTCCCCTTTGTCCGTCCAGATCCACACTCTACCCTTCACCACTGTGTTCTTTGTCCCAGATATACAGTAACATCAATACGTTCCCTTGACTCTGTTGAGTTTGACCAATGGTGAGCCTTGGGAGGAGATTGAAGGGAAGAAGGAGAGTGAGGTGGGGATATATATTCACCCAACTCACTCCCTATGGGGTCTGCTGCATTCACTCAACCATAGTTCATAGCCTTCTCCAGCTGGGTTCAGGTAACCACTCCCTCCTGCCTCCTCTCAGGCCTCAGAGTGGTAATAGCTCTGCTTTACTGGTCTTAGGGTTTTCTACCACCCCTTGTGTTTCTCTACATCCTGCTCACACCTTTGTAAATAGTCCTTTATTAAACCTTCCTCAAATTATCCAAATTCGAGCACACCATTTGTGTTCTGCTGGAACCCTGAATGATGAGGGGGGAACCTTGGCTGGGAAGAGTAGAAAGATAGAAATATGCAAAGACAAGGGAGGTTTTGTCACAGGTTTTTTTTTTTAAGGGTTAGAGAGCTTTGGATATACTGACAAGCTCATGGAGTTTTAACAGCCAGGGCCTATTTCAAAGGTGTGATCTGAGAGGAAGGAAGAAATAGGCAGAGAGCTCTTTGCTAGCCTCTGGAGTTGATGACAGTACAAGTGGCCTCACTGGTGTTGCTCGAGACATTCTGGATCCTGTGTTTCCAGTTTGACCAAGAACAGTCCATTTGACAGGTTTGCCCATGGTTGTGCTGGCAAGTGTTGGTCTGAGCAATGAGCTGATAGAAAAGTAGACACAAAGGCTAAAGAAGGAAAATGAACAAAGATCGGGACCTCAGCAAACCCAGGCACCCCTCATTGCACCAAGGCAGTCAGACAACGAACAAAGTTGTTGGTGTTTTGTAAATTTTGCCAGGCTCTGCGTGACCCAGCCTTGCTTACCTTGCCAGTCTCCACTTTCGTGTCTTTTGCAGGTCGCTGATTCCATCTCTGCCCCGAGGGCCTCCTTTCTCTTTCTCAAATAATAATAAGCCCTGTTCTGCACTTGAGCTTGAATTCTGACCTTTCCACTGCCTGCAACCTGTCACTCTCCCCAAGTCTCATCCTGGCTAACTCCTTCTCATGCTCAGAGCTCATCTTCAAGGCCGCTTCCTCAGCAGGCCGACCACCCCAGTTCAAACCCATCCCCTTGGTTCCTCCCCGTCAGGCAGCCCTGGACTCCTCTTCCAAAGCAGTCGCCACATCTTAAAATTTATGGAGGTGGAGAATTTCATTCAGAAAGTCAACTAGATTTTATTACAAGCCTTTTTTTTTTTTAATTAATTAATTTATTTTTTGGCTGTTGGGTCTTTGTTGCTGCTCTCGGGCTTTCTCTAATTATGGCGAGCGGGGGCTCCTCTTCGTTGCGGTGCGCGGGCTTGTCATTGCGGTGGCTTCTCCTGTTGTGGAGCACGGGCTGTAGGCGTGTTGGCTTCAGTAGTTGTGGCACGTGGGCTTCAGTAGTTGTGGCACGTGGGCTCAGTAGCTGTGGCTCGCAGGCTCTAGAGCGCAGGCTCAGTAGTTGTGGCACACAGGCTTAGTTCCTCCGTGGCATGTGGGATCTTCCCGGATCAGGGCTCGAACCTGTGTCCCCTGCATTAGCAGGTGGATTCTTAACCACTGTGCCACCAGGGAAGTCCCAGTTTTTGTTTGTTTTTACATCTAAGTCTTGAATTCATCTGGAATTTATTTTTGTATATTGTATAGGATGAGGCCTCTTTCACAGCCTAAACTTCTTAGCACTTTGCTGGACCCTCTTAAGCACTTCCTTTCACTCACTCATTCTTTCAATAAGCATTTAATGGCTAATGACCTCGTACTACACCCTTTATTGCACACAGAAAATAAAAGAGAATATCCTTATTGCAAAGGATAAAAAGAGAATAATGACCGAGCTACTGGGCCTTAGGACTAGAGAGGACCTCAGTATGTTTGGGGAAGCAGACTTGTGAATGGAAAAATGACAGCATAACAAGGTAACTGCTTTAGTGATGCAGGATGATTATAAACTAATGGAATTCGGGCAAAGAATGCATTTCTGTTCATTTGAGTCTTGCACTGTTTGTAACATATGTCTTACCCACTGGAATCATTTAATAAATACTTTAACAATTAACCTGAGTGTAAATTTTTTAAACTTTCACTTTTCTCCAAAGTTCCAAATACGTGTTCAGTTACTTCCTATATTTCTCCACCAGGATGTCCCATAAGCATTTCCAACTCAGATGTCTTAAATTCTTTACACCAAAACCTGGTCCTCCTTTACTCTTTGCCTCAGTTGTCTGAGATGGAAAGCTCAGAATCATTCTCAATGCCACCCTCTACCTAACCCTACATCCATCTGGTCACCAAGTCCTGTCTAGTCTAGGTCATAAATACTACGTGATCCATTTTCTTATTCCCACCGTCTTGGGTCAAGCCTTCATTATCAATTCCCTGAATTGGTAAAAAAAAAAAAAAAAAAAAAAAAAAAATTCCAATAGATCACTCTGCCTCTTCTCTTTTTTCTCTACAATCTTCTAACTGCCACCACAGTGTTATTTCTGAAACAAATCTGAATCTATCGCTCCCTTGCTTGAAACCCTTTTGTGTTACCAAATATTTTTAGGATAAAATTCCAAATTTTTGACAGGGCCCAATAGGACTGCCTCTCTCTGGCTATAGACAAATCTATCTCAGACAAATAATCTAAAATATGGAAAAAGTTACATATGTAAAATCACTCATTGTATACTATATAAGTTTTCTATTGCTACTGTAACAAACTACTGCAAACTTAGAATTTAGTGCCTTAAAACAACACAAAGGAAAGATGGGAAGATCCCTGGACTTTGTAACTCTGGATTTATTTTTGTGTAGATGAATAACCTCTATCTGCTTAAGTCATGGTCCATTGGGTTTTCTATTATTTGCTGCCAAATGCAACTCTAATTTATAAAAGTACTTCTATAATTAAAATAAAGAAAAAATCATCTGATTCTAAGTTACATTTCCCCAATTCCTTCTAATCCCTTTAAATACTCACTTCTTTCTCTGTCTAGCAAACACCTACTCATCCTTCAAAGCCCAGCTCAAATGTTACACCTGTACAAAGTCTTTCCCAAGCTTTCCCTCAAACAGATTAATCATCATTGTCCCTGTGGCATTTTGTCCATGCTTCTATGATAGCACTTTTACGCTACATTCTTCTATTTTCTTGACTGTCTCCTCTACTGAACTACAAGTACCATATGAGACACCAGAGGGTTGAAACCATGTTTTTTTTTTTTTTTTTTCAGGGAAACCATGTTTTATATTTGTTTCCTTCAAGGCTGACTTAGCACTCAGTATATAGTAGGTACACAATAAATATTTTATGAATAAGTAGACAAAAGAGTAGAAAACAATGTCTATATGTTTAAACCAAATATCATCCTCTCTTTTCTAGGTTAACACTTGTCCTCTCTCCACTTCTGTTCATTTGTTTATTTGTTTTAATTGGTAAAAGAATAGTTGAGGAGTTGGAAGTTAGGGAATGGGTAGTAGTACTCAGATCATTTTAATCAAGATGGGAGTAAGGGAATTTGAAGACATTTGACTGAAAGTAGGAAGAAAGTGGAGAAGTACAGGAAGAAATTGAGGGAAGAAATTCAGAATTAAGAATGAGAATCCCTCAGTCACAACTATCCTAAATCATGATCTGTCATGGCCCAAAGCAGTGTGGTTTTCGCACACCTGGCCTGAACTCACAGGGCTAAGGGTTTATTTCCCAGCTCTGTACGCCGCTTAGTTGGATGTGGAGGTAGGTCACTTATACCCACCTTCCTCTGACCCAGCTTCCTCCTCTGAGAAGGATAACTAGAAATATCTGCCCACTAGCTCACAGAATTGTAGTGAAGATCAAAGAGGGTCAGACTTACACATAAGATTTGCTATGACTCCCATTGCAGATGTGAATCATGCAGCTCTATTATATGTAGGAGAAAATAAATGTTTGGTGAATAATTGAACGAATGAATAAATAAGCCCAGTTTGCTGATGATCTTATTTAAATCCAAGACTAAATGCAGGCATGACTTCATCTTTAAGGTTTATATAAAATATAACCAACATATATGACATCATCATTACAAAGAAAACTCTCTTCCCCATTAAGTCACTGATGCTTAGACCTTCTTTATATGGGACAACATTTTTTATTCCATCATTTGAGATATGGCTTGAAATGCACCAGGCCTGAGAAAGGTAACAGTGAGACTTACATTACACTAAGGAATATATCACTATTTTCCTTTTTTAAAAAGCATGTTCTAATAGGGACTAAGGGGAAAATGAGTTTCTTTTGTTTTTCTTTGAATTTTAAATGGAATGTAGTGTGCTTTTTTTTGTCTGTACTGCTAAAGGAGAGAAAACTGTGTGATCTAGAAGCCAGACACCTACCACTCTGGTAGGTTATAAAAGGGGTCCTTCTCTATTTCCTCCGTTTTCCTGCCCTTGAAATTTTGGACCTCCTGCTTGATTTAACCTGACAGATAGCTATAATATTGATCTGAAGTTGAAAACAAAAAGTAAAGACAACATAAAGCCTAATTTATATATATCTGTGTATATATAGATATAGGTATTTCTAATTTGGAAGAACACTAGAGTCGATCACAGGGGAATTTTATTGATTTATCCCCACATACCAAATGCTCACTGATCTGCTCTTGCTATGATCAAAAGAGTCATCACAAACACCATAATAAAAAAAATCCACATGAAGAATCGGTCTATGACTTTTGCAACCTTTTTCCATTCGCTGCCCTTGGAATTGGTGGCCTTATGGTCTTTGAGGCATTTGGCAATGTATTCGATATTCCTCGTCAGCACTTTGTACCGTGCACAGTAACTGTCAACATCCTGCGGGTTTTCACCCTGGTACCTCAAGTCATTCTTTAAGAGTTTGTTCATTTCCTTCTTTCTGGGAAGGTCTTTATTTCTGGTCGTCTTCAGATTAGCCTCTGGAAGGTTGCCATAAACCTTCGTGAGGTGGTCCTCCTCCCTGTCTTGGCGGGGTCTAAGGCAGCTCTCACCCACGTCGTAGACAAACAAGATCCTAGACATGTATTTCAGGATGACGACCCTGGCCCAGTGTGGCACTGGCCGGGCCTCAGCCCCGCAGAAGTGGATATTCATCACCATAATGGTCAAGGCAGTGGAGGCTGTGATCAAGGCCATTGTGGCTATGTAGTATTTGCCTGGAAAATAACAACAACCAAGTTAGCTTAAAACTGTCCTTGTGTTTGGCTCAAAAAGAAACAAACACCTTTTCTAAGGAAGCTGTATACACTGATGGTTACTATTATAGACTTTTGAATAAAAGTGGGTTCAAATCCCAGCTCTGTCATCACTAGACTTGTGACCTAGAGCAAGTTATATAATTCTGGTAAGCCTCAGCTTCCTTCTTAATAAAATGACTATAATATTAGTATCTAACTCATAGGACTATGACGAGGCTTAACTGAGAAAATACAGGAAAAGTTTTCAGCACTGTCCCTTGCCCTGAGTTAAAAGGTTTGTAAATTTTTGCTGAGGTCATGTTGTGAAAAACTTCCACTTTCAACGAACAAATAAGTAAACAATGAATGATCTTGGTCCGTTCTCAGAATTGTCTTTGGACCTTGTTAATATGAAAGCTCATTACCATTGGGGAAGAAAGGAGACACTGCGTCACTCTCAGTCTTTAACACGTGATTGCGTAAAGCAAATATTCATGAAAAAGGAAAATTAGGGAAGGAAACAATAAAGATGAGGGTACAAATTTCTGAAATGTAGAACAAAGAACCTAGACGTTGAACAAAACCAAAAGCAAGCTTTTTGAAAAGTGTAATAAAATTGATAAACCTTTGATGAGGCCACTCATGGAATAGAGGTGGGAGAAAGAAAGAAAAAGAGATGCAAAAGAAAAAAATAAGAGAATAGAAATTTAGAAAACAATAAAATAATATTACAAATAGCTGTATGATAATACATTTGAAAACCTAGATGAAATTTCTGCGAATATATAAGATGTCAAATTTAGTGTAAGAAGAAAGAACACTTAAATAGAAATAGGAATTAACCAAATACCTCTACCCACCCACCTTCCGAAAAGCTCTAGAGCCAAAAGGTTTTACAGGTGAGTTTCATCGTATTTTTAAGGAACAGATAACTCATATCTTATGCAAGTTGTTCCAAAAATAGAAAAGAGGGAAAACTGCCTAGAAAATCTCATTTTATGAAGTAAATTCAGGCTTGGTTCCACAAGTAGCAAGAAAGGAAATATTAAGGGCATTTCATTCATGGACACATTTGAGAAAGTCCTATAAAAATCACTGGCTAACTAAATACTACAGTGTCTTTAATTGATAATTCATCATGATAAAGAAGAGTTTAGTTCAACATCAGAAAACTGTAATATAATTCACTAACTTAATGGGGGAAAAGAAAAAAACTCACACGATCATCTTAACAGATGAAGACAATGCATTTGATAATGATTATCATCTGTTTATTATTTGTTAAAAGCTCTGAGTAAACTAAAAATAAATGGAATCTTTCTTAACATTGTCAAGGCTGTGGGCCAAAAGCCTGGATCAAATGCTACACTTGATGCAGGAAACTTCAACACACTTCTATGGGATTGTAACTCTATTTCATAGGTGCTACAATAACAAATTGTGACAATTAATAAAGTTCTCAAGATCTGTGTACACCCTTCCAAAAAAGATACATTTCATATTATCACAGAAACAGAAGAAGTAATGCTTGTAAAATTCTTGAGACATGTTCTGAGACATCTTTCTTTAGAAATTGATCCAGCTTGCTTTTGAACCTTACTGCTAAAGAAGAGAGAGGGATCTGTCAACTGATCTTGCCTCAAACAGGGCTATTATTAGACGTTGTCACTGTCAATCATTTCTGCCTCAGGAGAGGTGATAAAAGTACCAATAAACGTCTTCCTCTTTATTAGTGGTGGTGAGAAAGGAGAGAACCTTCTGTGTCTATTTCTCAAAAAGGTGTACATGAGTCTGTGTGTGGGGTGTGGGGTGGGGAGGTGTTGCTGGGAGAGACGTAACAAGGAAGAGATCTCCAAACAGAGAAACCAATGTAGTAACGTCTAAATACTGGGTAATACTGGATACAGGAGAGGGTAAAAGGGCAGTACGATACCCCTTTTATATTGCTTTCTAAGTCTCCTGGTGTTCTGAAATTTCTCCTCATTGATTACATTAAAGAACTAAAAATTAGGTCTAGCTTCTGATTCTCATAAGCATCTATTACAACAGCAAGTCATCGAGATAGACGTATTGATCTGGGTATTATCCTTGGTGGCAGGAAGTAGGTATTAAAGGTGTTAGGAAGGATCTCAGAACAAGGGAGGTAAAGGAAAGGGGAAGCAGGGATGGCAGCCACAGTCTACACTCCTTCCCTTAGAGGGACATTTCATTATTGCAAAATTTTGAAAATGTGTTCTACTAGAGAATCACCTCAGATTCCCAAATCTTGCCCAAGATTGCTTAAAAAGAAAAACAACCTCTTTGGGTGTAGGAACCTGCATTTTTAACAAGCTCTCCCACACCTACTATACCCAGTAAAGGTTGAGAATTATTCTATCAAGGGTAGACGGCAGGCTTAAAAATCCAGCTCATCATTTCCAACACGTTTATCACTCTTCCCAAGAAGAAATCCCTTGTAACGTGATGATAATAGTCACTTTTCTCTCAGTCCTCACCATACGCCAGGCTCTGTGTTAAGCAGTGGCACAATGAGGTAGCAATTACACAAATTTTGCTGATGATGAAGTAGAGACTCAAAAACTAAGTAACTGTCTTAAGGCTGATCAAAGAATGAGTGGTGAAGTCAGAGTTCAAACGCAGATTTCTTTGACTTCAAAATCAGGGTCTTAATCTATAAGCCAGTGGTTATTAGACTTGAACAAAAAGCTCATCGAAATCACCTAGAAAGCTTTTAAAAACATTTTGCCAGGCTTTACGGCCAGAGTTTCTAATTAAGTAGATCTAGGGTGGGCCCTGAGAATTTGCATTTCTAAAATGATGCTTATGCTGTGGGTCCAAAGACCATACTGTGAGAACCACTGCTCTAAACCATATTGTTCTCATTCCTCTTTTGGGTGAACCTGGAGACAACAAGACCAGCTTTGTTTCCAACAGCCACATCTCTTTTCAAAGATGCCAATTGAAGACACCAAATGAAGTATGTGACAGCCTGTGTTGAGTCTGAAGTTGACCTCATTGTTAGGAGTTTAAAGATACAGATACAACCGCAGTTACCACAGTGCTGACTCAAAGTGTAAGACACTTGAACTCACCTATCAGAGGGACATTTTCTGAGGCTGGCATGATCTCTGCCACCATGAGCTGAAATACAGTCATGGCCAACAGTATGGTCACTCCCAGGGAGACCTTTTCCCCAGAGGCTGCTGGGAGATAAAAACTCAAGGGAGCCAGAAAAGATATGAGGACACATGGGATGAGGAGGTTGACGATATAGAAAGAGGACCGCCTCTTTAGAAGGAGAGTGAATGTCACATCCGGGTAAGGCTCAGAGCAGCAGCCATAGGAGATCACATTCTTCACAGCAGGCATGCCATGCACCTCCCACTCTACATCTTCGATGAAGTCTGAGAGGTCTCCGCTGTCCAGGGCGTTGAATATATCCACCTGATTGCCATTGTAGGTCCAGGAACCAAAGGTCAGGTTGCACTGCTGGTTATCAAAGGGGAAGTAGGTGACATCCACCACACAGGAGCTTTTGGTGATGGCTGGTGCATCCCAGGTGATCAGCCCATCATACCGCAGGACCACGTTGGTGTTCACAGGCTCAGAAGATTCATCATCAGCCCTGGAGGTCAGAGGAGGAAGATGAGAGCTGCTCGCCAGGACAACTCACCGAACTCCTTACCCCCGATAGCTCAGCGCCCTGTGCCCATCACTTCAGTGTCTTGGTAGTGGATCACCATTCCTGTCACCCTGGCTTGAAAGTCTGGAATCAACTCTAATTTGCCCTCTTCTCCATTTCCTGTGAATAGTTAGGGCCGAGTTCTCTTGGATTCTTTCTTTAAAGCATCTCTGCTTTACGTCCCTTCCTCTCCATTCCCAGTGCCACTCTCTTGGTCCAGGTATAATGATTCAGACACCCAGACAAAAAGTAAACGAGGCTAAAATCTAACAGGGGGCTCTGCTTACCTGATTTTGTTAACTGTGGGCACAAGAATATTAAAGTAACTTTTTGTTGCTGTTGAAAGAGTTGTACATGTTTACAGTAGAACATTTGAAAAACACAGAGAAAAGATTATTCACCCATAATCTAAGAGATAATAATTTATTCTAGATATAATTTCTTTTTGCTTTATCAACATTTATGCCTTACATCTTGGGGGTACAGAATTTCTGTTTCACTTTGGGGAATGACTCTTTCTCCATGACCATTGTAAGGCAGATGAAACAATGATCAAGGTTCCTCAGCCACCCTTGGCCAGCGGCTGGCTGTGTGACCTGAGCTAGGTCCAAGTGATTCACTCTCCCTGCAGTTTAGATCTTACGCAGAGTGACCCAAAGACCAAAAAGACTCACACTGGTGATGGCTCCCTATAAAAGTCAATTAATTATTATTATTTTGTTTAAAAAAATCTCAATATTCCCCACTGTCTTGAACTGTAGAGTAGTCCTGGTTTGTCCTTTCCAAGACCTGGTCATTGATTTTTTTTCCTTTAATTCAGTGAGCTGTACGATATCCTTCCAACAGATTCCCTTTGTCACAAGGTAGACAAAGTCAGTTTCTAATGCTTACAGCCTTAACTGATATGTTTCTGTTAATATTTTAATGCACATTTTCCCAAGTGTTCCTTATGATTTTTTCCCTACAAAATATATTATGGCTAAATGTAATGTGGTTTGCTGAATTAGATTCTTACAGAAAAAGTACATTAGTGGAAAAACTGGTGAAGTCCAAATAGTCTGTAGTTTAGTTAATAGTATTGTATTAGTCTTGACAAATGTACTATGGTTACATAGATGTAACATTAAGGGAAACTGGGTGAAGAATAAACAAGAACTCTGTACCATCTTTGCAACTTTTCTGTAAAATAATCTCAAAATAAAAAAGTTAATTTACAAAATAACATTGAGACAATTTAAAAACATTTATGATCATCTGTTCATATTCTTTTGCAACTTTATTTTTGTGGCTAAATGGTATTCAATTACATTCCATTATAGAGATGTGCCATAGTTATTTAACCAATTCACCTATTTTCAACATTATGGTTGTTTCCAGTTTTTACATTTACAAGCAATACCGCAGTGAACATCTCTGTAGTCAAATTGTTGCGTTTATCCACTGACTCTTTCCTTAGGTTAAATTGCTAGAAGAGGGTGTGTTAGATCAAAGAACTGGCATGTTTTAAAAGTTTTTTTCCTACTTATTAAAATTTAGGTACCACAATGTTAACTGTAATGGTCTGATTGGGTCCACTCTAATCAGAGCATTACAGCTGAATTGTGGCACTCGATTTTTAATGGAGGTCTAGAGAGGGGATCTTTAACGTGGTCTTGTGAAGAGAACAAAATGAATATTTTGAAAATGCCTGAACCTACCCTCTGTAACAATGAGAAATATATATAGTTAGCTATACGAGAAGTGAGAACTGGAGGATGGGAACTCACCCATCCTACCTTCCTTGGTGTAAGAGATCTCGGGGTCAGAGAGAATCTATCTGGAGCTAGAATAATTGTATTAGTCATGGTCCCTGCAGAAAGTGGATGGCCCACTCAAATTAGATAATTTGAGGAGTGTTTAATGCAGGGACTATTTACAAAGGTATGGATAAGGTGTAGGGCAACCACTCCAGGGCTAGTAACAGCAGAGCTATTACCATTCCTGGGCCCAAAGAGGTGAAGGGAAGGTGCAGTTACCAACACCTGGAAGGAAAGACTTGCTTAAGAGGGTCACCTTGACAGGAGCTATACCTTTCTGTCAAGGGACACAGCAAGCCAAAGATAATAACTCTATAGGAAGAGAGCAAGGGAATACATGCCCTAACCTCACTCCCTTTTCTCCCTCCAATTGCTCACTGGTGCTTCTCATTGACCCAACCCAACCAGAAGCCAGAGGGCAAAGGAGCCCACTGTCTGAAAACATCACCCCAGCTACTCAGGAGGAGTTTAAAGACATTACTATTTAATTACTTCATGACCAATATCTTGTTTTATCTCCCTGGTTTCTCTGATCACATCTTTTTACAGCTCAGCACTTGCACTGGTTTCCTATGGCTGACCAAATACTTCCAAACCTCCTAAGTTCAGTGTCCTAGACGTTCCATGATCTACTCCCATCCCACTCTGTAGCCTCACACTGGTCTCTGATGTCTCCCACTGGTCTCCTTCACTCGCACACCACCAATCAAGGCTGAAACCCTAACAGATCCTGTGATTGTCTCTCCTTTACTCAAACTCTTTCTTCTATCTATAATACCCGCCCCACTTTCTGCAAATATAAATCTAATACATCCTTCAAGACAGCTCAGATGCCTACCCCTCTGAGAAGCCCCGCCTGCCCCTCCAGTCTGATGAAATCCCTTCACCTTTGAAGGGCTCTGGTACTTTATTTCTGTGTTATGAGGGGCTTACATTTTACATACATTTCTTATTGGACTGTTCATTGAGGTCAGAGACTGAGTCTTAAAATCCTAACCCCTCAACACATGACTGAATGCCTTGCGCAGAAGAAGGATTTAACAAAGAAAGGTAAGTGGGTTGATTGGATCAATATGGCTCATTCTCCTTTAGAAAGTAGCAACGACATCACAGAAATATCACAGAGAGATTTGGGTTAAAATCTTGGTCAGTTGCTGTAACCTTGAGCAAGTAACATTTCTGTCACCCACCTGTAAAAGTAGAGGCTATAATACCTTAAGGTTTCTTTTTAAATGTGATATTAAGTAAATAATTAATCTATTAATTTCTTATTGCTGCTGTAAAAAATTACCACAAACCAAGTGTCTTAAAATAATACAAATTTAGCATCTCTACAGTTGTAGAGGTCAAAAATCCGAAAATCAAGGTTTAGGCAGGGCTGCGTTCTTTCTAGAGGCTCTAAAGGAGAGTCCATTTCCTTGCCTTTTCCAGCTTCTAGAGGCTGCCTGCATTCTTCGGTTTAGGACTCCTTCCTTCCATCACTCTGATATCTGCTTCCTTTGTGGCATCTGACTCTCCCACCTCTCTCTCTTATAAGGACTTGTAAGGTTGTTTCCATTGGCCCCAGCAGGGTAATCTCCTCTCAAATCCTTAATTTAATCACACCTGCAAAGTCCCTTTTGCCATGTAAGGTGACATATTCACAGACTTCAGGGATTGAGATGGAGACACTCTGGGGGCAATTATTTTGTCTACCACACTATGTAGAGCCCCAATTCACTGCCTGACACACAGTGTCCAATACATATGAGTTTCTTCTCTTTCCCTTCCCTCTGTTTCTAACTGTGTTCTATTTTCCCAACTAGAAAATGAAAAAAATTACAGGGACAAAATTTCAAAATGGAGGTCGAGAGGGCAGCGTTCAATAATATGACCCTAAGAGATAAATTGTTTTCCTCTTACCTTCCCTTTCCTCCAACCCTTAGTGCCCTTCACGCAGTCCCTTCTCCCCTGATCAAAGACTGAGCTGACTTCAGCTTCGCACTTGAGCAGAAAGACCTTTCCCAGCAGGGGCTGTAAGAAGCAAGATCTCCAGAACTGGAGAAGTGTGGGCTGGTGAAGGAGAGAACAGTGAGAATCAGCCAGTTTTTCTAGTACCAGACAGTGCCTGGAACCTCGACATAGGCTTGTCTCCTTACTCAGTCCCACAATCCACCCTTTTTCCTATCTCCAGTCTCTCCGTCTTTCGTGTGTCCCCCTTATCTTCCCTTCCACGTCAAAAAGAAGTCCCTCTCGGGCTCCCCTGGTGGCGCAGTGGTTAAGAATCCGCCTGCCAATGTAGGCGACACGGGTTCGAGCCCTGGTCCAGGAAGGTCCCACATGCCACGGAGCAATTAAGCCCGTGTGCCACAACTACTGAGCTTGCTCTCTAGAGCCTGCGAGCCACAACTACTGAAGCCTGTGCGCCTAGAGCCCGTGCTCTGCAACAAGAGAAGCCACCGCAATGAAAAGCCCACGCACCACAATGAAGACCCAACGCAGCCAAAAATAAATAAATTAATAAATAAATTTAAAAAAAAAAGAGGTCCCTCTCTTTCTTTTCAAGGCTAACTTCTCTTCTTGTACTGTGACTTCTTTCCTTCCAAGTCTCTTTCAGGATTTCGCCTCTCTTGGTCTCTCTTATTCTCTCTGGCTCCTCTAATCCCCTCCCAGCTCTGTTCCCAAGTCTCCCTACCAACTTCCCTTCCTCCCAGGCCCCTCCCACCTCTCTCCTCTCTGCACACCGCTCTCAAGAGTAATTGGTGCCTGCTGCTTTCACTTCCCCGTCTTGCTTGTATTCTTGCAATTTGGCTTCTTCCCAGCTTTCAAAGTGTGCTCTTTCAAAGGTCACTCATGACTTGCAAATGGGCAAATCTAAAGACTCTTCTAAGAGTCTGTCAACCCTTCCCAAGCACTTCACTTTGAGTTGTTCCTAGACATCGTTTCTTCCTTTGGTTTCTATGAGGCAATTCTCTCAGTTCTCCTTCTACCCCTTTAACCATTTCTTCTGAATGTTCTCTGTAAATTTCTTCAGTGAAGAAATTCTCCAACTTTATCCTCAGCCATTTTCTTTCCCTCCTTGAGCAGTTCTATAAGGGCTTAAAGGGCTTTTGATAGCTCTAGCCGTGACCTTCTTTCCAGGCTGAAAACTTGCCTTTGCAATCTCTTTGTTGGTTGTCTCCTCTGTTCCTTTGGTCTCCCAAACTGAACAGGTCTCACACCAAACTCATCATCTTTTTCTCCAAACCTGTTCCTCTTCTGCCTCCTTTATTTCCAATGTCATCTTTTTTTTCTTTTTAAGGCACTTTATTGATGTATGATTGGCATACAATAAATTGCATACATTTAAGGTATACAATCTCATAAAATTTGACATATGTATATCCAATCTCATCTTACAGTTTTTCCATCCTTTCAATTCTCTAAGCTACTTAAGCAGAACTTAAAGCTAAATTGTAGACAAATCTTTCTGAGTACAACAGGGTACCCAATTTCTCACTAGGTCTAAAATCCAAGTATTAAACCGTTCCATTAAAATCCAACCATTAAAACTCCCTCATAATAAACACACTTCTGAAATTTCTGTAATCCACTCTTTACCTAACCTAAAAATGTCAGGAATCCTTGCACCCTCTTATACTAACCATTATATTGGCCATATGCCTATACTAAACAACCCCACCAGAACTTTATTCCTTTACTGACTTGGTAACAGCCAATATCTGCTTGAGTCATTATATTGTGAAAGAGCTCACTACCTCTTGGGAAAATTCATTATTCAAATTATTAGTTTTTTTTTAATTGCATTAAAATGCAATTAAAAAACCCTTTAACTTCTACTCAGTGTTTTGGGTTTTGTCCTCTGGAGGAATTTTCTCTTTTTTCTCTACCTCATTTTTCCTATGATTGCCTATGACAGCCATCAAGTCTTCCTAAGGACCTCTCTCTTCCAAACTAAGCATCAATAAATTCAACTGCTCCTCATATGAAATAGCTTCCAGGCCCAGGACCATCCTCATCAATCCTCAGCAAGTCTAACCCATGGATTCAGGCACCAATGGCGAATCTAGCTGTTAAGCATCTTCCTGCCCAAACTATCTTTATCACACATGACTGGATCACCTGCCTTATACCCCTCTTTATTCTCCCTACCACCACTCAGGAAGCCCATTTTGTGGTCTACAAGTTTCTGTACCAGTTTCTGAGAAGTATTTATATTATATCAGGGAGCAGAAGATTCTGCAGGTCCAGGGATTCAGGTAGAAGGACCAGGGTCAGGGTCCTTCCTGGGGACCCCAAAGGACTGGGGTCTCTCCTTTGCCTGGTCCTCTAACTCTCTTCTATTCTCATTTCAGTTGTTTAAAGGAATGCAAATGACATCCAACTATAAGTCCATTTAGGGTTTCCTCTGAATAGTAAAACTCTGATGTTACTGAGAAGGAGAACACACAGGAAAATAGAGGATCCAAAACAGAACTGTCCATGATAGGAGGGGAAAGAAGACTAAAGAGTCAATCCAGAGGAAAAGAAAAGAGTTGATGAATCAGTGTGGTGAAAAGGGTCTGTGTGTGAAAGAAAAGGGGATCAGAACTCACACTTCTCAAAGCCAGTGATCTCGGGAGGAAAGGACGGAGAACGGGGACAAAATTTACCAAAGACACAGCAGGCTTGTGTGAGCTCATGAGTGCATAGCTGGCTTCTCTGATAAAGGGGGACTGGGATAGGCTTAACTTAGGTCATGCCAACTCGGAAAGAAGTGTTTCAGTAAGGGCTGGGCACTGCTTCAGTCAATCAAAGCAGGAGGAAAAGGAGAACCAGCCTTCTGTTTTCCTCCAGGGAGAATTTTGAACTTATAGAATGCTGTAAGTGTTCTATGTAAAGTGTATCCTCTGATTACTCTCCTGCACCCTGTGTGTGGGACGAGGTAATGGACATCCTGGCTCATTCTCTTGCCTGTTATGTACGTGTGTGTGTGTGTGTGTGTGTGTGTGTTGAGGGGGGTGTGAACCAGAGTACTAAAGCACCAGCACTTGGATGTGATCTTGCTTGGGAAGGGGTATGGAAGAGTTGCCATTCCAGAGTGGGGAATGGACAGCAGCATCAGGACTATGATTCATGAGGTCATGACCCTCGGACAAGCTCTCTGAGTAAGGACTGAGACTAAAATCCAGGCTGCAACCTACCAGTTGCTTCTTGAAGGGAAACACGTCCAGTAGAAGGCTGAGCTCTCCGGAGAGTCCCCCTGAGCTGCTCCTCATTCATATGGCTCTGCTCAGAGGAACCTTTCCCAGCCCTGAGAAACTTGAGTTCCAGAATAAAAAGAGAGAGGAGCCCCTTTGACAACAGGTGGAGCATCTGATCCTGAATTGAGACAGCTATCTGGTTCCTTCTCAAAGTGTGATCCGTGGAACAGCAGCAGTACCGTCTGGCGCTTATAGAAAGGCAGAGCGTCAGACTCTACCCCAGACCTACTGAATCAGAATCTGTATTTGAGCAAAACCTCCTCAGATGATTCGTGCACACTTTACAATTTGAGAAACTTAAACCTTACCTACCCACTCACCAAGGCCCCTTGCTCTCGGACCAGGAAAAGGCCAACTGGTGATCTTATGATCTAGTTCATCTTCCACTCCATACAAGGTCCAAATTCCATAGGCCAGCTTCTAGCAGGCCCATTCTGATTTAATCTTAATCGTATCATGTATTTTTGATACATGATCTTAGACAAGGGAGCACCACTGTTAAGGGTTGAATTGCATCTGTGAAGACTTCGTATGTTGAAATCCTAGCCCCTGGCACTTCAGAATGTGACCTAATTTGGAACAGGGTCATTGCAGATGTATTTAGTCTAGAAGAGGTCATACTGGTGTAAACACCTAATTCAACAAGACTGGTGTCCTTATACAAGGGAAAATATGGACACAGACAACACACAGGGAGAACACCATGTGAAGAAGAAGGCAGAGATTGTGGGGATGCTTCTACAAGTCAAGAAACTGAAGATTGCCAGCAAACACCTGAGAAGCTAGGGGAGAGACAGGGAACAGAGTGTTCCTCACAGGCCTCAGAAGGAACCAAACTTACCAATACCTTTATCTTTTTTTGTTTGTTTGTTTGTTTTGCGGTACGTGGGCCTCTCACTGTTGTGGCCTCACCCATTGCAGAGCACAGGCTCCGGACGCGCAGGCTCAGCGGCCATGGCTCATGGGCCTAGCCGCTCCGCGGCATGTGGGATCTTCCCCGACCGGGGCACGAACCTGTGTCTCCTGCATCGGCAGGCGGACTCTCAACCACTGCGCCACCAGGGAAGCTCCAGTACCTTTATCTTGCACTTCTAGCATCCAGAACTGTGAGACAATAAGTTTCTGTCATTTAAGCCACCCAGTATGTGGTACTTTGTTACAGTAGGCCTAGAAAACTAACACGGCTTCTAATACAGTTTCTCATCTGAAAAGGGGGCTGTAACTCTAAGATTTTATGATCTATTGTTTTATTATCTGAGGTTTTATGACCTTCACTTCAGGGACTAGGAACATGAATAGACTTAACCTCATGCAAGTTTTAAACATTCCTTTTCCATTATGTTTACATTCTGTTACATCAATAAATTCATTCCGGAGAAACTACTGACTTGCACTTACTTGTTATACAGGACAATATCTGGCCTCCACACCAGGTCGCTGGGGATCCTGATGGAGTCCAGTCCATCATACTGGTCTCGATCCCACGTGAGATACGCATCGTGCCAGATTTGGCGGATCCACAAATAGGCAGTCAGAATTTGATTTCTTTCATCCTGCACAATTAACCCAGATACAACTTTATCCCATCAACACCTCAACCGAATGCACTTGTCTCTAGAACACTCATCTTCAAAACAGGAATTCCAAGAGCACTAGTCTATTTCCAATAAGAAAGTGAGAATTTTTCCAGTCTATGCCCTTGATTGACTGCCAGGGAAATGTTTTTTTTCTGTGATTTAGTGTTCAGAATGTAAAGTGGACAAATATTTAAATCATCAGATCTCTGCATGGATCAACTGCCCAAATTTCTCTGAAAATAGATCAACCGATGATTCTTTTGAATGAAAAAGTCGGCAAACATCGATAATGTACCAAAGAAAAGTCTTTCAAGTTTCATAACTTCATGTAATTAAACACATATAAGCATTATATAAGGTAAGTCATCTTAAAACAACAGCTTTTGGGCTCCCCTGGTGGTGCAGTGGTTAAGAATCCACCTGCCAATGCAGGGGACACAGGTTCGAGTGCTGGTCCAGGAAGATCTCACATGCTGTGGAGCAACTAAGCCCGTGCGCCACAACTACTGAGCCTGTGCTTTAGAGCCCACGAGCCACAACTACTGAAGCCCGCGCGCCTAGAGCCCATGCTCCGCAACAAGAGAAGACACTGCAATGAGAAGCCTGTGCACCGCAACGAAGAGTAGCCCCCGCTCGCGGCAACTAGAGAAAACCCACACTCACCAGCGAAGACCCAATGCAGCCAAAAATCAATTAATTAATTAATTTTTAAAAAACCCACCTTTTAAAAACTGGGGATAAAATTCACATTACATGAAACTCACCACTGTAACCATTTTAAAGTGTACAGTTCAGCGACTTTCAGTTTATTCACAATGTTGTGGAACCATCACCATTCTCTACTTCCAGAACATTTTGTCACCCCAAAAGAGGAAGCCTATGACCGTCAAGCAGTCTATCACTATTCCCCCATTATTCCCACAGCCCCTACTCTGCTTTCTGTCTCTATGGTTTTGCTGATTTTGCACATTTCATAGAGATGGAACATGTAATGTGTAACCAACTTTCTTTAGATGATCTAAGACTGTTAGTGTTAATGGCCGGGATTACATAATTTAGTGAAATTAATTTTGTAGAAAGCTTTCTTCCCCTGGAGTTCCCTTCTCCCATCAGCTTGCACACAGAGCTCTCTGTTCTCACTTTCTCTCAAATTCCCAGTTCAGACATTCCCTTTGGAAAGCACTGCTAGTTTCATTCTAAACATTTCAGAGTTACCACTATGTTACTCACCATATCCTTAATCTGAGAAAGTGTAATCTGGAGCGTGACATTCAGAACTTTATCTGTATCCTCTACTGGACGAAGAGCGTTGGAATAATCTTCAAAAATGTCATTAAACAACTTGTGAGCATATTTTCCATCTGCTGTTTCTCCAGCTGCTCAAAAGAGGGACCTGATCAACCTTCGGTGTCATGTATATTTCAAGGCAAAGAACAACAGTCCAAGGACTAGCGTTGGGGATAATCTAGCATCAGCTGGGGACAAGCTCTAGGTCGACGGGAGTTATTTTTCTGGCACACCTACAGGATTAGTATGAGTCAGTAAGAAGACGAAGTACTTCCTTGCAGTTAGAACATTAGTTCTTTTTCCTGGCCCACCCTAAAACCCAAAGAAGTGGCCCCAGATGAGTGACAATGGTTACACGCCCACCAGCCTCTTACCTCTCAGTCTGGAGGCAGCAAAGTAAATCCAGCAAAAGGAGATGCAGAAGTGGGGCCAGTTCATCTTTTCCCTAAGCCTCTGTAAATTCCCAGCCAGGCAGTGCGGTCTTCCAGTTCTCTCTGTGAATGGGAAGGGTCTGGTCACAAAGCACCTACTCTGCCACTGTCTCTGCACAGCAAAGAGCTCAGGCTTGCAGTGCACGGAGGGCCCTAGGTCCTGAGATCCCTCCCCACTGGTAATCTGAGACTGGCAGCTCCAGTAGCTGAGAAGTCAGGAGCCCCAGGTGTGTGAGGTCAGGCAGTGCTGTTCTGGGGAGCCACCCTGGTTGAGCATCCCTAGCTACCTTCAGCAGGAATATCCAGACCAAACATTCAGGGGAAGAGAGATAGGAGTCTGACACTCCCTGAGATTCCACCTAAGCAGACCGGACACTTTCTATACCTGCAGCAAGAAGACTCAGGCAGGGACTAAGAAAAGCTGAACTGACCCAGCCATGGGACAGCCATCTGGAAAGGCCCTATGCACTTGGAGTGGCTTTTGAAGAGGGAAAGAGAAGCAGTTCCACAATCTCCGGAATAGACTGGCATTTGGGTTTCTTCTCTGCCTCTGCTTCTCACCACTCATTCAGTTGTCCCACTGAGCACAGATCTTGTATAGGAAGGGGTGTGTGTGTGTGTGTGTGTGTGTGTGTGTGTGTGTGTGTATGCAGGTGGATGGGGGGCAGAAGAGCATTCACTTGCTTCAGAAGCAGCGGCACTATGATTTGGATTATCAGTGCAGGACCTAGGTTTGACTTCCAGCCCAAATCCTCCCTCACAATACAGAGCTTTCCTGAACTAGAAACTGGGAAAATAATATCCCCTGTCTCCCAGAGCTACTGGGATACTGTATAGAGAAGCACTTTGTAAATTGTAAAGCACTATGTAAATGTTAGTAATTTTCACCTCTGATCAGCTTTGCAGATACAGAATTTCTATATTTACCAAGTCACCCAGTGTTTACTAGCTCTTAAAAAAAAAAAAGTTTCAAAGGCTAACCAAATCAGCATGAAAATGATTCATAACTGGTGATGAAATTACTAAGGATGCTTTGCATTTGAATGCTACTTCTTATAATTTCAGTCATTTCTCATATGTGATCTAATTTTGCTCACACAAAAGAATGTCAGTTTCCAGTTGCCACAGCCTGTCCCTTCTCTTGCCTGGGGAAACTGCCTTGGGAAACCAAATTAAGATCATTCAGTTGCCTGGAATCAGAGCAAGGAAATTGGATAGCTGTACTTCATCAAGTTACAGCCTTCTGATGAGTCACCCTGTCCCTCTTCAGGAACATATCTTCCGAATGGAACAGACACTCAAGCTGTCAGCTAAGTGCGTTTCCTAATTGCCTATGCCCTTGTGTTGATTGTGAAGACGTTATTTTTCTGACGCCCTGAGTCTGACTCACTCATCACATGACACAGTTCCCGGTGCCCACGCACAGGCCTTCCTCCTCCAAAAAACCATCGGCTCTGGAATCTCAGAGGCTGAAGGTCCTTTTGAAATTGAGTTGAATGCCTCATTTTCTCCTGAGGAAACTGATGTCTAGAGATTCGAATGGCTTCCTTCCAGCAGCACTTGGCCGGAGACAGACTCCAGGCCACCCACACCAGTCTGATGTGCTCCCCACGTTAGTGCAGCCTCTCCTTCTCATGGTGAGAGAAGCTCTGTCTTATGTGTCTTTGATGCCTCACATCACTGAGAACAGCCCCTGGGAATAAGTGCTCAGTGAACACGTGGTGTTAGCTACTGCAGGTGCTGCTTGAAACCTGCCTCGAAAGTAATCATCTCTGGTAGTCTGATTGCTTTTGATTAACTCAGTTCATTCAGTTGGTCACTTTAAATATAAAAAAAGATGGTAACACTTGATGCTCACCTGTCAATGTTAACACAAACCAAATTAAACCAATACTTTTGGGGGGAAAATTCTGAATGAATTTTGAAATTCTGAAATTAGAAATTTCAAAATTTGAAATTTTGAAATTAGAAAGTATAGAATGAATTCTCAAATTCATTCAGAATTTTCAAATTCTGAATTGAGAATTCAAATTCTCAAATGAATTCTCAAATTCATTCTAAAAACAACCACTAGGTGTTTTCCCTGGGACCTGTGCACTTTTACTGTTTCCCTTAGCTCCAAAACACACCAAAAAACAAAAACAAAAACAAAAACAAAAACAGAGGGCTTCCCTGGTGGCGCAGTGGTTGAGAGTCCTCCTGCCAATGCAGGGGACACGGGTTCGTGCCCCGGTCCGGGAAGATCCCACATGCCGCGGAGCGGCTGGGCCCGTGAGCCATGGCCGCTGAGCCTGCGCGTCCGGAGCCTGTGCTCCGCAACGGGAGAGGCCGCAACAGTGAGAGGCCCGCGTACCGCAAAAAAAAAAAGAAAAAGAAAGAAAGAAAAAAAAAAAACCAGAGAGAGTGAGAGACCTTTAACATAGTGGTCCTGTAGCTTGTAGGAAAATTATGGAAGAAGTAATCCGTTGAGTTCACCACTTAGAGCTCAATAAGGCTAAAAAGCAGGCAGATATGCTTTAGACTGATTTTCTAAAATACGGATTCAGACAATGAAAATAATCTGAATAAACCTCAGTCATCTAGAAATTTGGAACCTCCAGAGTACACCCTATTTCCTGAGAGCCCATTAACAGGAATGGTCATATCTGTTGGCATGTTAATTCAGGTTCACAGAGCCCTAAATAAGTTGGGAAGTTCACGATATTCATGCCAGCAGCTACCTTCCCCCAGCTCATGGGTAGAAATTCTGAGCAGCATTTCACCACAGTTTGTGTGGTATCACTATCTGAGGGAGTATATTCTGGCCAGAAAAAAGGGACCCACAATTCAGAAAATTTCTAGAGAACACAATAACCCTTTCAATGTCTGCACCTTTTGAGAAGCAGCCTTCCTTGCCACAATAAAGGATTCCAGTCATTTCAGAGTCGCTGGGAGCCAAATCCTCCTCTATGGACCAATCTTGAGGGACTTGTCTATTCCCAAAATATAATATTAGGCTATTAGAGACATTCTGTAAGATCTTAATTTTTTGGGGGGGTGGGTACGCAGGCCTCTCACTGTTGTGGCCTCTCCCGTTGTGGAGCACAGGCTCCGGACGCGCAGGCTCAGAGGCCATGGCTCACGGGCCCAGCCGCTCCGCGGCATGTGGGATCTTCCCGGACCGGGGCACAAACCCGCCTCCCCTGCATCGGATTCTCAACCACTGCACCACCAGGGAAGCCCCTTAATATGTTTTAACACAATTTTTGTTGTATAAGAAATACATGTCTAGTGTAGCAAGATTAGGAAGTATAGAAAAGCACAATGAAGGAAAAGAAAGGTCACCCAGAAGAATCCAACCAGGCAGAGACAGACAGTGTTCATGCGGCAGCCACCTTTTTCAATGGTCACGGAACTGTGTTGTCATGTCCTGTGAGATCTGGAGGGACCCAGGTCAGTAGCAGAACTCTGCCTCACTCCATGAAGATTATGAGTACAAAGAAGCGCGGAGGGTGCTTCTAAATACTCCTTTCCTGTTCTCATGGTGTTGCATTGTAGTTCACGCAGGATCTTCCTTGAATGGTTTCCCATCCTTTCCTACCTTCTCCCTCCCTCGGGGTCCCAGCTCAACCCTTTTTGGCTGAAGCTGCTGAGAACCCTTTGCCCATTGAGCTCATGCCTTCTGGGGGCATCCCAGATGCCACACCCACTTCCCTACTCCCTTACCCCCTCTGTAACCCCAGACAACCACTAATCTGTGTTTTCCATTTCTATAACTTTGTCATTTCAAGAATGTTATATAAACGGAATCATACAGTATGTAACCTTCTGCAATTGGCTTTTTTCACTCAGCATAATTCTCTGGAGATTTATTCATTTTATTGCCTATTCCAACTGTTAGTTTCTTTTTGTAGTAAAAAAATAACCATTACACACAATGTATAAAGATATAATTTTGTAACATCAACAATTGAAAGGGGTGAGAACAAATCTGTGAAAGGAGCAGAGTTTTTATGTGTTATTGAAGGTAAACTGATATAAATTCAAATTAGAGTGTTTTAACTTTAGTATGTTAAATGTAATCTCCATGGTAACCACAAAAAAATTAGCTAAAGAATATACACAAGGGACTACCCTGGCCATCCAGTGGTTAAGACTCTGTGCTGCCACTGTAGGGGGCACGGGTTCGATCCCTGGTCGGGTAACTAAGATCCTGCATGCCGTGAGGCATGGCTAAAAATAATAATAATATACACAAAAGGAAATGAGAAAGGAATTTAAATGTTTCACTACAAAAACTAATGCAAAAGAAATAAATGCAGGAAATTAGGGCTCCATTCCAGGAGAAGGATGGCAGTGCTTCTGCTGTTTGGAATAGAGCTCCTGCCTGACAGAGAATCCTAGTGAAATTTTTGCAAAAAGACCTTCTCCCCAGTAGCGGAGGGGGAGGGAGGGGGAAAGACAAAGGAGTGAAAAGCACAAATACCTTCATTCTGTTACATGTATTTTTTTAGCAAAAATCAAACATAATGCTTTGTAAAGGATTTCCCCCCTACAAATTAATATGGCATGGATATTTTCTCCATTTCATTAAATCTAGAATCAGAATATTTTTAACCTTTGAAAAGCTCATGGAGACCAACTAGCTGATCTCCCTTGTTTTACAGATGAAAAGTCTGTGGTCCACCCAGAGAGGGGGTAGACAGGACAGGATGACAACTCTCCACTGAGAGCCAAGCCAGAGACCCTCAGCCTCCCTAGGAGCCCAAGTTCTTAGCAGAGGAGAGCTGTCCTGGGTGCTCAGAGCTGTGGCAACTGCTAACCAATGCCTCCCAACTCACTGAAATCTCAGGAGGTTCCCCGATGGGCTTCTGATGCCCTATTTCACACTACTTTCTAATGGACTCATCCTGGACATGTGTCTCGAAATTAAAAAATCAGAACTTTTTTAAAGGAGTAATCTCCAAATTCTTTTACCATGCACCAAGGTTTGGGATAAGGGTTGGTAGCTAAGATGTCAAATCATGCCAAAAGGGCTACTACCCTCTGAGGCTATACTCACTGAACATGTTCCAGTTTGTTTTGTCTTTGTTTTCATAATCAAGAAAAGCAGTATAAAGTAGAATTTAAGAACATAAACTCTGGAGTCAAACTGCTTGGATTCAAGCCTTCCTGCCACTTCCTAGCTGTGTAACTCTGGAGACATTCCTTAACCTCTCTGTGCCTCTCTTTCTCCATCTATAAAATGGGGACAATTATAATAGTATCTGCCTCTTAAGGTTGTTTTGAGAACTAAATGAGTTAACATATGTGAAACCCTTGAAACCAAGCAGTACCTTTCAGGGCCTTCCCAGGGATAGATGCTCCCCCACTATGTCCCCGCCTCTTGTTTGTAGAAAAGCTATAGCCTTCTAGGCCTTCCATGAGTTCCAAAGAGCAAATTTAATGAGAGAAGTGAGAAAATGAGGAAAAAAGGAAAGAAATCAAGCAAGACAAAGTTTAGCCATAAAACAAAGTCAAGGATCTTTAGTTCCTCCTCAAGGGCTATAGGTAACATCCTGAGCCATATCTCTGAATTGTTTTGCAGGTACTGAAACCCCTACCAGGAGGAAGACATTAGCACACAGACCCCAGACTGGTTGGAAACAGAAGGCTGATGATGCTGACTTCTGAAATACCACCCAGTTACCTCACCACCAACCAATCAGAAGAATGTCCATGAGCTGATTAGGCATCCCGCAACCCTCACCCTTCATGTTGCTCTTAAAAACCTTTCCCTGAAAGCCATTGGGGAGTTTAGGTCTTTTGAGCATCAGTTGCCTATTTTCCTTGTTTGACACCTTGCAATAAACGTTATACATTTCTTCAGCACAACCCTGTGTCAGTAGATTGGCTCTGCTTTGAGTTGGGTAAGCAGATACAAAATGGACTTGGTAACACCCTAAGAACAGTGTTTGACTGTAAAAAGTGCTAAACAAGTTGATGATTAAAGGGGGAAAATGCAACCCCAGCATTAAAACTTGAGCATGTAACCTGTAGCCACCATTTACCTATCTAGCTATCCATTTCTCTCTCCTACCCCCTGCCCCCTGCCCTTCTCTCTCTCTGTCCACCAACTTCTTGACAGAACTGATTAGAGGCTATTATCTTATCTGACAAGCAGTTTGTACTATGAGTGGGAGAACATCA
The DNA here is from genome assembly GCF_949987515.2 of Delphinus delphis. Classification (NCBI taxonomy): domain Eukaryota; kingdom Metazoa; phylum Chordata; class Mammalia; order Artiodactyla; family Delphinidae; genus Delphinus; species Delphinus delphis. Next base: position 74,943,518 of record NC_082687.1, read on the forward strand.
GTCCTGCCATTGTCTTGTCTTCTTTTTCACTGCAATATTAATATTATTGTCAATCCGCTGTGGATTTAATTACTTACATATTTTTGTAGCAGTCTTTTAAAATCTTCTTTTCTGCTTTGTGAGAGTTAGCAGATCTAAATCTATTACAGAGGTTGGCAAACTCTTTAGGTAAAGGGCCAGATAGTAAATGTTTTCAGCTTTGCAGGCCAAATGGTCTCTGTAGCAACCACTCTTCTCTGCTGTTGTGTTGTGAAAGCGGCCAAAGGCAATATGTGAATGAATAGGCATGGCTGTGTTCCAATAAAATTTTCTTTATAAAAATAGGTGGCTGGCCAGAGTTTGCTGACCCTTGATATATGTCATCAAACCCTTAAATCCACTTAACCAGGCTCAAGCACTGCAATAGGGGTCAGCATCCCAGATGAAGACAGAGCACAGCCTGAAGGGAAAAGAGAGTCACGATGCAAAAGCTTGATGTGGGCAGGTGCGTGGGGAGGCCAGGGCCGACACTGAGTGCAGCTCAGCTGGTTCCATTAAATCCCACCTGTCTTCCAGTGCAGGAGCCCAGGAGCCCCGTACAGATCCCCAGAGAGGGAGCTCTCCCACATAAAAGGAAGAACCTGCAGAACCAGAAACACATGGGAACTGGAGAGTCCACAGCAGCCCTGCTTGATGTCTGGAGGCTGGACAGGTCTCCTCACTTCCCTGTAGTGACAATTAGAGTAAAAGCCCAAATCCTTACCAGCTTTCCATCTCTAACCCTCGCCCCGCACTCACTGCACTCCAGTCAGGCTGGCCTCTGCCATCCCACAAGCACGACGCCACCCCTGCTCAGGGCCTCTGTTCCTTCTGCCTGCGGTGCCCTTGGCCATATCCTCTCAGCTCCCTCTCTCTCTTCCTTCTTGGTTCAGTTCAAATGCCGCCTTATCAGAAGTCCCTTGCCAGACAACCGTACATAAAACAACATTCCACTCCAATCTACTCATCTTCCCTGCTTTACTGTCTCATCCCACTATGACCAGCTGAAGTATGTGCATGTCTGTGTGCACTTGCTTGTTTCTTATCTGTCTTCCTACTAGAAATTAAGCTCCCTGAGAGCGGGGGCTTGGTCTTGTTTTATGCTGTACTCCTAGACCCAGAGAAGACACTTTTTTTGATTGAATAAATGAGTAATATCTAGAATGAGAAAAGAAATCCAAGGAATTAGAAAGCAGGGAAAAGGTCAGCTTTCAGACAAAGGATGGTGGATATATTTCCTATGATTTATAAGCTTACCAGAATCTTTTTAGCACTTGTGTTATTTACAGCCTTACATTCCTAGTCTACTGCTGTATTATATTTTAACCTATGTCAAAGCAAACTCCTTGAGAACATGGATCATAACTTCTCTATATGTAGGCTGTGCCTCGTACATAATCCTAGATCAGAGGGAGCAACCACCAAGATCATCAGCAGCGTCTGCCATGGATGCAGGAGGAGGGCAGGGAGGCATCTCCCCCATGTCTCTGCTGACCTAATGCAACAGAAAGGACGTAAAGACACAGCAGGAGTCCTGTGGCCCAGGTTCAAATCTTGGGACAACCACTCACTATTTATGTGAGCTTGAGTAAGTCACAGAACTTCTTTGAGTCTCAGTTGCCTCATTTGTAAAAATGATAACTGTAATATTTACTTAAAAGGCTTATTGTGAGGATTAAAGAGAAAACAGATAAAGTGCCAAACACGTACTTGGTGTATAGCAGGGTCTTGATAAATGTCAATATGATTCCCCTGCTGAACCACGTGGGCTCCAGCAATCAGCAAAACCTCTACTGGTAAAAAGAGAGCCATTACGTAGCCGGCAGAAGAGCCGTAAGCAGGTGATAAGGGATGTGCAGTTTTCTGGGTCAGGAGAGTATCTGGGAGTATCTGGGCTGATACTTGATCTAGGGTATCCGATGTGTCCCGGCGAAGGATCTGGGGACTGGGGCCGGCTCTGGTGTCTGTGCTTTGTCAGAGGGCGCATGCTCTTCTCCCTGAAATCCCCCAGGGGGGTATATTTGAAAGCCATAACACTTTACACAGTTGTATAAGGTGAGTACCTTCTAGATTCCTCTTATTCTGGGGGTTCGACTCACTGTGTGCTGAGGAGCCCCATCCATGAGACCCGTTGAGCCTCCTTTGCAAGGCCACTTGCTTCTCAGGGCTTTTTTGAAGTTCTTCTTTGTTCTTGAGTTTCTGATCCTTTTTCACCCCAATATGTTCTCAGCCCACTGGTTTTATTTCCTCTTTTCACAGCGGCTTGTGTGTTTCCAATTGCACAATCTTTTCCTGCTGTTTGCAGTCACCGTCTATCTGATGACCACGCAGCGTTAGGTGAAAGACAAGCGTGGAGGATGCAGGAGGCGGACTCTCTCCTAGCTACTGACGTCTCCCACAGATGTGCACCCCCGAGAAGCAACATGGCTCCAAGGTCCCAGATCTTCAACAAGCCCACTCCCATGTCCTGCCCTGGTCCTGGTGCATGGGAACTAGGGGGGCTGTGTTAAACCCAGAAAGAGGTGAGAGGGGCTTTCTCACCAGCGCAATGTCCTCCTTCACCTCCATTCCCACCTGCCCTCAGTGTCTGAGTCTCATCGGCTCAGGCCCGCTTAGCAGAGAGCCGCTAGGCGTGAATGAGTAATTTAGGCCCTGTTCCTGAGAAGCAGGTTTTGGAAGAAGCAGATGAAGGAGGGTGCTGAAAAGGAAAACAGGAGAAATGGAAGAGTCCATTCCCAATTTGTTTCCCCAGGGCCACATTTAAGTTTTCTATTCTCTGTTTTTTCTTCTTCTCTATCATTGCCCTTGACCTAGGCTCCTTACTCTTGACCAGGATGAGAGGAGACAGGGAGAGACCCAGGAAGGACAGGGAAACCATGGGTCGGGGTGGGAGTGGTGGCTGTGCATTCATTGAACATGTGTGAGCCCTGTCAGGTGCTAGGCCATCGAGTTCATTGCCTCTTTTCAGGGCCTTTTGGAGCCATATTGGGGCATGGGATCAAAAGGGAAAATCAATAATACTGATCCTGTATTTACGATTTTGATATTTTTGTTTATATTGAATTTTTGGCATTAATTTTGACTTTTTAAATTACTGCATTAGAATGTGATCTATACTCATTACTGACGTTTTTACCACCTCCTTAAATTTGCATCACCCTAGTCCTGGCCTTGGGTAGATCTAGACCAGCTGATAGTACTGGTCAGTTCACCTGGTTGATGGTTTCTTTAGGAAAGAAAGGCTGGAGGCTATAAAAATAATCTAAAAGAATCAAAGTCCATTTTTAAAATACGTAACTGCAATCCTACAAAAAGAATTGGAACAAAGAACGAAATTCTCTACCACAAAAATAAACCAAATTTTAGACACAATTTATCCTTTATCCTTTTCTAACAAAGCCAGGGTACTTCACCTTTCCAGCCACCAGGTGTCGCTATAAACTCCCCTCATGTCCTGACACAGGGCCTTGAAGATGACGTCATAAACGAAATCTGGTTTTTAACCAGCTCTAAAGAGATGGCACAAAAAAACAGCTTGAAATGTAAGTGTCAAATGCCAACTCTTTAGAGATCCATCCGTTTATCTAGGATTTCTGACTAATAGCTAAATGCTTATGATACTACAGCCTACCAATAGATTTAAGCTATGAAGTAGATTATTAGAGTTAGTGTGTCCTAATCAATATACTTTCTAGAATGTTCCTGCGTTATTCTGTCCTCATCTCTTAGCCAGATCAATTTCTAACAGAGCACAATCAGGTCTCAGAGGAATTAACTCTTCACGGGGTTTGTAGGACTAGATATCTCACTTCTTTTGGGCAGGGAATTTTGAAAACAGTATTCAAACCATTTGCTTATGTTTTTAAAAAATGCATGAAATGCTACGGTCAAGGTCCAGAAAACAAAGTGGTGGAAAAGTCATGCCATTTGTTAAAAATCAGTTTACTTAGACATGTTATCATCCCCTCCCTTCACACCACTCACCCTGCCCTCAGAAAGAAATGTAAACACTCCAGTGAACAGACTATTTCCTCTGACCTTAATTTTTTTCTGAGTTTATTCTACAAATCAGCCCTTCTTCATTCAACACCCTAGAGGGACCATAGATCCTTCCTCAAAGGGTCCGGAAATATTGCTCTTATGGGAAATCTCAGTGATGATGCTTCTTGGGTTTCCTCAGCTTGTCCAACATAGCCTCGGTTCTTCATTTTTTGTTTTTGTTTTTTTTTTTTGCGGTACGCGGGCCTCTCACCATTGCGGCCTCTCCCGTTGCGGAGAACAGGCTCCGGACGCGCAGGCTCAGCGGCCACGGCCTACGGGCCCAGCCGCTCCGCGGCATGCGGCACCCTCCCGGACCGGGGCACGAACCCGTGTCCCCCGCACCGGCAGGCGGACCCCCAACCACTGCGCCACCAGGGAAGCCCTGTTCTTCATTTTTTAATTACTACTACTAATAAGCACAACAGGAACAATGTCTAATGTTTGTGGAGGGCTTACTACATGCTCCTCAGTGTGATAAGAGAACCTGACAAATATGACCTTGAAAGGCCTTTCCCATGACTCTGTTGGTTTTTTCCTAGATTTCTGGGCAACTTGTCCTCATCTCCCCGCTCCTTCAATATTGGATTCATCAGATTCAGTCCCAGGCCCACTTCTCTCGGTCAATGTAGTAGAAATCTTAGCAGTTAAAATAAAGTCTCAAACTATAAGAAAAGAGGGGGAGCAATAGTGGGTTTCAGGAGGATAAATGAATTACATGACCCAAAGAGGAGTGCCAACTGCAGGCTTGATCCATCATCTCCAGGTAGATGAATTCTTTATATTAGGGCTTCTCAATGTTAAAATGCAACCAAATCACAAGGTAGAAGGAGGTCTTGTTAGAATGCAGATTCTAAGCCTGCTGGTCTGAAGTGAGATTCTTTGTCCATAGGATGCTGATGCTGCTGGTCCATGGACCACACTTTAAGTAGCAAGGTTCTAGGTGATGCTATCATTATAATGAGCATCATTACAGTGCATACGCTTTAGATATAAAACATGCCTAAGTTGCCAATTACAGCAACAGACCAGATCAATATATTATAATGGCTGAATTATGGGATGGGGAATATTGATTGTGAACATTTTAAAGAATGCGTGCTTCTGGTCTCCAAAACTCAGAATCCCTTTGAACTTAAAAGGGACTTAAAAGTTCCGTGACATCAGAAATGAGACTTGATTGTCTTTAAAAGGCTCGACCTAAAGACTAACTGTGAGGGTTTGAGTTGCTAGTCCAGTTTCCTCACTAAGAATCAATCATGTGATAACTCAGAATCTGCAACTTTGGCTCGTCTGATTTTTTTTGGTATTGGTAGGGGAGGGGTGAGGTGTATGATTATTGCCACCATAAATTGGTATAGAAATTCCAGGAAGGTATAAAATAAAAATTAAAATACGGCTAACAATGGAGATGAGAACAAACAACCTTAAATCCTTGATAATAGCAATTTTTAAATAAATTGTACATGATTATTTCTGTAGCCATTACAATACTTAGTGTGTGTTTTGTCAGTTTTTGAAGACGTTTGACGCATTTATGAAAATCCAGCGTGTCATGTTGTGATTTTAATTAAATGGATGAAAGAATTTAATTTAGGTTTGCAATCAATGCTTAAATGTTTAGGGAAAATTATTTTCTTAAAGTCATAAGTTTTGCTTTGTTAGTTATATACGTCCTATAGAGAGAGAAATACTGACTGTTGAAGAATTAAAAGAATTGCTAATTGCTTAATAAGTTTACGAGACAGTCTCATTGATTCTTTTTTTTTTCCCCCTCTGGCTGCATTGGATCTTCGTTGCTGTGCGCAGGCTTTCTCTAGTTGCAGCGAGTGGGGGCTACACTTCGTTGCCATGCGCAGGCTTCTCATTGCAGTGGCTTCTCTTGTTGCAGAGCACGGGCTCTAGGCACGCGGGGTCAGTAGCTCTGGGGCAAGGGCTTAGTTGCTCCGTGGCATGTGGGATCTTCCTGGACCAGGGATCGAACCTGTGTCCCCTTCATTGGCAGGTGGATTCTTAACCACTGCACAAGCAGTGAAGTCCCCTTGCTGATTCTTTTAGTGTATCAGCCACTCCGAGTTCCCTGTCAAAGCAAAACTTCTGCAGTTCCCTTCTCCTAGAATGTGTGCTTCCCCCATTTCACATGTCTATTTGTGTCTTAGAGCACGTAATGACTCTTACCCTAGATAGTGATCTCCTTACCACTGTCTGTAATCCTCATAGCCCTAAGGAGTTATTAGTATTATCCCATGAACAGACAGAGGAAGCAGGCTTGGAGAGTTTCAAGTAACACACCCAAGTGGCAGAGCTGGGATGGAGCCAAAGTCTCTCTGACTCGTGAGTCCATGACCATTATGATTACGCTGAATTTAATAGACAGCGGTCTCTACTGCTGAATGGTAATGCTGGTCAGGGAGACTTCTGTGGTCTGCGAACACAAAGTCACACAATGACAGGAACCCCTAGAGCTTTCTCCGAAAAGAAGATCTGGGACAAATCATTGAACACTGCTTCCTTGAAGGAACAATTATGGGAGAACACAGTGAAAACATTTACCTATGATTTAGGCCTTAATGTAAATTATGCAACTTTCCCTTCACAAAATCCATGCAGTGATAAGAAACTGAAAGTTCTGCAAAGCACTTTTTTACATGGCAAGGCAGCATAACACAGTAGTTAATTGCCTCTGAAAGGACTCTGGCCCCAGACTGTCTGGGTTCAAATCTTGGAACTGCCACTTTTTAGCTGAGTGGCCTTGGGTAAGTCACTTAAACTCTCTGTGTTCAGTTTACTCATCCCCAAAAGAAGCCTAATAAAGGACCTACCATGAGGCTGTTCTGAGATTTGAAGGAGCTTAAAACTGTGACTGTATCTCTAAAAGCAGTTAGTAAACATCTACTACACATCTGATAATCTATTACAGACACCTAACCAGTTAGTTGAGGAATCAGTACTTGAACCTATGATATTAGACTCTAAGCTCTTTGGCACCAGATCAGACCCCTGCCTTATCCACTGTGGCTGGACCTTGCTAACATGTGTACCCAGTAGGCACAAGATGCCATCTCTCTGCCCCTCTTTCTCGCTTCCACTGCTGCGTGTCTTTTCACTGTGGAATTGAAAACCCCAACTGCAGAAGAAGGTCTATTTATAGCTGGAAAAAATTAGTGTTATTTAGCCTGAGCTTTTCTGCAACCACCAGTCCATTACTGTAAGAGCATCCACATTTACATTGCAACATCGTTCTGTTTTCCCAGTGCCCTGTAATCATTAATTAGCTTCTCAAAACAATGTTTATTGAATGTCTGCAGAGAGAGAAGCCTGATCCAGCCTTCTTCCCTCAGAAACCAGCGTCTTCCTGGAGCTCAGACTCCCACATACCAACCACTTACTAGGCAGCTCTGCTTGGACGTCCCACATGCAATTTTAGACACGGCCAAAATGTAACTCACCCGCTCCCCTGACCTTCTTCTCCGACCCCAGCCGTGTGTTCCTGATTTTGGTGAATGGGGCCACCATTCCCATCTGCCCATGCCCAAACTGGGAGTGTCCTAGACTCCCCCCAGCAAACCACCACAGCCCATCTGTCACCAGGTTTCATCAGTCCCATCAGCTAAGGCCACATGGCCTCTCTTATCTCTCCTGGCACAGAGTAGCATGGCCTGGATTTCTGTGATTGCCAGCCTCGCGCTGGTCCCTCTACTTCAGGCTCTGCCTCCTCTAGTCCTGCCCTCACATTATGTAGATATTTAGAAATCTGTGTTATACCCCCTGTGGTTTGAAATCCTTCCAGGTTCCCCCATCACCCATAGGACGGAGCCAGAGCCCCACCCTAAATAGATGAGAACCTTCATATTCTCAGCGCCTTCCCCACCAGACTCATCTCGGGCCATCTCCGTGTAGCGTTCATAACAAGGTGGATTTCCTACACTCCTTCTGCCTCCTTGCTCTTGTACATGCTGTCCCCTGGGCCTGGAACACTCATCCCGCCTTTGCCAACCAGTGAACAACTTCTCTTTCAAGACATTTTGAGAGTCACCTAATCAATGAAGATTTTTCCAACCTCCTGGGGCAGAATTCTGTACTATTTCCTCTGTGTTCTTGAGGTTTCTCGTAAGCACTTCTATTCTAATATGTATCCAATCGTTTGTTTACATGTTTGTCCCTGCAACGAGACTGAGCACCTCTAAAATGCCCTATTTGTCACCATATCCCCAGTGTCTGGCATAAAAGAGGTGCCCAATAAATGTTCATGAAATATATAACAGTTGACATCCTCCCACATCACACTTGCCCCTGGCAGTCTTGGCCTGCTTCCCCTGAGGACTGGCACTGTCTGATGTCACCTGTGGGAGGACAGTGGGAGCTGAGTGCTTTGGGTCTTAATCTTACTGTGCATGTACCTGTACCAGGCATGGCTCCCTGGAGGGCAGCTGTAGGAGGAAGATGAAACAAACCTGGGTATATTGCAGTACATAATGCGATAAATACATCTGGCAGGGAAGCAGCTACTTGTTCCCAGGTCCGTCAGTGTCCCAGCTTGTCAGAGCAGGACCCTGTATTTGTGCTGGGAACCAAAAGATTCCAGTTAGAACAGAAGAGTCTAAGTGAATTTAGATTCCACCTTTGACCCAAATCCAGCGTTGTAACAGCCCAGCTATGTATGTGCTCAAGATTCTAAGCTCCTAGAGAAAGAGATCTGCATTTAATTTATCTTAGGTTGCAAGCCCCTCGGTGGGGGGTAAAAAGTCACCTAATTAGGTGTTTTTGATGAGAATAAATGTTTTCAGATAAAAATTAAAATTTTTTGCTAGTTTCCTAGTACAAACAGGCCCTGGGAGGTATATTTTGACCAACACTCTGCTGTTAAATTCACTCTTCCCGCAAATATTTACTGAATGCTGGGCAGAGAGTTTACAGAAAAATTAATATATTACTCCGTCCTTCAAGATGCTTATGGACTGTTTGGAGAAAAAAGCAAACTTCTAAGGAAAGTTGAATGATAGTAAGAGAGTTAAAGGGGTGACTCACTGACAAATGAGAAGTTCAGAGAAGAAGGAAGACATTGGCCCCCCAGGGTGGACTGACTCAAAGGAGAGAGACAGTGGGGCTTTCACCTGACAGTTTGGACCAGCAAGACAGAGGGCATGAGGTGTCAGGAGGGGGCATCTTGGTAGAAAGAAAAGAGCAGGTCCTTTGGAACTTGGGGTTTGAATTTCTATTCTGCTATTTATTAGATAGATATCTCAGGCATTCTTGAACCTCTGTGCACTTTAGTTTCCTCACTGGAAAAACAAGGGTAGTATTATCTACCTCATGGGCTACATATAGCATTCAAGACCACAAACATTTCACACAAACACATGTGCTAAGCCCTGGAGTACAAAGACAGAAAGAAAAGGGTCTTGCCCTCAAGGGCTACCACATGAGGAAGGGTAGGTAAATATTAGTCCCCCTCTTCCTTTACCCTCCAGGTATCTGTCACTTTAAAGGAGAGGTGGCCAGACCCAGTGGACCACAACTAGGTGGAATTCAGGACATGGGTTCACAAGTTTGGAGACAAAATAAGCTCTTAACATCCTCTGTGGAGGATTCCTGCCCTCCGGTCCCACCTTCTATTAGGAAGTGCATCTGTACCTCTTGAGGCCACAGCTTCCCCCTTGAGCTTTGATGAAATCTAGAGGGAGCCAAGGTCAAAGGCACTAACCCTTAGTCAACTGCTCTCCTTACCCCAAATGCCTGCTATTTACTTCCTCACTTAATTTTTGTAATTACAAAAGGCAACCACTAGGGGGTGTAGGAGCAAGAAACTGAGCTCTGATCCCATTTAGCAGGCAGAATGCCTTTTGTTTTCTTGCTGAAAAATGTAGTTGAGGTCCACAAAGCATACATTGTGGGCTGAGAACAGTACTTTCTGCATCTGTACAAACTCTTTGTAAAGAACATGGCTCCCTTAAAGCTAAAAAATCATTCTTGACTCAGCCCAGTCTGATGGGCCAAGGGTTTCTTAGTTCTGGTTCCATTTTTCAGTGTTTCCTCCTGATTAAAAGCCCTTTGGCTCAGCAGGATTGTCTATAATGACGGTAAATGGCTCACCGGATGACGAGGCAATCTTTTCACATCTTGCGCTGCAATCCATCTTGTAAAGCCTCACCACTGTCTGAATCCACAGCCCTGGATTCTTAGGAAAGCCATCTACCTGGGGTTATTGGTTTGGGCTCCTGTTCCCCACCCCCACCCCCTACCCCAATTTCCCACACCATTTGCAGAGACTTGAATAGCTATCCTACTCTACTTACCTATGGCAATCCTCATTAAAATCAAGCACTCATTCGTCAGAAAAAAACCCCAAAATATCTCAGATCCCTATGTGACTGGGGTCACAATTACTCAAGCCCCGGTGAGAAAGCTTGTTTTTCCTTGAAGGAGACCGCTTTCGCAAGGGTTCATCTCTTACATTTTCTTTGAGACACTCATGCACACTCCAGCAACAATGGAAAGGAACATGATTTACCCAAGCAGGTTGCCTAGAAACCACTCCTGTGTTTCTGAAGCTAATTTAAACATGAAAATTCAGTTCCTGACTCATGCCAGGAATGCATGTAATGGTTTTCTCAGTATTTTACTTTATTTTTCTCCCACATTACAAAATAACGCATGCTCATTGCACAAAAATTGAAAAGAATATGAAAATATAAAGGTCCAGAAAGAGAAAAATCCCCCATAATCTTACTATCAGAGGCAATCACTCTTGTCATTTGGGAATATTTTCTTCCAGGCTATTTTTTTCCTATGCATTTGTAACGTCATTGATACAATATTGAATTTACACAGAGCAACTTGCTTTTTTCCACTTAACATAGTGTCAGCCTTTCCCCATCTGGCTAAAATTTTCAGAAAATTTGTTTTTTAAATGACTGCATTATATTACAGTCCATTTTCTATTATTTACTTAACCATTCTCTTCATGCTAGACATTTAGGTTATTTCCAGTCTTACACCATTAAAATAAATGTTGTCATGATCATCTTAGTATAAAACATTTACTGTGTATTTCCTTAGGATAAAATCATAAAAGGAGTTTCAAGAAGCCTGATCATTTTAAAACCTTTTTTAAAAATATTGAACCTAAAAAAAAATTGAACCTTTTATGGTTTATTATTTATTTGTTTATTTTTATAAATTTATTTATTTATTTTTGGCTGCATTGGGTCCTCGTTGCTGCGTGTGGGCTTTCTGTAGTTGCGGCGAGCGGGGGCTGCTCTTCGTTGTGGTGCGCCGCCACTGCGGTGGCTTCTCTTGTTGCAGAGCACGGGCTCTAGGGCACCCGGGGCTTCAGCAGTTGTGTGCTCCGTGGCATGTGGGATCTTCCCAGACCAGGGCTCGAACCCGTGTCTCCTGCATTGGCAAGTGGATTCTTAACCACTGTGCCACCAGGGAAGCCCTATTTATTTATTTATTTAGGCTCCGCTGTGTGGCCTGTGGGATCCCAGCTCCCCGGACCAGGGATCGAACCTGGACCCTCAGCCATGAAAGTCCCAACCACTGGACATCCAGGGAACTCCCTATTTATGATTTTTTTAAAAACATTTAAACAGTACATTAAAACATAAATTTCTGTCTCTATTCTGTCTAGTACCATTTCCTAGAGGTAACCACTGCTACCAGAAATTTTCTATGAATATAGAAGAACATATATATTGTTTGTTTATTTGACACGGTACATTGTTCTACCACTTGCTTTTTTCATTTATTGTATCTTGGACATCTTTCTACATCAACCTAAATTGATCTATTCTTTTTAGGAGTTGATAATATTCCACTAGATGACGTACTATCACTTATTTGTTGTGAACAGAACTTCTTATATATTCAGTGAGCTGGGCTCCCAGTGGTGGATCTGAATCTACACTGCTACACTCACATCATACCTTTGCTGGCAGAGGGAACAGATGGTGACAAAAGCAACAGCTCTACCCCTGGAATTAGTATTATGGTCTACGGAGGTCTCCAGAATTTCTGTTTTTGTTCTTTTTTTTTTTAAACCTAAAGTCGCTACTCTTTTACTAATCCCTCCCCTATTTTCCCTACTCCCCAGGCTCTGGCAACCACAATTCTACCCTCTGTTTCTGAGACCTTATTTATTTATTTATTTGATTCCATACATAAGTGATACCATGTTGTCTCTGTCTGGCTTATTTTACTTAGCATAATACCTGGGATGAATCTGGAAATAGCAGGATTTCCTTCTTTTTAAAGGTTGAATAATATTCAATAATAATAATAATCCATATATATATATGTATATATCACACTTTCTTTATCCACTCATCCATCAACAGACGCTTAGGTTGTTTCCATAACTTGGCTATTGTGAATAACACTGCAATGAACATGGGAGTTCAGATATCTCTTTGAGATAATGATTTCATTTCCTTTGGATATATACCCGGGAGTGGGATTGCTGAATCATACGGTAGTTCTATTTTGAATTTCTTGAGGAACCTTCATGCTGTTTTCCATAGTGGTTGCACCAGTTTATATTCCCACCAACAGTGCCCAAGCGTTCCTTTTTCTCCACATCCACTCCAGCATTTGTTACCTATTGTCTTTTTGAAATAACATCCTAAGAGGCGTGAACTGACATCTCATTGTGAGGTTTTTGTTGTTGTTTATTGTTTGTTTGTTTTTATTTTGGCTATGCTGGGTCTTTGCTTCGTTGCAGCGCGCGGGCTCTTTGTTGCGGCGCATGGGCTTCTCTAGTAGTGGGGGGCGGGCTTAGTCGCCCCGCAGCACATGGGATCTTAGTTCCCCGACGAGGGATCGAACCTGCGTGCCCTGCATTGGAAGGCAGATTCTTACCCACTGGACCACCAGAGAAGTCCCTCATTGTGGTTTTTTGTTTGTTTGTTTGTTTGCGGTACGCGGACCTCTCACTGTTGTGGCCTCTCCCGTTGCGGAGCACAGGCTCCGGACGCGCAGGCTCAGCGGCCATGGCTCACGGGCCTAGCTGCTCCGCAGCACGTGGGATCCCAGACCGGGGCACAAACCCCTGTCCCCTGCATCGGCAGGCGGACTCTCAACCACTGCGCCACCAGGGAAGCCCCCAGGTATCCTTTTAACCTTGTCATCCTTCCACAAGACTCCTTCCTGCAGGAACTAGCTTGAGATGGAGTTGCTGGCCAGGAGACCCACTTTATTTTCCATTGAGTTTGGGAAGCTGGAGAGCTAAAGCCACCGACAAGGAAATTCATGGTTGTAAAGTTTCTGTTTATATCCAGTAGTAGTGGCTGAAATTGCCCATCTCAAACCACTGGGACAGGAAGCATATGCAGCCAATTGATAAAGAGGGTATCTGCTGTAAGCACGCTAATCTTGAGGAAATGGGGATCTCAAGGCACCTGGATTAGCCACAGACCAGAAAGGGGCCCTTTTAGTGTTCCTTTCAGTTGCTAAGACACACACTATGTTTGAAAAAACACCTCCTCCGCCACCCAGATGGAGAAAAACATAAGCTGCCATTGCTTAACTGCCTTACAAATAACCAACCAACACTAGCATCTGTGCCTTAATACATGGCTAATCTGCAAACAAAAATGCCACCTTGTCTGCTTCTTGGGGCCAGAAAGTGGACCAGTTCACTGGCTGGTCACCAGGGCTATGAGATATTACTTTTCTAGCTCTGTGTGACATAGTGGGTGAGCTATACATGGCGGCAGGAAGAGGACAAAATTGGAGATCCAAGCAGGAAATGAGGCACCAGTCTACATGCCTGTTGGACCGTCAGCCCCAGGGAGCCTTGCTCCTGATTTGAGAGAAACTCCCCAGAGACTGGCCTGTCTCATGAGGAGGACGGGCACTCCCACATGTAGCATCTGGAATCACATCTTCCTTTTGACTAGGATGAAGGCTCAGGGTTAGGAAGACAACTTTGCATATTTGGTGAGCAGGACTCTAAGAGGGGCCAGCAACACTTCTCTTCCGTTTGGATCTACATATCTGTGTGAAGCGTCTCTTCCTGCAATGACAGTCCTTAAAATCAACCACTGAAATAAGCTGAACCCCAGAATAACTGTAATAGAAGATGTTAAGCTAATATTTTTAAATATAATGAAGCATAGTAAATCACATTGCTCTTATCAAAAGAGTAAAATGGCCCGCGTACCGCACCCCCCGCCAAAAAAAAAGGATACCTGGGAGCCAACAATTGGTAATCTACCCTTAGTTACCCACAGCATTTAATGATCACAGACAAAAGAAAAAAGCATATGTTATTTTCTATTTAACTGCTTGGTTACAGACATCAAGACACTGTTATATGAAATCATAATATTAGAGCAGGAAGGGACCCTGGAGATCTAATTATGTAACCTTATTTTAGAGAAACTGAGGCCCTGGAATGTTAGACTTCTCTCTCAAGGCCATGACATTGGCTAGCAGCAGAGCTGGAACTAGACCCTCGGTGACCTGGCTGTGGTCTAAAGCATTGTCCCTTGCACCGGTGGCATTTTCACAATGGCAGAAGAGAACTGTGAGAGCCTAATTTTAGTCCTGGGATCCATTCCTACTTGGGTCTGAACATTTCTCACAACCTTAGGAATAGGCTTATGGAAGAGATGTTAATTGCCTCCAAAACCCAGTCTCCCATTCTTCAGTAATAAAATACCAAATGTTAGCAGGGCATAGGCGCTCAGGAAAAAATGTCACATTTACTAGTATGCTTTACGATGAATTCACTTCCGAGTCCTGGACAGCAAGATGTAAAGGAAGGTGGTGAGTGCTTTAAAGGGCTAGAGGGTACCCTTCTCTGGACCGTTCTTCCTGACCAGTGACTGGAATGCCGACCCAAGGTCTGGAGCTGGAGCAGCCATCTTGGGCCACAAGGTGGAAGCCACACACTGAAGAGGAGGAAAAATAGAAGGAACCTGGTGTTCAGGGACCCACCATACCAGCCCTGGGTTGCCTCTATTTACATAAGAGAGAAATATTTTAAAATCTTTTTTAAACCAGTGTTATTTCAGGTTGTTAGTCTCAAGCAAAATAATGTAACTCTTACACCAGCAGTAAAACTATTTTGAAAGCTTGTAGAATTTCTTGGAAAGAAATGAACGGATTTCATTTCCTGGATCTAGATGCCTACTTAAAGAGAAGGGTATGTTTCATAAAGAAAGGTGAGAGCCAAAGAAGGATCCCCATCCCCAAAATACAGCCACTGCACTTCCTGTCAATTTGACTTCATTTAGTTTAAACCAGTTCCTCTTTTAAAACAAATGTCGCCTGGGAAAGCTAAGCTCATTGGTGGTTCACACCTGAGAATCAGAAGGTCCTCTGCTGATTTGTAAGGAGTCTGGGAAAGGGCAGTTGTTGTGACTATCTGGGGGAGACAGTGACACTGGGGAGGGTAGGCCAAGGTGGGGTGGGACTGATGGGGGTGGGGGAGTTTCGGAAGCAGTGTGAGAAGAGGTGAGAAAGGGGCCAGAAAGGGCAGTGCATGGGTGCTGGGTGCTAGATCGCCCTGGGTCAACTTTGACTTGTACTCAGGACACTGGAGCCAGCCCACGACCAAGAGAGGGCAGCAGTGGGAGGTGAAATTCCAGGGACTCCACAGGGCAGCTAACTCCAGGGCCCCAGAGTAACCCAGCCTTCCCATTCAACCTGGGTCTCCCAGGTTTTCTTTGTCCAAAGTAGCCCTTCTTAACCAGGAGGAGTGGGGAAGGAGTCACTTCCCAGCAGCTTTCATACTGGCCCAGGGTTCCCTCCCTACCACGTTTTGCCATCTCCACATCACACGTTTAATATTTTATCAAAATAGACTTAAATTGGATTGCTTTTTTAACTTAGCCTTGCCCTAAGCAATATGACCCGTGAAATGACACATTTGGCGTGATAGTTATCTATATGTGGCTTAATTATTATATTAAAAAATGTATCACCAGAAAAACCATATGCATATCGTGCTTAGAGAAACATTGCAATCAGTCTCCCCAATGACCCTACAAATATTAGCCCATTTTATTTTATTTTATTTTTAAGTTTATTTATTTATTGATTGATTTTTGGCTGCGTTGTGTCTTTGTTGCTGTGTGCGGGCTTTCTCCAGTTGCGGCGAGCGGGGGCTACTCTTCGTTGTGGTGCGTGGCCTTCTCATTGCGGTGGCTTCTCTTGTTGCAGAGCACAGGCTCTAGGCACGTGGGCTTTAGTAGTTGTGGCACATGGGCTTAGTTGCTCCGTGGCATGTGGGATCTTCCCAGACCAGGGCTCAAACCCACGTCCCCTGCATTGGCAGACAGATCCTTAACCACTGAGCCACGGGGGAAGTCCCTAGCCCATTTTACAGATGAGAAAACTGAGGTTAAATAGCTTCCTCAAGAGTTTTCACCAGAGCTGAGATTTGAACTGTTAAGAAACAAAATTCAACTGAGTAAATTTGAATATCAAATTAGCTTTATTCAACAGTTCATGAATCAGACAGCATCCCATCTAGCAAATAAAAAGCAGCTCCAAGGAGCTGTACAAAATGGAAGACTTTTACAGGCAGGACAGGGAAGGGATAAGGAAAGAGCAATTACCTCATCTTCCTTTGGGGAATGAAAAAGGGTCTACTTGGCAGATTACTTCATTGGTGCTGACCAGAAAATCCCAAACTGGAATTGAGATGACATTCCTGGGGGATATTGAAACTGCAATTAGGTTAGGTATTAAGTTTCAGTTTGATGACGTGGGCTTAGCACAAGTGACTCCATTTGGGGCCTGTTGTCTCTTTTTTAACAGAACCAAGGTCTGTTTGATTTAAAAGGCAGTGGTCCTTGCTTTCTCCCCAGAGAAGGAAGGCAGAGACCCTTAAAGCTAAAGAGAAGGAGGAAGAAGAGCCAAGACTCCCGGCCCTACGTGAACATCCTCCCTTCAGCTCTCCCCCCACTTCCTCCCTTTTCTTCTTCGTCTTCAATTTCTAAGAATGTCTCCTCACCAAGACAGAACATTCCAATGCATCCCTTATGAATAAAGGCTGCCAACTCCACGTCAGGAAGAAAATTCCCTTTGGGAATTTTTATCGTATCTAAGGTAATGATAAAGAAATTCAGCTGTCTGTAGTTCTGCCTGCACCAGGAGAGAGGAGGGACTGAAGTTTCTGGGGAGCCTCACAACACACCTGTGGGAAGCAGAGTAACATGTGCTTATCACGTTGAGCCCCGAGGACTGCTGGGAATAGAAACCTTAACACGAAGTAGCTGCTCATACCTGAGAATTATGGTGACAGGTGTGGTAGAAAGAGTAAACCCCAGACTCTGCCACTGACCAGCTTACAGTTTCCCCATCCGTAAGAGAGGATAACAATCCCCATTTCAGAGGGTTATCACAGCATTAAATGAGGAACCTATAACCTAGTGCTAAAATACACTACCATTATTATTATTTTAAATTACTGCCAGAGTAAAGAGGGCCTTCATTTTCAGAACCGAATCAGCATAAAGTAAACTGTAACACTTGGCAAATATTGCCTTTTCTACTTGGAAACTTCACTTTAAAAAAGAAAAGAAAAGGTGAGGTGAAAGAGCAAAAGGAAATTTTTATATTTGAACTATCCCTGACCTCAAAGTCCCTCTTTAGACACTGTTTCCTCTTTCCCTAGTATTCTAGCCCAACATGCAAAACCCTTTGCTTCTACCCCAGGGCCACACAGGAAGAACGGACAGGACAGATGGGACATGTCTTTGCCCAAATTAGTTTCACTTCCTCTCCACTAGGTCAGGGTCACGGTGATGGAGAACTGTTGTCCATGGACCTGAGGGTTGCATTTCTGTTTTTATCAGTACAAGGCAGGCAAGAGACTTAAGTCAGAGAGCTTGGTGAGGCAATGTATTTTCCGGTTCCCAGCTACATACAGTCCCAGACTTAACGATGGTTCGAGTTATGATTTTTGAACTTTATGATGTTGCAAAAATGATATGCATCCAGTAGAAACTATAATTTCAAATGCTGAATTTTGATATTTTCCAGGGTAGCATTATCCTCTCTTGTGATGCTGGGCATGGGCAGCGAGCCTCAGCTCCCATCAGCCCCTCGATCTCATGGGTAAACAACCGATGCACTTACAACCATTTTGTATCCAGACAGCCATTCTGTTTTTCACTTTCAATACCGTATTCAATAAATTACATGAGTTATGTAACACTTCATTATAAAATAGGCTTTATGTTAGATGATTTTGCCCAACTGTAGGCTAAAAGAAGTGTTCTGAGCACATTTAAGTTAGGCTAGGCTAAGCTAGGAAGTTCAGTAGGTTTGGTGTATTGAATGCATTTTTCATTTCAATGTTTCTATTTATATTCTTCCCTGCTCCTGTCTGGAGAATGGTATTCGGTCAATTGAGACTCATTCTGTAGAAAGAGCCTGACTGACACAGGGGAGAGGACACCATTCTCCTTACAGCCTGAATGGGACCCCAGGCTGGGACCCCACCACCACTGAAATGTAAACAGCTACATCTTAGACAACCTCTCCATTTCTGGGGATTTTATCCATCTAACTAATTGACTTAATATTGAGGGAGTGGCCCAGAGAGAAGGAACTACATTAGATCTGTTAGTAGTTACTTTGTGCCAAACAGAACTGGCATGCGTCTTATGTCTAAAAAGCTGGTCATTGACTTTGAATGGGGTTTTGCTGATGCTGTTAGAAAATATTTTATCACTAAATGTGAATAGAGATGAACCATTTCTCTGAAGAGGCAGAAGGTAAGAGGTCATTAAACAAAAAGGAAAAATGATACAATTTTGCTTCACGTTTGATGGCATTACTTGTCCCAGAACATTGCTTTGGGAATCATCTCCCCCTTTGATCTTGCAGAACAGTGTGAATGGACATAGAGGCATCCATATAAAAGAATAACAAGGATACATATGTCAAAACAAAAGAATCTGCCAGGTGTGGGAAAAGGATAGTTCTTTCAATAAGTAGAAACTTTAACTCCTCTGTCTGGCTAACGATTAAGTTGTAATTCCTTTGCTACTTCATATCATACCAACCAATTAGTCAGCAATATCCTTCAATGTAAAGAGCGTAGTAAAATTTATTTTTCAGATTTTTCTCATCTTGCTGCCAGGTAATCCCTCCCCAGAGAGTTGCACTCATCCTGATCTTCTGTACAGCATGGAGGTCTTAGGACGATCTGATGCAGGTATATAGTCTTTTCGACGTGTCCCTCTCCTACTTTCTTTTCTTGTTTTCCTGCCTCCATTACAGGTTACCCTCCTTACCCAGATACTTCAGTCCCCAGCAGTTTGGTCCATGATCTCGCTTGTCTCCTCTTTCTGATCAGGTCAGCCTTAGAGCATCCATAAGGCTGCATGATGTGGAATGAACATAGGTCACCAGAGTGTCAAAACTCTGGCTTTTTACTTCCTAGCTGTGTGATCTTTGTCAAGTTAACTTTTCTTAGCACTTCTGCTTTAAGAAAAAAAGAGTTATGCTACCTCATAGGATTTTTCAGATAATTAAATGAGAAAATGTACATAACATTTATGGCACATTAAGTGCTCATTAATCAATAATTTTTCTTCTCCTGTTCTGTTCCCCAAAATAGTCCCAGTTTGGAGACCTCTGTCACAGGAAAACTAAATAGTTTGGCATTATTATTACCCAAATTTCATTCAGTACTTTCATTCATCATTCTAAAGGACACAATAACATGCCATTTTTGGCACCTGCCTCTGGGGAGTAGTAAGTTCTTTTTTTGGCATACATCATTTTCATAAACAGCCCTTTACCCTCACATAATACAGCAGGGTCTGCTCAGATCAAAACTGTGAGGATCCTCAGTGGTTTCACACTTACTAGAAGCCTCTCTTGGACCCCTGGAAGCCAGAACAGTACCAACCAAGAAGTTTCTACTTCTCTTTCACTCAGAGGGCAGTGCCTAGAAAAGGTGGGAGGGCTGCCTGCTCAAGTGAGGCCTTCAAAGACGAGGTGGAGGTGAAGAAGAGATGAGAATGTAGCCTGTGGACCTGAGACATGTAGCTGTGGATATAGTAGCCCCTGAGGAGCCATGTGGACAAATCATCCACAGACAGAAAATGGTACCACCTGCAAACAGAGTCTTTGAGACATGGCCAGGGCTTTCCAATATTGCTTTAACCATTAAAAAAAACTATGTCCCAGCTCAGCTGTCAGTGAAATTTGATTTGCAATTAAATGCTGGCCACATAGGTTCCATTTACAAGGAAAAACAACTTGCAGAATCATACATTTTCTTTTCCTTTATATACCTCAATTCCAATTAAGCCAAGTGCTACAGACTCAATTGCAAACAGGGTTGTATTAGTTAAGATAGAGTTGAGGCTGCTGTGAAAAAGAGACCTAAGAATGGAAGTTCATTTTCCTGATGTAACAGTCGGAGCATAGGTTTTCCAGAGCTGGTATGTAACTCCTTGATGTTGGAGACCCAGTTTCCTCCTATTTGCTCTGCTATTCTCAATACGTAGCTTCCATCTTGTGATATCAGATGGATGCTCCAGCTCCCACCATCACGTCCACTTTGCAGCTGGTAAGAAAAAGAAAAGGGGCAAGAGAGGGCATCCTGCTTTTCTTTAAAAGCAATCTGGAGTTCCAAACATTCATTTCATTTGCACAGTATTGGCCAGAACTTAGTCATATGACCACACCTAACTGCAAGGAGGCTGGGAAATGTAGTCCTAGATGGGCAGTCATGAGTACAGCTGGAACATCACTACAGAAGAAGGGGAGAATATAATATTGAGGCACAGTTAGCATTCTCTGCACAAAGGATCGGACAGGACCATAAATCAGCGAAGCCTGCTGGGTATAAGGGCATATGCATATTTTATGTGGGTGGTAGGTCCTGAAACAAATAGGAGAGCCCCACTTTGAGTGGCAGCCACTTTCACCCTAGATAATTCTGTCATGCAGAAATTCAGGCTCAGTGTTCCAGATCTGTGGTTTTCAAGAGAAGAAATCAAAATCAACATTTAAAAAAAAATGTGTCTCCCAATTTTAAAATGTTGACCCCCAATATTTTTTTTAAACACTGTGTGAGCCAAACACATCTGTGGACTGACATCTGAGGCCCTTTGTTAGATTCAATTTGCATAAAAGTATCAATTGTGCTTCGCTCTCTGCCTGAAATGCAAAACTTTTGAAATCCAAAATTAGAGCTAAAAGACAAAACAGTTAATAAAGTTGTGCACAAGATAAACTCTTTAAAGTAAGTAATGTGTTTGGCTTGTTAGTTGAGCATTGAGACAAGAAAATCATTAGTTAGCCAGGTATTATATTTCAGTTTTGGGTGTGAAGTAATTTTAATCTCTCTCTGGGTTGCAATGACCGGGTGTTAGTTAACTGGATAAATGAATTGGAGAAAACACTCAGGCTCCTTTTTTATGAATAAGATGGAGACGATCTTCACGGCAGTCACAAAATGTGCTGCTCAGATCTCCTGCTATGGGGGGCATAAGTGACCCAGATGCTGCCCTCTGGATTCGCCACCATGTTCACAGCAAGACCATACTTCCATGAGCTGCTCCCAGCCAGTGACTGAGCACAGAAGGGGGACTTCTCCAGGGGTCGACTTTGACTCCAGAACTCCTCATCCACCTGGCCAAAGCTTTCTTGTAACTGCACCGAAGTCTGAGACACCTTCAGCCCAAGCCACCTTCCTTTCACAGGTGTCAGAACTTCTGTCTCCACTTTCTCCTGCTCCCTCCTCCTTTATCCCGCACAGACCTTCCCCCTCATAAATCCCTTGCACATCTAATCCCATGTGGACACCTGCTTCAGAGCAGATACAAACTCACAAACTAGCACATGATGCTAATGATAAAAACTGCAATTACAGGAGCAGTTACACTTTACTGTGTGCTATGTACCCGGCACTGTGCTTACATAAGCACAGTTTCCTGGCAATAATCATAATAATAAAATATAATGGCTAACTTTCTTGAGTATGTTCCAGGACCATGCATTACAGCCTTTCATGCATTGTCTTCACAAAACCTAAAGTGAATAATGAACTGACATTCTCATGATTTTACAGATCTAGATTACAGATCTAGTGGAACTAGATTAAACAGCTGCTCAAGGTCATGCAGCTAGTAGGTGGTAGACAGTGATTCAAGCCCAAGTTTGTCCGACTCCAAAGCCTAGTTGCTCATATGTCAGATATTTGTGTACTCCCTTCCCAATTTCTACCACACCCAAATATCACCACATACTAACCCCATGACTTATACTATTTATGAATAGCACCTGTACAATTATTTACTTAATATTTTTCTTTAAATTAACTGATTTGGGGCTTCCCTGGTGGCGGGCGCAGTGGTTGAGAGTCCACTTGCCGATACCGGGGACACGGATTCGTGCCCCGGTCCGGGAAGATCCCAAATGCCGCGGGGCGGCTGGGCCCGTGAGCCATGGCCGCTGAGCCTGCGCATCCGGAGCCTGTGCTCCGCAACGGGAGAGGCCACAGCAGTGAGAGGCCCGCGTACCGCAAAATAAATAAATAAATAAACAAACTGATTTTTAAAACTCGAATACATTTATTTTAAAAAGAAACGTGCCTAAAATAAATGGTAAACTGCTATCCCTTACCATAAATTAAAGATAATCCTAAAAATAATCACAACAAAAAATTATCAAATTTTGTCTAGGCAATATTATAGCATTTAAGAAGATATAACATCTAACTAAAGACTCCAAATCTGAGGTCTATACTCATTTGGTGTATGTGTGTTTTTAAAGGGAGATTAACTAGTGTTAGATGTTAAAAAAAAAAGAGAAAAATATAAGCTTCAAACGAAAATTGTTTTCCTGACAAAACCAGAACGATTGAAAAAAAATTAAAAAGGGACTAAGTTTCTCAGTCTGTGACTCAATACTCTTTAATGCTGTGTCCGCGTATCCCTAAAATCCTCTTGGTGGTACGCTTTGAGAAATAATGACTAACAAGAAAGTGAAGAATGCTCGTTTGGATAGAAAAATAATTTTGTACAATTGTCCCTTGCCCTCCAAGGAAAGAAAATCAATTTCATTCCTTTTCAACCTCCACAGGTTCTCAGTGCACACAATTGTACCCTCTGGTTTATCTGGAGGGTGCAATCTTTCAAACAAACCGGAGCCTGCAGCATGAGGGAGCGCTGCGTTTTGGGCAGGTGTATCCGGTAGAGAAACAAAACACTTCTCTCTGTGGTTAGGCCGCCTAGTACACTGGAGTTCAGCACATTCACAAATCAACCTGCCTGGGAGGGGGCTGCACCACACACATCAACAGCTTGGAGCCTGTGTAAAAACTTCCCAGCCTCTTCAGGTTGGGAAGGCAGCGCTGATCGGAAGCTGAGCCACACTGATGGGAGAGAGAGGGCCACACCACCCGCCAGGCTCCGCACTGGGCCCTTTCCAGCCAGAGCCTCCAAGTTACTCATAGAGACAGCGGAAGAAATCCTGCTGCAACAGATCTCCCAGCTTTCCAACACATTTTAGGAAATCGTAGCTCTCTCCAGAGCTTAACCCCAAAAAGAAGAGACCAGAATCTGGCCACTAGGGATTGGAAAGTGCTTGAACCCCAGCAAGGAGGTGGAGAGGGCTTATCACCAGCCCTCCTTTCTGACTCTGAGTTCCTGAATCAATTTCCATTATGTATGTTTGTATTTGGTTTGGCCAGTGGTTTGCAAACTTAGTTGGACCTGGAAATAGAGAATGGCTTGGGATGCCATAGTGGAGAAACTTGGGATGCCTCCATTTAGCATCACAAAGTCTCAGTCTTTGTGATGGGAACATAGAGTCACAACTGAAATTTCACAACTGAGATGAGGTCTGACCATGGGTCTATGGCTGGTTCCTCATTTTGTACTTCCTTAGACCTCTGGATCTTTAGTATGTTATCCTTTTGATTAAATCACCATCCTAGCAGATGTAAGTAGTAGAGGAGAAGGCGGAATAGTTAACATTTGTTGAGTGCTAAACACCTTAAATACCTCATCCCATTTAATGTTAAAACCTCAGTGGGGTTTATATATCATCCCCTCTCTGCCAATGAGAAAATTGAAATACAAAGAGGATAATTGTCAGAGATCACCCAAAGTGAGGTTTCAAGCCCAAGCATTAGGGTTCTGACCCCAGGGGTCACACTGATAACCACTATTCTGCCTTTTGAGTCAGACATACCTGAGTTCAAATACAGGCTCTATCTGCTAGTAGCTGTGCAGCTTTGGGCGAGTCACTCAACCACTGCAACAAATGTTTTCTGTAACGTGAAGATAAAAATAGTGCCTATCACTTAACACTTGTAAGAAGAGTTGTTAAATGACGTAATGCAGGCAACACGCTTTGCACGGAGCCCAGCATACAAGAAGAGCTCAATAAATGCTGAGTATTGTTAACAACATAATCATGGCCCAAAAGACTGATCCACTTCCTCTTTGCTTCTGCGATGGCTGTCTTCCTCATAGTTACTACCTGTTGTTGACTTACGTAGAGCCTTCCGTTTTACCTCAGTCACCCCATGCAGCTGATCTGGGGAGGGAAAGCCCACAAGACAGAGGAAAATGCATCCAGCCACCTCATACAGCCTTTCCCCCTTGGAGCTGCATGCAGAGAATCATGGCGGGCCCCACAAAGCACTTTCAGAACCATCAAGTGTTTTTAAAGGCAGTGACAAAATCCAGGAGATAGATGGCATTGCAGAGCTGTTTGTCCTAAAAGGTAATGCACCTAATACAGGGACCTCTGAGAACAAGTGTGCTGAAGGGGACCTCGAAGTGTGCTGAAGCTTTCCATGTGCCCCAGGACGTTTCAGAGAATGAGCCCACTCTAAGAGTGAACAGAGGAATGACCATTCTCCATGAGAACCATAAAGTTTGAAGAGTTTCTACGTATGATGGTTTTAAAACATGTCTGTGAATTCTTTGGCACTCCGTGCATCAAGAGGTAGAATCTAATTCCCTTACCCTTGAATATGGGCTGGATTTAAGGACACTGTGTGACTTCTGAGGCTGGGTTATAAAAGATGTTTTAGACTGGTTCTCTCTCGGGTTTTTACTCTTCAAACCCAGCTGCCCTGGTATGAGGAAGCCCAGATGGCAATGGAGATGCCAATATATAGATGTTCCAGTTCTCACCTCCAGTCAAAGTCCTAGAGAACAGACAGCCTTTGAGATGCTTCCAGTCTAAGTCACCATCTGACTGCAACCTCATGAGAGACTCCAAGTGAAAACCACCTCCTGCGACCAGTTAACAACAAATGATTCCTGCATTATACTGCAGTAAATAATTGGAACGCTACAATATATTTCAGAAAGCTTTGCCTGTGGGTCACTGTTAGTTACCATGAGCTTTACTTTTTATTTCTTAGAAACTATTAGTTTAGCACTTATTCTCATGATGCATAATAATTAATTTTTGTTAGGTATTTATCAAATATTTTTATGATCCACAGTAATCATTTTTATCAATTTTTAAAAATACAACTGTAATAAGAACTGGATACATGTCACTTTATATGAGTTCTCCTGAGGGAAGAGCAACTATTTAGGCTTTCCTTGGAATAAACCTGAGAAGTGTTCTTTAGCTGCCTAAGTCATCAAAAATGGAGAAGCTTTAGCCTGAATTGACGCTTGAAGTCCTCTCTGAAGCAGGACTGGAGCCAACAGACAAGCAGAGCCTTGATCCTTAGGTTGCACCAGCATGTCAGGCTGTGAAATAATAATGCAGAGGTTGTCTGCAAACCATCAGCCAATTGCCGAGTGTTTTCTAGGAGGTAACTTTTTCATCAACTCTTGTGAATGTAAAACCTGCAACCCTTAGCAGCTTCCCCCCAAAATGGGTATATATATAAACATGAATACATATATATACACACATACAAATGCACACACACACACACACACACACACATAGGGATCCACTATCTTACCTATTGTGTGTCTTGAACAAATTACTTAATCTCTCTGTGTCTCAGGATTTTTGTCTCTAAAATAGAGATAATAAATATTTTCCTCACTGGATTGTTGAAAAGTAAATGAGCTTATACTACTTAGAGCCTTGGAGTAGACCATGTTCAATGAATATTAGTTATTATAATAATCCAGACATATACATACACACTTAGAAAAGAGACTGGAAGAAATTGCACCGAAGAGTTACTGTGGTTGTCTCTGGGTGATGGGATAATGGATGCTTTTTATTTTCTTCTTTAAACTCTTCTATGTTTTCAAAACATTCTATAATGAACCTGTATTTCTTCCATTTATTTTTAAAAGACATTATTTCAATAGAAACTCTTTAAAAATCTTAAATGGAGGTGTTTACTGCAAAGATTATAGGATTATGGATAACTCTTTTAATGTTTTGAATTTATTTTTTCAGTGCTCTGATTTTCTTAAATTGATCTTATTAGTGGCATTTTTATGTCTAGGAAAATGGAGAGGGAGGATGAATTCATATTCAGCCATGTGGTACAGATTCATGATGTCATAGAGTCTCATTACATGGTTAGATACAGATCACTGAGGACTGTAGCAATCATGGTGGGCTTCTCAGAGGTGGTGGGGCTTAAGGTAGACATGGGAGGGTGGGGACCTTTTCCAGAAGACTGGTTTCATTCATGTCACACACACACAGACACACACACACAGACACACACACACACACACACACACACACACACACACTGTTTTGAGCTCCAACTATACCAGGTGTCAAGGGAATAAAGAAATAATCCCTGTTTTCAAAAGTTTACTGCCTAATGGGGGAAATATACACATAAACAAGTAAGCTTTCAATTTAATGAAGTAAAAAAACATAGCTACATGCACAGGTTTCAGTGGGAACACAGGCAAAACACATTAGCCCACCCTGGGGTTTAGATCAGATTCTTGGAAGTGGAGTTTCTTGAGCTAAGGCTTGAGGAATGTCTTAGCTAGCTCAGGCTGCTATAACAAAATACCATAGATTGGGTGGCTTAAACAACAGAATTTTATGTCTCACCGTTCTGTAAACTGGGAAGTCGAAGATGAAGGTGCCAGCAGATTCAGTGTCCAGTGAGACTCCCCTCTTCCTGGCTTGCCCAAGGCTGCCTTCTCAGGGTATCCTCACGTGGTGGAGAGAGAGAGAAGGGGCTCTGGTCTGTTCCTCTTCTTATAAGAGCACTAATCCCCTCAACGGGGGCAACACTCCCATGACCTCATCTAAACCTAATTACTTCCCAAAGGCCACACTTCCAAATACCATCACACTGGGGATTGTGGCCTCAGTATATGGATTTAGGGGAACACAAACATTCTGTCCATAGCAAAGGAAGAGTCGGTTCCAGGCTTAGAAAAATGGGCATTCCCAGGGGCAGGAGCAGAGAAGCAGAAGTATGAAATGGCATGGAGTGTGCAGTAAGCGATGAACAGTTCGGTGTTGTCAAATGAGTACTCTTCAAACTCCCCCTTCCCCACTACACACACACACACGGACTCCTTTCTCCAAACAAAAAATTTTATGTGGGAACCCAGTAGATAAAATAGATACAAGTAGGGGCTGTAGGGGAGACCTCTCCCCAGAGGTGGCTGATGGGGCATGTCCTCACAAGGCCTGAGGCTCCAAAGGCAGGGTCGGGGGCGTGGCTAGGACTAGAGATCCTATAGCACGGAGGCCAGGTCTTGGATGGCCTAATGTACTCAGCCTTGTGGGAATGCAATGGAGCACCACTGAGGGGGTTTCATCTAAGGAGTTCAGATTTGTGCTTGGGAAAAGGGAGTGGCAGCATGAGAAAGAAGTGCCTGAACCTAGAGAAAAGGTCGTAAAGGCTTGAACTAGGGCAGAGGCCGTAGCAAGAGGGTAGGTCATTGGAGCACTTCACTGACACTACTTCTCAGAAGACGCTTTTCCACTAGCAGATTTTGTAGAGGGAGGCCTGGCTGCCTATATGGTGGATGTCAGCCCCTACAGCCATCCCACAGTCCATCATTCCTACCAACCTCTTTCCATCTGCCATTTACCCATGCAATCCCAATAGCCCAGCTGAATCTATGCCTATTTTAAAAATAAGGGCTAAGATAAGGGTCTGTGGCTGTGGTGCTGAATTTTACATGTCAACTTGGCCAGGCCAGTATCTAGTGGTACCCAGATATTTGGTCAAACACTGGTCTGATGTTGTTATGAAGGTATTTTTAGGGTAGATTAACATTTAAGGGACTTCCCTGGTGGCGCAGTGGTTAAGAATCCGCCTACCAACTCAGGGGTCACAGGTTCGATCCCTGGTCAAGGAAGATTCCCCATGCTGTGGAGCAGCTAAGCCCGTGCACCACAACTACTGAGGCCACGTGCCACAACCACTGAAGCCTGTGCGCCTAGAGCCCATGCTCTGCAACAAGAGAAGCCCGTGCACCGCAACGAAAAGTAGCCCCTGCTCGCCGCAACTAGAGAAAGCCCGCATGCAGCAACGAAGACCCAATGCAGCCAAAAATAAATAAATTTATTTAAAAAAAATTAAACCAGTGGACTTGAGTAAAGCAGACTACCCTCCATAATGTGGTGGGCCTCATACAATCAGTTGAAGGCCTTAGAGAAAAGGAAAAAGAATGACTTCCCTGGGGAAGAGAGACTTCTTTTGCAGTCTGCCCCTCTTCCCTTGGTCTCCAGCCTGCCAGTCTATGCTCCAGATATTGGACTGTGAGTCTCCACATTGCATGAGCCAGTTCCTTAAAATCTCTCTCTCTTTCCATTCTCCATATATATGTATACTACTACTACTCCTATTATCATATATACTATTGGTTTCTCAGGAGAACCCTGACAAATGCAATGGCTTAACCCATTGTCCAGTTACCCTATTATTGTCCAGATAGAGGCAGGAATAAAATGCCAATTGGTAACAACTAATTAATTCAACTTCACCGCACCTCCTTCCACAATGGTGAGTTCAGAAGGCGGAGCAGGTCATTCTTTTAATTGTCGTTCCTAAGTCACGGCTCTGATAACAACACCAGCCCGCTTAAAATCTTCAGTGATTCTCTGTAGCCTTTCCATAAAGCCCCAATTACATGGTCTAACCTTCAGGAGTCTCCGTGCCCAGAATTCAATCTTCATTCCCAATCCTACCTCTTGTGACCTGATAAATGGATTATTGTGCACCAGTATCCACGCCCTCCCTCTAATAAGACTGTCCATCCACACCCTTTGCCTTGTGATTTGTAGTCTCCCTGTGGAAAGAGGGATAGATTCCTGCTCCATTGATGTGGGGTTTGTCCACATAACTTGCTTTGCCCAGTGAAATGCAGTCAAACATGATCTACACCAGTCCTAGCAGAAACTTTAAATGCTTGCGTAGTTTGGCAGAACTGAGGGCAGGTGGTCTCTAGGAAGGTGGGGAAGGAGAGTGTAAAACTCCCTCACAAAGATCATTTTACTTTTCAAGTAACAAGGGTAACAGCTGCCCCTCATGCAACTTTTTCTTGGAAGTCCAGATATTCCGCTCTGTGGTAGGGTGAAATTTTTTTCATTTTAAGGCAGTGAGCAGCCTCTTTTTCTTGAGGGTTTGTTCAGTCACTTAGGATTTGGGATGTTTACATGACAGGCCAATGGATTTCTTTGGATCTTAACTCAGTATTTTGGAGGGAAATGTCTTAAAATGGTGCCTTGTTTTATTTTTACCAGGTACCAGGTAAGAAAAAAAAAAATCTTAACATCTGGCACCAACTCCCAATTTGAATATAAAATCTCTTTGTTTAGGACAATAGCTTTATTGTCCTTTGGGATGGAAAGTGAGATCCTAAGACATGGGAGAACAGGTGGGGGGAAAATGAGAGATGGCTAAACTGTTCTGCTTTAGAAATAAATAAGAATGAGGGCAGAATGGGGAGGCAGAGGGAGAGTGCTGAAATTAAAGGAAAGTGGAAAGAGAGAAAGAAGAGAAAGAACAAGTTTAAGCAAAGGGCAAGAGGCTGGTTGGTTGAAGCAGAGATCTCCAGTTATCTTCAAAACCCTGTTCTTCCCTTCTTGCATAGTAAAAGAGTTCCAGCTGTGCACCTGACAGCCCTGTCAGAGACTATACTTCCCAGGCTCCACTGCAGCCAGCGTGGTCACATAACTACATTCTTGCCAGTGAAATGAGAATGGAAGTGATGTGTCCAACTACTTGCTCAGGAGGAAATCCTTGGTCTCCGTTCCCTCCTCTTCTCCCCTTACAATGGGCTGTTTGTAGATGTGGTTTGACCTGGCTTTGACTATACAGATCAGGACACAGTCACTCCCAGGGGATGGCAAAGTAACAAGACAGAAGGAACTGTGGTTGGAAGTTCCTTCTTCCAACCACAGTGGGAAGCAAAGTGTCCACTCAGCCTAGGCTGGGAGAGAGAGATAAAGCCAAGTGTTTTTTCTGTGGGAGAGTCAGGGCGCCAAGGGGAGGATCTCATTGTTTCAGCAGCTTAGCTGAAATCTTGTCTAATACAATGGCAAAATCACTATGGGACTTTTGAAAAATGGAGATAACTACTATTCGGTTTTTTTTACTTTGCATTTTTCTGTGTTATAAACCCTTCGCAAAATGTGTTACAACGTATGAATAAGTAACCTGGCAGAAATCAGGGAGAGTATCTGGGTGCTGTAGCTGGGCAACAGAGCACAGACAAGGAAGAGAACATGTGCAGTCTGGTCCAGAGACTGAAAGAATTCCACAGAAGCAGGAGCTCCAAGCCAGATTGCCATAACAATGAGAGCCCACCCGAATCTCAGGGAGGGTCTGGACTTTGCACAGGGCATGGAATGGAGACATGATCCAATGCAATCTAGAACCTTGGGGTCAGGATAACTCCTACGAACACCTGGATCAAAACAGTGATTAATCCAAGAAGGCAGGAATATGTAATGATTAAGAGTACAGATTCTAGGGAATTCCCTGGCAGTCCAGTAGTTAGAACTCTGCACTTCCAATGCCAGGGGCCCAGGTTCAATCCCTGGCCGGGGAACTAAGATCCTGCCTGCAAAGCCACACGGCGCAGCCAAAAAAGAAAAAAAAAGAGTAAAGATTCTAGAGTCAGACTGAATGAGTTCCAATTTCTGCTCTACCAGCTACAACTATGTGACTTTGGGGAAATAATTGAAAACCCTAGCCTCAGTTTCCTTATCTGTAAATTGGGTATAATAAAAATATCTACCTCATAATGTTATCATAGAGAATAAAAAGGAATCATGTACGTAAAACACTCAGCAGAGTGTGTGAGGTATGATGAGGGATCAATACAGACTGGCTTTTATTAATAATAATATTAATTAACTTCATCATGATATTAAAATGAGATCCTAGTTATTATTCAAGGTTTAGAGAAAAATCATTAACTTTGAGACTCCTCTGGCAAAGTCATAGGCTCAAATGTTTCTGATTTGACAAAGTCATAGGCTCAGATGTTTCTGATTTGACAGAAACAAGTGGAAGGGTTGGGAGCAGGGCATTACCCTAGCATGTGAGGTGTGGCAGGACCAAGTATCAGTGGCTCCATTGTTCAGCCCAGAAAACAAAGAAGTTGAGAAAGCTGCCTGAGGTAGCAAGTTAGTGGCAGAACTAGGACTAAGATAGGGGTCTCTAGTTCGAGTTCCAAGGCATTTTAGCAAAGCCAGGATGAACAAAATAAGAACAGTGTTAACCTGCAGTTTCAGGTGCCCTGGGGCCTGTCCCCATACCTCGTTCCTCCTTCCCACGGTGTCCCCCTCTCAGTAAGCTACCCACCATCACTCAGGAACTCAGGCAGGAAAGCCACAGTGGTGCTGTACTTCCTGTTTTCCCTCACCCCTTACTTCTAATCAGCCCTCAGGTGGTGTCTATTTCATCTCCGAAATCGCTCTCAAATCCATCCACTTCCTTCTACCTCCACTCCCAGCCCACTTCAAACCAGCTACAGTAGCCTCTTAATTGGCATCTATGCTTGCTTTCTTCATTTTTCTCTCCTCTTGGCAGCCCTAGGGATTTTTTTAAACCCAAATATCACTATCCCTGTCCTGCCTAATACCTCCTACTGGCCTCCCACGGCCCCAGGATGAAGTTCAGCCAGCTTTACCCTGTTAGTGTCAGCTCAAACCCCTCCCCACTGCTGCTCTCGAAGCCCAAACCACACCAGACAGTTCTTCTGTCTCTAGAACAGAGAACAGAGTCCCCGAGCCTTTGAATGCTGTTTCCTCTGCTAGAACACTGTTTCCTTCTCTACCTCCCTTCATCTAACTAATAACTCATTCACTCAAAAACATCTTTGTCAAGCTCCTACAATATACCAAGCCCTGTTCTAGATCACAGATAAATAACTTCTTTGTGCCATGATCTCTATTAGAAATCTTGTGAAACCTATGGACCACTTTCTCAGGCTAATGCCTCTTTTTTTTTTGCGGGGGGATGATGAATTCTATATAAATATCACTGTTTATTTCACTTGCACCTCAGCACTATGGTTAGGTAAGGTAGATATTATTGTGCCTCCCCTTTTCCCCAACACATTACAAACAGGGTTGAAAAAACTACAGTGAACATTGATATGGGAGGCAGAATAATGGCCCCCCCAAGGAAATGACCAAAGAAATTTTCACATACTGATGTATGGGAAATCATTCTGGCTTATACATGAGTTAACTTGAAGTTTATGCTAACTAGAATAGCCTATTTGTGGCCTAAAACATATATTGTACATCTGCTTTAATTATTAAAGAAAAGGGCACACTGACCATAAGTAGAGAATATCCATATTAAAAATAAAGATTAAATGCCTTCCTTCCTGGAAAGCCAAAGCTGGTACTCCTCCCATGATAAGATTCCCTTCCCATGCGCCAAGGCCATACTGACTCGTTGTGTATGTGCTGACCTGCTTTTTTTTGAAACCTTCAAGGAATGTATCCCTGACTCGTTTGATGTTCTTTGTTCTGAGAGGAAACCATGTTTCTCCAGAGCAGTTCCTCAGCGTTGTCTGAGAGACTGTCTTTTGGGCCAGAATCCTCACTTTGGCTCAAATAAAACTCTTTTCTATTCCTAAAAAAAAAGGAATAATGGCCCCCCCAAAGATGTCCATGCTCTAACCCTTGGAACCTGTAAATATGCTATGCTACATGACAAAAAAAAAAAAACAAAAACAAAAACCAAAAAACTTTCCGAACGGAATTAAGGACTTTAATATAGGGAGATTATCCCTATGGGGAGATTATCCTGGATTATGCAGGTGAGTCCAATGTAATCAAATGGGCCCTTAAAAGTGGAAGAGGAAGGCCGGCAGAAGAGTTAAAGAGATAAGATGGAAGGAGAGGTAGGAGAGATGTGAGACTTGAGAGGGACTTGACCTGCCATGGCTAGATTTAAAGATGGAGGAAAAGGTCTATTATATAGGTTGGATTATGTCCCAGGCTGATGATTTTTACATTCATAGAGCAAATACAGGGAATCATAAAAGAAACCAAATGTATTGAAGTAGTTAGTGAAATATCTTAAAATTGTGATACAGTAACATATGTGTTTCTTTATCATTGTGTTAAATAACAAGATCTAGCAGTGGGTCTAAAAAATACTTTAACCTATAAGAGGTCAGTGTAAATGACATTTCAAGATATCTGTAAAACAGTCGTGGGTGACAAAGTCTCAGGCACAGTTCATATGACTGTGGTTTGTTGCCTACGTTCACAGTGAAAAAAAATGCTAAATTTCAGTTAGGGATTAGTGAAAATAAAGATGTAATTTTTGTTCTAGCTAAATTCTTAGAACCCAAATGCTAGGCATAGACTTCTAGCAGAGGAGGGTCCCCAAGTTTAGGTTCAATCCAAGGAATATAGTAAGAAAATTAAGAGCTTACGTTCTAGTCAGGGGAGATTGATAATAAACACAATAACTTTCAGATGGTGATGAGCTGTTTAAAGATGATAAACAAAATCATATCGGACTATAATGAATCATTTAAAGAAAATAAATAAAGTGATAGAGAATGACTAGTAACTAGGGTGGTTGACCTCAGCTGAAACCCAAAGGAGGAGAAGGAGCTGGTCTCATGAAAAGCCAGGGGAGAGGGTCACAAAGAGGGGGCCAGTAAGAGGCAGGCTGGGCTTGGCAGTGGAGGGAGATGGAGTCGGAACAGGCACGTGTAAGTCTCAAAGGCCAGTGGGGGAGGTCCTTGAGCAACTGCTTCAGTCCTCCTCATAAAAATTAGGATGCCATTGGATTTCCCTGGTGGCACAGTGGTTAAGAATCTGCCTGCCAATGCAGGGGACACGGGTTTGAGCTCTGGTCCGGGAAGACCCCACATGCTGCAGAGCAACTAAGCCCGTGTGCCACAACTACTGAGCCTGCGCTATAGAGCCCGCGAGCCACAACTACTGAGCCCTCGTGCCACAACTAGAGAAAGCCCACGTGCAGCAATGAAGACCCAGCACAGCCAAAAATAAATAAATTAATTAATTAAAAAAAATTAGGATGCCATTGATACAGCAATCTGGGGTTATTCTAGGAGCCCTTGAGATACCAGGAGTGAAAGGACCTAATGAACAACACTCCCTGGGAGCTTCTCATGGCTCATATATCATCTCATTTAACCCTGCGAGTGCACACTGTTGTCCTGTGAACAGGGAGGGTCCCCATTTCTCCGAGGGGAAATGCTTAAGGTCATCTGCTTAAAGTCTCATCGATGGTATATGACAAAGCTGGGATTCTGACGAAGCCCTTTCCCTTGATCAACACCTTTTTCTACCTCTTGTCTATGGATAAACATAAATTCTTTCAAATCAAAGTCACCTGCCTCCCCAGTGGCTCCCAGGACAAGCCTGTCTGCGATCCTTTCCCCTTTGCAGAACAGTGTCTCCCGGGAGGAGAAGTTAAAAATCTAAATGCAGCAGCTAAAAGCTGCAGGGCCTGGGGGAAGCCACTTAGCCCTAAGCTCCTAACTGTTAAAACCGGCATAACCATGGCAACACATTCCCAGGGCTTTTATTAAAGAATCTGACCGTGAAAATCCGCTTAACTCAATGTAAGGAGGAGAGGTTCTCTCCAAGTGCGCTGATCGTTCTCCGCAGCACCCTGAGGGGCTAAAAGCATCTCCACCCCGCCCCCCCGCCCCCCCCGCAGGGCAGCCCTCCGCCCACTGGGCACTCTCCGTCCTTTTGTAAGACAGAAGCTCCAATGAGCGCTTCTGTGCACCCTTGGGTCCATCCCCCTCCCGAGAGAAAATCCTCTCACAGTAGATATGTCCACCTTTCTAAAATAGCTCCAATGCAGGTAGCGTCTCCTACTCATTTTCAAGGAGGAGAGAAAAAGAGGGAGAATTGGGCAGAGAGTGAGGGTTCAGTCAAATCTTCTCTATTGTCACTCTCACTCTTGTTTGTCTCTCCCTTTTGCCATTTCTCCAACTTGACCTCAGAGCCTGCCCCTAGAGATACCTCTCAGGATCCCCCTCTGGTTGGCACTTTGGCCTAAAGTATTTGGACTACAGGTTCTCCCTGCTTCGTCCACCTGCTGCCTCCAGGATGAGGAAAGACATCAGCAGCTCTTTGCCTGGTTTGTTCAAGGCCTTTGTCCAATTCACTTACTGGACTGGGAAACATTCCAACTTCCAGTGGTGCTGGGGGCATTGGAAGTACATTCCGCGCACTGTGGACAGCCTATTTCAGACCTAGTGGTACATCTTCTCACTTCCTTTATTTCTCCGTCACCAGCAAGACTGAGGACGCCCCAGAAATGACAGTGGTGAGCTCTTTACTGAGTCTCCCATTTGCTGAGTGCATTACCTCATTTAAATTTAATTACATTATGAGGTGGGTACTATCATTATCTCAGCCAATAAAAAATTATTATTTTATAGAACCAGAAACTGATATTTAGAAAGTTTAATAACTTCCCTAAAGTCATTTAGGGTTTTCATTAACTCAGGTCATCTGATTCCATGGCTTTTACTTGCCCAGATATTGTCTCCTGGTCAAAGAATGAATTTAGAACGTTACAGTGCTGATTAAACCAAAGTCTACTTTGGGCCCAGAATTGATTTGTCAACATGAGGTGACATGGGTAGTGTTGCATCATGGGGATTCTTACACGTATACTGTAAATGGTCAGAGATACCTTTGTGAATGGAAAGTATTAACTGTCCCTGAGCTTCTGCAGGAGCCTCATGGAAACGAGGGCTCTGACTCATCGGTGCTGCAAATACCCTAATGGTGGCAGCAGCCTCCTTTCTGATGTGGCTTCCTTCTCAAGCTCATCTTGACAAACTGCTAGAGAGAAATAAAATTCCTTCCACGGGACTAATTCCTCCTCATCTTGGCTGCAGCACGTCGGGAGGAGGAAAAGCAAAGAGAGTCAAAGAAAGTGAGCGGGGGAGCTTCTGACTGAGGCTCGTGAGGAAGATGGGCTTCCCCAGCCTGCACAACCTGAGAGTATGCACTCACGTGTGACAGATGGAACATACGTGAAGGGTGGGATGGTACCCTCAAACTGTCTTCACAACGCAACAGACAATGAGCATTACCAGGGAAAAGGCAAACAGTATGAAAGAAGAAACTTGTCGGAAGAAATGAGAGGGCCATTCGTTCTCAGCCTGTCACTGAGTACCCCAGGACTTAAAGCCTTCCTTGGCCCTGGGCCCTAGCATGCTTCGGGGGGCTCACTTCCACCTCTTGGCTTCAGGTTCTCCTTGGAGATGGCAGCTCCCTGAGGGCAGGGTTGTGGCTCCCTGTTCTGTTGTTTCCCCAGCACCCAGCACAGAGTCCACCACGTACTGGGTGCTCAGAACCCCCTTGGTGAATAAACTCATGAAATTCTGAGACCCATAAGGCAACCTATAGAGTCCTTTGAAATCAAACCCATTTTCTCCTGGGAAACATAGACCCTTGGTAACAACATGGGGACAAAAGCTGGCGTGGGATCAAAGCCGATGCTACCTAGAGAGACTCCTAAAAGGAAAAGTGTATGTCAAACTGTAATGGATGATTTTGTACTGATAGGAAGCCCTGCTCCACGTTTTTGATACCAGCTTTTACTTGGGTTAAGAACATTCCTGTTTCCTTTGTTTGAATATGAGACTTACATCTCCACTTCGGTACACTCAAGCTCAAGGTTGAGCTCTGAGAGACAGCACGGTGAAGGGGCTGGGCAGTCAGGGCCCTCACAGTGCCGTGTTTGTACCCATGTACACGTGTATAGAAACCTATAGTGTGTGTGTGTGAATACACATGTATATTATGTAAACATTATTGTAATATTATGTAAATGTTATGTAATATTATGTAAACACTGTATATAATATATTATATGAATATATATATATATATATATACTCTAATCATAATCACAGTACCATTGAGGTCTCTGAGGCTGTCACTCAATAAAGAACATGTCTTTTCCCTATCTGGGTTCTGAACAAGTTAAAAAATAAAATAGAAGAGAAAGCCAGAAGCCAAGATGTCACCTTTGTGGCTGATAAAGCTGGGTAGGAAGACAAAGCCTATGTGAGAGTTATATGAGCTTGCTTCCTGAGCCCCAGAATCAGGTGGGGCTGATTCTCACCCATTCTCAGCAGTGCTCACCAGGGGCAGGGGGTGGAGAGAGGCCAGCACGGAGGGACCTGTTCTGGGAGGACTTTCAGCAGGAAGGATCAGAGAACACGCACTCTCCTTGGCCAGGCCCTGGTCTGAGAGTACACAGGGGACTGAGCTGAATATACCCAGGTGTTTTCCCCAAATTTACCAATGAGATCAATCAGTCCACCTTCAAGGTGTGGCATGTATGAAAGCGGGGAGAGAGAGAGAGAGAGAGAGAGAGACCCAGGGTTATAGTAATCAATCTGTAGCATTTAACCACATGAATTAAATGTATGTTTACAGGTTGTCTCCCACTTTTGACCAGAAGCCCCTTCAGGGAAGGGATTGTGCTTTATTTATCTTTGTTGATCAGTGCCTTGTACTTGGAGGCATGCAAATGTTTGCTGAATGAATATGGACCTGGAGTCCAGACAGCCCCCAGTTCAAACCTCCTTCTCGGCATTACTGTGGAAACACAAGCAGACTATGTACCCAGAAGTTGCAAATGGCTGACAGACCACATCTAACTCAGACGTATGTTTGGCCCACAGAGCATTGGGCCACCACTGTCTTAAAAGTTGTAAATTAGCAGGCAATACTTAAAACTCAGGAAATTTCATATAAAGATCTAGATTTCTAACTTCTGCTGAAAACTTGGAAGACTGGATGTGGTCGATTGATTGCAAAAATGGCCTCAATTCTTCACCCCCTCCCTTTGTCCACACACTTTGCAATGTCACTTTACAGTTCTTCCCATAAAGGGTTGGAGTCTATGTCCCCACCTTTTTCCTCTGGATCAGCCTTGTGACTTGCCTTGGCCAATAGAATATGACAAAAATGACAGTGTGCCAGTCCTGAGCCTGGACCTAAGAGGCCTTGGACAGGTCTACTCTCTCTTTCTTGGAAACCTGCCAAGATCCCATGTGAACAAGCTTGGTCTAGCCTATGGGAAAGTGAGACATCATATAGAACAAAGACAAGTTATTTCACTTGCAGGATTGACAGAGTCATGTCTTAAACCTTCCCTGCAGCCACGCTTTCTTTATCTATGAACTTTAACAAGAATGGTCGTTTTAAATTGTTTGTGTTGTCCTAATTGAGAGGCCTCGACTCTCACTAGTAACATTTCATTGTCATTCTTGGGCTGTTGTTTTTCTCATCACTGAGTTAACGGTGAACCAAAACAAAAGTTCTTATAACCATGACTATCAATAGAGATTGAGAGAGGTATATACGCTAAGCAAAACGAGAGAGTGGAGGGGGAAATGTCATCTTACATCCACTCCCTATATGTACCTCAGTTTAAGCTCTTGATTTAAACCCTCTCAGCTTCTGTTTTTTCTGTAAAATGGGGTTAAATACACTTGCCTTGGAGGATTCTTTAAGAATTGAGTTAGCTTTAACAAAACAGATAGTGGTTTGGTGCATAAATTCTGGAACTAGACTGACAGGGTTTAAATCCCAGATTTCCCACTTATTAACTAAATCCATGCATAGTGCTGAGACAGATGCAAACTGTTCCTAATAGATGTTCAATAAAGTTACTTTAGTCCATACCCCCTGTAAGAATTATTTCTAATCTTTACATTGTTCTAGTAAATGATTTACAATCAAAGCTAATTTTAAAGCAGATTATTATTTTAGAAATATCCTAAGAATAGGGACCAAAACAATGTCAATATGTTGAGTATTAAATAACTTTGATAAGAATTATAAAATATTTATACCTTCTGATCAAGGTACAAACACCTGAAGATAGCCCAGAAAAATAACATAAATGCAAAAACACTTAGATATTTACGGCATCTACTTATGCAATGGAATATTTAGCCGTAAAATAAATATTACTGTGGAAAAACATGAAAATTTGTTCAGAAAATAATGTTAAATGAAAAATACATATATACAAAAGAGTATATACATATTAATTGCAATTCTACAAAAATACAACTACACATTGAAAATGATTGGAAGAGAATATTGAATAATATGAATAGTTGTCATTCCAAGTTTGTAAGATTTTAATAAAATTATCAACAAGTATACTATAATTTTAAAGTTTGGAAAATGCAGATCATTATGCTATGCTATCATAAAAAGTGTAAGTATTCGTAGGCCATTACTCAGAGAGAATAACAATATAGTTTTATTGGTATTTATCAATAAATTTAATTGAGCATTGATACGTTTTATTGGTAAACATAAGAACAAGCTATTACATAAGCAAAATTTTTTATTCTCTTAAAACCTGCAATCTGAATGTTTACACTAGGACTCTTTCCCTCACTCCCACTCCCAAACCCACATTCATTCCTCCTTGTTTTTAAAAATGAAACAGAACAAAACAAAATTCCAATACTTCTAGTTGTTGATCAGACTATATCAGGGGAAATAAAGGTTTCATCCTCACCAGTGACAGCATGTTGTGTTCAGCCCACCAGGTAAGCAGCGTAATCCCATTTCTCTGGGTTCCATGTTGTCTGATGGAACATTCGCACACAGGGCGTCACAGTCACACTCAGCTTTCGGCATGTCCCCCTCTGGTTGCATGTGGAAAAGATCTCCCTCCTCCTGGATACTACTGCTGAGTAGAAGCCACTCCAACATTCTTCCAAAGAAGGTTTGGGTAATTTGTGGTTTATTTGAACAGTGGAGGAAGGGAGGTACACAAAAACCCATGAGAAAGGTATTTGTATTATCCCCAGTTTTATATTTGAGAAAACAGAAATTTGGAGAAGCTACACAATTTGCCTTTGGTCGCACAGCTACCAAAGGGCCATAAAAGAACTTAAACTCAGATCCATCTGATGCTAAAACCTGGCTTTTAACCTTGATGTAAATTTATAAAACATCATAGGAAAGCATGTTAAATATCCAAAGAGTCTGGAATAGACATATTAGAAGATTAATGAAAGGATATTTCATGTTACTATTCTTGGTATGTAGTATAGGTTCCAAAACAAACTTCATTTCCCAAACATTCTTCTCTACTTGGGAAGAAAAACAAACAAACAAAGTTGTGTTTTCTTTTTAAATTGCTCTCAAACCACGGAACTTGCAGTCATGTGATACCAGCTCAGAGCACCAGAAGGGACTTTCAAGGTTATAGAGACCAGTCACCTCCTTTCATAATTGAAGACACTGCAGCTGGGAGAGCCGAGGGTCATGGCCACACAGAGCTCCAGTCCAAGCTTGATTTTGCCAGGCCTCGTTTAACTCCCTCCTGGCCCCTTCCTCAGAGCTTTATCTCTGTTCAGATGATTCTCGGAAGCATTGAAAAATTCACTTGTCCTCTCCCCGTCTCTATCTCCCTCCCTTCCCCAGCCCCCATCAACCACATCCTTGGGCCCTCAGTCATCGTCAAGCTGTCCGCACTTGTTGGGTTGCCTGTTTTCATAGTGCTCCACACGCAGGTGCAGGAAGGGCTGCAGGTGTGAACTTTGATTAGGTGGTGAGAAACTCCCCCAGACCTCAGCTATTCTCAGGTAACCACGTTCTAGGCAGTCTCATCACTCTGCCGCAGACAGTGGGTCCCTGACTCCACCACAAATTTGAAGGCACCTGCATCCAAGATGTCTGCAGAACTGCATCTCCAACCTTTGCACAGATTCACGCCATAGCAAAGGAATGAAATATAACTCTACAAAATACAGAGATCTGTAGAAATACAGATGACGAAGGCCCATTCTTTAACGTTTCAGTGAGACCCAGTCGAAAAATTCTCTACAGAACATACACCAATCAATCTTTTGCCAACAACTTTTGGATGAAACTGCTCTTGACAAGGTCACTACTGTGTTAATAAATCCAATGGCCAATTCTCACTTCTCTTCCACTTGAACCTCAGTAGCATTTGACACAGTTGAAGACAGTATAAGTGCCCAGATAATAATGTCACTTGGCTGAGAGGTTCATGCATGCCTCAGTGACAAAGTTTTGTTAGTTAACACCAAAGTGGACCAGCATTCTTTGTAGTTGTTGAACATATGTTTGTGCTGAAGAGAACTGTGGACATGTCCCTCTATTTTATTGTCTTTAGGAAGTACCACATTTGTCAAGTCATATAAATCTCTTAATAGAAATCTGTTAAGCCTAAGAGGATGTAATATTACAACTACTACCCATACCCCTGCCACTTGGTGTCAGTCCGCTATGCATCAGGAATTGCATAGTCTAGTGGTTAAGGTCACAGACTTACTGGAACCTTCTGGAGCCTCACCAGTTGGGTTCAAATTCTGGCTCTAAGGCCAACCAGCTTAGGGAACAAGAGAAATGTAAAACACGTAAGGCTACCACGAGCAGTTGCCTAAGTTGTTCACTGCAAAAAAGTACTCCACCAACAAGTGAGTGGTGGCTACAATTATACCCACAGTCCTCTCACCAAGCCCTGTGTCCAGTGCAAGTTTATGTCCACCTGAAGGAGGGGGCACTGCTTGCAGAAGTGTGTGTCCATGAGACTTCAGACGAAGTGACTTTTTCTAATTTACACAAAGGTACCAAATGGACTAGCAGCAACTCTGAAACTGGGGCCTCTCTCATCAATATAATTTTGTTGTGGGATCAGTTACCTTTAGAACTTCAATGCCCAGAACACCACCTGGCACACAGCACTCAACAATAATTGTTGAATGAATTAAACAATCTGAGAATTATCTTCATGAAAAAGTTGTAAAAATAATGAACAATAGATCACCGTAGGAACCTCAAAAAATAGTCAAAACTACGTTCATAATAATACTAAGGACTTACTTGTCTGTTTCGCTCATTCTCTACAAGAGTTCAGAGTTCATTGATATGGTTCCGGATTCCACATTGCAACTAACTTCTAAGAAACTATAACATCAATTTTTGGAGTACTTTCAAAGAAAAATATCCACAATGATCTGAAAAGTCTATGAAAATACTTCTTTTTGTTCATGTGAAGCTGAATTTTCTTCATATATTGCATCCAAAACCACACATGGCAAATTGCACCAGACTGAATGCAAAGACAGATATGCAATCTAACTATCATCTATTAAGTTAGACATTAAAGCAATTTGCAAAAATATAAAACAATGGTACTCTTCTCATTAAAACTGTTGTTTAGGAAAACATTTTTTATTTAAGAATGTGTCATTCATAGATGTAGAGAACAAACGTATGGACACCAAAGGGGGAAAGTGGTGGGGTGGTGGTGGTGGGATGAATTGGGAGGTAGGGATAGACATGTATACACTAATATGTATAAAATAGATAACTAATAAGAACCTGCTGTACAAAAAATAAATAAAATAAAATTCAATAAACACACAAACAAAAAAGAACGTGTCATTTATGTTAACATTTAATGGATCTATTATTGTTACTTTGAATGAATTAATATATAAATATTTTGTCATTTATCCATTGTAATTTTAGTTTGGTTAACATTAATAACTACAACGCACATCAACAAAAACTCTTTAGATTTTTCAGTGATTTTTAAGAGTGTAAAGTGGCCCCAAAAAAGTTTGAGATATAAAGCAAACTAGGTTATCAAAAACATCTAGGGAACTTTGTAGAAATACATATTCTGGTGCCCATCCCTCTAGATCCTGATACAGTAGAGCTGGGATAGGGCTCTGAGAATTTGTATTTTATAAAACTCTTCCAGTAATTCTGATTATCGGTCCCTGGTAGAAACAATAAATATAATAGAAGTTCGGGGAAATACAGGCCCAGAGGGGGCATGCACTATAATTGTCAGAGAAAACTTCAGTTATCCAATAAATATTTAACTATCCAAGCACATACAAACTTCCAGGCAATATTGGGAACATTGGCCAAACACAACCCCTATCCGGAAGAAACTCACTGACCAGTGGGAGAGATGAAGAGAGCAGGCAAGAGTTACTGCACACAGTCATGGGGTCTGTGATGGGGAAAACGGGGTGCTGTGGGAACACAGAAGCAGGGCATACCACTTCAGAGAGCTGGCCTTAAATGATGGAAGGTTCTGGAAAACTGAGGGGAAAGGGGTGACAAAGACCTAGATTAAGGGTAATGACTTGGAGGTCGACGGTCACAATGTCCATGTTGTGAGCAGTACATTGACCAACCCGGCTGGCATGGAGGGCTGGCTAAAGAACAGAGCACGATAAGGTCAGGGAGGTTGAGTGGGCCAGACGATGGAGGAGTTTAACGCCAATGAGCTGCTTGGAGTTTGGTGAAGATATGATGAAAGATACGCTTTAGGATTATAACTCTGGTGACATGTGGAGCCTGAGGGGCTGAAGAATGGGAGGCCTGCTAGCTGGCAATTAGAATAATGTGATTCTGGGGGCCATCCAGGACAGGCAGGAGAATAAGCAGCAGTGTTCATGCCCGTGGCCTGAAAGAAATTAGATAAGCTGCTGAAAATCAGACAGTGGGATAAAATAAATTTAATAAACCCTCCCTGAACTTTCTATGCCCCTTTTGTTTAGATTCTGTGAGTCATTTTATAGCAGCGGCTCTTGAAATTTTAGGCTCATGGACTCCTTTGACAATCTGATGAAAGCTTTAAACATTCTCTCCACGGGGGAAGAAAATAAATTAAAGCAAAAAACTATGTGTGACTAGGCAGGATTTTCTCCACTCTCATGTTCCTTTACCCTCTTAGCTTTTTCATCTCCTTCTTTCTAAAAGAGGTGTCATTTGATAAGAGGAAAAAAATTAAAAAATAAAAAAAGATTCAGCAGAATAAGGCACCAGAGTTTTCCTGTACGTGGTAGTGAGTATTAGTAGCAGAAATGTTGGGGGTAGAGATTTCACTCTGAAGTCCAGGAAGCCCCTTCCTAGGGAGCCCAAAAGAAGCAATACGGCGGGGAAACAGGGACAGAGTCCAAGTTTGGTGGAAAAGGAGGGGGAGAACTAGATTACATAGGGTTTGACTGATGCTTCGTGGAGAAAGTAAAGAGCTATATTCTATGAGTAGAGGGACTTCCCA
The DNA here is from genome assembly GCF_949987515.2 of Delphinus delphis. NCBI lineage: Eukaryota > Metazoa > Chordata > Mammalia > Artiodactyla > Delphinidae > Delphinus > Delphinus delphis. The sequence continues at coordinate 74,988,042 of NC_082687.1, forward strand.
GTAGTAAGGCTTTCTTTCCGGAAATGGACTGTAGCTTTATACCCACCAGACATGGTAGTCATAAACAAGAACAGGTGTTACCTCTTTGCTTCTTATCTCAGTTTCTTGTGAGCCCTCATCTGCCACTGCATTTGGGAACTGTCTTCCCCCAGTCAGGGCTGCTGGTCACAGTTGCTCAGGCTGTTCACTGAACAAAACTCTAGGCAGAGGGGACAGTGGAGACTGAAAGCCAGCCTGTGCTGGGCTTGCCAATCTCTGCTGGCTGGTGCGGGGTCAGGTGCACCCAGAGAAGGCAGCATTTCTAATCCTCACAAAGGTGCCCTGCCAGCTGGCATCGCTGTACCACGCGCAAACACTCTTTCTCTTCTCCTGCGTCCTCCTCTTCCTTTTACCCCTGGGGGCCGTGGCAGAGAATGGTCAGTTTGTAAGTCTCCACAATATAAAGTGGTCTGGGGACATTGGCCAGACTCCCATCTCCCTTCCTCTCCCTCCCTTGACTCCTCCTCTGTCTCCCCCTCCTGCCTCTTCCAGAGCCTCTTACACAGACGTCATTCTCTCAGAAAAAGCAGATTGAGGTTAAAAGAGGAAAATTATTCACTACATGACACATGTGCTTCTTCTATCAAGAGCAGAACGGACGAAAGAGAACCAGCAGAATTCAGCAGCCTCCCTCCTCCCCTCAACCCCAGCCTCAAGCTAAGAGAAAAGCTGTGAAAAAGGGCAGCCCATAAACAGTGCCTGAGTAACAGCCACAGGACTGAAACCACAGGAGACCACTGCCTTCTCCCACAGATGTGGGGTGAGTCTGCTTGGCTGGCTTCCAGATCACACACCTGCTGTAAGTCTTTCAGCCAGAATTGGCCCCAAGGCGACTCGAGCTTAATCCCCTCCCCTCTACCTTAGAGGGAACTTTCAAAGTGTGGGAAATGTGAGTGTTACCCCATATGCAAGCCTGGCTGACTTACCCACTTCAGGCTGTCCCCTCCTCCCCCTGAGGAACTGGGCTTCTGCTGCTCTAGACAGTTCCTTTCCTGAGCCCCTTGGTGGGTCTGTTCCCTCTAGGCATCGCATAGAGCAAGCTAAGGTCCAGAGCTTGATTTGGAGCAGAGGAGGAACCTGGTACCACAGGGCTTTTGACTCCAAGGAGATCAGGAATCCACAGTCATCATCATAACAAATGGTGAACACTTATGGTGCACTCCTTACCTACCAAGCCCTTTCCATCCAATGCCTCACCTAATTCTCACAACCTGAGGTATTAGTCTTTCCATTTCATAGATGAAAAAACTGAGACTCAGAAATATTATAAAGCTTGCTCAAGGTCATGGGTTCCTGCCAACTCCACCAACCCATGAGAATTGTCACCTCCTTCCTTAGATATGATCATGTGTCAAACTCTTGCAGGCTTTCTCCAAGGGAAGAGGCCTCTAGGAGTCCATTTCAAAGATTCACACTTGATAGGGATGGCCAGATAATCAGACTAGAAAAGGAAAGAAAAGACTGTCTGGTTAAAGGTTAACTAGACTGTGTCTGACGGTCAGCTGGGGGTGGGGGGAAGGAAGTGCGAGGGTGACTTGTTTCCTGGAACAAGTCTCAATACCATTGCAATCGATCAGAAAATTGCATAGGTGTTTTATCAGGAGCATTGATTTTCTTCCCAGAAAGAGGTTTTGAATTATATCACACACAGAAAGGGTCTGTCCCAGACCAGGTCTGGGACAATTTATCTTTCCAAAGCTATTACAGTGAACATCATATTATATTGATATATACCATGACGATTGCAATTTAATTATGTAAAAATAACACATAATCATGGTGTCACTGTAATCCTGAGAAAGTCAGGATTAACCTATATGCCCTGCCTGTAACAGGTGTTTAACGAATGTTTATTCAGAGAATAAATGAGTGAATGAATGAACTTTTCTGGCAAAGAAATGAGTGAACTAGATCATAGCTGCTCGCAGTGTGATCCAAACACCAGGCAGACAGGTCTTGAGACTGTTACTAGACCACAGCAAGATAAGCACAGAAATCAGGAGTTTAGATTAGAAAGTTTTTTAGCAATTGGATAATGTCTATTGAATCTAATAATAAAAATGGGACTTGCATTTTAAGTCTTTTTTTTTTTTTTGGCAGTGTTGGGTCTTCATTGCTGCTCGGGCTTTCTCTAGTTGCGGTGAGCGGGGGCTACTCTTTGTTGCGGTGCACGGGCTTTTCATTGCGGTGGCTTCTCTCATTGCGGAGAGCGGGCTCTAGGTGTGCGGGTTTCAGTAGTTGCAGCACGTGGGCTCCGTAGTTGTGGCTCACGGGTTCTAGAGCACAGGCTCAGTAGTTGTGGCACACGGGCTTAGTTGCCCTGTGGCATGTGGGATCTTCCCGGACCAGGGCTTGAACCTGTGTCCCCTGCATTGGCAGGCGGATTCTTAACCACTGCGCCACCAGGGAAGTCCCGTATGTCTTTTTTTTACTTCATTTTTTTCCTATTAAATCTTTGTCTTTCCTTCTCTGTCCTCCTCCTCCTTCTTCTTCTTCTTGGAATTTATTGTACTTTTAAGCAGTATTTGTCTGCAATGGTTGGAAATAAAGAAAAAGAAAAGGTCTTTTACCACAGTGGTTTAATCAGAAGATCACAGACCCACTGGAAAGGCCAGATGACTTTCTCACATGAAAAGTTCCATTCTGAAAACCTCCTGGAAGAGAAGAGACCCTGAGTCCATCCTACACAAACCTCCAGCCATTCAACTCTAACAACAGACTTACCCAAGGTGACTGTCATTCTTTGGAGGGGAGGGAAATGGAGGCGTCCATTCAAGGGTCCTCGTCAAACAGCTTCTTAGAGCCATGCCATTGCTTGGAGGCGCAGCTGCCCTCATGCCCTCCTCCCTCCCCCACCCCCCAACTTCAGAACGAACCAGGGAGAATCAGAGACGTTAGCATCAAAGCAGAGCAAAATCCGAGGCTCTGTGTTGTGGCAGGATGGGGGTTTTCTTCCCCTCTCACCCCTCTTTCCTTCCTCCCCAAGGCCCCCTCCCAGCCCTTCCTGGGAGGGAGTCTGGTAAAATGAAAGAAAGTGACTGTGAGAGCCTAACACCAAATAGTTCTGTCTGACAGTTGTCAATAGTAACCAAAGAAAGGTGTGTTTGTTTTATAGCTGTTTCACTCTGAAGGGCTTAAGCCTCCACTGGGACCTTCTACATGGAGCCCAAGGCTGCGGGAAGGGCTGAGAAGGTAGAAGAAGATGGGTTTTGGGGGGGGCGGTCTGTGGGGGGAAGATGGTCGGAGAAGACCAGAGAAAGAGCAGCTGGATGGATGATCTTCAAACTCTGTGATGAACTTACAGGTGACTTGATAGTAAAGTCAAGAACTCTCTGGACCTCACATCTGTCATACTAAGACTTTTCTTTCTAGGACTGGATGTTCCTACAGGCCCTCCAGTTTTGTAACCGAGGAGCTGGAGTGTGGAACCAAATAGGTGGAACCATTCTTGGAAGTGTGGTGTCAGGAGCACAGGCTTGGGCCAGATTGCCTGGACTGAATCTTGACTCTGACACATGCTAGGTGACTGACTTTGGGTAAGTTTCCTCATCTGTAAAATGGGGATGATAACATAAACTTCATCTTGAGTGCTTACAAGAAAATAAATTAACATACATAAAGCACATAGTGCCAGATATATCTGTGGTTTTTACTACAGCTTTAAGCAAGGCCACACACACACACACACACACAAATTTCCCATACACAGTTCAATACATGTCCATAGATGCAATTAACAAACATATGGTTACAGGTTCCTTGGAAAAATCTGGAATAGTTACCATGCTGCCTTTACATACAACAGCATAGGAGTATGTATATTCATTAACATGCCAACATAGAAAGCTGTTCACAATATAGTAAATTTTAAAAAGTAGATTGGAAATCAGATTTTACTATATGATCCTATTTTTTCAAAAATACATGCATAAGTGTATAAGAAAAATTCTGTAGGGGTAAATACAAAAAATGATGTAACAGTGATTTTAATTATTGTCTTTTGCTTTGCTGTTTTTTTCTAATTTTTTAAACAATAAGCAGGGCTTCCCTGGTGGCGCAGTGGTTGAGAGTCCGCCTGCCAATGCAGGGGACGTGGGTTCATGTCCCGGTCTGAGAAGATCCCATGTGCCGCGGAGCGGCTGGGCCCATGAGCCACGGCCACTGGGCCTGCACGTCTGGAGCCTGTGCTCCGCAGCAGGAGGGGCCCCAGCAGTGAGAGGCCCACGTACCGCAAAAAAAAAAAAAAAAAAAAAAAGCATGCAATATTTGTATAATCTGGGGGGACAGATATAGAAATACATATCTATGTAAAGAATCTCTTTCCTCTATGACTGTTTTAACCTGTCACAACCAGGCTGGCTTGCAAGTTTCCCTTCTGAGTATTTGGGTGGAAGAAGGGAGAGCCTCTCTCAGATTCCCCCTGAGCCCATGAAGGCCCAGCTCTGAGTTGTTCAGGGCTCATAGCTCTGGCTGCTGGCTTGTTAATAACACACAAGGCAGCGCTGCTGGCTGGCTGCTGTGTCCTGTGTCTTCCTGCACTTCTACCGTTGCTGGTTTCATGTGTTGGCCTTTCCCTCTGACATTTTCTTTTCTTTTTTTAATCACCTGCCAGTGCCTCTGACGTTTTAAGCAAAGGGTAAACCTTTAAACTTCCATCGTTGAAACCTGAAACTAGGTAGATAGAGGCTGGGAGGTTTGAGGCCAGAGGGAAGATAGAAGAGCTCCTGGGAGCTGAGACCTAGCTCTCAAGGTCCCAGCTTTGCCTGCAGCCAGCTGTGTGTCCTTGGGCAAATTGGAGAGTCAGTTTCCTCATCTGCAAAGTGATGAGCTTGTGTTAAATCCTCCCTGAGTTTTCTTCCAGCTCCAAAAATGTGGGTCTAATAATAGCACATAATAATATAATAATAGTAATAATATATAATACAATATAATATATTATATAAACATTGATACTATATAGTATAATAATTTAACAAAAATAATAGAGAAACGGAAGAAAATGTTCCAGCCATGTTGATTTATATATTATACTCTCAATGGAAGTATACACACACTAACAGAAGGAGAGAAAAAAATTAGTGTGAGTTTGCAGGCAGTATCCAGAGAATTAATGCAAATATGGTTTAGACCTAGATTAACAGATAATTTCCCTCTTTCAGACTTTTCCATTTGTTGATCAGAGACAACCACATAGCAATTTCCAATTTTTTTAAAACACGTTATGATAATAAGAATGATAATATTGACGGCCAGGGCTTAGAAACAGAGACCTCTCTTCTGGTCAGTAACTGTGTGCATGGCCTGGACATGTCACATCACCTTCCTGGGCCTCATCTCTCTCATTTCTTCTTCACAGGGTCGTCTTGAGCCTCAGATGAAAGCTTGCTTAGTGGCATGGAAAAAGGGGAGCTTGGAGCCAAGAGGTCTAAGCACGATCCTGAGTCTGCCAAGTGTCAGTTAAGTGCGCATAGATGAGTCATTTAACCTTCCAGAGCCTTAGCTTCCTTGCCTGTAAAATGGGCCAAATAATAATAACCCACAGCATTGTTGTGACGTCATGGGTGACAACATACACAAAGTACTTGATTGTTTAGAGAGTGCTAAGCAAATACTGGCAATTAGTACCAGAAGGCATGGAAAAGCACTTTGGACACTTCTAAAGTGCTGTATGAATGGATGTGTGTGATGGTGATAATAAGGATTGATTTACTCAAGAAACAGAGGTCAGGGCTTCCCTGGTGGCGCAGTGGTTGAGAGTCCACCTGCCGATGCAGGGGACACGGGTTCGTGCCCCGGTCCGGGAAGATCCCACGTGCCATGGAGTGGCTGGGTCTGTGAGCCATGGCCGCTGAGCCTGTGCATCTGGAGCCTGTGCTCTGCAACGGGAGAGGCCACAGCAGTGAGAGGCCCGTGTACCACAAAAAAAATAAAATAAAAATAAAATAAAAAAGAAATAGAGGTCAGCATCTACTATGGGCATGGCACCATTTCAGATGCTGGAGCAACCAAAGACAGGTGACAGGGGTACCTAGCTACAGAGGGAAATGATGAAAAGGAGGAGAAAACAGGGAAAGAGAGATGTATTTGAGAAGTACATACATGCAGTGATTTATTGGGGGCTTTCCGAAAACTTAATAAAAAACATTGTCAATCAAAATCCTCAGTAAATCTTTAGTTCCCTGAGATGACAGCTTTACCACCCAACAACGGCTCTTTGGTTAATTCCAGTGACTCACTCGTAAATCGCACCCCTCCTGTTTCCATCAGGGTGAAACTTCCACAGAGCAAAGACAGATTAGGGCAACTTACTATGTTCTATTTAAACAACACAGCCATAAAGAGCAAGCACTGCAACTGCATCAGTAGATGGGCTCTAGCATGCTGTAACCTTGCTGTTTCTCACGCCTGTGCTACCACGTCCACACACATATTCTTGGAATTGCTCCACAAGTCCCAGCAGGCAAGCTTTTGGCTCCACTTTGAGTCCTATCTAGACCCTGAGTTCTAGTCATTTCCTTCCTTGTTTTCAGAATCTGTTGGAAACCACTTGCCTGTGTAAACCCCAGCTTCTGTAAATCATGTCACTTTTCTGTGCCAGTCTCTTCTAATCCATCCTTTGGAACAGCCCTAACCCAACAGTCAGGTGGGTTGGAATCCCCCAAGTCAGTCACTTCTGGAGGGAAATGGGTATTGAACACTGATTGTTGTGAAAAGCTGTGTGTCCCTTTTTTGAGGCCAGCAGACAAAAAGTTAAGCCTGCTTTCTTTTCAGAGGGGTGGTTTATTTTTATTTATTTATTTTTTTACTGTACGTGGGCTTCTCACTGTTGTGGCCTCTCCTGTTGCGGAGCACAGGCTCCGGACGCGCAGGCTCAGCAGCCATGGCTCACGGGCCCAGGCACTCCGCGGCATGTGGGAACTTCCCAGACCGGGGCACGAGCCCGTGTCCCCTGCATCGGCAGGTGGACTCCCAACCACTGAGCCACCAGGGAAGCCCGGGGTGGTTTATTTTTAAATGATGCAGTCTGTCTACATCAGCCAGGCTTCTCCTCAATTAAGAGGATAAACTACCAAGTGTCCTCCCTCCCTTTTCCTAATTTATTTCCTTATAGTACTGATCACCCATCCATATTTATCAGATTTGTTTACATAATTATTATCTGCCCATACACAGATATCCCTACCTAACTAGATCCTAAACTCCACAAAAGCAGCAGCTTTGGCTATTTGCAGTCTTGTTGCTAAGAAGGTCACGGTCCAATGGGGGAATGGAAACATGAACACATAATTATGAAACAATATTGTAAATCCAGCGATGGAGAGATGCTCGGATCGATGTCTCTTTTAGTGACGTCCTCTACTTTCTTTGAGAGAACGCAAGAAGCCTAGTATCACCCCCTGAAAGAACAAAAGGAGCCTAGTAAATGCTGAATGAATAAATAAGATAAAGGATTCTCTGTTGATCCCTCCTGTAAGGCACTGAAAGGCACCTGCTTTGTGCTAAGAAAAAATACTGCAAATTATAGAGTACAGGAAACCTGGATTGAAAAGTGAGCTTATAAAAAGTGAACAAGTAAAACCAAACCTCTCTGCTCTCATGAAGCTTAGAGAAAGAACACCCAAAATGTGGTAGGGAGAGTGAGGTGGGCTGAGTCTGCCACCAGCTCATAGATCTTTGGGAAGGTCATTTAACTGTCCCCAGATCTTAATGTCTTCATCCACTAAAGATCAGGATCCTCCCAGCTCTGAGGGAGGATGACAATTGAATGACAGAGATGCCATTTATTGAAAACTTGCTATGTGCCAGACATAGTGCAGACTTTACCTGTATTCATTCTTTTCTTTAATCCTCACCACCCTGTGATGTTATTTTCTCCATTTTACAGATGAGGAAATTGATGTACAGAGAGGCTAGTTAACTTGAACAAGGCTGCAAAGCTACTGAGGGACAGAGCTGAAATTCTGGAAATTTGACTGTACAACCTGAACTTTAAAAAAAAAGTTTTTTGTTTTTTTTTTGCCACACCGTGCGGCATGTGGGATCTTAGCTCCCTGACCAGGGATCAAACCTGGGCCCTTGACAGTGAGAGCACGGAGTCCTAACCGCGGACCACCAGGGAAGTCCTTAAAAACCTTTTAAAATTATGAATTATATCAGGCACACAAAAGAGTGTATAAAACACATAGGAATATTTTTGAAGAATAAATAACAGAAAAAATTAAATGATCATTCTTGTACCCACTTCCCAAACGTAAGAAATAGAACAATACCTGTGACATCCCTGGGTGACCCTGCTCAGTTGTATTCCCTTATCTCCCTAGGAGAGGTAACCACTTAATTAAACGCTGTGTTAATCATTCCCATGCTTTAAAGTGTTTTTGACCCCAAGTATTGTATTGTTAAGCTTTGCTTGCATTTGAACTTCACTTAAATGCAATCATAATACATATATTATTTGACTACTTGCTTTTTTCTCAATATTGTCTACATTAATTTATATCGATACATACAGCTACAGTTCATTCATTTTCATTGTTGCATAGTATTCTATGTGAGAATATACCAAAATTTATTTAGCCATTCTCTCTTGATTACATTGTGTTGTTTGTAGTTTTTGCTATTATCTACAATGCTACTAAGAACGTTTACATGCAGGTCTCCCGGGAAGTCTATGTAAGTATATCTCTAGGGCATGAAATGTCTAGGTCAAGGGTATAGGATATTCAATACTACTAAGTAATGCCAAAATGTTATATCAACTTATATGCCCACAAGAAGCGTATAAGGTTTCCTATTGTTTCATACCCTTGCCAGTGCCTCATAGTCATACTTTTTAATTCTCCGTCAATATGGTAGTAGGAAAATGATATCTCATTGTGGATTTTGTTTGCATTTCCCTGCTACTGGTGAGATTGAGCACCTTTTCTATTGTTTATTGGTTATGCATATTTCTTTTTCTGAGAAATGTGCATTTTTAAAATTGGGCTGTTTTTCTTGATGATTCATAGTAGTTCTTTATATATTATGGATAAAAGCTTTTTAATATAAATATGTCATTAGAAACCCCACAATTCTTGAACTTTGCCCTCCCAGAACTATTCTTTTGCATATTCAGATTAGAATTAATCAGCACACTCCTTTCTCTTCCAAGCAAATAGAAGTAGAGAGTGATATGTCCTGACTTTTGAGGCTCAGGACAGGAGAGTTAGCCAGGCTGCCAAACCCATATCCTTCAGAAGAGTTATGTGTACTCACTTACTACCAGAACATATAGATGACTTTTAATATTTGGTGAGTATATCAGTCAAAATTCCATAGGAAACCAAATTTATTCCAGATGGTTCAGATGAAGAGATCTGAATGAAGGCACTACTTGTAGAGGTCTGGGTTAACACAGGAGGGATGTTGCTGCATCCCAAGACTAGCACCAGCAGGAAGCCATTACTTCCTACAGGACGGAGAGGCAGACAGAGGAAATACCATCCTGGGGCCCCATGAAAGCTGGTGATGTGGAGGAGAAGCTGCTCAGCAGGTGGGAGGGATTCACAGCTATGGACAGATAAGCATCACCCAAGCAGGAAAGAAGTAGGAAAAAACACCCAACTATTCTCTCCTCCTACCCTCTGACTTCCAGCCAGAGTCTCCCACCAGCTGCATCCAAGTAGAAGCCAGCCAGGAAGAGTTCCTGGGTGATGCAGCCCACAGGGTTAGCCTCCCAGCCACAGGGGAGGGCAGCCAAGGGTGGAAAATGGAAACGGGGAGTGGGAACAGCCAGCGGAGACCACCATGGCAGTGGGATAGGAACCACCTGAGACTTTTTCATAGGAAAAGTGACAAAAGGAAGTGCATGAAGGAAGGCTGCCAAGCCCTAATCATTAGCGTGTAACAGGGATCATTCTCACCATCTTAGCTAAGTTAGCGAGTGTAATGAACATTGAATATGATTCACCATATAATTTTTAGCTGGTCAAGTTTAATTAAACCAAAATTACATAGTAAAACTGGGATGTTTTGAAAAGTAACTGTACAAGGGCAATATCTCCATATATCAGTCTGAGTCTCAGTTGCTTATCAACAGAAAGAGAATAATATTTACCTTATGAGCATGTTCTGAGGATTCAATGACATGGTGTATGTAAAGTGCCTACACAAAGCTGGAGCCAGTAGGAATCAAATGTAGTTTGTTTCCACTATCATTACGTGTAATTTTACTCATCTTGCTCTACCTAGCACTGCTACAAATGGCACCTGCTTCTGTGTAGGTTTCCCATCGTGTGGCCCACGATCAACAAGTTCTAGAATATTCTGATCTGATCTAGAATGTTCAGCCTATGTATCTGCATAGAGGTCCACCAAAACCATAATGACACATCCATTTGAACAATAGTTCACAGATATAAAGCTATTATTGTATGAATACTATTGCACGAATTCTTAGAGGAATCCAGGAATTACTGTTTTAAGTTAAGGAAATTGAGGCTGAAAGACACATGACCCAGACTTTGTGACTCCCAAATATGTCTGCCTCTTACTCCCCCATTATTGCTGTCTATCTACCATTAAGGATTATGTCCCATGTCAGGATATATTTTAGAATTGACCAAAACATGAACTTTAGGTTGAATCAGGTACTCTTTAGGAACTTTACGTTACAAGTAATTTCTGTGGCTTGTTTTATCTTTTCTGGTGAAAAACTGCTCAGGATCTTGGCTAGTGATTAATGTTTCTTTGCTTTATCAGAAGAGATACAGCCTGAGGGAAAATAGGACCCTACCCTTGAGTTGCTCTGATCTGACTCAACCCATAAGATAGTCTTCTCGGCACTGGGGATGAACACTTGCAGATGCCCTGTCCCCTCCATCGTATCGTAACCCTATAGATGTGCCACACTGGAACCCTTTCATCCCATCTCATGATGGGTAAAGTGCCCTTCCTTGGTACCAAATCCTTAAAAGGAAAGAACCGGGCTTTCCTCTCCCCTGTCACTCCCTCATTCAAAGGAGATACCTGAAACCTGAGGCGTGGAAAAGTGAAATAAGAAAAAGAGAATTTTTTCCAAGGTTTTTAAAGCATCAAATCATGATGTATTTCATTTCTGCCAATTCACATGCAGTCAACCTATAAAATTATACTTAAAAGCCAAGGTTTAAGGCAGACACCTTTGCAAATGTTGGTGCTCTGTGACGTAGGTGGGTCCCTTTCTTATTGCCAGAAACAAAAATAAAAGGGGAAGATAAAGATCAGACTGGGAATATTTTATTAAAAATAAGTTTTAAAATACAGGGACTAGTAGGGTTGGGGCCTGCAAGGTTACATGAGATGAGATGTGGCAAAACCATACAGCTGGGCTGCTCTGGGCGGAAGTGGGGCACAGTGGTCTCGAGCACAGCTTTGGAGTCTGACAGACCCACTCGAGACTCCTGATGCTGCCACTCACCTGCTGCGCCAGGCCTCAGTTTCCCCGTGTAAGGTGGTGCTCACCCCACAGGGTGAGATAACACACGCCCAGGTGCTTAGCACAGGGGTCAGCACATCTGGAGCCCTCCGCAAACTGTCACCGTTGGGATGCCTTCTGCTTTCTTGTCGCTCAGCCTCATTTCATCACACTAGCTTCGGCCGCCCCATTAGTCAGTACAAAGTAAAGCAGAATAGGATGAGCTACCCACTCAAACCAACCCTTTCACGTAAACAAGAGCATATTTAACGTTGTTATTTAGCATGGTTAGAAATCAGCGTACAATAGTCTACAAAAAGGCACTGAAAGTTTTGAAGGGGAAGAAACAGCCTGAGTCGAGGCAGGAAAAATAGATAAACAGCCATGTAGAACATACACTGCATGGATTCTAACACAATGACCCATTTTTGCTTCTTCCCCACCGCTGTCCCCCACCCCCCAGGGCTGGTGGAGGTCTGTTTCATTCCCATAAGCACTTCGCGGCACATCAGCCCAATTCTTGTCCTTCTTTCCAATTCAGTTCAACACAACTTTGTTTCACTATGCTTCTTTCCCTGAGCTGGGCCCTGGGAACACCGAGATGAACAGGAGGTGGCCCAGCCTTCAAGAATGGTCATCTAGTAGGGGAGACAGATGCCAGCGGGCCACTGTTTCTGCCAGGTCCCATTGCTGGGGAGGGTTTACACGTGGATTCCTGTTCTCAGGTGTGAGGGTTCCCAGAGACAGCCTTTAAGCTTGGCTCCAGCCAGCAAGCAGAGGGCTCATCTGTGGCCCAGATGAAGGCAAAGTCATTTGACCATGCCCTCTATGACCTTCCCTTCCTCCACCGCTTCCACCGTGGAATCACCACCTCTTCCCTCACTTAGAATCAGTTATCTGGGCCCTTCCCATTTTCATATCCCAGCCCCTGCCAATCTCCCTTCAACAAGAAAGAAGGAAAAACTTTGGGACAACCACTGTTAGTCATTAGAAATTTATTCCTGCTATCATGTTAAATACCGCCTACCTTAGACAGGCCCTGAAGGAAAATCTGCAGAAGTTATTTAAGACCATTTGCGATTGTTGGAGAAGAGGAGGCGGGTCAACAGGGATATCACAAGGAGATGCGCTCCCATCGCCTCCCCTGCCTGGCCAGCTTTGAAGCCCTCCAACCCTCTGGATGCCCAACATAGACAGCTGGATATAGTAGCTCTCAAGTCAAGGGACACAGGTGACACAGAGCCGAGGATGGGCTGTAGGACTGGAGAGCTGGAGCTGTCCGGGCGAAGGCAGATATGTCAGTCCCAGAGGATTGAGGGAACCTTGGACGCAGAGACTCAGACCCTGGTCCCAGCCCTTTTCCTGAATGTGGATGGGAGAAGAGGAAAAAGAGAAGGCAGTGTGGAGATGAGCACACATTTGATTTTTGACATCTATTATAGCTATAAAGAATTGACCACATAAGGAAACTGAAAAATTAGTTTGGTTATGTCAGCATAGGTCTAATCATAGTCATTTATGCCAATTGCCTTACCATTGGTGTGTGATGGCATGTTACACCAAACCAATGATGTACTTCCATAAACGTGGTTCAGAGTAGTTATAGGTTTTGATTAGGTGAGTAAATGAAACACTTGGGTTCCAGCCTTCACGATTTCTTAATTTACATAGTCCTCTGTTCTCAGCTTTCACAGATGGTCAATACCATTGCTTTTAAGCTATTAGACAGAATGGTGGTTGGGGGTTGGAGGGATGTCCCTATTGATTCAGTATTTCCCTTGAGAAATTTTTATTATCTAAGCAATTTCTGTATAGTTTTCCTGTTCCCTGTGCTGGGAATTTGTGATTTTTTTTCCATTCAGGTGTTTCATATTCATGAACTAGTAAAAGCTATAAATTCCCTTTTTTCCCTTAAATACATACATATACATGTAGACACCATCCCAATTATTCTGATTAGGTCCTAAAATTAATGAATTATGTTGCCATGCCAGCTCAGTTTAGAGCTCAAATAACAAATTTGCTAAATCACAATTATAGAGACTTTGAGCCTGCTCTTTCACAAGACCTACGACCAGCTAGGAACCCCAGTGTCAGAAGAAGCAGGCAAAGTGCAGTGGTCTCTGAAATGAAAGTAAGACTTCCTCGCGTCTGTTCCAAGTTCTGCTGCTATCACTGCGAGCAGTCTGATTCTCTACCTGAGAGGTTTTCCTTCAATCTGTTTTGGGGAATGACAGAAGAATACTTAGTACACAACTGGAGTTCTTTGGGTGAAAGGCAAAACCATAAGAAATGCGCTTTTTAAAAAAAATAATTACAGAGACATATAATGATAGCTGTTTAAAATCATTAGGCAGTATTAAAGTATCTTATGTCATTGAACTGTATTTTATATACAACTCTGAATAACAAGTGGGTGGAAAATTAATTGCAAGGATCAGTTTACAGTAATTTTAAAATTTGATTACCTAATAAAATCTAGCTGGCAAGTGATTTCAACAAAATTACTACTTCAGACGAAAATACCGACACTACAAACATATGGCAGGGCCCTATAAGGTCATTTCACTCATACATCAATTTGTGTTTGTCAGTAGATAGGAAAAGACTTCCCAAGTGTGAAAACTAATTATACACCAGTGCTATTTATTTTGTTATTATTTAAATACAATGTGTCTTTAAATATGGAATTCTTTGGAAAACTCACTTCATTATCCAAAATTATGGAGACCGCTTTGGTTTTATAATCGAAGGTGAAATATTCATTACAGTTTCCCAAGGGATCTTCTAACTGTAATGGGCAAAGAGTTCTTTGATAGAGTGTATTTCGTAAAAACATCCAGTAGCCAAGTCTCGTCAACAACTGTATCCGAAAGGTTTCCTGCTGCTGCTCACGCTGCTTCAGGCTGCTTAGGACGTGCCCAGAAAGAGCATCGACGCTTGCTGGCTTGCCTGCTCTCCCTGTCCCAGTTAGTCTTTGAGGTAAGTGACTGCTGGGTGGAGTCTTTGGGGTTTAGAGGATCTTGCACTCGTTAACGGAGAAGAACCTCCTTCTGTTGCGTCTCCTGGCCTGGTTGATGGCAGTCCGGACGGCACACTCAAATACCTGCTGTACCCCCCGGTTGCTGAGGGCTGAGCACTCCAGGTAGCCCTTGGCTCTCACCTCCTGGGCCAGTCTCTTTCCTTCTATAGCGTTGACGCAGGAAGCCCTGTGGGGCCCCATCTCCCGCTGGTCAGTCTGGGTGGCCACCACCAGCACGGGGGTGCAGGGCAGGTTGCTCCTGACTTCACCAATCCACTTGTTCTTCAGGTTCAGGAAGGAGTTATGGTTGGCCACAGAGTAGCACATCAGCACCACGTCTGCCTGCTGGTAGGACAGAGGGCGGATACTCCTGAAGGCATCATTGCCAGCTGTGTCCCAGAGACCCAGGCTGATCTGGATGCCATCCATGAAGACGTCTACACCTGTATTTTCATACACTGTGGGCTTGTAGGCCTCTGGGAAGGTCTCTGAGGTGAAGCGCACTAACAGAGAGGTTTTCCCCACAGCAGAGTCTCCCACCAACACACACTTGATAGAACTCAGCATCTTCCCAGCTCGGATTCCTAGGTACAAATTCAGAATTCCGAGGAAAAGAGCCCTCAGTGGGCTGCTGAAGCAAACGCCATTCAGCAACGAGGAATGGAAACCAGATGGATTTGTGCTCTTAGGACCTCTGACAGCAATTTGCAGAATGTTACTTCATGCAGTCCATCCAAGGGAGATGCACCATCTACTTTGGAAATCTCCAAAGGCTGGTCTTCAACTGGAAAAAGAAAAAGAAGGGGAGAACTTGAGTCTTTTTTCCCTTTTTTGCTGATGGGGGAGCTTCCTCATTGGCAAACTGATTAATCAAGGGGTCCACCTCAGTGGACAAGGGTCCTCCCCCCTTGTCTAAGCCACTCTTACCCTCGGCGGGGAAAGCTTGGATCTGTTATACCCCGTACCCACGACCTCACCCAGTCAAGAAGCAGAAGCTGACCTGATCTCTAAAATCAGCCCACGGATAAAAACACGAGCAGTTGCTCTGGTGGCAACGTGAAAAAGACCACAATAGCAACCTAATGTGTGAATGAGACATTTTCAGACTGCTCTCTCCTGGCTTCTGCTCCAAGAAGTGGAGACCACAGCTGACAGTGGTCTCTGCCACTTCAGTCTCTAATGGATCCCAGCCACTTTGGGAACTGCAAACTGATGAGCCGCACGTAGCAGAAGCACTTCCTTTCATTTATTGATTCATCAGCCAGTCCTTGGTTTATGTGGGAATTTGTGCTGAGGTCAGAGAGAAGAAATCACCAGAACTCTAAAAATTTGCTGTGGTTTTTCCCTTGAGGTTTTTCCAAAAATGGGCTATAGATATAATGGAAAGGGCACTGTCCTTGGCATTTTCTGCATCTGAAATCAGACTCCATTACCTATACAACGACATGGCTTTGAGCACTTTGCTTCATCTCCAAGCCTTGGTTTACTCATCTGCAAGATTGTGATAGATTTAGGAACCACTTGTCAGAGATGTTGTGAGGATAAAATTGTTTCTTTCTTTTCTGAACAGCTACCTATGTAATCAGGAACTCTGCTAGGCCCCTGGTTAAACAAAATAACTTGCTTAAAAGCAACCGTATTTGGTGCCTGTCACTTAAACCGGGCCACATGAATATGACGGAATCTGAATTTCTTGAAAGGGTCAAATAAATTCTCATTCACTGCAGGTGAAAGAGCTCCAGACAATGAGATCAGCCTTGGAGACGGTGTCCCGTCTGCCAAGGGATGTCATCACAGGGCCATCCCAGCTTTAGATGAAGGAAAGGTCTTTTGGACCAAATTTCAAAGTAAAGGTTATTAATACAATCTGGGCTTATAACCTCCTCCATTGGCAATCTTCCTGACAGATCACATGTAATGTAGGATAGACACATAGGATAGGTCTCCTTCAAAAGGTAATTTTTAAAATCACTCCTCTAAATCCAGACATTCCCCTCCAAGACATTATTATCTTTGTCTACCTACAGTCTCTGTTTAATTAGACATAATAGCCTTTACAAATGAGTTAATCAAATAAATAATTCACATAATTTTCACAAATTCATTTTTACCACACATAAGCTGGGTGACCTTGGCCAAGTTACTTAACCTCTCTGAGACTCAGTTTCTTCATAAAAATGAAAATAAGAAAAGCACATTCTTGATGGAATTGTTATAACAATTCAGTATGTGGAGAGTCTGGCTTAGCACAGAACCTGGCACATGGGATCTGTGGGCAGGCACCATACTTTTCAACTTCTACTACTATTTATTTAAAATGCCAAATATTGAATGTCCAAGCATTCAAACGGGGGTTGGGACGTCAAATATTCGCCCAGACTCTATCTGAAGACTCACATCTTCATATGGAAATGATAACACAGCAATAATTTATGCTTGTACTTTTACAAGACGTTGTACATTTGAGAATACTCCCTTGATTGTCTTGTGAGAAAGCCCCTTCAGAATGATAGAGCACAAAATGATAATAATAATAACTTATAAAATAAAAAACCAGAGAATTCCCTGGTGGTCCAGAGGTTAGGGCTTGGCGCTTTCACTGCCAGGGCCCAGGTTCAATCCCTGTTCAGGGAACTAAGATCCCATAAGCCGTGTGGCATGGCCAAAAATAAAAAATAATAAAAATAACAAAAAATAAATTAAAAATGAAAACAATGATAGAGCATAATACAAAACTAAGATGAAATTATGACTTTCATTGACTGATTATTATTATTGCAGATTTTAGGTTATCTGGGCTTCGATTGAATCTGAGGCTTACTTCAAAATGCTGATAAAACCCTGATATTTTTTTAAACAGATGAGCCCATGGCAGTCATCTGCCAGGGATAGCCTGTCAATGATAAAGAATACATCTAAATGTCATCCTTCTTGTAAGAGTTTTGGGCAAAGGACTTATGCAGGCAGCAGCCAATTCATTCATTAAGGAAATTGCTTTTGCCGTGAATCTAACACACTTAGATGATTAGGAAATCATTGTGCCACTCAGCAACTCCCGCCAGTGCCTTCTCTCAACAACACTTTCGTAGGCTGGCAGGGACACCACAGCAAGAGCAGGCCCTGCTCGGGATGCGGGGCTCCACGTACTGGGGGGGCTGGGGTGGTGGTAGGGGAGTGGGTGCTTCACTTTGGTTTTTTTTCTTCTGGAGAAAGAGAATCAATTCAAAAAATCTTAAGCAACTTAGTAAAGGAAAACTATAGCCAGTTCTAAGCTTTATCAGTCCAAATTGTCATTCAGTTTTCTTTCTGTAATAGATATACACTTGTACATATCTTCTAAACATCTTCTCCAATTTAAAAATCTTTCTATTTCAACATAATCAACATACTTGCCAGGTTTTAGCTAAATAGCTTTCAATGTTTCAACAATTCATAATTGCACAGCTGTTCCCCACTGCTAGCAGTCTTTGAGTTACTTTCAATATTTCACAATAACTAACAAGTGTTATTTTATACATAAAGTATATATTCATTTATAGAAGTTACTTTTACGTGGAAAAATTGGGGAATACATTTACGAATATGGCCTTACTGGATCAAGGGGTCATTTTGTGACTTTTATTTACATTACTGAGCATCTTCTAAGGGCTGTATACATTATTCATTAGTTGTTTTCTTCGTTTTTAAAAAATGGTTGTTTGGGGCTTCCTGGGTGGCAGGCACCGTATCAGGTCCTGAGAGCGTAACAGTGAGCAAGCTGGCTTCCGTCCGCATGGAGATCAACATTTCACAACTGCAGAGACTTCAGGGGGTAGGGAGTCCTGTCACAGTCACACTGTGAGGCAATGGCAGAGGCAAAGTTAGACCTAAACAGAGGGTGACCCCAAAGCTGCAGCAGCTCCACGTGTCACCCACACCCCATAATTCCCATTGCCCAACCCAAGGCACCTCAAGTAAAACCATGCTTCCTAAGCAAACCCAGTTTTGAGACACTTTTTCCGGCCATCCCTTCCAAACAGGTCCCTACTCCGATTCTCCTCCTACAAATAAGGAGTTCTTGATGTTTACAAGAAGTGTGTTGTGTCTTGATTCGGAAACTGTTTCCACAAGTGTGTTCAGTTTGTGAAAATTCTTCAAGCTACAGACCTATGATGTGTTCACCTTTCTGTACGAAGATTAAACTTCAGGAAAAAGTATTTTTAAAAATAAGGTTACTGCCTTTGCAGGGAACATCTTCTCAAGGAATATTTTATCGTAAGTTTTTCATCTTGCAAGAATTCATTTCACTAATTCTCAACGCTACTTCAGTAATTCCCCTTAGCTCATTTCTAATTGCTATAAATAATAATTAAATTTCTCCTCTGAATCACAAAAAGAAATCACTTTTAAATCAGTTTATTTTTATACACAGATCATCTGTATTCCAAGTGGATTTAATTCTGAAAGTTTGCTTGCAAGACGCTGGTTTGCAGCTTTTATTACTGTTCTCCAGAGTCAAGGTTCTAAGCAGTATTTACATTCCTAAACTTAAAGCTTATTTAATACGATTATATTTGAATTTAAATGGAATATCACTAAGCCCCGAGGCTCTTTGAGCCAGGAGCCCTGCTCCCCTGACCCCAGGCCAAGCAGGGACCCTGGCACCCTTCCCCTCCTCTGTCCCACCCACCCTGCCCTGAATGGTCCCTTCCACTCCCACGAGCACAGTAACTGGACTGTCTCCACAGGTCTAGAGTTCTCAATTTGGTCCAAGTTCAGAGTCAAAAACAAGGCTAGTCAGCCAGGCAACGGCCCAGAGCACCATTTAAGACTCTAGAATCTCATGTCAAACTAATAAAGTGGGCTTCCCTGGTGGCGCAGTGGTTGAGAGTCCGCCTGCCGTTGCGGGGGACACGGGTTCGTGCCCCAGTCCGGGAAGATCCCACATGCCACCCCGCGGCTGGGCCCGTGAGCCATGGCCACTGAGCCTGCGCGTCCGGAGCCTGTGCTCCGCAGCAGGAGAGGCCACAACAGTGAGAGGCCCGCGTACCGCAAACAAACAAACAAACTAATAAAGTGATGGGAAAATGTACCTCTCTCAAAGTAGTTGGAATTTTCTGAAAAACTGCCTGGTGTTAAGGGTGGAACCCCACGAGGCATACTCAGGGAAGGTCACTTGGTCTCTGAACTGCTTTCTAAGGGAATTTCTTTTACTGAAGGACTCATATTTTCTCAGTTGGGTATGAACATTTGGGACCCAAGCTGAATTGTTCAAGGAAAGAAAGCAAAGAGGCAAATACATGCATATCTAACCATTCTAGAATGTAATGACGCTGTAAACCAAAGTTGTCAACTATGGGTCACCTGTGGGCCAAACCCACCATCTGTTTCTGTATGGCCCACAAATTAAGAATGGTTTTTACAATTTTAATCGTTAAAAAAAATCAAAAGAACAGTATTTCATGACATGTGCATATCATATGAAATTCAAATTTGTGCCCATAAAAACATTTTTTTGGATCATAGTCATGATCTTTCATTTACAAATTTTCCATGGCTTCTTTCTTGCTACAACTCAAAGTTGCAACAGAGACTTTATGGCCCACAAAGCCTAAAATATTTACTAGCTGGCCTTTTACAGAAAAAGTTTGACAACCGCTGCTAAATAAAAAGAGGCAATTCAGAGTAAGAAGGAGAGCACAGACCCTGGGATCAGGCAAGCTTGGGTTTGGCCCCAACATCTGCTGCTTACTGTGCGATCTTGGGTGAATTACTTAACGTCTCTGAGTTTTGCACCTTTGTCAAGAGAGGCAGTATAGCTCAGTGATTAAGAGCCTGGACTCTGAAACCATGCTGCCTCCAAAGTCACTAAGCCTTAGCTTCTTCAACTGTAAATAGGCAATACTGATAGTATCATACAAGGTTGTTGTATGGGAATAAATGGGTAAGTGAATGTAAAACACATAGAATGGTACCTGGCACAGAGTAAGTACTATAGAAGTATCTGTTATTTATCTATTTACCTTGAAGTGTTGTAAGATTATTAGAGCTAGAGCTGACATGCAGGCCCAAAGTGAGATGACTGTGAGGCCTGGGGGCCTCGGAGGGAGCCACTGGCAAACAGGAAACAAACACTGGAGGAGAGACAGGTCTGTGAGACAAGGGGACAGTGTGGTGCCAGAGAGATTCCAGGAGAACCAAGGGTAATCTGGCTACATTATACAGGATGAGAATGAGTGAGAAGGGAAGAAGGATGGCAGCGAGAATTCTTATTCTTCCACAAACTTTGACATGAAATATTTAGTTACACACATATTCTTGTCTATGTTGTTTATAATGGGAAAAAATTATTAAAGAACAGGTGGTTCTTGGATAAACTAATTAGTTTATTCCTGTAATCAATACGCTTTAAAATAACAGAGTATAAGTATATTAACTTAACTGACACAGGAAAAGTGTCCCTATGCTGAATGGGATAAAAGCCGTTTTCAAAATATGTACAGTATGATTCCACAGTTATGAAAACATCTAGAGCAGTATATATACCAACATGTTAGGATGAATTGTCTACGGTCCTGAGATTGTAACTGATTCTAATTTTCTTCTCCTTGCTTCTGTGCATTTTAAAATAAAATTAAAATAAAACAAAACACATTTTAAAAGCATGAGTTCTGTGTACAATTTTGAAGCGCTTTGTGTGTGTTCCTTTGTTTTTTAAGTTTGGCTTGAAAAGGCAGAAAAGGCTGATCTGAGGGCCCTTTAAGCTAGAGAATATCTATGAGCCCCCATCATGTCCGATACAATAATTTTCTATATCTGTACAGCTGAATTTGTTTAAAATTCCTAGAAGCACTATCTCTGGCTTCTGGTTCTTTTTTAAGGGACAAGCTAAGCTGAGTAATTATGCCTCCTCTCACAAATGTCCTAAGCCCATCTCTCTTTTTCCTCCTCATTAGAGAGTTTTTGAAGTCTTTTCTATATTTTTTTAGATATTCAAAGAAGTTTGAATACGGCCTGGGTGTTTGATGACATTAAGGAACTATTGCTGATTTTGTTAGGTGATAATCACATTGTAGTCATATACTTTTTTTTAATATATTTATTTTTTAAATTTATTTTTGGCTGTGTTGGGTCTTTGTTGCTGCGTGTGGGCTTTCTCTAGTTGTGGCGAGCAGAGGCTACTCTTTATTGCGGTATGCAGGCTTCTCATTGCGGTGGCTTCTCTTGTTGCAGAGCATGGGCTCTAGGCGCACGGGCTTCAGTAGTTGTGGCACGTGGGCTACTAGTTGTGGCTTGCGGGCCCTAGAGCGCAGACTCAGTAGTTGCAGAGCACGGGCTTAGTTGCTTCGCGGCATGCGGGATCTTCCCAGACCAGGGTTTGAACCCATGTCCCCTGCATTGGCAGGTGGATTTTTTAAATATATATATATATTTATTTATTTATGGCCGTGTTGGGTCTTCGTTTCTGTGCGAGGCTTTCTCTAGTTGTGGCAAGTGGGGGCCACTCTTCATCGCGGTGCGCAGGCCTCTCACTATTGTGGCCTCTCTTGTTACGGAGCACAGGCTCCAGACGCGCAGGCTCAGTAATTGTGGCTCACGGGCCCAGTAGCTCCGCGGCATGTGGGGTCTTCCCAGACCAGGCCTCGATCCCGTGTCCCCTGCATTGGCAGGCAGATTCTCAACGACTGCGCCACTAGGGAAGCCTCGGCAGGTGGATTCTTAACCACTGTGCCACCAGGGAAGCCCAGTCATACACATTTTTAAAGTCCTTATCAGACAGCTGAAATAAATATGATGTCTGGGATTTTTTTAGATTGTTCCAGAAAAGAAAAAAAGAACTAAGGATGATGGATGAAATAAGACTGGGAAAATATTGAGAACTGTTGATGTTGAATGATGGTACATGGGGGTATGTTAGTCTATTCTCACTATTTTTATATATATTCAAATTTTTTCATGATAGAAGTTTTAAAGGGTGGGAACTTTTGTTTTCTATAGCATTTTGTCCAAGCTGTGGTTTCATTCTCATCTTTAGTTTTAGAGAAAATGAAGAAAAGTATCACTAAAAAATAAAAAGTATACTTTGCGCCTCAGTGACTTGTTCAAGTATTGGAAGGAATGTTGATACATCAAATAAGTGACATAAAGGTAGACAGTGCAAAGGCTTAGAGCCTGCCTCCTGGTGGAAGGGAGACAGAGGAGAAAAAGGTGAGGATTCCCAGCCAAGTCATAAAGAGAAAGCCTTGAGTTTCAAGTACAAGCTCTACCTGCATCTCAATAAGACATCACCATCTGCCCCTGGGAAGTAAAGGCCATGGATAGAAAGTATTCTAGTCAAAGGATACTCTTGAAGTTACTTTGAGATTATGTGAACTTCCTAACTGGTATAACTATGTTCACTAACTTCCCTTGGCCCTCCTTGCCCCAGTTCTGCAGAATTAGCTCTTTGCAAAACAGCAAAAAGTAATAATGAAAATAACTTAAAAAAAAAAAAAGAAAGAAAAGAAACTCAGGAGTGAAAATGGACTACCCACATAAAACCAGATCACATCAAAGCAACTCTGAGAATGAGGAAGACCCATGGCCCTGGGGGTCTTTCTTTTTGTCTGAAAAGGTGAAGAGGTAGAAAAGAGTTTCTACCTTCAGATTTTATGTTTTCCCCTTAGACTTAAAGTAGCTCCATCTGATCTTTACTTACTGTGAAAATATGAAATCTACCTGATACCTGGGTAGACCTCCACCAAGCCCATGGTAACTCCCAGCTCTAAAGCACCACCTGTAATGAAGAAAACCATCACATCCCAGGGTTCCCTCATCCCCCCCACCACCAGAACCACCACCACCACCACCACCACCATCATTCAACACACATACTCAAACCATTAGTGGTGAGCAACATTTCCTCCCTTATTTGCTGATCCAATCAGACTGAAGATGGCCTCCTCACTTTGGCTAACTCTTCCCCTCATTTTGTCTGAGTCATCTCTACATACCTTTTTTTCCTGAGTATAAAAGTAGTTAATACATGTTATGGAACATTTCAAAAATACTGAACTATCTAAACGACCTAAAGGAGAAATGCAACTGCCACCTAAAACCAAAAGCTGCGAGATATTAATGTACCTTTTCCTGTTTCGTTTTTTCAGTGTCATTTTTTGCCAATACTAATATCGTACTTTATATATAGTTTGGCATCTTGCTTTCTTATTTAACATTTACATCATAAATATTTCTTATATCATTGAGATCCTTTGAACATAATTTTAATGACTGTCATATTTCATTATATGAACATAGCATTATTTATTGAACCAACTGACTATTATTTAAATTGTTTCTAATTTTTACTATAATAACACTGAGTGAACATTTAAAAATAAATTTGTACAAATATACAATTATTTCTTTAGTATAAATAGGTATGAGCACAATTACTGGAACAAGAAAGATGAAAAACATGGACAAATTGGTACTCCATAAGTAGTATATGAGAGTTTTCATTTTACCACACTGCCATCATTGGGTATAATATTTGCCAGTTTGATCTGTTTTCATTTGCGACTAGTGAAAATTAAAATTCATCTCTTTGTTGACCACTTACATTTTTTCTTTCGTAAGTCACCTACTTTGCCTACTTTTCTAGTAAGGTGGTCATCATTTCTTAAATATTTTTAAAAATCTTTTTAGAGATTAAGGATATTAATCCTCTCTTGGTTAAATAAATATGTAGCTTTTTTTCTTCATACGTTTTGCGTCCGTGAATTCTGGTAATTCCCCCAAATCCTGGTACTCCCCCATTATTGAGCAACCACTAAATAGAATGTGAAATAGCATGTCCCCTGATTGTGGAAAGAAACTTAGCACGGTTAGATACCTGAAAGGTCATCTAGTTCAACCTACTCATTTTCCCATGAGGAAACCAAGGCCCAGGTTTCCTCATTTTCCCATGAGGAAACCAAGGCCCACCAAGGTGGTTTAGGTAGTGGGGGCTGACTTGAAGCCCAGAAACTGGATCACTGAGCCAGCACTCTTTCCATCTACACAGTATTTTTTCACATATATGTCATCTACATTTTATTTATTTATTTATTTATTTATTTATTTATTTATTTATTTATTGCGGTACGCAGGCCTCTCACTGCTGTGGCCTCTCCCATTGCAGAGCACAGGCTCCGGACGCGCAGGCTCAGTGGCCATGGCTCACGGGTCCAGCTGCTCCGCGGCATGTGGGATCCTCCCGGACCGGGGCACGAACCCGTGTCCCCTGCATCGGCAGGCGGACTCTCAACCACTGCGCCACCAGGGAAGCCCTGTTATCTACATTTTATATCCCATACTTAATTTCCTTAATTTTAAAATGTAAACCCTTATAGATAGCTTAGATATATGTTCCAAATTGGTGGCTTTTTACTCAGAAGATAACTCCCAGTATTAATATAAAACTATTTTTCAAACAGATGTTCTCTTTCTACTTAACTTCCTTTGAGAGATAGATCATCTCTCTTTAGGGGCAACCATTAAGATTTCCAACATTCTCTAGAATTAGGGTAAACCCTTAATTTACAGATTGCTCAAACTGTAAAAGAAGTCAAGGTATTTTGTTCAGGATATTTAGCCCAGAGCACTGCATGGAGTGAGGTGATTTGGTTTCAGCTTCAAAGTATAAAATTGCTGATATTCCATCATTTGCAGAGCCCAGGTTGTGGAATTGAGGTCTTGGTTAGATTCTCATCTCTATCGCTGACTAGCAGTATAACCTTTGGCAACTCACATAACAAGAACTGTAAAATGTGGATAATAGTGAATAGTTTGAAGGATTTTTAAGGCAATTAAAAAGATTCTATCTCTCATGCCTAGCGGCATGCCTGACCCTTAGTAGATAAGGATAATAATAAACACATTGGTCAGATACTGTTTAAAGTGCTTTATGAAAATTAGCTCATTAATCATTACAACAATACTATGTGCTCGGGACTTTCCTGGTGGCGCAGTGGTTAAGAATCTGCCTGCCAATGCAGGGGACATGGGTTTGAGCCCTGGTCTGGGAATATCCCACATGCCATGGAGCAACTAAGCCTATGCAACACAACTACTGAGTCTGCACTCTAGAGCCCGTGAGCCACAACTACTGAGTCCACGTGCCACAACTACTGAAGCCCTTGTGCCTAGAGCCCGTGCTCCACAACAAGAGAATCCACTGCAATGAGAAGCCCAGGCACCACAACAAAGAGTAGCCCCCGCTTGCCGCAACTAGAGAAAGCCTGTGCACAGCAACAAAGACCCAACACAGCCAAAAATGAATAAAGAAAGAAAATAAAATGATACTATGTGCTCAATACATTGTTGTTATTTTACAGCCAGGGAAACTAAGGCACAGAGAAGTAAAGTAACTTGCCCAAGAGGACAAGCTAGTGAGGAGGGCTTGCCTCCAAACCCATTCACAGAGTTGTCTCTATCTCCCCTCCCACTGTCTCTCATCTGGGGGAAACGTACCTACCTTTGCAACCTTGATGAAACTAAGCAATCTGCTGCTATCTGATGCTTGTGTGCCCCTAAAATTCATATGGTGATGGTATTAGGAGGTGGGGCCTTTGAGAGGTGATTAGGTCATGAGGGTGGAGCCCTCATCAGTGGAATTAGTGCACTTATAAAGGAGCCCCAGAGAGCTCCTTTGCCCCTTCCACCATATGAGGACACAGTGAGAAGGCACCATCAATGAATCAGGAAGCAAGCTCTCACTAGACACTGAATCTGCCAGGGCCATCATTTTGGACTCCCCAACCTCCAGAACTGGGAGAAATAAATTTCTATTGTTTATAAGCCACCTAGTCTGTGGCATTTTGTTATAACAGCTCAAATAGACTAAGACACAATCCTAAAATAAAGGCAGCAGATGAGGAGGGAGAGCTGGAAAGACGTTTTTCAGCTGGTGGGTGTTTTCTTTCTTACTATAGGCCTTATTTCTAACAACATTTGAAAGATCTCTCCCTTAAGCAGACTCTCTCAGACACCATTGGAAGATGTACGGAAGAATGCCATCTTTGTAGAAGGCAATATGACAGAATTCAGTGGCACATTTTGTGTTTTTGATACCCGGAGCTGATCATTTTTTAACCTCCCTCATTTTAATGGTAAAATTAGCTTCAGTAATAACGTGTAAGAGTCAGGAACAGTCATTATTTCCTTGACTCATTCTGTAGCTTTAAAATAAACAAGTAACAATTTACAAGAAAGATAAATTTCAATTTTTAAAGTATTATTCAAGTGCAATAAAATATTTTCTGTACAAACTAAAACTTGCAATTACCGATCAGAAATATCACACTTTGCAATTTGCACTCTGCTTCACTGTTTTAAATTTAAACACAAAACTCCAAAAAGTCACATAGAATAACAGAATTGAAGTAAGTCAAGTTCTGTTTCATAGTCTCTAAAATCATTGTGCTATCATTCTTTAATTCTAATGTACTGTTTAGGAATCAGTAAACAGGAATCAGGAATACGTAGTGCCATAAGGTTGGGGAATCACAATATACCCCAGAAGTCAGCTCTAATGGAATCCATACACGCCCCTAAGCATTACTCTAACTTTATCACTGCCAGCACATGGTGATAATAAAAAGCAAACACCCATTGATTTTATTATTGTCTTTAAATTCTCAGCAGATGATGTACTCCCTCACTGCCTATACCTGGAGTGGACCCCTTCTACCCCCATGTCCTTGGTATATCCCTGCTAGTAGCTATCAAAATTTTAAATGCATGTACCTTGCAACCCAGCAATTCTAACTCTTTAAATCTATTGTCTTGTTGTACCTATACAAGTAGTCAAGAAATATGTGCAAGAATTTCATTGCAGGACTTCCCTGGTGGCACAGTGGTTAAGAATCCACCTGCCAATGCAGGTGACATGGGTTCAAACCCTGGTCTGGGAAGATCCCACATGCCACAGAGCAACTAAGCCCGTGAGCCGCAATTGCTAAGCCTGCACTCTGGAGCCCGCGAGCCACAACTTCTGAGCCCCCGTGCCACAACTACTGAAGCCCACGTGCCTAGAGTCCGTGCTCCACAAGAGAAGCCACCGCAACGAGAAGCCCCCGCACCATGACGAAGAATAGCCCCCGCTCACTGCAACTAGAGAAAGCCCACGAGCAGCAACAAAGACCCAACGTAGCCAAAGATAAGTAAATAAAAATAAATAAATCTATTTTAAAAATATTTTGAAAAATAGAATTTCATTGCGGTATTATTCACAACAGCCAAAAAAAAAAAAAAAAGAACTGAGGATAACTAAAAGGTATCAAAAGGCAGTGGTTAAATTAATTCTGTTGTATCCATACAGTGGAATCTGATACAGCATTAAAAAGAATTAGGATAGGGGTGGGAGGGGGGAATAGGTGAAGGGGATTAAGAGGTACAAACCTCTAGTTGTAAAATAAATGTCACAGGAATGTAATACAACAGCATAAGGACTATGGTCAATAATACTGTAATAACTTTGTATGGGAACAGATGGTTACCAGAATTATTGTGGTGATCATTTCACAGTGCATGCAAATGTCAAATCACTATGTAGTACACCTGAAATTAATGTAATATTGTATGTCAACTATATTTTGAATAAAAAAATAGAATTAGGTTAACCTTGTACGTATTGTGAGGAAGTGTACCCATGATATATTAGTAACTGAAAAAGGAAGCAGTTGAATGATTCATTAAAGAATCTCATTTATGTAGAAAAATAAATGTACAAGCCTGGTCTGATGCCCTTGAATGCCCAAAATGGTCAGAATGGCATGGATTCAGGCATAGGAAAGGTATCTGTGCAATGGTGGACAAAACCAGACTTGCTGTGAATTCTAGCTCATCCAATACGTGTTCCTCTACAGATAAAATTGTACTGAGGGCACAGCAGTTACTCCTTAAATTGTCTAAGGGAGAAGAGGAACAAAGAGGAATAACCTAAGAACACAAGTCTGTACAGCCTTTCTTAGGTTTTTAAAATCCCCTTTTGGGATATCAATGTATATACTTTCTATATTAATTATATTGCAGATATAATACACAGCAGTGGGATTAACTATCTCCCTAGATGCATCAACTGTCTCCCTAGATGCTCAACTTCTCCCAGGAAACTGGGAGAAACAAGTTCGTAATGACCCTGAAACTATCAAGATACTCCAGAGCAAAATTCTTTTCTTTTGCTGTTTAATTCATTGCTTATGCATACATAGTGTTCCATGAACATTAAGTTCCAAATCCATAGACGTCTAAAAGAATGACAGGATGTCTGCCTTTAATTGGCTTTAAACTAGGAATACTTTTTTTTTTTTTTTTTTGCGGTACGCGGGCCTCTCACCGCTGTGGCCTCTCCCGTTGCGGAGCACAGGCTCCGGACGCGCAGGCTCAGCGGCCATGGCTCACGGGCCCAGCCGCTCCGCGGCATGAGGGATCCTCCCGGACCGGGGCACGAACCCGTGTCCCCTGCATCGGCAGGCGGACTCTCAACCACTGCGCCACCAGGGAAGCCTAGGAATACTTTTAAAGAGACTAATGGGGAGAAAAGATAACAAAGAAACTGTTAATATAGTTTAGACTGGGCTTAGAGGTTTTTTAAAAATTTTTTTTCCTACTTTGTTAATAATGTCTCTAACCCTCACTTTTTTATTGTGGTTGTTTTCTATAGAAGAAATGACTTCTTGAGGAGAGGTAATGCGATCGCCATGCAAAGGTAGCTGGTATGGCTGTACTTCATCATACTAAGGCCCCATGTAGCTGGGACCTTAGAGAATAAAATCCTAAACTAGAGAGAAAAGAAGCAACCTTCCGCATACAAATGACCTTACGCTCAGCTTCATCCCAGAAAAAATTAAAATTTAAATGGACAAGTGCCATGATAAAGGTAAGTGAAGAATGCCAAGAGAATGCTGAGGACAGAGTGCTTAAATCTTCAAGGGCAGTGGGAGTGGGAAAGGCAGAAAGGAGAGACATCTGAGATCGGTCTCAGAGGGGAGAGAAAATGTGATTGGTGGACTGCATCCAGACCGAGGAAGCAGCCGGTGCCCAGGTGTGCAGGGGCGAAGGTTCTGTGTATTTGGAGGGTAGAGAGTTGGCTTTTGCGGCTGAAGCACAGGCGGGAGACGAATTGGAAAGGAACAGTGGGGCCAATTTGTGAATGCTAAGTATAAAATAACCTCCTTCCCGCCAGCTCTCTCATTACTTTCTCCTCTTCCCCACTCCACCTAGCCATTGCTGCCCTGGGACTATGAAATATCCCCCAAACTCTCCCTGCCTTTCCTCACTCAGTAATCTTTATTTTTGTTCTTTTTTTTTTTGAATTATTAAATTTTATTTTATTTTTTATACAGCAGGTTCTTATTAGTTATCTATTTTATACATATTAGTGTATACATGCCAATCCCAATCTCCCAATTCATCACACCATCACCACCTCCCCGCCACTTTCCCCCCTTGGTGTCCATACACCTTTGCTCTCTACATCTGTCTCTATTTCTGCCCTGCAAACTGGTTCATCTGTACCATTTTTCTAGATTCCACATATACGCGTTAATATACGATATTTGTTTTTCTCTTTCTGACTTACTTCACTCTGTATGACAGTCCCTAGATCCATCCACATCTCTACAAATGACCCAATTTCGCTCGTTTTTATGGCTGAGTAACATTCCATTGTACATATGTACCACATCTTCTTTATCCATTCGTCTGTCAATGGGCATTTAGGTTGCTTCCATGACCTGGCTATTCTAAACAGTGCTACAATGAACATGGGGGTGCACGTGTTTTTCTGAATTATGCTTTTCTCTGGGTATATGCCCAGGAGTGGGATTGCTGGGTCGTATGGTAATTCTATTTTTAGTTTTTTAAGGAACCTCCATACTGTTCTCCATAGTGGCTGTATCAATTTGCATTCCTACCAGCAGTGCAAGAGGGTTCCCTTTTCTCCACACCCTCTCCAGCATTTGTTGTTTGGAGATTTTATGATGATGCCCATTCTAACTGGTGTGAGGTGATACCTCATTGTAGTTTTGATTTGTGTTCCTCTAATGATTAGTGATGTTGAACATCCTTTCATGTGCCTCTTAGCCATCTGTATGTCTTCTCTGGAGAAATGTCTATTTAGGTCCAACCCATTTTTGGATTGGGTTGTTTTTTTTTTTTTTTTTTTTTTTTTTTTTTTTTTTTTTTTTTTTTTTTTTTGCGGTGCGCGAGCCTCTCACTGTTGTGGCCTCTCCCGTTGCGGAGCACAGGCTTCGGATGCGCAGGCTCAGCGGCCATGGCGCACGGGCCCAGCCACTCCGCGGCATGTGGGATCCTCCCGGACTGGGGCACGAACCCGCTTCCCCTGCATTGGCAGGCAGACTCTCAACCACTGCGCCACCAGGGAAGCCGGGTTGTTTGTTTTTTAATGTTGCCTCACTTAGTAATCTTAAGTGTGTCACTCTCATCTCCTAAAGTACAATCTTCTCTGCTCTGACTCTTCCTGGTAAAGTTCTACCTGTCTCAGACCCCAGCTCAGACACCTCCTCCAGGAGGCCTTCCAGAAACTCCTCGTAAGCATTATTTTTCTCCCTTATTTGAGCTCACATGTAATCTTTAAATGTTTTTATGTTTACCTTTTTGAATAGTTAATATAATACACACCTATGGTAAAATTCAAAGAGTACAAAAGTGAAAAATATGTCGTCCTCCTCTGCCTGCCCTCCAGGGCCCCAGGCCATTTTCCCAGAGGCAACCACTGTATTAAGTTTTTCATGCATTTTCCCAAAGCTATTACATTATGGCACGTATTCACAAACATATATACGAATGCATATGTGTAATTATCCTAACACACACACTCGCTCTTTTTTTTAGTATACAAACTGCAGCATACTATTCTATACTCCCTGCTGCTTTTCTCACTTAATTTTTTCCTTATCACCAGATTTTCAGGCATACCTCAAAGGTACGGCAGGTTCGGGTTCCAGACCACCACAATAAAGCAATATCACAATAAAGTGAGTCACATGAATTTTCTGGTTTCCCAGTGTGTATTAGTTATGTTTACACTAGACTAGACCGTAGTCTATTAAGTGTGCAATAGCATTTTGTCTTAAAAATAATGTACATGACTTAATTTAAAAATGCTTTATTGCTAAAAAATGCTAACCATCATCTGAGCCTTCATCAAGTCATAAACTTTTTGCTGATGGAGGGTCTTGCCTCCATGTTGATGCTGGCCGACTGATCAGGGTGATAGTTGCTGGAGGCTGGGAGGCTGTGGTAGTTTCTTAAAATAAGACAGCAACGAAGTTTACGACATCGATGGGCTCTGCCTTTCATGAACGATTTCTCTGTAGCATGCGATGCTGTTCGATAACATATTACCCACAGTGGAACTTCTTTCAAAATTGTAGTCAGTGCTCTCAACCCCTGCTGCTTCTTTGAGAACAGATATTAACAGAAAAGAGCATGAAGAGGCAGACAGCTCAACCTTCCTGCCGCAGATGCCCTTTCCCTACTCCCGGGCTTTTCTTCTTGCCTTCCCTAGCTTGTCCTTCCTTCTCTACCCACTAACTTGACCCAGAGGCATGGATGCTAAAAAGCCCTCAGCCTGGGTGCAGGAGCCAAACAAGCACAAGGGGCCCCAGCTGGTGTCGGATTTCAAGACAGTGTTCAGTTGCAACCATCTTAGCTGTACACATAGAAACAGAATTTGTACCTCTTTTGTCGGGAACATGTCCCAGTCCAATTTAGAGTCCACTGGCCTAATTTATGACAGAAAGAACTTGCGAACACTTTGCACTTCAGAGAGTTTTCAGAGGCTGATTGGAGAAAACACCCAGGCCCTTTACAGACCTCAGCAGCAGGACAGCTAGGCAGCCAAGGTGGCAGAGAGGCCCAAAGGGGAATGTCACATAGACCCCACAAAATCCCTCAGAACTCTAAGGCGTGCTCCTGGCTTTCCTCGAGACAGAAAGCAGCCTTTGGCCACGTCACTCATTTGCCTCCCAAATGTCCACACTGAGAAGTTCTCAGGCCTTGTAAAGCATTCCCCATAACATTAAAATGGCCAGGTCCTAACAGGGAGAGGGACTGGATAACTATTGAATATCTGCTCTTGGCAGGGTAACTTGCGACTCTCTGTAGATTATCCAGAGCTCCCACCTGGAGTTTGATGTTCACCCTTTATGCCAACTCTCACACCTCCACACAGCTATTATCAACATGTATGAAACCAGGAGGCCTAACTGTAAATGTATTTCTAGCAGCAGGGACTTCCAGAAAACACACTTCCTGTGGAATGGACTTGCCACTTCTGTTCATTTTTGCCCTCATTTGCCTTAACTTTTTAAACACAAGACTACTTGCCAGAAAGGATAACTTTTCAAAGGAGAAAAACATACACCTCTTTTATCATTAAACACCTTATTATTTTAGAAAAATATTTAGTAATGTGGAAAAAAGGTATATGACAACATTGTTACATGAAAAAAAGCAAGTTCAAAACAGTACGTGAAACATGATCCTGATTTTTTCAATAAAAATATAGAGAGGAGTAAGAAGCTAAACCCAGATGCTAGCAATGCTCTGATTGGTGCAGTTATAGATTTTTTGTGTGCTTATCTATGTTTTACAAATTTCCTTCAAAAACATATACTGCTTCGGTAATAAAAGGGAGTTGTAAAAGTAACTCACGACTCTTTGTAAAAGAAAATATAAATGCATCCCGCAGTTTCTTCCTGGATAGAAATAGGATTTGCTAGTATCACCAGATACTGTAGTCACGTTCAAGAAAGTATGACACAGGAGACCTGGATCCTGGGTCAGGATTAGTCCCTGACTAACGAAATGACCCTGAACCAGTCCAGGATACCCCTCCCACCACAGGCACCTCATCTGTCAGATGAGCAGGTCTCACTGGGTCTGTAAGTCCCTTTCTTAGTCTGGAACTCCTCATAGCTCTTTCAGATACCACTCATGTAAAAACAAAACAAAAAACACCTTGGAATATTCCAGTGATTTGGACTGTGCCTCTACCACCTTGCTCAACATGCTAGAAAAATTCCTGGGGAAACTCAGACCCTAGGAAAAGAGGTTCCTTGCGTAACAGAGATAGTTGCCACAGTTAGGATTTATGGCAACACCTTTCCTTTTGTCATTGAGTACCAGAAAGTTCAAGGGCATGCTTTATCCTAAGGCCCACTTCCTCTCTATGGTCTTGTGAATGGGATCAAAATACAGGAAGCCTATTAGCCAAGATTCTTTGGCCATTGACAATGCATGGACGGGCACTGCCAGAGTACGATTCTCAGACTTGCTTGTTTTCTATGTTTCCATGGATCACCAACCCTCTTTTTTCTGATCAATATCTCTTCATATAAATCCAGCTTCTCAGGAGATGACGCTCAGTCATCTTCATGTACTAGGCCACTCAAGTCTTGCCTTAGTGGTACGAGCCCACCTGAAATTACTTTCAAGAGACAATAGTAAATTACTTTCAATAGACATTTCAGGGTTCCTCAGGGTTCAGGGTTCCAAAAGAAACCTCAGGACATCAGCATTAGCCAACTTCTCATGTCCATAATTCCAAAGTGAACTGAAATGCATCAGAAGATAATCCCCTAAACTCATTCCACCTTCCTGTAACTACCTCTTCACTTGTACATTTTGCTTGTAACACTCACATATCTCATGCAGACATCCATCAGAACACTTCTTTTGGGTTTATCAACCCCAAAGTGCTTACCTTGTAAGATTAAATTTGAAAACCTCCCAGTGAACTGTTCAGTGTTCCATTTCCCATGAAGCTTTACTAGCCTGGCCCGTGAGTATGTGTGTGTGTGCGCACGGGTGGGCGTAATCAGGAAGTAGAGGAGTGAGACTCACACTTGCTATTTTGTTTTTTGGGGGGGGGCTGCACCATGCATCCTGTGGGATTTTAGTTCCCCAACTAGGGATTGAACCCGGGTTGTTGGCAGTGAGAGTCTGGAGTCCTAACCACTGGACCACCAGGGAATTCCCCACACTTGCTATTTTTCTAAAATAAGGTCCCAGGAAACTTTACGATCACAGAGTCAACTGTCAGTAGGCAAACTATGTCCCTTCCTTTTTGCATCATGGGGCACAGAAAGAGATAGAGGGCTTCCTTTCTCTATCACATGCAAAATCTGTTATCCCATCTCCTCATTCTAATGATATTCTCCTGGCTGAATTCCAGGGTCTTCTCGACTATGAGTCATCACCGCTACTTGCGCATAGAATTGAATGTTCAGGGTT
The DNA here is from genome assembly GCF_949987515.2 of Delphinus delphis. Lineage (NCBI taxonomy): Eukaryota > Metazoa > Chordata > Mammalia > Artiodactyla > Delphinidae > Delphinus > Delphinus delphis. Next base: position 75,022,799 of record NC_082687.1, read on the forward strand.
CCTCATTTTGAAGCAGGACAGCTGTTCAGAAGCATCTGATAAGATCCCCACAGCACAGTTCTTGATCTGGGATCATCCAGAGGCCCAGCTCAGGGGAGCCCTCCCCACAGGGAGATGGCAAAGGAAGCAGCTTCCCAATCAATCAGCAGTAGCTGCCATAGCTGCCAATAAGGAGCCCCTGCAAGAAAGTCTGACGCGTGGGCTTTCCGACCAGCTGGCACAGCGGGCACAGCATGTCTCCTTCGGGGGTCAGCCTTACCAGAAGGTACCCGACTCCACAGGGGACATCGGGGTAATGGGAAGTCCCGTCCCGACTGCGCATCCCTCCCACCACTGAAACAGCCCTTTCTCCAGAGGCTCAGTGCTTTGTTGAAACGCGAATATCCTTGGAAGATAAAGCCCTTTTTACCCTTTCCACGTTTATACGAATGTGCTTCAAGTCTCTCTCTATCCTCAAAGCCAGTTTTGATTGGAGGAGGAGAAAGTTTCACCAAAAAACAAAAACTGTATACAAAGAGAGGTAAGGCATTGGGCATTAATCCCATCTAAATCCAGGCCCCTGCTAAACTAGAATAGCACTAGGGGCCTATCGGTCTCCTGTATTGTCTGTGGATTGATAATCTGAAGGGTCACTGATCTGAATTGTCAATAATACCATTCATGTGCTCATTCCTCCAATATGTACTACACTCTGACTACATGCTGGGCACTATACTAAATGTTGCAGGGGGACTAGAGAAAGCTGAAGAATTCTAATCCATCTCAAAGTCAAGTGTCCAACGTGTGGATTCATAACACTGGGTTCATAACACTGATCATGACTAAGGTATTAAGGAAGTACTCGGTGTTTATTCACTGCATTTGCTACTCACCCCACAGTGCTGTGATATACCATTAGCCCTGGGAAGTATCATTATTCTCAATTTACAGATAATTTTTTTTTTTTTTGGCCGTGCCACGCGGCTTCCGGGATTTTAGTTCCGCAACCAGTGATGGCACCCGGGGCTGTGGCAGTGAAGCGCCAAGTCCTAACCACTGGACCACCAGGGAATTCCCTCCGTTTACAGATAAATTGATCAATGTCCAGGGGGTAAAGTCTGTGATCTCCAAATTTGAGCATCATCAAAATTAGAGGTTGTTTAAAACGTTTTCCTGGGCCCCTCATGGGGACATACACATTCAGTAGGTCTGGGAAGAACCAGAGAAGCTATTTTTAAAGTACTAGGATGACTCAGAAGCATAGTCAAATTGGAGAAACAATGTTACACATCTAAGCACAGCTTTCTCAGACAGCTTTACATCTGACCTTCACAATCTGGGTAGTAAGAATTATTATATTATTATCCCCAACTTACATGTGAAGCAGCTTCAGCACAAACACACAAAAAGACAATCGCCCCCCACCCCCCAAAAAAACAAAACAAAACAAATTCTCTCTTTCTCCATTTTCTTTCCTTCTTTTTCATCTGTTGCAAACAAAGCAATGGAACTACCATAACGGATCATCTCATAAACAATCATTTATGACATCGCTCTTTGCAAAGTCTCTTCTGGTCTTTGTACAGTACTATCTACAGAAGAGTAATCAAACAACTTGCTATGAATCTAAATAAAACTACCCCCAGACATCAACCAGTGTCTTTCTTCATACTTCATTTTGCCATTAAAAATAATCAACATTAAAGATACTTAAGAGACATAACAACTGTATAATGGATGGACTTTGTTTAAATATTGAATTAAATAAGTCAATTATGAAAAGGTATGTTTGAGACGATCAGGTAGATACGATTATAGATTGGGTATTAGAAAGTTCCAAGGCATTACTGCTAATTTTGTTAGGTGGGCTAATGGCCACATGGTAGTGTAAGAAAATATTCTCGATTTCAGAGATGCATAGCGTATGTGGGTAAAGTGACATGATGTCTAGAATTTACTTTAAAGTACTTCAGCAAAGGGGGAAGAAGATGAAACAAATATGGCAGGATCTTGACAGTTGCTGGATTTGGGTGATGAGCTTATGGGAACTTTTAGATGTGTTTGAAATTTTTATAATAATACAATTTTTAAAAAAAATCAATACCTTCACTTCTCCAAGTGCCATTTTCCCCTCGTAAAGGCAAGTTGTCAACTCTTATTAAAATAGCGTGTCAGTAAGCTATTCCCTTCACATCTATTTTTTCTTATTTGTTCTTTAAAAAGGGTTTTTATTTTTTAAACTAATAGCCATGGAACATACTTATACTAAATATTTCTTTGTTTATCTGAAACTCAATATCTAACTAGTATCCTAGTTTTTTATTTGCTAGATCTGGCAACCCTAGACAAGGGGGAAAAGCCCTAATCAGGAGTCAGGATATTTGAGTTCAATTTCATCTCTGTCATTGGCCTCATAACCAGGAGTAACTACTCACCTCTAGGTGCTTCCTTCATCACGCATAAGACAGGAGGGTTTCATTCTGGCTCAAAATATTATGAAATGTAGATACTACTCTTATTCCAACTCCTTGGGTAGAAAATACCTTTTAAATAAGTATTCCTAAGTGACTTCTTCTCTTCAGGGGAATGCTGAGAGGGAAATTCAAAAAAGCAAAGACATATTGCCCCCAAAACATCAGGCTGATAAACCAAGCCATCGACAGCACCATTTATTGAGTGCCTACACGGTGCCAAATCCTGAAGCAAGCACTTTTATTTATTTTTATTTTTATTCATTTATTGCGGTACGCGGGCCTCTCACTGTTGTGACCTCTCCTGCAGCGGAGCACAGGCTCCGGACGCGCAGGCTCAGCGGTCATGGCTCACGGGCCCAGCCGCTCCGCGGCATGTGGGATCTTCCCGGACCGGGGCACGAACCCGTGTCCCCTGCATCGGCAGGCGGACTCTCAACCACTATGCCACCAGGGAAGCCCAAGCACTTTTATATATGACCTAATTTTATCCTCACAACTATCCCACAAGGTAAATAATACTATCCCCCTTTTGCAGATGTGATGACTGAGATCCAGAGAAATTAATAACTTAACCCTGGTTAACTCCAAAGCCCTGAGCTTTACACCACACCTCCATGCTTCCAATTCTCTCATGCAGAGAGGATCAGGAAATGGAAGGCAGAACTGAGCTAGTGGATGGTTTCTAGCTCCTAAATCAAGCCTTTAGGTTTGTCTCTTGTGAGTGAATCCCCATGGTGCTGTGCTGGGTTATTAATGTTAAAACACAAATAGTTTACAGTGGGTGTTAGAACTGCAAAGAAAGCAAAATGTCCAACTACTTACTGGCTCTCATTTTATCTATTGATATTTATCGATTTTATCTATTATTTAACCAGCTTTTATTAATTGCTTCCTAGATGCACAGCACTACACTGGTCATTGTGAGAGATTCCCTGCTCTCCTGGAATTTAGCCTATTGTGGAGATAAGATATAAATGCTTGAGTCAGGCAATTAACAACTAAAGACATTAGGTACACTTAATTACTTAGGTACACCAAAGAGTGAAACAGATCAGAAACACAATAGGATTTTAAAAGGAAGGGAATCATTAAAAACAAACAAACAGGGCTTCCCTGGTAGCGCAGTGGTTGAGAGTCCGCCTGCCGATGTAGGGGACACGGGTTCGTGCCCCAGTCCGGGAAGATCCCACATGCCGCGGAGCGGCTGGGCCCGTGAGCCATGGACGCTGAGTCTGCGCGTCCGGAGCCTGTGCTCCGCAGCGGGAGAGGCCACAACAGTGAGAGGCCCGCGTACCGCAAAAAAACAAAACAAAAACCAAAATAAACAAACAAGCAAAAGCCGAAAAAACAAAAAAGGAAAAACAAAAAAAAGAAAAAAGGATGGAGGTACACATGGGCTGAGGGCACTGAAAAGAACTTGCGAAGAAGTAAGACTTAAACTAGGCTGTGAGGGGAAGGATTTGAAAAGGTTGGAGACAAAGGAAAAGGTCTTCTAGGCAAGTGGAACCACCTAAGGACTCCCAGAGAAAGTTACCTAGAATAGAGTCTCGAGGCGAAAGGAGTTGGAAAGGTAACAAGAGAGGGATTGGCATGCGCAAAAGCACAGAGGACTGTGACCAAAGATGTGTTTAGGGACCAAGTAGATCAGTGTGCCTAGACCCCAGACCAGAGTTGAAGATGTGGTAGGAAATGTGAATGAGAAGGTAGACCTTGTACCTGTAAGGAATTGGAAGCTACTGATGGCTTTTGGGTGGGGAAATATGTTCAAATTAATGTCTGGGTATAATTGGTCCAGCTTTAAAACAATGTTAGGTAAAACACTGTTTGTTTCATTCAATACACAAAATATATATACTGAGGGCCTAGTGTACTAATATACAAAAATGAATAGAACACAGTTCCTACTCTTGAGAAATTTACAATCCAATGAGAGACCACCAATTACAAGATAATGTAAGTTGTTCCTCAATTTAATTTATGACATTATCTGTGGCAGGCATTGTTAGTTTTCTACTCAATATCCAAGCCTCTCTTTGTCATTAATAATATAATCCAATTTTGTTTGTAGGACTTTGTGCAAAGCCTTAGGCAATGGATCATTCTTGGCCTATGCCACTGTTTCTCAACCTTTTTTTCATTATCATCCACCTCAGAGCATTTTTAGACACCTTTTCCCTAATCACCCCACTCATGAAATTTTAATGCCGTAAATATACTCTACGTCTGTTTATGTATTGTATGCGTACCTGTGCTACATACCTAAGAAGAGTAATATCTTTTTTTCTGCCTCTCTTCCCCACCAATAAACAATTCTCCCCCTTAGGGATTATCATCACCATCCCATCTACCCTCACCCCATCCCTACCCTAACTGAATTCCTCCCTTTGCTTCCCTGTCGGGAATGCATGGTCTAAGGCCATTATATAACAATTCTACTTCCTGTTTCCTCACCCTCCTCACAGCTGGCCTGGCCACGTAACCCAGTCCTAGCAATGACGTGAAGGTTGATATCTGTTTAGGAGATCTCTGGGAAAATTCTTGCTTTCCTAGAAAAAGCAACAGCCATTGCCAGATCAGCTTCCTTTCCACCTCCACCCAATTCTACACCTCTCGATGGAGGCACAAGGCTCAAAGCTGCAGCAGCCATCTTGCAACTATGATGAAAGACGTGAGAACTGCAAAGGCAGTATCACTGAGCCACTGAACCAGTGGCAGAACGCAGATCTCCAGACTTCTTATGTGGGAATCCAGATTTTTTGTAAGTGACCATTAGGTATTGTATAAGTTGCAACTGAAACATTGCTAACTGATATGTTGTCTGTCTCATGAACCATAGCTTGTCTGACATGACCATGAATTATTGTTAAACCAAAGCCAGAGAGAAACACAAACAAAAGCAAAAACATGTGATCAGGAATATTACACAAGCAAACAGGAGATTTCACTCATGTTTAAAAGGAAAATGCTTTCCTTCACTAAACTAATCAACTTTTCAAATAATCGTAAAGTATTCCAACTAATATTTAGCATTTGAAACTAACAAACTTTAAGATACTTGATATTACTGTGTAGAAAAATGGTCATAAAAGGCTACGAGATAATTTTCCTACTTTATACCAAATGAATGATTTGCCTAGTAGGTATGTGTTTCAAAATATTTGAAAGTCAGTTATTTCTAAATTAAATATTTAAGATGCATAAGGAATATGTGCCTCTTAAAGGATCCCTTTGGGAATCTTTTCACATGTTAAAATTTTTTAGATAATCCTCTATATTCATCATTCGAATATTTTATATTTTACTTAAATTCTGATACTAGCTAAAGCTAATTCTCTCTTATTTTAAAAATATAAACCAAACCTATTTAATAACTCCAACATCTCTCATTAAAAGTGATTTTCAAGGTTCAAGATAAAAGAAACTCAAAATGCCTTTAAACCTAAAGATCTACTAAATCTTAAAAGATAAAATTTAATTATAGGCTTAGGGCTTTCAAGCATTAGGTTTTCTTCAAAATATCAAAATTATTCTCACATCAAAATCATTTTACTAGTTTCACTATTAACCTCACACCATAAATTGACTTTCTTTTAATAAGGATTTTTTACCTTTTTTATTATAAAAGTAATATATGCAAATCACAGAAAATACATGAAAAATTAAAATCATTTTAAAATCATACGTAATCTTATTATACACTAGATGATAACTTTAACATATTGGTTTATCTACCTTCATATTCTGAACTCATGTATAAAAATATATAGGTCTTTTTAAACAAAAATATGTAATTTTGTACTCAAATTTTTTTCTCACATATTAAACATTCTTCAAAAAATACCTTAATGAATATTTAATAGGAATATAATTTATTTAATCATGCCTTTCATTTTAAATGATTTTTAGGTTTTTCTATTATAAAAAAATCATTGTGTTAAAAAGCTTTGCTTTTATAATAAAACACTTATTGTTTTCTTAGGACTAATTCTTAGAAGCAGTCACAGTATATGAACATTTTAAGGCTATTGCTTCATACTGCCCAGTTACTTGCAATTTTTCTGAAAATAAGCCTTTCTATAGCCATCTAAAGTAATTTAAAATAATAATTTAGAACAAAGCTTATTATGTGGTGAGCAGAAGGGTTCATTCAACTCTTTTTTCCTGACTGGTGATATTATTTATAAATTGTACTTCAGCCAATATTTTATAGGAAAAGGAAAAACTTGATAATAATTGAAAAGTTCTTGATCAAACTCTAAAAGACTATGAAGGCAAGTGAATTTGCTATGTTATTTATTCTGCATTTTAGTAATTAATTTGTTAAAGATCTAGCATTTAAGAATCGTTAAGCACTCTCAAAATTAGCAAAAGAAACAAGAAGTAATTATAATTGGTAGATAAAATAATGAGCTACATACCTGTTGAGAAATAAAACCAGTCATGACCAAATACATAAAGGAAGTAGCACTAACGTTTAAACTTCCAAACAGCGTGAATGAATGTAGGAAGGAATTTTAAATATGATCACTTCAGCCCTCTAAAGAAAGGAATGGTAAATCAGAGGAAGCTTTAATATAATATAACTTCTTAAGGTTGGCTGGTCACAGGTCAGAAAAAAAAATTGAACATCAGCTTAAGCTAAAAATGCTGGTGACTTTTTTCATGAGTACAATTGCACAATCTAGTTTCTAAACTGAAAACCACAAGAGTCTAGCCCCTGTTGGAAGAGAAACTTTTGTTTTTCCTTCCATATCTATGTGTGTTGGGTCTTTCCTAGATGAGATGTCAAATGGGTAGCCCTTGGGGAAATCCAAAACTCTTGGTTTGGGTTTTGAACTTTTGGTCCAAGTTTTACACAGAACTCCCCTGCCACCATGACAAAACTGTCCATGTATTTTCATGGCTCTAGAATTTAATAGAAACTTTGCCACAATCTACATCTTGAAATCATTTTTCCTGAGATGTAGAGGATGAAAAGGAAAAAAAGATAGCTATGGGACTCAGAAAAGATACCATAGTTGCTTGCCCTTCATTAATTCAAGTGATCCATTTAAGCATCAGCTGTATTTCTCTTATATTAAGATTAAGCTCCTTTCTATAGATTCTGCACATTTTGAAGGGAAAGCACTAACATGATGGTGTTTTTAATAAAAAGTTAAATACTCATAAATAAAATGTATACACGTATATTTAGGTTAAAAGGCATATGCCACATTTTGTTACAATGAACATGTATTGCTATTATATTTTTAAAGTCAACATTATTGCAGATATTTCTCTGATATTACCAGATATTCTGTGTATAGGAAGAGTGACAGTATCATTTTAGTAAACGTAGGAAGTTGTGGTACTGTCAACATGTAAGGTTTTTCTGCCTTTCCCCTCCTATTTCCCGTATATACGTCCAACACCCTCTTCTACACCCTTATTACAGCCAGAGAAAGAGAGAGCGAGAAAGAAAGACTGTCATCGTAAATTACAGCAAGTTACTGTCCAAAGTTATTGGAGTTTGAGGAAAATCAGGTTTTATCCCCAAAATGTATACCAAAGGGGATTTCTAGACCCTTTAAGGGTTTCTGCAGCTGATGACAGTGGTTTGACATCATTTAAATTTGAATCCAAATATATGGCTCTCCTTTTCCTTGTTAGAAGGACTAATCTCAGGCATTCTTATACTTCTCAATCATGGCTGAAATCATTTTCAGCTCCAGATTGGAACAAAGACAGGCAGGATTTTTTGTGGCAACTGAGAAAAAGATTTATGATAAGATATGTGTATTTAGAAGTGCTCAAGAAGGCAGAAGTTAGAATAGCACTGGTGAAAGCAAAGGAAAAGCAGGGATCCTGCCCAAAAGAAAGGAGCCTCTGAAAGAAAGGAAAAGCCTCAAGGAAGAGATACAAGATACATGCCAGTCAGTTCCCCACAACAGCAACTAGTTTGCTAGACATAATGTCGAAGCAGGGGAAGCAATCTCCAGGAGACAAGGGGGTGGAGAGTTTGCCACTGGTCTTTGGTGTACATGGAATATTTCTGTTCTGTGGGCTATAACTGAGGATTCTATGATGCAGTGTTATTATTTAAATGCATTAAATGTATTAAAATACACTGAATACATTGAAAAATACATTGAATACATTGAACTGAAATTGGCAGGAGACCTAGTCATGGGTGTACAATAATTTAAATGGTTGTAGAAGTTGAGGCGCACTAATTACTTGAATATATTTGTTACAGATTTTCCTTTTCTACCTCAAAGAAAGACGTATAATTCTTACACTATGCCAGACCAAGAGAAGCCTGACTCATATTTCACAATTTTTTTTTATCCTGTTGCACATACTTTTTCTCTGGAGAGTTGAAGACTGGGTGCATTTCCCCTCCCCATCCTGTATCTCCCCCACTCCATCAACATGACAGATTTGGGACAAATCTTCACACCCTGCCTGAGCCCCTATCAACATCTAAGTGGATAGATTAACACAGGCATGAACTTTCAGCCGAAAAAACCCAGGTCCCCAAACTGCAAATCAAGTACCCACTAACAGAAGATGGTCAACTGGGCTTCTGTGGTCTAAAGGCTACACAGGAAAAGTACTATCTCCAAAGTCATCAGGGCCCAAACAGATGTTCAGCTTCAGATAGGAAAACCAGCATTTAACACTCAGAAGCGATCACATTACACACAGGCCTTTCCCCTCTAAAAGCAGCCTGGCTGGGTATCCAATACTGAATACCACTCACTATACTCTGGGGTTAGCCAGACTGGTATTTACAAACTGCCTGCATTTCTTGTGCCAAGTAGGTACCACATGACAGTAAATAAGACATTAAAATAGAATCTTAGAGATGTTTTCCCAGATGGCTACTGATCCTGGCTTCACATGAGAGAATTCAGAATTAAGGACGTAGAACATTAGTCATATATACTCTGAAGAGAACAAGCTCTAGCTCCGCATGTTTACCGAACTTGAGGATCCAGTGCTATAAAATTACACACGTACCTGCCATGTTGTCCTCATTTTAGCCATCAACTGGAGAGTCAACTTTTCTCTTTAGCAGCTAAATCCAACATCAACAATAACCAGCACTTTCTCAATTTCTGCAATGCCCTCTCTGCTATACTGACAGCTTCTCAGGCAGGATTTCTTAATATGAGGCCTCTGGACTACAGATTGTCCATGGATACACTCTAGAGGATCCCTGAATCTCCTAAAAGTGTATGACAAATGTGCATGTTCTTGTACGTGTTCTTTTTCTTGGGGATACGGTCTTTGGTTCTCATCAGATTCTCAAAGGAATTTATGACCAAAAAAGTGATTAGGAAATACTGCTCTAAAGTGTAAGCCAATTAGTCCATGAAACACCCTGTAAAGTAGGGAAAAGGACAGTCAGCAGGCAAGGCAGAAGGAGGTCTGACTTCAGGTGCCAGACCCTTGCATATCCAACAGACCCTGACTCCAAGGCTAAGGGTTGTTGATTTGTCCTTGTTTTATCATGTCATGTCCCAAGAGACTACTGCCCCGACAGGGAATGTGAAATCCTTTTTAAAGTTAAACAACTTTCAGTGTAAAGTTGAAAGAACCCAAGATATTAAAGGCGATTTGAGAGCTTATTACTGTCACTAAAGTTCTAAAGCCAGGTGAAGTCGATAATCTCAGTGCCATGGCTTCTGCTACTGCCATGTCATTTACTTTCAATATGTTTATTTTGTGATACGTACACTGTTGTTATGGCACACGTCTGATTGTTATTACTACTTTGAGTGCTACAGTTCTGTATATAAAGTACTGCATTTCATTAAAAATGGGCTTTCTTTCCTTCTTTAATGTGATATTATCATACACTAAGGCCCGAATGTTTTCTGAACATAGCACCGCGTATTCTACTCAGGTTTATTGTTGATTACCACCTCCCAATGATTTGAAATAGAATATTCATGGGTCCTAGACTCTCCCTTTAACCATTTTTCTCTGTGCTTCCCCTTGTAGTTCCCCTGTTCACAGTTACTTTCAGCTGGTCCAAATGCCTGACAAAACTTACTTAACTACAGAAGGGAATTTTATGGCACGAACTATATTCCCCTTTAAGGAGTATCCTAAGAAGAGTCTCCAGTTTTTAGTTTGTTTCTATAGATTTAACAGAATAACTTGTCCCTTCTGGGCTGTCTCTGTTGTCCTACCTCTTTTACATCATAAGCCCTTCGATCCTAAGCCTCAGGGTAACAGGTTCACCCCCGACACACACAGGTAAACACACTGAGATTCGAGAACGCATGATTTAGAAGAATCATTTTCTTTCTGCTTGGAGCCCTATTGTTTTGGGATCTAAATGGAACTATTTTCACATCCATGTGGTTCACCTCTGAGATCAGCATCTCCCTGTCTCTTCCCAAGAAATGTTCTCTCCTCTCTCTCCGGCCTTCGACAGTAGCTTTTCTCTGGGCTCTTTCTCAATCTCCACCGACTGCGTTAGCAAATCCTCCGTAGGCAGCCAGTCACTTCTTTCTTCCTGAGCTGCCCTAATGAAACCTACTTAGCATTCACCACTCCAGACTGCCTAGATCCTAACTCCCTTTACAATACCCTTTCCTGCCCAGGGTTCACAGTACACATCTGCATGTCAAAAGCAAGCCCCATCTGGTCCACAAATCTTCCCCTTAGCCTTCCCCTTAAATATTAAAACTACTTAAGACCACTTATTTACAGGCTTTCTCCATAGTTTTTAATGCACACACACCACTTCTACAATACATGAAGTAAAAAAAAATTCTACTATTTCACCATTCTACCACACCAAATGCTTTATTTTTTTATGCTCACATTTAAATCTCATTCATAACGAAACCAGAATGTAAGTGAAAATTGTAATCCTGATTTTCTAATTTAACACCGTATCAAATATATTTTCATAACTACTGTTAATTATGACCTTTAATGACCGTAAAATATTCCACACAGTTAGTGCTGCCAGATCGCTTTTGCTTAATATTTAGGTTATTTTCAGATTTTTCTGTTATAATAACAATACAGTGAACATGTTCATGCATGTTATTTTTTTTCCTTCTTTGAATTATTTATTTAGAATAAATTCCCAGAGGTAGAATTAATGGATCAAAGCATTTCATTTTTTAGAAAAATTTTTTGTATTGTGACCACACTGCACAGCATGCAGGATGGTTCCCCAACCAGGGATCGAACCCAGGCCTCTGCAGTGAAAGCTCTGAATCCTAACCACTAGGCCACCAGGGAACTCCCTGGTATGAGCATTTTAATGGCTCTTGACACATTTTGCCAAGTTGCCATGATTGTATTTTACACATTTCCTCGGTGTTATTCTAGTAAATGTTTATTCAACAGGCTTTCCTCAAAAAAAAAGAAAAAAATTGTGGAGAGCCTGGTTGACAGTGTTTGCCAATTTTTGTGGTGTAAATACTCATGCCATGGCCAGTTTCACTGAATACAAAGTTGGAAAGAGATACTTAATAGCACATCATTGTATAATATTCCTATCACACAGGTAAATTGGAGTAGATAACTTCAAAAGCACAGATGACAGTAAAAATATGGTAAATAATCAGGAGTAATGAGTGTTGAGTATTACCTTTATTTTTAATATAATTTACTTAACTGTGATTTACAGAATTTAATTTTCTTTTTTTTTGCGGTACACGGGCCTCTCACTGTTGTGGCCTCTCGCGTTGTGGAGCACAGGCTCCGGACGCGCAGGCTCAGTGGCCATGGCTCACGGGCCCAGCCGCTCCGTGGCATGTGGGATCTTCCCGGACCGGGGCACGAACCCGTGTCCCCTGCATCGGCAGGCGGACTCTCAACCACTGCGCCACCAGGGAAGCCCAGAATTTAATTTTTAATAGTGACTGTGTTTAACAACTGGCTTGTAAAATTTCTGGAAATATCACAATCAGCTCTTGTAAGCAAGTGCAGTCTCCCGCACACCACAGTGTGTATCTCACTTGATATTTTGCAAAAGCACGTCTTTTTTTTTTTTTTTTTCCATTGGAGCCATTGAAAATTCACCTGATTCTCTCTGTGCCACAAGCAATAACCATGCTTTTAGGTTAGCAGATTATGATAATGCATAATGAATAAAACAAAAAGTTGGAGCAGGAGGTCTATCTGGGTCAATTCATTCTGCCCACCCTCCTCCAAGAGGGATAATGCTCTCTTCATGCATTCATCTTACTAGTGTCTTTCCATGGGTCACCTGTTAAAAACTACTCAATCATTTATTTTCTCAGACAATGACTGAATGGATGATTATACATAGTTCTCATGGGAAATGACATGAAAACCATATTCATGTTACTTAACCACTCTTTGTTGGTTTTCTTTTCTATGAAATGGGGAAGAGGTCACTGCTGACTGCAGATTTACAAGAAACTAAGTTTAGTGATAAGAAGACTTCAACTTATGATCTAAGAAATTGAGCATTCTGTAATGCTTTGAAATTTTATTCCAAAAGTAATTCATCAGTATTCTGTTTTACTGGAAAAGAGAAATGGGAGAGTAATTTGGTACTTTCTCACATGAAAGTAAATTCCTTTCTTTGGGCTTTCCCTGAGTGAGACTGAACTGTCTCTACATGTCTATAACACTTCAGAATTTTTTAAGTGGTGCCCTACATTTGCATGTTAAAATGTAAAAATGGTTGACAAAGACTCTAAACATGCTCATATCCTTGACCAAATCATCCCACTCCCAGAAATTCTCCTAAGAAATAAATTCAAAACAAAGGAAAATGCTTTTGTGTGACGATATTATTCACAATAAAGGGAAGATCATTTTACCCCATTTCAACACTTACTCAACTTACCATCTCAGTGCTGGGGGCCCTGGTAGGAGAGCTCTGGATCAATGGCTCCCAAAAGTTCACCCACAGAACAACTGTCTCCAAGTCACCTGGGGGAAAAAAAAATTGTATTTTTATCACACAGATTCCTGGACCCCACTCCAGGGTTGGGGTGTGAGGCATGAGAATTGCTATTTTTGAAAAACTTCCCAAAGGGTTTTCATGTCCAGCCAGCTTGAGGAACTATGATTCCAGGCCAGAACCAGACAAATCAAACTGTCTCTGAACAATGATCGAAATCCGGGAACAGTATGACAACTTCTTATGTGAGGCATCAAGAAGTTGCTCGGGGCATTCAAGCAGCTGTTGGAGTCAAATGACTTAAGAGCCTCAGCGGAGGAGCCTTAATTCTGGCACCTTCCATGGCCCCCTATTCACCCTTTCCACCTCTGACTGCCCCACCCCTTCACTGCCCAGCCCAGCGCTCAATACTGCCAGGCTGCCTTCCAGCACGATCCACTTTGGCATCCCATCCTGACTTGTGTCCGCCTGTTTCCATACACAAAGTCCCCAAAATTTCCTCCCTTAGGATATTAGTGGGGATCTAGAAAGAAAAACAGTATTATGATTTGACCAAAGTAATCTGCATGTATAATTGAGAATCCCCTGCATAACGACCATACCGGCCATATTTGCATTTTTAAAGGGCACTTACTAACTCAAAAGAATCTCTGATCTGGAGAGCGGTACAGGAAAGCAGGATGCTTTTTAATGTTGGCTTTCATCCAGACCCAAGCATCAAGAACTCAAACAAGCACTCTGGGCACTCATTGTCAAAATGGTCCCAATTCCTAAATAGAAGTGGATTTTTAGCTGTGCCTTGTTAGCACTAAAATTAAAAGATATCATCAAATAAATAATTTAATTTAAACTGGCCAAGGAAGAAGAGTCACCCACTCGCCTCTAATTCCAAGTACTCTAAATACCACCCCGTGCATTCAGAGAGCATCAGCCACAGATGCCCACAAATAACACAGCAGTCACTCAGAGAGTTGTCCTTTAAGTCTGAGAATTTGCTATGGAAAGGCTTAAAAAAATCAGTTCCTAATCTTGTTTCCCTTTTATCATATTCATTATCGCTATAAAACATCTAACCCTGTACTTAGTCTATTCTTGGTGCTCAAAAAATATTAATTCCCAGCCTTTACTTATCATCCCCACTTTCCTTTTAAAGGAATACTGGCATTTAAAAAGTTACCTTAGAGAGATCTTGCTCTCGAGCCAGGGACCATGCCGTCCTCATTCTAGTGTCCCCAGCCTTGATAAGAATCATAATAGCTACATTTACTGAGAGTTTATTTTATTCCAGACACTAGGCTAAATGCTTTACATATTTTTATCTCTTTTATCCCTACAACAACCCTCTGAAGTAGATATTTTCATTTATTGTTAGAGCTACTTTACAGAATTTTTTTTAATATGAGGATTGAAGAAGTTGAATAACATGTCCGAGGTTCTCATGAATCAGAAGCAACAGCACCAGGATTCAAAGTCTGGGTTTGTATTCACCATACTGTGCTTTTGCTGTTTTGTGGATGCAGATATTTCAGAGTCCAGGAAAAAAAAGTGCTCGGAATCATTAGGAAAAGGGCAGCAGCATATCCACAACATCTCATTCAGACATGCAAAGGGAGTAGCGTATAGTCCATGGGATTTGGGATCTGACTTTTGAAGAATGGAGACTTGCTTGTAACTGGTCAACCAACTTGTCCTCCCAAGAGGAAGGCCACTTGAATTACCAGATGATTGAAGGGCCTCCTTAACAAGTAGTAACCAGAAATGGAGGTCTTACAGGTACCTTAAACCACACAAACCTTTCTCTGCATAAATAACGTACTCGGGGAAAACAGTAGAGGGAGGGCAAGTGGAGGATCACAGATGCGGAGATGCAAGAAACAGCTCCAGGCATGAAGGGGCAAGGATCTCATGTGGAATTCTGTTGGAGCTGCCAGAGCTGAGAAAGAGGCGCCCAAAGGCATAAGAAGACTAGACAACCACGGAATGGTGTAGTCTTTTCTCTTCAGCAGCCTCTCAAGGTCCCCCATAACCTGTCTACACCTTAATTTTCCAAGCTTATTTCCTGCCAATGTGTAAAACAAACTTTCATCTTTTCTCAGGTCAATTTCCTCAGCTGGGCTGGTCATCTTCTAGTCAGTCTCACTGTTGTACCTTTGCCCACACAGTCCATCCAGTGTGAATCAAACTTCTCCTTCTCCATCTACTAAAATCTCTTATCTTTCCATGGCCCATGTCTTTCAGACTACTCCAGCTTACCCACAAAGCTCGTTCTCAGAACTCTTATAACTCTTACAGCCTGTGGCCATGCATCCATCCCTTAATTCCCATCTTGCACTGCTTCCTGAATTTTAGTTCTGACCACATCTACTGGATCCTTCAAAATAGAGAATTCTTTACATTTCTCTTATATCCTTCATGGCACCAGCTTAGAATCAATAAGTGATTATCAACTACTTGTTGTTTACTTGAATATTTCAATGCCAGCTTTAATTTAATAAAGAACCCCAAACCAGTGATTTCCCAAACTTTATTTAGTTACAACGCAGGCTACCAACTGGTACCTCACAGCATGTCTCCAAATCAAACCACCTCAAAAACTAAATTTAATTTAATTTAAAAATATGTACTTATATATCAAATATCACTTTTAGAAAAAGAGGACTTTAGCATTGGGAATAGGTGAAACCCACAAGCTAGGAATTCCAGATATGAATCTACATCATTTGGATTTTTGCTCTGTTTCTTTTTTGAATTAGAAAATTTGAAAACTCGTATTTGCACAACTTAGAGGATATTTGGATTTACTTCATCAAACACTGGGTGATATTTAAACTACCCAAATATTTGAGCTCAGTCATTGCCAATCAAAAGCATATGAATTCTCTAGGAGAATACCTGGAAAACCAAAAAGCCAACTATGATAACTTTTAATGTTTCAAAAACTATATGTACCTTGTTAGACTTGGGCAGGGGTCGGGGGTAGTTGGATATCAGAGCAATTCCCCTTGCCCACGTAATGTAGTTCCATACTTCACAACAGGTAGAACAGGGAAATCACTATGTTGAGCCTATTGTAAAAGCTAAAGAAAGTCAGAGAGATTTCTTTTAACACTGAAGAAATATTTTTAAAGAAGTAAAACTCTTACCTGTTGTAGAATGACGAAGAAATTTCTTGACACCAAAATGACTGACTCCACAAGTCAAATGTGTTCGGCGCAGGTAAGTAAAAACAAAAGCCGCCCAAGCCCTTTCACTGCTATGATTTCCTTCTAGGATCAATCTTTTCTTCCTCCCCAAGAATATAACTGTTTCACACTGGAAGAGCTAAAATTTTGAGAGTTGGGCTGGTGTAGAATCCAACCCAAGATGGTTGGGTTTAGTGTGCGTGGTGACTGAGGCAGCAGAAACAATCCAAATATGACAAAAGAGATTAGCAAGTTCCTGTGCATAAGTCAATTTCCTGTAGCTGGCTTCTCCGAAGAGAGGGTTTCATTTGATGTGTGTATATGTGTGTGCACGTGCATTTCCCTCCATGACACTATGAAAACTTCCCCAGATAAGAGACAGAATAAGGCCTTTGCTGCATGGCTGAATTTGTGTTGAATTTATCAGCTCTCTAGGGACCATTTCCCTCTCCCTTTTCCCCCATTTCTCACCAGCCAATCACCTATGAAAAACTGTGGAAAGGAAGAGTGAAAAACCAAGATGATTCATTAAGGAAGTGAAATAAACCAAGAAAAAAAAAAAGGCCACTCCCCAGATTGGTCTTGGTTAATTTAAGCTTAGGAAAAAGGACCTTAGATCTTCACGTCAGCTTGGTGAACATACTGACTATGGAGGGGAAATGGTAAGTGGGCGGTTCACTTTGTTTTATTAATAACTATGAAGTAACAATTTGGAAAAGACAGACTCAGCCCTAGCGCTCAAGCAGCTCCGCCACGCATTTACCCTTTGATGGACCAGCACCTGTGTTGTGAGATACGTGACTATGAGTTGTTTTCAGACTCCTCAGAGTTTCATTATTTGCCTCCAAACACACTGCCTCTGTCAGTGCAATCCAGGTGTAGAGACCATTTGCACATATTTAGATTATGGCTGAGTTGCCTACACCGGTACGTTTAACTTTCATGATGTGGTCACAATCCCCCTTGCCTCAAATCCCTAAGTAATCGTAAATGCTACCTCCCAGGGTGAAATCTCGGTCAAAATACCTACATGCCATAAGGATAAGATCAACTCCATTCAAGTCAACAAGCATTTATAGAGCCCCTATTTTGTGCAAGGTCCAGTGCTGGGGTGGAGGAGGGCACTTAAAGATGAACAAGATGGAATCTCTCACTCATGAGAGTCAAAATCAAGTGAAGGGGAAAGACATGGACATAAAGGAGATGCTGTGAGCCAGGATCTATTAACAAATCTCACTCAAGGGACTTCCCTGGTGGTCCAGCGATTAGGACTCCGCACTTCCACTGCGGGGGCGCGGGGGGGGGCACGGGTTCCATCCCTGGTCAGGGAACTAAGATCCCACATGCTGCGCAGGGGCCAAAAAAAAAAAAAAATCTCACTCACAAAATCCTGGGACACTAGAGTCAGGTGAAATGAAAGTGCGTGTACAACCTTTTGGCCAGTTAAGATAGCCATTGAATGTTGACATGGATTCTCTCATAATATTCCAGGGACCCTTGGCTGGCTTCCAGGAGGCTGCTCAGACCTGCATGCATCATCTGAGGGCCACCCTCACTCCCTCAGCATTGCAGCCTCAGTATCCTGTTATGTGCCTGATACTGTGAACTGAAGAGAAACACAAAGGCTGAGACATATATTCCCTGTGCTCACAGGACCTATGTTCTGGTTGGAGGAGACAAAAAAAAAAAACATTCATACAAATGCAATAACTACAATTTGTAATAACTATTGCAAAGGAATCAGAGAAGAAGCTAAACTAGAGAGCAAGACAATATCTACATCCCAGGGGTGGTCAAAGAGGGCCTCTTCGTGCAGCTGACATTTAAGGTGAGACCTGAAGCTGTGACTCTAAGCCCTGGTTGAGAAGCTTTTTAAAAATACCAGTACCTAGGGAATTCCCTGGTGGTCCAGTTGTTAGGACTCTGCACTCCCACTGCAGAGGGCACGGGTTTCATCCCTGGTCCGGGAATACAATTCCACATGGGGAACTAAAATCCCGCATGCAGTACAGTGCGGCCAAAAAAACCCAAAAAACAAAAAAACAGTACCTAGGCCCCACCCCCAGAGATTCCAGTTTAATTTGTCTGGGTTGGGACCTGGGCATCAATATTAACTCCCCCCCCACCATCATTCCAATGTGACGCCACCGCTCTAATGATGAAAAAGAGGAACCTAAGGGGAGTAGAAGGAAAGACATTCCAAGCAGAGGCACTAGTATGTGCAAAGACCCTAAGTTGGGAAAGAGCTTGGCGTGTTCAAGGAAGTGAAAGAGGATTGATGTGTCTGGTGTGTGATGATGGCAGGAATAAGTGGTGGAAAATGAGTATTCTCAGAGATGGCCACCCAACTACTAAGGCCATAAGAGACTCTTACATGAGCTCAGGCATCAATTTGTTAATGTGCTGGAAGAACTCAATCTGGCAGGTGAGAACATTGAGCCCTCTGATATGCACATATCTCCTTTTAGAAAATTCTCCCGGGAAAGTCAGATCACCATCATAATGTTATTAGGTAAGCAGAACATATGGCTCGTGGATACTTTATTTATTTACCTCTAGGTTGGGTCGTCAAGAAAGATTTAGGGCAGCTTATAAAAACACATACACCTTAGCAAAATAAAGCAAATTAAAAACAAGAAATGGAAAGATGAGACCAAAAGAAATGAAGACAAAAATTAAGCTAAAACCAGGGGTGAGGTTGATAGAGAAAATGAAAATGCCATGTTCTAAGCGTTTAAGCAACTGGTGTGAAGAAGCAAACACTACCACATAGAAAACTGAGCACCCACTGAATAACCATGAGCACACTGCTCAGGATGGTGAGGGCTTCCTGGCTCCCCGGTGCTGAGACTAAAGAGAAACTTGGCTCCTGGATTCTAATGGGAGGACATCACAACTGAAGTGAAACATCATCCTGAGACTAAACACTGCCAGCGGCACGTCTTTTGAGATGGTTCCTTACATTTTTCCTCAATGTAGGTTGATTTCATCTCATGAAAGAGTTGACTGAAAGCAATCCCAGGGTGCACGTAGGGGAGGGTGTGTGGAGGGATTAGTACAGTGTGTGCTGCCCCATATCCTGCTTTGATATGCCAGTTTAGTGGAGAGATGAAAATAGACTTCAGAAATGCTTCTGAAAGTTCAGGATAAAATCGTTTTCTCATCCAAGCTTCCAAAAGCTTTGAGGCAGCAAAGAGGTGAAAATGGATGTAGCTCCAGCAAGAGATTCAGTGGTTTTGTCAGTGCCCCGGTGTCCCTTGAGAAAGCAGAGGCACCGGGCAAGGACAGACAGCTGCCCACGGGGGCAGCCCCCCTCCACCTCCAGGAGAAGGCGAGACTCTGCCCTTTGGGAAACAAAGAAAAAGCACTACAAGCACAGTTTGTAAGTTCAGGGCCTCGGACCTTGTGCATTTTCTCCACAAACGGCACACATACTCCAGGGCGGGGTAGATGGGGTGTGTCCGCAGGCCCAAGCACTCCCACCATGCCCTGCAAGGTGCTGGGAAGGGCATGGCTGTCTGGCTGCAAGATGCCCCTTTCCCTCTTGGCTCCCAGCTAACACCCTTGCCTCTTGTGATGGACCCGCTCTGTCTGTGTATGTAACTGTAGTTTTAGATGTAGGTGGAGTCAGGCTTTGTGCTGCCTTTTAACAGACAAGGGTAGTGGGGACGGAGATGTAGAAAATAACCTAAAATACATGTACACACTACACGCTCACACACACACACACACACACACACACACACACACACACACACATATGCAAACCTCTGGGTGTTTCAGTTCTGATGCTATATAGTCCAGCCTTGGGACAGAAGTGAGGGGAAATCCTGGGGATTCAGTGGTGGGAAGGAAGGAAACGATGGGTGTGGAGGTCCCTGTAGAATCCGGCCCCTTGTTATAAGCCATATTGAGGAAGTCTTCCGTAACAATCTCACAACCCACTGTGAGCCGGGCTAGTGCCCTCCCATGAGCTCCCACAGCACCTCCTCTTAACCCTGCCAGGCACTCACCAAACAGCCCTGTCATGTCCCGCTCAGAGGCCCTTGAGGCCCAGGGCCTGGCCTTGCTCACTCGTGCATCTCAGGCACTAACTAGTCAGCTACGAAAGAACCATTTGCTGATCCATAGATTGATTCTCTCATCTGACCCTCACAACAGCCTTATGTGGTAATCATTCTTAACTATATAGTTTACAGCCAAGGACACCTCAGCTGGCTAAACAATTTGCATGAAACCACATGGCCCCCAAAGAACAAAGATTCACCCCGTCCATCCGTTGTGGCTGTTCACTCTGCTGGTTCCCAAGGGGGAGAGCTGGGCTGCTTTGGGAACAGAGAGGCAGCCTAGCCTTAGCCACAGGTCCATTTTGTCTCTCCTGAGCACCCCTCCTTGGAGGTTCTCCAGCACCACAACCCACTAAAGGTCAAGACTTGCTTTCTCAAAAACACCTTCATTTGGGATGTCCTCTGATACAGCAGACCAACAGCTTATTTCCTCTTTAACAGTCTCCTAAGAACGAGGGCCTCTTCTAGCGAGGGTTTTGAAATAATATAACGACTGTCTGTGTACTCTGAACTCACACGTAAGTGGTATTCTTGCCCGTTGCAAAGGTCTCTGCCATCTATACCACAGAGAACTCTTAATGACAAGGGTAATTGTAATGGATAGTAAACCTTGGAAAACCTGTGATATCAATCATTTACTAAATTATTTTTACCCTGGGTTAGTAAGATGCCTCCCCCTTCTTCTTACTGTTAGAGTATTAAGTGAAATGATTTCGATTTCGTAAGTAGCTTTTCACGTTTGCCCAGACCCTCATTCACAATATGCCACCTAATAAAATAAAATATTTCAGTGGGTTCTGAAGATGGGAAATATGTACTAAAACTCTGTCTGAATGTTTTGAGTTTCAAACCTAGCGCATTAGTCAGACGGTAATTATTTTTACTCAGCTCCCCACTAAGTGGTAACTGTATTAAACCGAAACACGCATTCCTTCTGATTGAGAGATTTTATGATGGCGAGTGTAAAATATTAGCTCTTCATAAGAGAAAGAGCTTAACTCTGAAGTATCACTTTCAGTGTAAAAATACACTCATATAAAACACTTTAAAATTCTAAATGTTAAAATATCCTAGAAATGCCACAGGCTAGAAATCACATGAATGATTTCCTCCTTATGCATTTTAAGTCATTAGAAACAACAGCCTCCCTAACCAGTTCAGAGTATCATTTCAAACATCTTCTAGCTTCCCTCTTATAGCCATACCTATAAAAACATCATTTCCCTGGCTGTGATTCTCATCATCTATTTTCTCTTTAACTGTTTTAATGTAACATAATGTATTGCTTTTTGTTTCAGTGAATGCCAGGTTCTCAGGATTCTCATCTGCCTTTTTAATCCTGGTTTGTTTGCCCTGTATAACTGTGTTTATCGAGCAAACATTTATATCCTTGTTCTTTTTATTGCAGAGCCATAATTCATAATAATGCAGGGTCTTGTTGCAAAAGATGATAGCACCCAACATAATCATTCAAGCTGTGGTGTAACTTTTTTAAGTGTCAGAGCAGAACTAATGTTGTCAAACGCCCATTACCCTTCAAAGCAGTCCCTGGTTAATTAATGTACTTTTCCAACCCTGCAGACATCAGGCAAAGCACTTTCAGAACCTTTTTAGAACCTTCCGAGACAGCTTAATACACTACAAAAGGAAAACTAGTAGTGCTGCATTCTATTCACAACTTGTTTTTGACTCAAAATATAATCTGGCTTGGTCACCTACCTCATTCACTGGAGGTAGCTCCAAAGGGCTGTCTCCCAAAATCAAATCCACCCCAAAAGGACAAAGACTGGCTATCGCTGAAGAAACTTGAAAGACTGTGCCTCAGGCTCTGAGAGCAAATCCAGGTGAGGAGTTTGAAATGTAATGTGAATAAGAGTAGCATCTTTGGGTCAAGTGCATGAACTTCCAGGGGACTCCAACACTGCGTACAAGATCCTCTCTGATGTAGAAATTCTGATTTGTTTAAAAAAGAAGAAAACCATCACTGCTTCTTCTTGCATTCATATTTTACTCGTTGCCTTGATAAGGATCTCCGCTTTGGGCACAAACATCACAGGGTAACTGCAGCTCAGCACACCTGCTCAGAGTGGGAGTTGCAGACGGTTCAGTTAAAAGGCAGGGCCCAGTGAGTGCTAACTTGCCATCTTTACAAAATAACAGATCTCCAGCACAGTTCTGGAGGGAACGGGTTGAAGCTTGTACCCAAAGGCAATCTGACATTTTGGAGAATTATAAATTTGGATTTGGACAAAGCAAGATTCAAACCCCAGCTCCACTTACTAGCAAGGATGAGGCCTTGATCTTCCCATCCGGGAAATAGGTATAATGACATCTACCTGGGAAGGGTTTTGTAAAACGGCTGCATAGTCCTTGGAATATAGTAGACACTCAATACATGGTGTCTATTAATAGCTACTCCTATTTTGGACTTTTGCCTTCTGGAGTTTTTTCTCTCCATCCCTACCCCCACTTTAAATAACAACTGTTATATTTCAGGACTTGAGAAGCTTTGCCAGTGCCAAATTCTGGTTGAATAAAGTCATACAAGCTTACAGATCATGCATAGGATTCTAAGTCATATGTTGATTGTCTCAACAGGTTTATTTTTGTTTTGTTTTTTGTTTTATTTTTTGGCTGCATTGGGTCTTCACTGCTGTGTGTGGGCTTCCTCTAGTTGCGGCAAGCAGGGGCTACTCTTCGTTGCAGTGCGCGGGCTTCTCATTATGGTGGCTTTTCTCGTTGCAGAGTATGGGCTCTAGGTGCGCGGGCTTCAGTAGTTGTGGCTCACGGGCTCTAGAGCACAGGCTCAGTAGTTGTGGCACACAGGCTTAGCTGCTCTGCAGCATGTGGGATCTTCCTGGACCAGGGATCAAACCTGTGTCCCCTGCATTGGCAGGCAGATTCTTACCCACTGCGCCACCAGGGTAGCCCTGAAGATTGATTTTAAACTTCAAAAGTTGTCAGTATTTTCATCCAAAAAATACCTTGTTTTTTTCTTTGCACTTTTTAAGAATAGTTCTTTACCCCTTTTTTGTCTTTTTTTCCTAAGATGACTCAGTGTATAGGCATGAATTTTAGACATTTTTGGGTTTTGTTTTTTATGGGTTTTTTTGTTTGTTTGTTTTTGTTTTTGCCACACTGCGTGGCATGCGGGATCTTAGTTCCCTGACCAGGGATTGAACCTGTGCCCCCTGCAGTGGAAGTGTGGAATCCTAACCACTGGACCACCAGGGAATTCAGACATTTTGTTTTTAGATGCACTTTTTGTTATCTATTGCCACTATACCAACAAGCAAGAGGAATTTCAGGACTTCCCTGGTGGCGCAGTGGTTAAGAATCTGCCTGCCAATGCAGGGGACATGGGTTCGAGTCCTGGTCTGGGAAGATCCCACATGCCACGGAGCAACTAAGCCCGTGCACCACAACTACTGAGCCTGCACTCTAGAGCCCGCGAGCCACAACTACTGAGCCCATGTGCCACAACTACTGAAGCCCGTGCACCTAGAGCCTGTGCTCCACAACAAGAGAAGCCACTGCAATGAGAAGCCCGTACACTGCAATAAAGAGTAGCCCCTGCTCACCGCAACTAGAGAAAGCCTGCGCACAGCAACGATGACCCAACACAGCCAAAAATAAATAAAAAAACAAACAACAACAACAAAAAAAAGAAAAGAAAAGGAATTTCACCCACTACTGAATAGCTGTGCTGACAATGTGAAGGACATGTGTAAAAATGGCTTTCATATGCTTTCCTGAATAAAGTTCTGGAAGCTATTACAGATATATACTGATTTATGGAAGAGACGAGGCATTATCTTCTGAAAATCACATGAAACTAGAATTTATATTACTTGTCAGTTCGTAATCTGAACAGGTAGCTCTCTTAAATGAATAAAATACATCTTATAGGAATATATAACCAACACAAGGAAGTCAGGGTATGTTCTGAGTCGAAAATAAGATGACCAGTGGTGTTTTACTTTCACATAGCAGTTTTTAAAATTTTTTGCACAAATGCCAGGAATGTGTGTACATTTTTGTCCTTGGATGAATGTAGTTTTTTTTTTTTTTTTTTTTTTTCCAGTACGCGGGCCTCTCACTGCTGTGGCCTCTCCCATTGCGGAGCACAGGCTCCGGACGCACAGGCCCAGCCGCTCCGCGGCATGTGGGATCTTCCTGGATCCGGGGCACGAACCGGTGTCCCCTGCATCGGCAGGGACTCTCAACCACTGCGCCACCAGGGAAGCCCCTGTAGTTGTTTTTTGTTCATTTGTTTTTTAAGGTTCTGTTTACAATATTAAAAATGGTTAAGAAAATCAGTTCAGTATCTCTTTAAGCTTACCAGAAAGTAGCATACTTCTTAAGCCGGTGTTTACTTCAATAGAAAATTTATATTCCACCTGTTGACAAACCTGGAATAATGTGGCCTGAGCTTTGGGAAGCCAGACTCAGAGGAGCATAGCCCTTCTTCCTTACCAGTTAACTTCCTATGTTGGAAATACCCACTTGCTTAAATGATAAATGTTGAGTCTGCTAAGTAAAATCATGAATTCCATTCACTTTATTACTGATGCAACCTTCATGGAGAGAACTAGCTTGAAACATTTGTGCGAAATTTTGTACTTAGGGTATTTATAAATTGCACTTCAGCCCATAGATCAAAACAAAACAAAACATCACGTCATCCAGCTGAGACTTGACACCAGTTGGCATTGCTTATTAGAAAAATAGTTATGGGTGCAATGAAAGAGAGGCAGGTGTAGGCAGTAGAGGCAACTACTTCCTTCTAGAAGGCACTGATTTCATCTCTGCTGATGGTGACTCATTCCTAAGAGGCAGGCAATTTCAACTCACTATAAATCAAAAAATACTTAATGACATGGAAATGTGCACACAATATACCGTTAAGTAAAAAAAAGCAAGACAAAACTTGAATTTGAATTCAACTTGTTATTATGTACACATATGCAAATGTTAATAGAGGTAATCTCTAGGGGACAGGACACCAGTAATTTTTACATTTTCCTTTTCTGTATTTCCCAAATTTTTTATATTAACACCTATGTAAGCCAGATAGAAAATTATAGGGTTTTTTTAAACTGCATTGAGTAAGTCTACCTGTTTCCTCCATAAACCCTTGTTACTGCTTCAGTCTCAATATGTTTTGCGTAATAACCAGTGATTTTATAGCAGTTGATTCTCAGAATAGAATCACTGAACCATAGCTGAACGTTGCAAAGTCATCTTCCTCATCGCTCAGCCTATACTGGGTCACATTTAGATGATTCCAACCAGATGCAAATTCCACTTCCACACAGACTTCAAAAACAAGAGATTCCAGCGGCTTTTGCATTAAACCTCTTAGAAGTCCAATCTTAAATTTCCCTTAAAATGGAAATCATAGCTGGGAAAGATCCTAGTCTATCTAGTAGCTTTATCTTCTGGGAAAGATAAAGAAAGGAGTACTCAGAAATAAAAGTGAGGTTTCTGGGAAATTTATTCAGTGTCAGCTCAAAAAAAAGAGGTAGTGGGAAATGCTTGGTGCTCATTAGAGGTAAACATGTTTGTGCCAAGGGCAGTCAACGATTGCAAGATTTGGTTTCAAATTAAATCTGCTGTTTTCTTATGATTACTATTACCTAAATTATTATAGTTGCGCATTTTTTAATCATTTAGGAGAAAAGGGCGTATTTTTGTAAATTTTCCTTAATTTTCTTTTAATCTTTCTGTTTAAATGACATTTAATCTTTCTGTTTAAATGACATTTAAAATGATACATAAAACTTCAAGGTTAGTCATAAACAAATGTCTATTACCTTTACTTTTTTTTATAATATCATCAGTTATTAAAGGTAAGTAAAAAGTTAATAATCAGGATGGGGATAGTATGAAGAAATGAGGATTGTTATACACTACTCATGTGAATTTAAATTCCACCATGTTTATAGATACAATATACATATAATATGTATATGTATAAAAATAGCTATGTGTATATGTGTCTAAAATACATACACATATACATAAACCTATATACCTTCATACCATTTAAATTCACATGAGTAGTGTATAGTAGTACATAGATACACATATATGAGTATAAATGTAAATTATAAATTGTCTCACAAAAACATCCCTTAATTGTGGTGAATTCTGTGGTCAGCCAATCTCCTTCAAGTAATTTATCTTCACAAACTAATAAGACACCCATACATAGATTTATTTCCAAGGATGTTCAGTGCAGTTTTATTTAATGTAGAGACAAATGAAAACAATTTCAATGTCCAATGATAAAATATTGGTTACCCTTTACTTTTTTTAAACCATATAAACCTTTTAAAAGGCAAAATTTCTATTAAAACATTTTTTCCAAAAAAGAAATTTAAGTTCTTAAATATTTATCAGAAACAAAATGGTTTTTTTAAAATAATTTTGAACAAAGCTATCTCTATGGTATATTTATTATTCAAAACATAAAGTAAGATTGTTTTGCTCTCTATAATTCCTGCCTTTTAATCTTCTAAATATAAAATAATGAGTTTTTTTTTAATGCTTTGGAAGAAACATATTAAAATACTAAGTTTTCTTCTAACTTTGAATTTTTATGTTTCAGATTCAATTTACAACTTACAAAGTGCTTTTATGTATATTCGTGTATTTGGTCCTCACAAGATCACTGTGAAATAGCAAAACAAGTATTATTATTATTCTCAGCAACCTCATTTTATAAATGAGAAAACTGAAACTTAAAAAGGTTAAGCAGGGCTTCCCTGGTGGCGCAGTGGTTGAGAGTCTGCCTGCCGATGCAGGGGACACGGGTTCGTGCCCCGGTCCGGGAAGATCCCACATGCCGCGGAACAGCTGGCCCGTGAGCCATGGCCGCTGAGCCTGCGCGTCCGGAGCCTGTGCTCTGCAATGGGAGAGGCCGCAACAGTGAGAGGCCCGCATACCGCAAAAAAAAAAAAAAAAAAAAAAAAAAAAAAAAAAAGGTTAAGCAACTTATATAAGGCCACACAGCCAGTTAGTAAGAGAACTCTCTAGATCAATTTACCTCTATAGCATTTTCCCTGCAGAAAACAAATTACTTTTCCCAACTGATTCATTAAAACATGATAAGAGATACACACTGAAGAGAGACATGCAAAAAATGCAGAAAATCCGTTATTTTTAAATGGTCATAGATTTATTAGTATAAAGAATAAGATACAAAAATAAAGGATCTGTACAATAAAATCCTAATTTTATATGAAAAAAATTATTCATGTCTGAAAGACTAAAAGTAATTATATCAAACAGTAATGGTGATTATCTCTGAATGGTGAAATTGGAGATGATTTTTCATTTATTTTTCTCTGAGTTTTTGTATTCTGCAAATGTTTAGCTATCAGTAAGGATTAACTCTATAATCAGTCAAACAAACATTACCAGCTATTCTTAATAAAGTGCTCTAAACATACAGTTTATTCTCGTCAGTGATTCTCTAATGCATGTGGTTTCGCTTCAGTTTTTTGGTTTGCTGGGAACTTTTTATTTTAAAAAAAGGTATGTGTGGTTTCAATTTTTTAAAAAGTAATGTGAAATCACAGTGCCATATTCTGAAGATCTGGTTCTCTCTTCTAGCCCATGTAGCAATATAGGGCAGGTTTTTGAGAACTTAACCTGAAAAACCATTTATGTGGTTTTCTTTGTGTCTGCAGTAAGTCCCAATGTTTAACTGTTAACTTGAATGTCTACCTTCCCCAAAGTCATTTCTTCTTCCTTGCTAAAAAGAATCTCTGTCTGGTGATGGGCAAAGTGTCCCAAATCAGGGAATGAATCATGATGTCCAGTCTAAGGTAGTGAAAGAGACTCTTCTGGTTCCCGGCTCCCCAGCTTCCCTTGCAGCTATGGGTAGCCATGTGACCCAGTTCCACTCAATGAAATATTCAGGAAAGTCTTCTTGGGTGTTCCTGGGAAAGGTATTCTTCACCGGGTAGATCAGTGAGAGACATCAAAAAACACCTGCCTTCCTTTCATGCTTTGACTGTTGTCATATGAGAATGTGATGCTCTGATGACTAAAGCGGTCATCTCAGGACACACGGGAAAGCCCAGAAACCTGCAGAGGCACAGAGCCAGAACACTGTTGACCCACTCTCCACCTCTTAATTTTTACTATGTGAGATAATAAAATGCAGGTATTATCTAAGCCACAGTTCGTTATTCTAATACTTGCAACTGAATGTCTTCTAACGATGTAGTAACATATAACAAAAATTTGAAATTGAAAAAAATTGAAACAAAAAAATTTGAAATTGGGGCTTCCCTGGTGGCACAGTGGTTAAGAATCCACTTGCCAATACAGGGGACACGGGTTCGAGCCCTGGTCCAGGAAGATCCCACATGCCACGGAGCAACTAAGCCTGTGCACCACAACTACTAAGTCTGTGCTCTAGAGCCCATGAGCCACAACTACTGAGTCCACGTGCCACAACTACTGAAGCCTGCACGCCTAGAGCCCATGCTCCTCAACAAGAGAAGCCACCGCAATGAGAAGCCCACGCACTGCAACGAAGAGTAGCCCCCGCTCGCTGCAACTAGAGAAAGCCTGTGCACAGCAATGAAGACCCAACACAGCCAAAAAAAATTTTTAAAAATTGAAATTGAAAATATTTAGCCAAAAAAAAAAAATAGCCAATACCCAACCTAAATGGCTAACAGTGTAGAATGTCATAAAGAAATGGTTAAGTATACACAATATTATTTGTCATATATGTCTCAATAAAGCTGAAAATAAAAAGAAATGGTTAGGTAGATTATTTAACTGTGATATTATACAGTTATTTAAAAATAATATGTAGGAAGATCATGTGGCCACATGATGTAAGATTATGTGGGTAAGAAAAAGAAAAAAGAAAAACAGGACTTGGGATTGTACATGCACTATGATTACAACAATGTTTTCAAAGACTGTGAAGAAACAAACCCAAACCACTAACAGGAATTGTCTTAGGGGGATACAATTGCCCATAGATTGTTTTTATCCATTCCCCTGTTTTCTAAATACTGGGACTCATATGTTATAACCTTTACATTAAAAAATATAAAAGGGGGCTTCCCTGGTGGCGCAGTGGTTGAGAGTCTGCCTGCAGATGCAGGGGACGCGGGTTCATGCCCCGGTCCGGGAAGATCCCATATGCCGCGTGAGCGACTAGGCCCGTGAGCCATGGCCGCTGGGCCTGCGCGTCCGGAGCCTCTGCTCCACAACGGGAGAGGCCACAACAGTGAGAGGCCCGCGTACAGAAAAAAAAAAAAAAAAAAAAAAAAAAAAAATATATATATATATATATATATATATATATATATATATATTTAGTGAAGTAACTCATACAAACAGGAATACCTTGGAGATATTGCAGGTTTGGTTCCAGACCCCCAAAATAAAGTGAATGTCGCAATAAAGCTAGTCACACACATTTGTTGGTTTCCCAGTGCAGTTACACTATACTGTAGTCTATTAAGTGTGCAGCAGCCTATGTCTAAAAAACCAATGTACATAGCTTAATTTAAAAATACTTTTTCGCTAAAAAAATACTAACCATCATCCAAGCCTTCATCAAGTCACAGTAGTAACATCAAAGATCACAGATCACCGTAACAAATATAATAATAATGAAAAGTTTGAAATATTGCTAGAATTACCAAAATGTGACACAGACACACGAAGGAAGCAATGAAGACGCCGATAGGCTAGCTTGATGCGGGGTTGCCACAAACCTTCAATTTGTAAAAAAAATGCAGTATCTGGGAAGCACAATAAAATGAAGTGCAATAAAATGAGGTATGGCAGTATAAATCCCTGGAAGAATTTATATTAAGTATAAGAATATGTTTGGCGTCCTATTGCCAAACTCAAACTTCCCAACTTGACTTTCAAAGCCCTTCCTCACATGTCCCCTGCCTACTTTTCTAGTCCCATGCCTTACTACATGTTCTGTTCCAGCCACAGTGAACACTCTTTCGTACCTGAAAAGCCTTTCCTTTTGTGCAAGGGAAACACTAGCAGATGTGGCAGAGACTGCTGGTTATTCCCCTCAATCCCCCTCTTCAATAATAGAAAATAATTTTCAATTGAGCACACTACAGCCCAAGATAAAGGCAACCTGTCCTAGCCTTCCTTTCAGCTGCACGTAGTTATGTGGCTTTGTTCTGATTACTGAGGTGTGGGCAACCTCCAGCTGAAACGAAGGCTAGGACATATAGGAAGAGGGGTGCTCTTTTTGTCCTTTCCTTCTTAGATGCTTAAGTTTGAGCAGCCCACCTGGACCACGAAATCAATGAAAGCCGTGAGCTGAGTTTGGAAGAACGAGAAGGCTGGGTTCCTGATGAGCCTGTTACTGCCACACCAGCCCTGGAGTGCCTACCTCTGGGTTCCATCTTCACAAAAGAGAGAAATAGACTCCTATCTTGCACATCCCACTATTGTTTTTGAGTTTTCTGTCACACACAACCTAACCTAATCCTAATTGATACATTAATTTCTTTTTTAATTAATTAATTAATTTTTGGCTGTGTTGGGTCTTCGTTGCTGCATGCGGGCTTTCTCTAGTTGTGGCGAGCAGGGGCTACTCTTCGTTGCAGTGCTCCAGCTTCTCATTGTGGTGGCTTCTCTTGTTGCAGAGCATGGGCTCTAGGCACGTGGGCTTCAGTAGTTATGGCATGCAGGCTCAGTAGTTGTGGCACACGAGCTGAGTTGCTCTGTGGCATGTGGGATCTTTCCAGACCAGGGATCGAACCCGTGTCCCCTGCATTAGCAGGAGGATTCTTAACCACTGCGCCACCAGGGAAGTCCCTGATATATTAATTTATGAGATAAGCTACTGACAAAAATGCTTTTAGAAGAGGGGTGACAACAATATCATCAAATTACTATCCAGAAGACATGAACAGAAAGTCGGAGGTTTGGGGCTGGCACAAAAGAAAACAGAAAGCTGAAGAAGGGCGGGGGGGGGGGGGGGGGCGTGGCGTGGCAGGGCTAGCAATTTGGTGACAAGTTAGGGCCACCAATGACTATTTGGGGGAGAGGATGGGGGTACAGATTTGGCTAAAGAAGTTTTAAGAATAAAGATGACTAATATTAAGTCACCTAGTGTACTCTGCTACAATGTAATTCCCTAATGTTACCACCAAATTCTCAGTAAAAATCCTGTATACACAATAGCCTGGTGTGAGCAGGTTTTTTGGAAAATCAAGGGAAAGGGGTCAAGAGAGAACAAAACACTAAAAGGCTGTTCATTCAGTGGAAGCTAGAAATTAGAGCTTATATTAAGCATAAGCTTCCCCAAATTCCCAGAAAAATAGGTATAAATGCTATGTTTCCCATTCAATATGGAATGATTTTTAGAACCAATATTTTGCATATATTAGCATGTTTTAATGACATGTTTACATATATTTTGCATATCATTTTTCTTTACACCAGAAATAGTCATGCTTGACATACTGTTTTGCAACATGTTTTTGTTCTGTTTTATTTTAACCAATCAATGTGCCATGGCATATTTTCAGATAGGTTAACCTCATCCTTTAATAACAGCATAGTATTCCATCATATGGAAGTATCACAATTAATTTTAGTCCATGTTGATGTAAATTGACTTTTTTGCTATTGCAAGTGCTGTACTTGTACAAAACAATGTAACACTTTAATGCAATTGTGCATGAGCAGTTAAGTATTCCTGTGGAATAAATGACAGGAAGAGACTTTGCAAGGTTTCTGAAGAGATGTATTTTTTATTGTAGCAGGTATTATCAAATTACATTCCAGAGAAGTCTGCCAGTGATGAATGACAGCACCTATTTGCTTATACTCTCACCACACTAGGTATTATAAATCTCTTTAGTTTTTGTCAGCTGAAAAGTGATATCGTACTAATTAATTAGTGAGATTCAACATCTTTTCACATATTTACTGGTCACTTCTATTTCTTCTCTGAAATGTATATTTATATCCTCTGCCCATTTTTCTCTATTGAATTATTTATTGTTTTCATATTGATTTAGGAAAATTATTTATATATTAAAGATATCAATAATTTATATATATTTTACAAAAATATCTCTATGTCTGTTATTTGTCTTTTAATTTTGTTTATGGTGACTTTTGCTGTGCTCAAGTTTTTAATTTCTGAGATTGATTAGACTATTTACCACTCCAAAATGTAAACAATATTTTCCTATAATTATGATTTATCATTCTTTCAAAATTACATGGCAATAATGTAATAGTTAAGAGTACAATCCTTTGTACCAACCTGCCTGATTTCAAATCCTGATTATGCTGTGTAAACTCAGGAAAGTTATTTAACTTCTATGTGCCTTGGTTACCTCGGCTATTAAATGGGGATAATACTAGCATCTGTACTTCATAGGGCTTTGTGAGGATTAAATGAGTTAGTACATACCAGGTGTTTAAACATCCCTTGCAACATAGGAAGTTT
Organism: Delphinus delphis; assembly: GCF_949987515.2. NCBI lineage: Eukaryota > Metazoa > Chordata > Mammalia > Artiodactyla > Delphinidae > Delphinus > Delphinus delphis. Next base: position 75,055,867 of record NC_082687.1, read on the forward strand.
CAATAAACATTAGCTACCATTATTTTGCTGTATCTTAATGACAGGAGTTTTCCAAAATGTTTTAATATCTGATATGTCCCATAAATAACTGCTCCAGAATGCATCTAATCCTTATAAATGGTCTTAACCTTTTTGCCACCTGCCTGGATCAGTAAAACGGAACTCTGCAAATGAAGACAGACAGAAAACTGAAGACTGCAAATGAGAAAGTCAGAGTGCCACCCACAGATCAAATAGAAGTACCAGCTGCAAAAGCTCAACAAGTTAGAAGAAGCAAATAGAAGAGCCTAAGGTAGGAATTAGATGTTTCAACTATGAGTCTTGCCCTGACAGGCAGGGCTCTCAAACAGCAGCTGCACAAACCTGTCATCCCATCTGAGGCAAATGTGCCGTTAACATTCAAAGGAAGGTTGTTTCCTATATATTTAGCTTATATGTTGAGCAAGTATCAGGGGTGACCCTGTGTGCAAACCTTTCAAAAACTTTCTTCAGCCTTGGGCAACTTTATGTTATCTGGAGAGCTAGATCATTGTCCTTGTTACAAATTGTAGTTAAAGATTAAGTTTGTTCATTGATTTTACAATGATAAAGTGTGCCCGTGTTTTGTTAATAATCACTGAAATCTACCAAAAATGCACATGCTGCCCGAGTACCAGGTACCATTAATTTTTCTTGTAATTCCTTTATCTCTTCCATATTTGTGAGTATCATGCCTAAATCTGAATTGTTTTTTCTTTTCTTTTTCTTGGTGAGTCTTGCCAGACTTCTCTCTATAGCATTTATATATCTTGAGGAACAGCTTTTGGTTTTACTTACCAACTCCTGCTATATTTTTATTTTCTAATTCATTCATTTCTGATTTTACCTAGTTCACTTGTATTGACACTGACAGGCGACAGAAAGGTAGACTGCTTTTCCACTGCACTCATTTCTGAGTAAACAGTTCACCCTCCTGTTACTTTCTTTGATTTATTTTGTTCTTTGTTTTCTTAAGTTGCTTAAGTTAAATGCTCAGCCTCTTTTCAGTTACTCTCATTTCATAATAAAAACATTTAGTTGTGGCAATTTTATTTGAATTTCAAAAGACAGGGTGACCCCAACAGACATCTAGGCTACATATGATTTACAAAAGTAAGACCGGCTCTTACCAAAAAAGGCCTGGGTGCAAGATGACTGCGGAACAAAATGATAGAACTGGAAGCAGCCTTAAGGAGACCCAGAACCCTACACAATACAAATGAGGGCTCAGGTGACAGATAATAATTTGTCTGATATTAAAAGGTCAGATATCCTCGCATTAAGTCTGTGCTCTAGTTGAGCAAGAAGTCTTAAAAAGCAAAGCAAGGAAGAACTACCTCTTTCCTCCCTTCCTTCTCTCTGCGTGATACCAGATCACCTAAAATCCCACAAAGAACCTAGTTAACCGTTTCCTTTCATAAACACCTCAAATTCAAAATACTGTGCAAATTCTGTTTTCAAAGTTGAGCTTCCTCAGGGCACTGCCCCAGGTCTCCTCCTCCCCTGCTGGAGGAAAATTCTAGAAGGCAGAATAGAGCTGGCTGTTGGTGACATCTGCTTTGACTTCGAAGTCTAGAGGCAAACACAGGGAACTTGAATAATTAAAGTTAACTCCGTGAAAAAAGACATGTCAGGGCTTCCCTGGTGGCGCAGTGGTTGAGAGTCCGCCTGCCGATGCAGGGAACACGGGTTCGTGCCCCGGTCCAAGAAGATCTCACATGCCGCGGAGCAGCTGGGCCCGTGAGCCATGGCCGCTGAGCCTGCGCGTCTGGAGCCTGTGCTCCGCAACGGGAGAGGCCACAACAGTGATGAGGCCCGCGTACCGCAAAAAAAAAAGGAAAAGAAAAAAGACATGTCACGGTTATTGGTGTCTTTATTACGTTCCTATTATCCTATTTTCTTCAGACACCATGGAGTGATTTCATTGCCGTAATCCTGCAGTTCTTAACTGGAGTTGGGGGAGAGGTAAGGTATGCCTATCAGAATCACCTTGAGAGGGTTTTTTTGTTGAAATTATACACTCTCCACTCCTGGAATGATAAACAATGATATAATCAAAGAAGAGAGGAGATAACAAAAGATTCAAAGGAATCTAGTTTTGGAAATAATCAGAAGTGGAGACAGATGTTCATCACATATATTATTAATGATGAAAACTTTGATCAGCATGAATGTCCAAAAACAGGAAAATAAATTATGTTACAGTAATCCATACTACGGAGTATGTTCATAACTATTATCATGACCTTTAATAGCATAAGAAAAGATTCATGGTTTAACTTTCATTGTAAAACGCAGGATACAAAAATATATGCAAGGTATGATCTCAGCTATTTAAATATTTAATTTATATACAAAGCAGAAAGTTGGCAGAGGAAAATCATCAAAATGCTAGCAGTTTTTTTGTGTTGAATAGGATTAATAGAGAGTTTTAAAATTCTTTTTTCTTTTTTTTTTAGTGTTTTTCTCACAAGCTTTATTGCTTTTATAATCATAAGTAAATCAAGGAATGTTTATGGGTAAAAAGTTCAAATCTGTACCTTCTATTTCTTGAAATCAGTTCTGGAAAAAAAAAAAAAGAAAGAAGAAAAGGATAGGGGAAGGGAGGAAAGGAGAGGAGAGGAAGAAGTTACAACACAGAGAAAAAGAAATATTGTTGGTTTACTAGTAGGAATGATATTCAAAACATTTAACAGGAGTCCAGCCCAGGCACCATGCAGTGAGAACACAATTTAATTATAACTAACTGGTCCACTCACACTGATGTCTTCCCACTGAATGTCATCCTGTTTTCAGGCTCACTTTTCAAGGGAAGGTGTTGTTGGGAATATCCTGACCATCACTTTGAGCCCTTGTATACATTTTCTCCTTGCACAGAGCACATTTACCTCCATCTCCATCCACAAAACCCTGCTTAGGTGCTCCATCTTCCATGAACCCCTTCCAGGCTGTCCCAGTCAAAGTAAACTTCTTTATGTTTCCCTATAGCCTCTTCCCCATAGTATTTATCATAATGCTACCTTGTAGTATAGCAATTATGTGTCCTATTGTGTTTCCTCTTATTCCATATCCCCACAGTACCTAACATGGCAGAGATCACATCGAATCCTCATCTAGCTGTATTCTAAGCAAGGACTCTTTGTCATCATAGGGTACCTTCCAGAGAGGTCCAGGAGTTAGGACAGTCAACTTCCTTTTGCAACTTTGGGTTGTGGATTTGCTCACATCCAGGATCTGAGCAATCTACTGAGGTGGTATAACAGACAGGTTTCCTAGACCAGCCCCTCTGAGGACATGAGGGGCTCAAGGGAAAGTTGACCTGATTGCAAGGGATGTTCTCTGCTGATGGGATGGGGAGTTGGGGGAGCAAACAGCATCAGGGAAGTGTCACCTGGACCTACTCCCAGAGATACCTACAGGGAAAACTGGGTGATGCTTTTGCAAAAAGACAAAAAAGTTCTTAGCTTTGAAACATCATAGATTCAATATAATCTTTTGTTCATTTAGTCTTCAAACATTAATACAGGCCATGTGCTGGATATTGGGAGACTACAATATATATTGTTGGGAAGGTTGTAGTGAAATGGTCACTCTCAGAGACTTAAACAAACACAGCTGAGATGAACTGATCTAAACCCACTATATTAGTTTGCTAGGGCTGCCATAACAAAGGACCACAGACTGGGTGGCTTAAACAGCAGAAATTTATTGTCTCACTGGTCTGGAGGCTAGAAGTCCAAGATCAAGGTCAGCAGGGTCGATTTCTTCTGAGGCTGTGAGGGAAGGGTCTGTTCCAGGCCCCGCTCTTCTTAGTTGTAGATGGCCCGCTACTCCCTGTGTTTCTTTGTATTATATTCCCTCTTTGCATATCGCTGTGTCCAACTTTACCTTTTTATAAGGACACAGTGTACTAGATTAGGGACCACCCAAAGGACACCATTTTAACTCAATGATCACATTGTGAGATACTAGGGGTTAGAACTTCGAAGTATGAATTTTGGGAGAATACAGTTCAACCCATAATACCCTGCTACATCTTAGGCGATAATCCAAAGCTAAACCCAAACGTCATCAGACAGCCTTGAACTGCTTCTCTGGCCATGTTGCATGGAGACTAGCACCCAGCATTATCCCTGGGAGCAAAAGTAGCAGGGACACCAATCATGGCAGCAATAGGTGAGGTACAAGACGGCACTCTCATCGCACCAAGGGGGCTGGCAGCCTTCTCCTGCAGCTTGAATCCTATTTTCCTACCTAGTTCCTAGCAGTAGGGAGAGGCCCACAGCAAACAAGGACGATGATAACATGTTCTAGCACTTCATTCTGGAGGGCTTAGCCAAGGGCAGAAGACAGACGGAGAAAAGTGGAAGCTCAGTCCTTTAAATACGCAACCCAGCAAGATTGGCCAAATACATCAAAATGCCTCTACCAAACCCCAGCATAACTGATAAAATCATTAAACTGGACACCACTAAATAAAATATGCCAATCTGAGTTCACCGAAATATGAAAACTGAATTCTCAAACAAGTTCCAAAAAACAATTAAATCTCTCAAGTGTAAACATGTAAAATATATATTTCATATCATTTGTTTCCTAGTTTTAATCCTTTTCCAAACACCAAAGAGGAACCAAAGTAGGAGAGACATCATTGAACAAGAGGATATTTGAAAGACAGTTACACTGTCTTAAATGACCCATGACACATTAACTCAATCATTTAAGTTAATGCATAACTCAGCATAGCTATTGAACAGGAAATTATCTCATTTGGTAGCATCTGGCCAAAAGGATACAGCTGAAAACATATATGTAATTGACAATTTCTAATTAGAGCACAAAAATTGATGAGGTCTGCTGAGATCCTTATTAGACGTCTACCTAGTTCATTTTTTATTTTATCTGTAATCTTTATATTACCACAATGAACTCTTATGTTGGGACTGTAAGTGTGTATAGTGAGTAGGCCAAAAAAAAATTTAATGATTGAGGGTGGATTAGAGTAAAGACTCCAAGTAATCCAGTTACTAAAGTTTGGTGTAAAAAAGTTACAGGGGTTCCCTTTAAACCTCAAAGCTATCTGATTAGTGTTCTGAAACTCGTCATAAGTAGGAAACAAAGGAAAAATACATAAAGCATTATCAGCTAGCATACTCTTGGTGAAAGTGTGCAGGATTCATGGGCTAATTTCTGACCCCTAGTGGTAAACTTGTAATAAGGTCCTCAAATATATCATACTCGATCCTGAATTATTGCTACCATTGGGGAGAGAATCCATTGCTAAAAGGATTAAGGGGAAGACAGTCACCCACAATCTCGGAGGTCACTGGTCTCTTTGATTCTAGGTGGTTCTGGAATGTTAGTGAACTCCTTGGCTGGCTTACACTTCAACGCTGATTTCAGCCTCATGCAAACAAGCCTTAGACAAGAAGTCCGTGCAAAGCAACAGTCCTTCGGTTTATGTTCAGACTCTTTTCCTTGCCCCAGCCTCTTCAGAGTACTTAGTGATTAGGAGAAAACCCAAAAAAAAGCAAGCAAAGGAAGGAAAGAAATGTATGGACAATCGATGACCATGTAAGTGCTAACAAGTGCAGATACATCACTTAATCACACATAGTGAAGTGTATACAAAAACAAAAAACAATACTGATACTCCAAGGAGAATGCAACATTTAGACATCAGAAAGTAATCCTTCCACTATCATTTATAACTAGTTAGACTTAAAAGTTTTGAAACCATAAAGTGGATGTAACTATTCAGACATTGACCTCATAGGTCAAAGATTACACTAATACAATATTCTTATTAAAATAATAGAGCAAATATAAAATCTGAGAAGAAACTTCCTTTTCAAGAAAATCAAAACTATCTTCCCTGATGACAACAGGGTGATCACTTTGACTCAAGTTTGTTATTGTCTATTTCTGTTAACATAGGCAATAATATTGGAAATTCCCCAATCTTACTTAATTATAAGAGCTCCATCAAAACAATGCTGTCTGTGAAACTTACGACATCTGGTCCATATCACAGCCCTTTCCACTGTTCTAAATTTTTTCTTCAGAACCCACATGCACATTCAACATTGCCAAGACCACTCTCCAATTTTTTTTTTTTAAATTTATTTTTGGCTGTGTTGGGTCTTCCTTGCTGCGTGCGGGCTTTCTCTAGTTGCGGCGAGTGGGGGCTACTCTTCGTTGTGGTGCACGGGCTTCTCATTGCGGTGGCTTCTCTTGTTGCGGAGCACGGGCTCTAGAGCGCAGGCTCGGTAGTTGTGGCGCACAGGCTTAGTTGCTCCGCGGCATGTGGGATCTTCCCCGACCTGGGATCGAACCCCGTGTGCCCCACATTGGCAGGTGGACTCTTAACCACTGCGCCACCAGGGAAGTCCCCACTCTCCAAATTTTTATCGCTACTACTGGCACTTTCTTATATTTGTATGTATGTAGGTAGATATAAGCGTACTTTTTTTCTTGTTTACCTCTGCCTTCTTTCTAGCTCCTCAACCGAAGTTAACTACCTACTGTTTATCTTTACGTAGCCTTCTGCCTGTTCATATAATCATAAATATATACATATTGGAGTTGCCATTAACTGTTTTACAAAAAGTTATATTATGTACCCTTTTCTGATTTTATTGCTTGTTTACTTAACAATACATCATGGGATGCCCTAACTGGTAAGGATCTATGGAAGACTGTATTTTCCAAAAATAGCCACAACAATATGTCTGGTTCCACATGCTCTTCCAGGACCTTGCCACTGTCCAATAAAAATGTGGAGTCTATTTCCCCTCCCCTTGAACCAGCTGTGCCTGTGACTGTCTGAACAAATAGAATGTGGCAAAAGTGATGCTGTGTGACTTCTAAGACTAGGTTAGAAAACATGACACATCTTCCACCCATTTCTCTTTCTTCTTCTTCTTTTTCTTTCTCTCCCTGTCTCCCTGTCTCCCTGTTTCCCTGTCTCTCTCTCTCTTAATCAGCACCATGCTGTGAAGGAACCAGGCTACACAGGGAGCCCATGTGTAGAAATTCTCACAGACAGTTCTAGCTGAAGTCTCATACAACAGCCAAACTGCCAAACGTGTGAGTGAATGAGCCTTCACAAAATTCCAGATCCCTTCCATCAAGTCACCCTCAGCTTTCTTGTCTTCTGTATGAGGCCTCAGACACCACAGAGAACAAACCATCTCAATTGTGCTTGTAATCTCTGCTGTGCCTTGTCCAAATCCCACCGAATCCATGAGCATAATAAAATTGTTGTTTTACATCAGTAAGAGTTTTGGGGAACTTTGTTACATAGCAATGGATAACTGGAAGAGGATTTAGTCATCTTTTCTATGGCTGTATATGTTTCTACAGCATGGCTATAACACAGCTTATTCAAGCATTACCTTTGCAAGGGCACTTTGTTTTCAGTTTTGGTCACTATGAACATTACTAAATAAATATCCTTGAATATGTAATATATCTTGAGATTTATGTTCTTATTTCCATGAGAATTATTGAGTAGAATTGCTAAGTTAAATGTGTATTTTAGGTTTACTAGGTTTTTGTTTGTTTGTTTTTACCCTCTGGTTCATAAGGAGTTTATCTTTGGGTGGCAGGTGAGGGAGGAGTGCTTTTAATTTATTTTTCTTTTCTACTATTTTCCACATTTCATCAAATTAAGTCTTTCTTTTTATTAGTTCCCTCTTCTACTGTCTTCTTGGTTCTTTTTCTAATTTTTAAAAGATGAATATTGAATTCATGTATTTCTAATCTTTGCATACAGCTTTCGTTGGGTCGTGTAGATTTGGTTTTGTTGGATTTTCCTTTCTCACTTTAGAGAGTTTACAATTTCAATTTTAGTTTCTAATTTGATGCAAAGATTATTTAGGAGGGTAGTCTTTTTTTTTTCTGGATGGAATTTTTTCTGTTTTAATATTTTTTATTGAGGTATAATTGGCATACAACATTACATTAGTTTCAGGGGTACAACACAACGATTTGACCTGTATATTGTGAAATGATCACAGGATGGCAGTATTAAATTTCAAATAATTGATTAAATTATTTTTTAAAAATTTAATTAATTTACTTATAATTTAATCAGATAATGTGACCTGTAAAAATCTCTACTTTAAAATTTTCTTATTGGTTTTCTTTTTGTGTGTGTGTGTGTGGCAAAGTTTATGGCCACTTTTCATATATAGTCAATGGCCATTTCGAAATATATATTATTCTCTGAAGAATGTAAGATACTGTGCATATTTAATAATGTATATATGTTGATTATATTAGTCTTTGTATGGTCTTTCTTAATATTTTGATCTACTAGATCTGTCTAGTTCTGAAAAAGGTATAATAAAAAACTACTCTAATTTTATTTTAATGCAGTTGTCCTTACATATACTTAGTTGTCCATACAAATATGTCCTTACAATATTTAGCTATTGTATTGTTTGATGCATATCTTCATAGGTTACATCTTTTATAGGCAATGTTCTTCTTCCTTTTCACTATCACTTTGTCTGATATTAATATTTCCTCTCCTAGTTTTAATTTATTTGTATTATGTGCTTTTCCAATCTATTTTAAAATAATTCTTTATTACATAAAGTGTGCTTCTTGTACACAACATATAGCCGGGTTTGTATTTTTTTTTTTTTGCAGTACGCGGGCCTCTCACTGTTGTGGCCTCTCCCGTTGCGGAGCACAGGCTCCGGACGCGCAGGCTCAGTGGCCATGGCTCACGGGCCCAGCCGCTCCACAGCATGTGGGATCTTCCCAGACATAGGGCATGAACCCATGTCCCCTGCCTTGGCAGGTGGACTCTCAACCACTGCGCCACCAGGGAAGCCCACTGGGTTTGTTTTTAATCTAATGTGACAGTCTCTGTCTTTTGATAGGAACATTGAGCTCATTTGCATTTAATATAATCACTAATATTCTTGATTTATTTCTTCTCTCTTGCTTACGCTTCTATTGAATTTACTTCATTAATTTCCCTTTTTCCTTTAATTTATGTTTACTAGTATAATCAAGTTATAATTTATCCCCTTTTCCCCTTACTAATTTCAAAATGATATTATTCTTTCCCATTCCACTAGTGGTTATCTTCTTTTTTTAATGTGCATCACCAAATGCATATTTTATTATTAGTCTTTGAAAAGATACTATTTCTCCACCATGTTAGTCTATTTCTTGATACTTTCTCTCCATCTCAATAAAATAATACTTTTAGAATGCTTTTAATTTCCACTTCCCTTCCCCCAACCCCACCTCTTGGGTTCTGCTGAGAAATTTTACAACTTTTACTTCCAGGCTCTCATTAGGTGAGTCTCATTTATCTGAAGGCTATTTATTGAACATATGCAGTACACATTCCCATCCAATCCATCATTATCCATGTTTACTACAAAGCTCACTGTTCACTCACCATTTTTTCCTTTCTACTTCACCTTCTCCTTTCTTGACATCTCTATTCTCATTAACTTGTTTAGTTAGAGTCCTTTTTTTATAGTTTCCTTGGATGGGGCATATGAGTGATATATTCTTGGTATCCTTACATTTCTGCATCCCTTTCACCCTGGCAGGTGAATAATTCTAGGTTGGAAAGAGACCTCTAGGGTTACATCTTTTTTCTCTCAAAAGGTGTAGACATTATTCCACTGTCTGATGCCAGTCTGATTCTTTTCTATTTGTAAATAATTCCTTATTTCTGTCTAGAAATTTATAAGGTTTTTCTCTTCAACCTTGAGATTCAGGAATTCTGTCAGAATGTGTTTAAGTATGTGCCTTTTCTCATCAATCCTGTCTAGAACTTGGTGTACCTGCAAATTCAAGTCTTCATTCAGCTCAGGAAAATGTGCATCTATTAAATTTGGCTTTTCCCTTGTAATTCACTTACATATTAGATCTCCAGGATCTGCCCTCCCCGTCTTCTCCTAGCTGTGAAAGTATCCATTTGAGAGCTTAAAAAGGTATATTAATGCTTTTCCTTATAACATTGGATCATCACAGATATCAGCTAAATTATCTAAGTATAACATTTGGTAAAGCAGCCTAAAGTGAAATATAATAATATACATATAAGTTACGCACTAGATAATTCACTCTATCAAGTATGATATTTTCATTGTATTTTAAAATATGCATTGGGACTTCCCTGGTGGTCCAGTGATTAAGACTCTGCGCTCCCAATGCAGGGTCCCGGGTTTGATCCCTGGTCAGTGAACTAGATCCCATGTGCATGCTGCAGCTAAGAGTTCGCATGCCACAACTAAGGAGCCGGTGAGCCGCAACTAAGGAGCCTGCAAGCTGCAACTAAGGAGTCTGTCTGCCACAACTAAGGCCTGGTGCAACCAAATAAATAAATAAATAAATAAATAAAGGTCCAGGCCTATTCACCATGTGGAGAAAAAAAAGGAAAAGGAAAGAAAGGAGGGGTAATAGATGAGGCCTAGCACTGGCAAAGATATCAGGGAGGGTTTTGGTGAAAGGGAGAATAAGAACTATGGGGCAGAGGCTTCCGGTTATCTACAGGATATGAGAGAGTGGGCGACAGAAAGACTATGTGGGAATGCAGACTTAAAGAGGTGTTCATACCAGTTACATAACACAAGTTATATAAAATACTAGTGCTTCTTGTAAGTTCTTTGAGAAATACAAATAAAGATTAGAATTACTTTTACTGTCTTCTGAACACGATATGCTCTGAGGCTGAGTCATTAAAGACCCAGGATCTATTCTGTTCACTCTATTTGTGGGTTTGCATTCGTGTGTGTGTACACAGAAAGAGATGTATAGTATATAAGTGGATTTATCTATATAAATCTTTTTCAAAAAACACAAATGGGATCATACTGTAAGTACCCTTTTGCACCTTGCTTCTTTTTCTCTTTTGCACCTTGCTTCTTTTTCCCTTAAACACATAAATGCATTTATTTATATCCTCCCTGCTTTCTAAAAAGATCTGAGTTAGTTTATGGTGAAATCACAGGCATATGACCTAAAACTGTTAACATGACTCCAAGGACAGGAACCAAGAAATATGAGGGCCAAGGAAGAAAGTATATTCAGAAATTCTAGAATGATTTCATTTCACGAGTGTAATAAAAAATTAATAAGGTCCTTTAAAAACAGATTCCTAAGTAACCACATGCCAGACATTATTTTTAAAAGGAAGAAATTAATTTTACCTAAGACAGAACAATGAAAAGAAAAACTTAGCCCAGACCTTAAAAAGACAGTGAGAACTTCGTACTATACAGCTCCCCCTGCTTCTGAGTCTTAACAAAGAGATTCAAGAGAGTGCCATTAATTTTCCATTGTGGACTTCCATAGTGGTGCAGTGGTTAAGAATCCACTTGCCAATGCAGGGGACATGGGTTCGATCCCTGGTCCAGGAAGATCCCACATGCTGCGGAACTAAGCCCGTGCACCACAACTACTGAGGCTGCGCTCTAGAGCCCGCAAGCCACAACTACTGAGCCCGTGTGCCACAACTACTGAAGCCCACGCACCTAGAGCCCATGCTCCGAAACAAGAGAAGCCCGTGAACTGCAACGACAAGTAGCCCCCACTCGCCACAACTAGAGAAATCCCGCACGCAGCAAAGAAGACCCAATGCAGCCAATAAATAAATAAATAAAATAAAAATAAATGTACTCAGACAAGTATGTTTAAAAAAATATTCCCCATTGTTTATACCCACAGGGAAACTGAGATAATTCAAAATAGTAGGTGATTTTTAAAGTATATTTCATTGGTTTTCATATATTCAGATGGATAAATGAACAGGAAAGAGTCACTTCTAACATAACAGTGAAATCCCACTGCAAAGAATTATTTCAGAAAGAACTGAGAAACTGTTCATTTCCCACAATCCTCTCAGCTCCTCCCAATGACCCCATCCATCTCATCTCTCTACTTGGTGCAAAACAGCAGATAAAAGCAGAATAATCCTTATAAATCTTTCCTCAACATGGGCTGTGTTGAGTCACATCCTATCAGTGTGAAGGATGGAGACCATGCAAATAAAGAAAACATTTTTTAATCCATCCATATTTTCAGCAGACTGGCTTTCAATCTATCTTCCTCGAGACTCCATTGCCTGTCACCTTCCTGGGCAATATGTACATTAAATGGATGATCCAGAAATTTGATATCAGCTCTGTGACCTTCTCCACTCTGACAACCATCATCTCCATTCTCAGCCACAAATCAAACTCTGCTGGGAACAAATATTCACATCCCTAACATCTTGTACTCTGAAATTCTCTCCCTATCTACAACCTCCTTCCACTTTCCCTCACATGTTCTGAGTCTGTTCTTTATCTTCACTATTCATCTCCATTTCCCCAGTCTACCAGCCCCCTCTGGGTGCCACTTGACTCCTTACCTAGTATGTATCTCCCAGTCAGCCATTTCAACTTTACATATATAACACCCTTTACATATATAACATCCTTCTCCCTTCCTTCCCACATTGACCACCTACCATACCTGTTTGCCAACCACTGATTCTACTTAACCCAACTGATGTCTCTGTTTCTCCTCTCTGACTCCTAATAACTGCTGGAGAAAAATCACTTGATACAATACACAAATACCAAGTTTTTAAAATATACAAATCTCAATCTGAAACATGATTTTGCTACTTATTAGCTGGGAAAGTTGGGGCAAGTGACATAACCTCTCTGAACATCTTTTTCTAATCTGTGAAATGGTGTATGTCCATTAGGATGCTTTCAGCTGTAACAGAAAACCCAGCCAACCTACGTTGTCTCCCATAACAAGGTGGTTAAAATTGGTTCCAGGGTTGATTCAGTGGCTCATTGATGTCATCAAGAAAAAAGCTTCTTTCCTCTTTATGCTCTACAATCCTTATTTCATGGAGTTGGGCCTTGGATGTGTCTCTTCATGGTTACGACATTGGAGACTGCAATTCCAGGCATCACAAATAGACATAAAGTCTTGCTGAAGAACAGCGCACTTCCCATGTGCCTTTCTGTATTAGTGAGGAAAACCTTTCCTAGAACCCTCCTAGTAGAATCCTCTAGTCCCTTTGGCTTGGTCATATATCCAGCCTCTAACCGGTCACTGACAAAGGGAAATGGGAGTGCTATGATTGCCTTTTCAACCAATCATAATTCACCCTCTGGGGCTAGAGAGGGGTCAATCTTTCCTGAGCACATTGCCACCAGATACCTGAACAAAAAGAGTTGGGATAATGAGAAAGAAGAATAGCTGTTGGGTAGGCTGACAACCTCTGCCATGTGGGTAATGATACCTACCCTGAGGGTGGTTATAAAGATTATGTTGGATACATTTGCAAAGTACCTAGCAGTGCCTGGCACATGGTAGACATGATGTGCTTTAAAGATGTCCACAGGCTTCCCTGGTGGCGCAGTGGTTGAGAATCTGCCTGCCAATGCAGGGGACACGGGTTCGAGCCCTGGTCTGGGAAGATCCCACATGCCGCGGAGCAGCTAGGCCTGTGAGCCACAACTACTGAGCCTGCGCGTCTGGAGTCTGCGCTCCGCAACAAGAGAGGCCGTGATAGTGAGAGGCCCACACATCGCGATGAAGAGCGGCCCCCACATGCCGCAACTAGAGAAAGCCCTCGCGCAGAAACGAAGACCCAACAAAGCCAAAAATAAATAAATTAATTTTTAAAAAAATGTCCACCAATTCTTTGACATTCTTTCCTTCAAAAAGTAGAGCTTATTCCCCTACCTATGAATGTAGACTGTTCTTAGTGACTTGTTTCTAACAAATAGAATTTGGCAAAAATAATGGTGTGAAACTCACATAGAGATCAGACCTGTGGTTGCCAAGGGGGGCTGGGGGAGGGTTGGATTCGGATTTTGGGACAAGCAGATGCAAACTATTATATATAGAATGGATAAAAAACAAGGTCCTATTGTATAGCACAGGGAAATATATTCAATATCCTGTAATAAACCATAATGGAAAAGAAAAAAATAATGGTGTGAGACTTCCAATACTAGGTCATAAAAGATATTGCAGCTTCTGTTTTGCTCACATGGATTGCTCACTCTGGGGAGAGCTGCCATGTTCGAAGGACACTCAAGCAGCCTGTGGAGAAGCTCGCATAGGGAGAAACTGGGGATTCTCACCAACAACCAGCACCAACTTACAATACATATGAATGAGCCACCACCTTGGAAGTGGATTTCCAAGCCCCAGTCAAGCCTTCAAATGACTGATACCCCAATAGACATGTTGGCTACAACCTCCTGAAAGACTCCAACTTAGAATTCCCCAGGTAGACCACTCCCAGAATCCTGGGAAACTCTAAGGATAATAAATGTTTATTGTTGTTTTAAGCCCCTAAGTCTTGGAATAATTTCTTAGACAGCAATAGATAACTAATGGAGATTTTGGTACCAAAAGGGGGTTCTGCTATAACAAAAACCTAAAATGTGAGAGTAGCTTTGGAATTTGGCATTTGGAAGAAGCTGGAAGAACCTTGAGGAGAAAATTAGTGAAAACTTAAAGGGCCTTGACGAGACTGTTAGTGAAGCCTGGTGGGCTCTGAGGAGACTGCCAGGGAGGGCAGGGAGGTTCATTAGCTCACTATGACAGTGCAAGTAAAATGTATCTTGGTTTTCTCCTCGATAAATTTGAAGTCTGAGCTTCTTAGACCATTGCTTGGAGGTAATAGACATCATAGTTAAATGCACAGGCTTTGGAACCTGACTGCCTTAGTTTGAACCTTGGTCCCATCACCTCTTGTCTGTGTAAACTTCAAGTCACTTAACCTCTTTGTTCTTCAACTTCCCTCACTGGATTGTTATGAGAATTAAATAAGTTACTGCATGTAAACTTAAAAGAGTACATATTTCTTTCTGTGTCCCATTGCAGAGTTAATTATGGTTGAGAACCTGCAAACCAGGATTGGGGTAGAAGCCAAGAAACACTACCTTGAGTAAGGAAAGGATAAAGTGTTCATGGGGGCCTATCATACTAGGGTAGCATTTCTTAAGGTGTGGCCCACCTGCATTAGAATCATCTGGGGTATTTATTTAAAATTCAGAGCCCAACCTCCTGAAATTGTTTCAGGAAATCTGAAGGAATGCAAAAATCTGTATTTTAACTGAGCATTTTGTGGATGATTATTGTGTATGCTAAAGTTTGAGAGACTACTCTGGGGAGAGTCCAGGTAAATAGCCTGAAGATTAATCTCTTTGAACCCTACTTTTTTTTTTTTTAGCATCTTTATTGGAGTATAATTGCTCTACAATGGTGTGTTAGTTTCTGCTTTATAACAATGTGAATCAGCTATACATATACATATATCCCCATATCTCCTCCCTCTTGCGTCTGAACCCTACTGTTGTATTTTAAAAATTAAGGCAGTTTTCCATTCTTCTCCACAATTTATCCATTTTTGTTTTAATATACAAATAAGTACATTAAATAATAATGTGCATTATTTGCCATTGAATAAAATTAATGCTTCTGAAAGATATGCTAAGTTTATCCTGGGCTTGTGGTAACCCCTGGCATACCTCTACATACCTTAGTTGACATGCAAGGCTTTTGTGATAAATTCATCAACCTAGTTTATTTCTAGTGGCTGATTTGACAAGTACCATAAGTGTTGTAAATATGGACATTTGATAATTCATCCTCCAGCTCCACTTTCTTCTAATGAGACTTTTTGTATTGTAGAGGCTGGAAAGTTTAAAACTACATTTCCTAGACTCCTCTTGCAGGTAAAAATCTGGGTATAAAATAATTTCCACCAGTTAGATATACTCTTATGAGATTTGGGAGGCGGAAATAAGTTGGAGGCCATCTATCTACTGCTATTGCTCATTCTGCTAAAAAGTCAGGTTATGGAGATGCCAGGGTTTTTGGCAATATTTTTCTAGTGTCTAGTCACAAGCTCTGGGTATGTTGAGAGTAAGTCGTAGTGGCCTCCTGATTGCCCATCTTTTAATAATGACAGAGGTGGCAGCTACTATGGCAGGTTAATTCTGCTGTATTCTGGAAGTCATTTGCATAGCCAAGTCTAGAATCCACTTTTCAGCTCTTCTACCAACTTTTTAAAATATATTTTTTATTATAGAGTTTTAAATACTTTCAAAAATAGGCATTATACAATAATGAATCCCCAGCTTGAACATTTACCAACTTAGGCCAATCTTATTTCATAAGTACCCCCACCCAATTCATCTTATTTTCAAGAAAATCCCAGACATTATCATTTTATGTAAATATGTATCATTTTTTCAAAAAGCAAAGACTCTTTAAAAAAATACAACCACTGTGAGATTAGAAAATATATATTGGTCTTTGCCCCTGGTTCCTGGCACAGAGCTCTTGAAACCCTTGTAATTTCCTAAGTGATAAGAACATAAGGGGCATCTCTTATTCTAATATTTGTCTTTGACCCTGTCCCTGACACAGGGCTCCTAAAACCTCTATAAATTCCTAAGTGATAAGAGCACTAGGAGAATCTTTTATTCTACTGAGGTGACTCTGGGTGGCCTCCTGGATGGGGGCTGGTCCTCAGAAAGACCAAGTCATGATTAGAAGCTTGGAATTTTCGGTCCCATCCCTTATCCTCCAGAGAGGAGAGAGGGGATGGAAATAGAGTTTTAAATTTATCATGCCCAGGGACTTCCCTGGTGGTGCAGTAGCTGGGAATCTGCCTGCCAATGCAAGGGACATGGGTTCGATCCCTGGTCTGGAAAGATCCCACATGCCACAAAGGAACTGAGCCCGTGCACCACAACTACTGAGCCTGTGCTCTAGAGCCCATGTGCCACAACTACTGAGCCTGTGTGCTGCAACTACTGAAGCCTGCACACTCTAAGGCTGCTCTAGGGCTGTGTGCCACATCTACTGAGCCCGCGTGCTGCAACTACTGAAGCCCATGCACCTAGAGCCCGTGCTCCGCAACAAGAGAAGCCACTGAGTGAGAAGCCTGCGCACCGCAACAGAGTAGACCCCGCTCGCTGCAACCAGAGAAAGCCCGTGTGCGGCAATGAAAGCCCAACACAGCCAAAAATAAAGAAAAAAATAAAAATAAAAAAATTCATCATGCCCATGTGAGGAAGCCTCCATAAAACCCCAATACAATGGGGCTCAGAGAGCTTCCAGGTGGGTGAACACCTCCACACCAGAAGGGTGATACACCCCAACTCCACAGGGACAGAAGTTCCTGAGCTCAGGACCCTCCCAGACCTTGCCCTATGTATTTCTTCATATGGTTGTTCATCTGTATCCTTTATCATGTTCTTTAATAACCTAGTAAACATAAGGAACTGTTTCAGTGAGCCACTCCAGCAAATTAATTGAAATTGAGGAGAGGGTCATGAGAATCTCCAATATGTAGCCAGGTCAGACAGAAGTGTGTGTAGGGACTTCCCTGGTGGCACACTGGTTAAGAATCCACCTGCCAATGCAGGGGACACGGGTTTGAGTCCTGGTCTGAGAAGATCCCACATGCCACGGAGCAGCTAAGTCCGTGCACCACAACTACTGAGCCTGCGCTCTAGAGCCCACGAGCCACAACTACTGAGCCCACGCACCTAGAGCCCGTGCTCCACAACAAGAGAAGCCACCGCAATGAGAAGCCTATGCACTGCAACAAAGAGTAGCCCCCGCTTGCCGCAACTAGAGAAAGCCCGCACACAGCAACGAGGACACAACACAGCCAAATATAAATAAATAAATAAATTTATTTAACAAAAAAAGTTGTGGGTAACCTGGGGACCTACTACTTGTGATTGTCATCTGAAGTGGAGGGGGGGGCGGGTAAGTCTTGTGAGTCTGAGCCCTTAACCTGTGGAATCTGATGCTATCTCTGGGTAGATAGTGTCAAATTGAGTTGAATTGTAGAACACCCACTGGTGTCACAGACAATTGCTTGGTGTGGGTGAAAACTACACACTTGGTGACCAGAAGTGAAGTGTTCTGTGTGAATAGTAAAGGAGACACACAGAAAAGAAACACACAGGAAGCATGACTGGGTTTTCCTAATGCAACCACAGTATCATCATCCCTAAAAGAAGACAAAAAAGTTCTTTAATATAATTAAGTAACCAATCAATCTTCACATTGCCAATTGTCTTGTTATTGTCATAAAAATTTTCATAGTTTTTTTTTCTGAACCAGCACCCAAATAAGGACTACAAATTGCAATGGCTAATATGCCTCTTAAATCTCAGTTTATAGGTTCCCTTTCCCTTTGTTTTTTTTTTTCTTCTCTTTGTAATTTTTGAAGAAACTGTGTTGTTAAGAGTTTCCCACAGTCTGTATTTTTGATGATTGCCTCCCATGGTGTTAACATATTCCTCTGTCTTCTGTAATTCCTATAAATTGCGTGTTGGATCTATAGGCTTGGTCAGATTAAAGTTGAATTTGGTTTTGTTTTTGACAATATAAGGTGATTTCCACTGATTTTTGAGCAACTGGTTCATTCTATGTATTAGATACCTTTCTGGGATAGTAGAAGCCACAAAAAAAACCCAAAACAAAAACATAATATTCTGCATTCAATCAGATGGGACCACAACTATACAGTTAATGGGGATAAACAACCTGACCCATTAAAGGCAGGAAATCTTTCTTAACAGTATTATCCAATTGATCTTTTAATTCACTGTACTCCAAAGAGGTAGTATTACCAAGATCCACCTAAAGAGAAGCCAATTCATTAGCTTGTTATGACAGCCCAGGTAAAACGTGCCTTCCTTTTCTCTTGATAAACTGTAAGTCTGAGCTTCCTAGACTGTTGATTTTAGCTTATATAAAGCTGATAGTGGGAAACCTCCCAAAGGGCATTTGGATAATGGCTTCTGGAACTGTTTGCTCAAAATTACAACATGTGTCTAACTACCAAAAAAATCTGTTTTCATTTCTGACTGCTACAGCCAAGCACAGGTCTCCCGAGAGATACACTATTTACTGTCTACATTGTTTCTGGGAAGCTTGCCGTTTCCAATAAGATTTAAATAGCTTAAGATCCTGGATAACCTCTTCTTTACTTCATTTTAATAACCTGGCTAAGCAATTTTAGCAACCTCATTGTGTTATTAGTCAGGGTTCAGTTAACAGAACAAGAACAATTCCAGGTATTTTTTCAGAAAAAGATCTCAGTTACTGTAACCATTGGCTCTACCATGCAGTTTTAGCATTAGCAGAAGTTGGGCAAAGATGACCCAAACCAAACTAAAGCATGTCTAAGCATCAGTTTCTAGAAACAAGCAGACTTTGGCCTCCCCCCAACACCCGGCCCACCAAGTTATTTAGTGGATTTCATAGCAGAGGGTTGAGTTAGTCATTCTCCCTAGTTCATGGCAACTATCACCTTTGTTCTATGTAAGGCCCCTACATTTTATTGATTTATTCCTTTTTTGCTGCCTTCCTCATTTCCATATCCTTTCCTCACCCCCAGGCAAACTTTGTATTTGCATGTGTATCATTGTTATCTGTTGTAAAACATGCATTGTTTTTGTGCGTGTATTTTTAATTTACATAAATAGTATTGTGCTATACATCTTTTTTTCCAACATAGCACTGTTTTTAAGATTGATCCACATTGCTGTGTGTACATCACTGCCCATTCTAACTCCTTCACAGTACTCAATAGTGTATTATCCACCACCTTCACATTCTCCCAGTAATGAAGACCTAAATTACCTCCAAGTTCCTGCGTCCTTGTGAACTTGTGTAGAAATTCCTTAGGGATACACCCCCCAGCAGTACAACTGCTGTGCCATAGGATATATAAACATTTTAACTCAACTAAGCACTACCAGAATGCTCTCCAGGTCTCTCACCAGGAGTGCATGAGAGTAACATGTAGCATTGTCCAGGTTTCCATTTTGCCAGACTAATAAGTGTGAGAGAATACCTCATTTTTATTTTAATTGTATTTCTCCTATTAGGAATAAACTTGAGCATCTGTTTATTGGCTTGCTGGCTTTTAGTCTCTCCTTCTGTAAACGGCCTTACCATATTCTTTGACCATTTTCCTGTTAGATTTATTTTTACCAGAGTTCCTCTATATTTAGAAACTAGTTCCTTGTCCCTCAGACATTGCAAATATTTTCTATTGTCACTCATGTTCTTCGTTGGGCAGAAAACCTTAATTTTGTTATCAAATGCATCACAGTTTTGCCTTATGGCTTTTGTTTCTGGGTGTTTTAAATTCCTCCCCGTCCCTACGTGACAAAGATGTTTTCCAAAACTATTTTTCATATTTAATGAAATCTCAGATGCAGTATATGAAGACGCATACTGATATCAGAGATGTTTAATTGTGGGAAAAAATGGCCAATGGCAATTTGTAAAAAATCTATGGTAAGGCTCATCCCATTTTCAGAAGTGATAAATCGTGATTCTCAAAACTGATGACACAATTTTATAGCTTCACGGGTCACAACTGAATCATTAATCCTTCTGGAGCCCACCTATGTATATGTTTAGGTAGGAATCCATTTTGATTTTAATTCATATAAATCTAGCTTCCTGATCTCAGGAGGCAAGATTTCCATATTTTACCTTTAAATATATTTGTGATTTTTAAATACTCTTTATCAGACTAAAGTAATTCCATTCTATTCTTAAGTATCTGAAGTATTTTACCATGATAGGTGTTGAATTTTATCAAATACATTTTCCATATCTAGCAAGTTAACCATATGATTTTTTTCCTTTTTTCTCCCCTTCTGTTACTGTGGTAAATTATATCCTTGTAAAACCCACTTAGTTGCGATATATTATCCTTTTTATATATCACTGGATTTGTTTTTGTAGTATTTTGTTAGGATTTCTGCATATATGGTCATTAAGAACATAGGATATATCTTTTATTATGTTTTAATCTATTGTTACCAATGAAGACAGTTTTTACATGTCTGTTTCTGCTCTCTTATTTCTACTAGTTGGCACTCTTGGTGAATTAGTTCCTTGTATGCTTGGTTATTTTATTATAAACTGCTTGTTTTCCTTGGAAATAATTTGTGGGATTTTTTTTTTTTTAATCCACCAAGATGACGGTGTATTCTCCCTGAGAAGACGTGCATTTGTCTCTGCCAGGCAGCTAATGGTGGCATTATCGGGCTGGAACCTCTTCAAACTCACTTCATTGAAGTTTTTTGGACTACCTACATCATGTGACTTTGGGCTGCTAATCTGTGAGGGCCAGTAGTGGTTTTAAGTTTTTATGATTTTTTTTTTTTTTTTTGGTCTCTTGTTCTGCTCAGTGCCAAGGCAACTGAGTCTTTTGCAGTCCAAAAGACTGAGTCCTTGCAGTCTTTTGGCAGTGGGAAGGAGGAGACGGGAAAAATTACTTCTGATTCATCCCCACTAAGGGTGAAGCCCCTTCAGGTGCTATATTTATGGGGTGTCTCTTAGCCTCCAGGTTTGCTGGCCATTGTCTTTTCTCACTGCTCCCCAGTGAGACTTTGAAAACTGAAGCCAAGGTGACTCGTCATGCTCAATGGTGAAAGGCTGAAAGCCTTCCCTCTACAATCAAGAACAAGACAACGGTGCCTGCTCTTACCACTCCTACTCAACACGGTACTGAAATCTTAGCTAGAGCAATTACTCAAGAAAAAGAAATAAAAGGCAACCAAGTCTGAAGGGAAGAAGTTAAACTGTTTGCAGATGATATAATCTTAATATAGAAAAGCCTAAACACGCCAACAAAAACTGTTAGAACTAATAAACGAATTCAGTAAAGCTGCAAGATACAAAATCAACATACAAAAAGCAGTTGTGTTTCTATACACTAACAATGAACTATCTGATAAAGAAATAAAGAAAACAACCCCATTTACAATAGCATCAAAAACGATAAAATACTTAGGAATAAATGTAACCAAGGAAGTGAAAGATACGTACACTGAAAACTATAAGAGGTTGATGACAGAAAAGAAGACACAAATAAGTGGAAAAATTATCTCACGCTCATTGATCAGAAGAGTTAACATTAAAATGTCCATACTACCCAAAACCATCTATAGATTCATTGCAATCCCTATCAAAATTCCAGTGGCATTTTTCACAGAAACAGAACAATCCTAAAATTTGTATGGAACCACAAAAGATCCTGAATAGCCAAAGCAATCTTGAGAAAGAACAAAACTGGAGGCATCACACTTCCTGATTTAAAACTACAGTACAAAGCTATAGCAATCATCAAAACAGACACAGACCAATGGAACACAACAGAGAGCCCAGAAATAAACCCACTGACATCTGACAAGGGAGCCAAGAATACTCAAGGGGAAACAGATACTCTCTTCAATAAATGGTGTTAGGAAACCTGGATAGTCACATGCAAAAGAATAAAATTGGACCACTGTCTTACACCAGTCACAAAATTAAATTTAAATTGAGATTACCCAGAGAAGCGCTCCAGAACCTATGAAAGGTACAATTGTATGGTTATACATGTACAAAAGCCATAAATTTGCAGTGTTTAATCTTTTCCCTACAAAAAGTCACTTAAAAATTCAATCAAGAGAGCAAAGTTCAAGTTTACCACCTCCAAAAAGAATTACTTATTCCCCACAGTGCTTCCACAATTCTTTATACACAGCTTCTAGTTCTTAGGACATTTACATGTTTACATCTCCCTACCCCAGTTTATTTAGCTTTACATCACTTGTACCAAGTACTGCTTGTACACATGGATGTGATTAATGAATGTTTAAGAAAACACAGAAGTCACTATGCAAATATATTTAGCAGTATCACTAGAAATAACTTATGTACTTAATCTAGTTGCCACAACTGAGTTATTAAATTAAAAGTGATCCCACTAGCAGTTAAATTGTCAACTGAAAACCCATTCCATCAGCCATGTTGGTTACTATTTGAATATTTAAGTTTAAATACATACAACTATGATATCTTTTTTATTATTCCTAGCACATAGTAGTCATCAACAAAGATCTGTTGAATAAACATATAAGAACTAATTTTCACATTACTTGCATTCAGTAATCAAAAATGATGTGGCAGAGACTGCTCTTCATTCCCCTAATATACATTCTCTTTCCTCCAAGAGAATGTCCAAATTTTAGCTGAATATTTGGCAGTCTGAAATAAAGACAATTTCCCAGCCTCTCTTGCAGCTAGATGTGACCACATGACTGAGTTCTGGCCAATGAGATGTAAGTGGAAGTGTCCTGTGGCAGCTTCCATAATTCTTCTATAAAAGATCATGGCACTTGCCTGTTGCTCCCTTCTTTGTCTTCCCTCCAACAGAATGTAGATGTGATGATCAGAGCTGTAGCCACTCGCACTGCTTTAGGAAAATGAGAGCCACACCTTGGATATGGTAGAGTGGTGAGCTAAAAGGATCCTAGATCCCCAAAAACTGTGGAAAAGAGCATGCCCATCAGTCCTGGACTCTCTATATCTCTGAATTTTCAATTAAGAGAAAAATGAACTTTTATCTTTGCCATTGGGAAAATCCGTAATACCAGCTTCCCCTGGATAAAGGAGTAAGGCAGATTTATAAACGACAGGCTTTCATAGACATATACTGTGGAGCCACATCTCTCTCAGTTGGGGATAATAGGATATTATCTCTTTTTCAGTAATTATTTTTACTGTTAGGACAAATGCTGTTGCTCTATACTAGGAGTCAGAGAATCTAAGTTGAAGTCTTACCTCCATCACTAACTAGGCAAATCAGTCTAAGCTTTTGTAACACACCTATGTAATAAAATTCTCTTGAGTCTTAAAATATAATGTATATGAAAAGTGTTCCACCATATAAATCACTATACACAAAATAGTTGATGAGACTGTAAGATACCTGTGGACAGAAGCTCTGTCTGTCTCACTTTGTATCCCTAGTAACAAATGCTCAATAAATATTTGTTGTATAAATATTTTTAAGTCCTTGCTAAATGAGTAAATTATTCTGCTTTGGAGGTGAATAAAGTTCAAAGGTCTTTAATATTAATTAAAGTATTACTTGAATCCTTTAGAGATGCAATTCTTAATTTTGACATCAGTCAAAAGATATAAGGTTATGAAAAGATAAACCTAGCTAACGCATTTACCTGGTTCAAAAGTAGACCCCTATTTGCTATAGCAAGATAATTTAAACTAGAATAAAAGGTGTGGTACAAAAATGAAAATTTTTTGACCCTTTTCCCTTGAAATTACAAAGTTACACATACACATATATTTTAATATTTAAACCACTAACCCTACCACATCAAATGAAGGATATCCTCACACTAGACAGTGGTTAAAGTATTTTATTAAATTAAGTACATAATTTGCAAATCGTTTCATAAGAAATTTTAAAAGCAAAGTTATAAACATTTTCAATAAAAAAGTACAGCGTTAACAGCAAAATTACATTTTCTTTATAGTACAAATAAAAGTATTTTGTTTCTTATATACTATCTGAAAATTTTATAATATATTCTCCAACTGACAGCTGCAATATATTTTAATGAGAAGTCTCATGGTTAATTCAATCATTTGTTAATCAGGGTTCATCATTTGGACCATAAAATTCAATTGCTCAACTTTAAGGAAAATAATAAAATTCATCATCATGTAATGTGGAGTTATAAAAAGCTCTTCGGGATGTAGATGTATTCTAGCCTTATTTCTCTAATAAACTCTGCAAAGAGACATTAAGTAACACTGTAAACTTGAATTACAATTTAAAAATAAGCACCATTAACATACATTCTACACAAACTTACTTCACCTTTTAAATGACAATTTTTTTTGGCCACGCAAACATTTAAATCTGTTTTCTTTACTATGTAAATAAAAATGAGCAATATTTAACCACTACACAGAAAAATTATCAAACTTCACCTCAATTGCACAATGGAAAAGCACTCAGAAAAAGCACTTGGAAAAAAACAGCACACATTATTTCTGTCTTTTTTATACATTTTGTCATTTTCTTAAATTGAGAGCAGTTAAAACATTGTCAGAGCAATTTCCTGAGTTTCAAAGTTTCCAATTTCCAGCTCAGAAAAAACCAATCTTACTTTTATACATGTCCTTTTTCTAAGCATACAAAACACTTGAATTTAAAAAGAAAAAGACCAAAATAAAGGATTGGAAACAATCCAACAGAATTATTTAGCTTTTCTTTTCAAAATGTGTTATAATACACAAGACACTTTAAAGTCAGGATTTCTACTATACAATATGTCCTATATTTAAAGGCCTTAGAATTGCAAGTAGTATTGAAACACTAATAAATTGAAGAAACCTCAACTTGAAAACAATATAGAGATATATGAACAGCCAATAAATGTAAGACAACATGCTTCCATTTCTCCTGTTGAAGGAAGGAAATGAATAGTTGGAAATACTGTTAAGAGTCCCCTCATTCCAACCCCACTTTCCCTGTGGTTTCCACATTAGTTCTCTTTTTCCCCTGGTAGATACTGGTAAGAGACTATTGAAAGAATATAACTGTTACTAAACTCTTGCAAATTATAGAAGTGTTATAATTTTTTTTTTTTTTTTTTTTTTTTTGCGGTACGCGGGCCTCTCACTGTTGTGGCCTCTCCCGTTGCGGAGAACAGGCTCCGGACGTGCAGGCTCAGCGGCCATGGCTCACGGGCCCAGCCGCTCCACGGCATGTGGGATCTTCCCGGACCGGGGCACGAACCCGTGTCCCCTGAATCGGCAGGCGAACGCTCAACCACTGCGCCACCAGGGAAGCCCTATACTTTTAAAATACTAATAACTTTGCAAAGAGCCATTCTAGTAAGTCATATATTAGCACAAATATACCAATACATACATCAAAACTTTGATAATCCCCACATTATCATTAGTTTTGACACACAGGATTTAGAAATGGGTAAAAGAGAAAAATTTGATAATCCTCAAACTCTGTTTACCTTTGGCATACAGGATTTAGAAATAGGCAAAACAAGAAAGGGGCAATTATAAAATTTTCTTTCATAATTACGTGTTGGTTAAACTATGCTACATAGTGGGGTAGGAGGCAGTTTGGTACTAAACAACTTCATAAAAACATTTATGATGCTCAAAATTTGCCTATATATTTATGGATGATTAAGAAGAAATACCCTAGATTTACCAAATAAAGCATAAAATTAGAGTTGATACAGTACAAAACATAGGTTCTTTCATTTGGTTTCTGCCCACAAAATACCCCACCTCTTGTTCTTTTTGACTGCTCCCACATCAATCATAATTATAATAAATAATACTGAAATAAGTCTAGCTGAAGTGCTCAAAAG
Source organism: Delphinus delphis (assembly GCF_949987515.2). Lineage (NCBI taxonomy): Eukaryota > Metazoa > Chordata > Mammalia > Artiodactyla > Delphinidae > Delphinus > Delphinus delphis. The sequence goes on from NC_082687.1 coordinate 75,082,128, forward strand.
TGATGTTTTTTTAAAACTGGGTAAGGAAATATAAAAACACAGAAAATGAGTATGCAGCTGCACACACTAGAATAATTCTAGGTTTTAGTATTGTTATTCACATTTCTTAAATCATATCAATTTATATATAGAAAGATTTTATTTCATTAACAGTTGTAGTTTTATAATAAGTTGCTGAAAGGAATTGCTTTATTTTTAATGTACACAATTCTTCTAGACATCACAAAAAACATAATGCCAAACTGTTGGCATTCTTTTCTTTTTTTTAACAAATTACCACAAACATAACAAATGTGAATAATACTTCAATACCAGTCACTATTTCTAAGTAATAAACATATATTTTTATTTTTGTGGAAATAAATTCAATGATATGGCTCTTCTTTTACAAGCATGCTTTTATGATATATAAAAACATTTTTTGAATTTTATTTTCATTAAAATGTCTGTTCTTTTGGGAAACCATTCCGAAATTCAGGATTCTTTCAGTAATAGCTCAATCGTATCATTCCTGATCCAATTAATTTTTTAAGCTTATCAAAAAACAATACAATTGTTTGCTAAAATTACATATGTTGAAAATATCCTTCATATCCAAAGTCAAATTTATTTAAGCCAGTGTCTCACATTGGAAAATTATACTTCGCCACACTAAACTTGTGTGTAAAGGAAATTATAACTGACATACTAACAGGACTTTTTAGCTCACCAAAAAACAGAAGTCAATGAAAGTTTCCTTTCAGAAAGTTGGTTCTTTTTAAAAATAAAGGTAAAAAACTTTTAAATTGTAAAAATTTCTTTTATGATTATATCAAAAAAGTTTTCTATATCTATTTAAGTTAATAGGATTTTGACCTACTGTAGTTTAGAAATTACATGCCTCAAATATAAAATATAGCTCTTTAGTACTGTCTTCAATACCACTTACACAGACAGTTCTGTAAGACTAGAAGCAGTTTTATAAGACAGCAGCACTTGGTAGATATCTAACCATTTTTCCTTCTCTGAAAACTTGCCTGCCTATGGAAGGTATAAAATTGCAATATAATCTCAGACTCCAACTTTATTCCTAGAAAATGTACACACACAGAACAAAGGAACAAAAGGTAAGAGATCACGATCATATACAAAGCAGAAGAAAGTGCAACAGCATGTCTTCCTTCCTGTAGGATACACCAAAATGTTTTTTTGTATTGTTTTGAAATCAAAAAGCACTCAAGTGTTTTTGTTAGATCTCCTTTCTTTCATTACTACTGGTACTAGTACTTTTTTTTTTTTTTAATTAATTTATTTACCTTTGGCTGCGTTGGGTCTTCGTTTCTGTGCGAGGGCTTCCTCCAATTGCGGCAAGCGGGGGCCACTCTTCATCGTGGTGCGCGGGCCTCTCACCATCGCGGTCTCTCCTGTTGTGGAGCACAGGCTCCAGACACGCAGGCTCAGTAGTTGTGGCCCACAGGCCCGGACGCTCCGCGGCATGTGGGACCCTCCCAGACCAGGGCTCAAACCTGTGTCCCCCACACTGGCAGGCAGATTCTCAACCACTGCACCACCAGGGAAGCCCAGTACTTCTTTTTTAAATACAAGCTTTTGAAGGGCTTGTATTATGAACCAGGTCTCAAAGCACTTTAAATACTTCTCATAGAAACCTTTAAGACTTTACTAAACGTCAAACAACAATTAATATAAAGGTTACATTTTCTGTCTGAGAAAGAATCAGAGCATTTCAATCTTTAAAACTGCAGCTGATAATTTTCTTAGATATTTTGTAATCAGTAAAAATTCTCTTTAATACTTTTAATAGACTACATATTTGGCATGTGATTCAGTAAAAAATTAAACTTCTCTTGAATTTTGAAAAACATAGTGTTTTTCTGTTTTATAACTGGACATTACTTCTAATAAAACACACATTTACAGTACAGTTGACTAAATTACTGCAAATAAAACTAATTTTAACCTACAAACCTTCACACTTTTAAGTCAAGGACATTTATTTTACTTTAGCATGACTTTCAAGCACCCTGGTTTAATTTCAGAGAACCTGCAGAAATGAAAAAAAGAGTTATTTTAAAGATAAGAATTTCAAACTGATTAAGAAACATAATCTTGTAATCAATTCAAGTGCCTATGGTAAACATAATATTAACTATCAAAACACTCTCCTTTAAGTTAAATCCAGCACTAATATCTATGCTTATGTTCCTTTTAATCTATTGTCAAAATAAATACATGACTAAGGCTGGGGGTTATTCCTAATTAAGTATTACAATTTAAGATTTTTTAAAATTCTCAAGCCTGAATTTGACCCTCATGAACAACAGCACGCTGCATGAAGGAGAAGGCGATGTCTGCATTACATTATTTCTATGCATTGTAACAGTACCAAGAAATCTCTAATAGGTAAGTCTGATTCATCAGGCCATGAAATGCTTTCAACTCCCTCACTGTGAAATTTAAAGAAACACAAGTCTCTCAAACAGATCATCAATCCCAACATGATAATGTTGTGGTCTAACTACTCCTTTTGTAAAAGTAACTCTAAAATGTCATCTATTTTCATGCTCAGAATTAACACTACCATTTTCTATAATATAGCCAACATTTTATCACATGACATAAACAAAATATGCTACATTCATTAAAACTGGAAGTAAGGGAAGGAGGGTACTTAGATTCTTCATAACCACTTAATGAAAAAGGACATTTCATGTTTGTCAGCTAAGATCAATAATGGCACTTAATTTATGAAGATGTGTAAATTCGTAACTGACTGGAGATTTCCACTAATGTTTAAATACATCCAAATTATAACCACATTTTAGCAGAAGCTCCAACTCCTTCCAAAATCCACAGACATGTTATTTCTTTTCAAAGGAATTAATTAAACAGCAACCTTAAACTATGATATGTATAATCTAACTACCTTGAATGATACATTATCAAAAAAACACAAATATACTTAGTTTTAGATTTTTAATTTATGATAGAAATAGTTTTGTCAAATGATTACTTCAATAACAAACATTTTTCTTTCATTTCTGGTTTAGTGGACATCATAAATCTAGAAAGGAATGTTATATATCATAATCTAGTCATGAATTTATGGCTAGAATCAGATGGTTAAATTTAGTTAACTATTTTAACAAATTGTTCTGAGCAAACTATTAGTGTTTACCATCTGCATATGGGCAACTGCCATTATCGATAACAGAAATCTATACTCACCTGAAGCTATGGCTTGTGAGGTATTTAATGACAGCTGGTTTGATGCGAGCAACTCCTCCCTGGCTGTGGTTTCCTCTCCCCGTAATCACAGAAAGATAGGGCTTACCACCACTCTGCTTAAATTCTGTTACAACAGGAATTGGAACCGTTAAAATTGATCTTACATTCTCAACAGAAAACAAACCTTTACTCAAACACGTATGAAATAATTTTCATGAGGATTTAGAGATTTATCACTTCAAAAATCCCCAAATTAATGTTTTTAAATGTACTGTTTCACCTACACTTTAAGTATGGAAGCTTCCTAGCAACTCATCCACCTAAAGACTTAAGTGGGACTTCTCCTGTGGGGAGAGAGATTTCCATGTGTTATCAGAATTTCTCTCTGAAATAATGATAACAACAATAATATTAATGATACTTAACAATTATTACACACATGGAGTCAGGCATTGCTTTAAGTGACTTATATTTATTAACTAAGAATCTTTACAACAACTCTATTACTCTGAAGCCACCCAGCTTTGGTCTGATTAGCAGCTCTGCCACTAAATGACTGTGTGATAGGACCATGGACAATTACTTAGCCTATCTGTGCCTATTTCCTTAACAATAAAATGGGGTATAAGGCAACTGCTTTATAGAATATCATCCTCAGGAAGAGCCATTAGCAAATCCACTAATTATAGCATGGACTGCAGTCTTACCGCTAAAAATAATCAATTATTAACTTAAGAAACTCTTCCAAACAGATGATTTTAAAATATCGAATGAACCTGAGACTCTTAAAAGACCACAGCTTCTGCTTTGGAAATGACCTTGTGAAAATCAAGTATATAAATCCTGAAAGTCAGTAACAGCTACAATAAAATAACAAAAAAAACTTGTTAATAATAGGAGCTGATTTAATAATTCAATAGATACTTGTTCCTCAGTTATAAATAGCACAAGTTTTGGGCTTCCCCGATGCAGGGGACACGGGTTCGTGCCCCGGTCCGGGAAGATCCCACATGCCGTGGAGTGGCTGGGCCCGTGAGCCATGGCCGCTGAGCCTGCGCGTCCGGAGCCTGTGCTCCGCAACGGGAGAGGCCACAACAGTGAGAGGCCCGCGTACCGCAAAAAAAAAAAAAAAAAAAAAAAAAAAGCACAAGTTTTGACCTTTAGCATAAAATACATATACACATAAACATTCCATATTCTGCTCAGTAAGTTGCCCTAAGACTCCACCAGATCCACAAACAGATTGTTTTTCGAGTCTCATATCTCCAGGGCAATATTTAGACTAGAATTTTAGTGGATATGTTGGTCCTGCATTTATAATTCCTTCTTTGCTTAAGATCCACCTCCAGAACTTCAAGCAACATTTTGTTCAAAATTCAACTCTCTCTGGGTGATGGCTATACATGGGTATTCACTTTGTAAAAAGTTTTTATGCTATACAATAATTATTTGTGCATTGTTCTTTATGTATGTGATATTACAAATAAATGCTTACTTAAAAAAAAAATCTCAACTAACCATAATTCAGCTCTCATCACTCCTTCACTACCGCTCCTCTCATCAGTTAAGTCAGTCATTTACAGCATTTCACCTTTCAATAGTTTACTTACTGCTCTGAAAATGTTCTCACATGCCTCAAAGTAGGGTGTCAGAGGATGTTTATTGAATGAATTAATATAATATGCTTAGGTTCCCAAATTTCAGGTTAATCCTGCTTACCACCTTTTTTAACTGATTTTTAAGCATATCTCAGATTTCTTATCATTTCAACTGTAAATATTTCAGTATGTATTCAAAAAGATAAGGACCCTTTAAAAAAAACATAACCACAATGTCACCATCATATGGTACAAAGTAAAAAATAGTTCCTTAATATGTTTCTAAAAATGGCTAAAAATGTCCTCCAGTAGTCTCAAAAAAATGTTTTTACTGTGACTTGTTTGAATCAGGGTTGAAACAAGTCTCCACACATTGTATTTGGTTGATATATTTCTTAATTTTTAATCTAAATGTTCTCCTTCGTGTGTGTGTGTGTGTGTGTGTGTGCTTTCTTTTATCTTTTTTTTTTTTTTACAATTTGTTGAAAAAATTAGATCATTTATCCTAGATATTTACAGTCTGGATTTTGCTGACTGTATCCCCATGGTGCCATCTAACATGTTCCTCTGTTCCCTATAAATCTGTATAAAGTAGTAGTCAGATCTAAAGGCTCTACCTGCTTCTGGTTATTTGGGGGCAAAAGAAGCTTCATGAGTAGTAGTGGTGTATATTTCAATAAGAAGACACAAAAGGTCCAGATATCTTTTTTGTTTTTTAATTCATCCCCAATTTTGACAATCATCTTTTATGACTAAAAGCAATGTGGGGCAGAGCCACAGATTTTTCGCCTGGACACATTTCTATTCAACAATACTACCATCTGCTGGTGATGTCAGTAACTACAGGCTACCACAGGTAGCACGCACAAGATGGGCTTTGGCTTCCAAAAAGGGCTTGTATCTTGAGTCTGATCCAGTATCACCTTACACAAATTATTTAACACTTTTATTCTCATAATTTTTTCTATTGAGATAAAATTCACCTAACATAAAATTCATGATTTTAAAATGTACAATTCAGTAGTTTTTAGTACATTATTACAATGTTGTGTAACCATCAACACGATCTAATTCCAGAACATTCCATCATCTCAAAAAGAAATTCTGTTCCTGTTAGCAGTCAATCTCCATCCCCCCTTTCCAGTCCCAGCAAACATTAATGTACTTTCTGTTTCTATTGATCTGCCCATTCTAGACATTTCATGTACAATAAATGGAAATCGTGTAATATGTGGCCCTTTGTATCTGGCTTCTTTCACACTGCATAATGTTTACAAAGTTCATCCATGTTGTAGCACGTATCAGCATTTCATTCCTTTTTATGGCTGAATTATATTCCATTGTATGGATATACCACATTTTTTCCATTCACCAGTTGATAGATTTGCGTTGTTTCCACCTTTTGGCTATTATGAACATTCATGTACCAGCTTTTGTATGGATGAATTGTGTTTTCAATTATCTTGTGTACAAACCTAGGAGCAGAACTGCTGGGTTATATGATAGCTCTGTGTTTAACCTTTCAAGGAATGTCAACCTTTTCCACAGTGGTTGTACCATTTAACATTCCCACCAGCAATATATGAGGGTTCCAATTCTCTATATCCTTACTGACACTTATTATTTTCCACTTTATTAAACTGTTTATATCATCAGTTTCCTTACTATAAAATGAGAGGAATACCTACCCTTTATTCAGTCATTTATTCAAAAGTTTTTTAAAGTGGTGAATGAAAGGCTCAATATACAATAATGATTCAATAATCATCATTGACTCAATTCTTGGCCAAAAAAATGGACATTTAATAATCAATTATACAACAAGCTTTTTATAAGTACTGTGATACAGAGGAGTACTATGAGAGGCTTTTAATAGGGAGCCTAACTTAATCTGGAGGTTAACAAATGATAATGTAGATAAACATAAAGAAAAGGAGAAGCAGCAAAACACAAGATGAGAATGTAGAGACAGGCCAAGGAACAATTATGTAGGGATCTGGGAATTTATGCTAAATGAAACATAGCAACCTGTACTTTTTATCACAATGCTAACCATTTATGTAACTATTTATTCACTGTCATCTATCCTACTAGACAGCAAACTCCATAAAGACAGGGATTGTGTGTCTTTTTCACTGCTTTATCCCTGATGTCTAGAATATAGAAGATAATCAAATTTTACTGAGTAAATGATTTACTTGTCCTCTATAGACAAAATATTCCCTTATAATACTTCCATATAATACTTCTACTTTTCTTTTCTCCAGATTAAATAATGTATTTAAACCGCTCTTAAATTTTCTCTTTTCTAATCTTTATTGTTGTTGTTTTCTAGTTCTTTCTCCAAGATTTTCAAAATTCTATTTAAAAAACTGGGGGAGGGGGATCTTCTACTTTATCAAAGAATGTCTGCTAATAAACAGAGAAGGAACACAAAATTATAAAACACCATTATGAGAACTTCCCTGGTAGCGCAGTGGTTAAGAATCCTCCTGCCAATGCAGGGGACGTGGGTTTGATCCCTGGTCCTGGAAGATCCCACATGCCGCGGAGCAACAAAGCCCATGCGCCACAAGCACTGAGCCTGCGCTCTAGAGCCCGTGAGCCACAACTACTGAAGCCCGCATGCCTACAGCCAGTGCTCTGCAACAAGAGAAGCCACCGCAACTAGAGAAAGCCCACGTGCAACAACAAAGACCCAACACAGACAAAAATAAATAAATTTTAAAAAATAAAATTTTTTTAAAACACCATTATGCAACCACCAATATAATAATTGATTCAGACAAGGATCATCTGTGGATGCTAAAATCATTAGGCAAAATGAGAACAGTTATTCACACAGCCACAAAGTATCAATCACCAAAATTTACTAATTGATTACAAAGAAAGAAAAGGTACATTTACAAATTGAAATCTGATATGATAGAGTCCCACATTAAGCTAAGAAATCAAACTTAACACCACCAATACTGGGGCAAACTGACCATATATGTCTCTTGATTAGTTCCCCAAGGATGACCTAACATCTCCTATGCAGTATTTTCACCAAGAAAATTTTAAACTGAATCTAATCATGAAGAAACAATTAGACAAATTAAAATTGTAGGGCAATCTACCAAACAACTGGCGTGGAGTCTTTAAAAGTGTCAATAACATGGAAAACAAAAAACAGACTGAGGAACACTTCTATATTACAGGAGGCTACAGGTTTGGGACAATCAACTGGAACATATGATGCATGACTAGATCCTGGATTGGGGGTTGGACATGGCACAGCTACATAGGACATTTCCATATAACTGGAAAAATCTGAATATGGCCTGTGTATTAGACAACATCATTATAACAATGTTAAATGTCTTAAAAGTGATAATGTATTGTGATTATGTAGGAGAATGAATTTGTCCTCAAGAAATAAACACGCTGAGGTATGCAAAAGTAAAGCACCACAATGTTTAATGAGACTTATTATCAAATGGTTCAGCAGAAAAAAATTCTAGAGATAATATAAACAAATGTGGCCAAATGTTGACGACTGATCAATCTAGGTAAAAGATATATGTACAATTCATATATTGTAAAAAATTTGTACAATATGTATATTGTACAATTCTTTCAACTTCTCTGCAGGTTTTTAATTTTTCAATATAAAAAGCTAGGAAAAAGGATAATGATAAGAGGACACATGTTGATATGCAAAATAAAGCTCACTGCAACATTTTAATTAAACGTCCATCAATAGAGGGATGGATACATTATGATAAGGTCACACAATACTACACAGCAGTTATAATTTAAAAAAAACTCAATCCGTCGAGATGAGTAGATCTTGAAAACTGTATTGGGTAAAAATAAAATAAGTGGCTTGGCTGACGATATAGTGTGACACCATGTATGTTCATTTTTTAAAATTCACAAAAAGGATACTATAGACCAATTATGGATGAATGTATAATACACGTAGTAAAGGTATTTTCAAAACTGTCCAGGATGATGCAGACCAAACTGAAGGATGTTGATTTCCATCAGAAGGGGAGAGAAGAAAGAGAAAAGGATTGGGGATAATGCAAAGGGAGGAACAACAACAACAAAAAATATATATATGAAGCACATACAGTAAAATGTTATCACTTGTTACTTACATTCATGGGTACACAGGTGTTCGTTATTTTACTCGCAACTTTTTCAATGTGGTTTTCATGATAAAGTTTTTATATCAATTATATTTAGTCGAGTATTTAATTACAACTGAATTGTAAAACCTATATGTGCTGAACTAATAAACCTGTATAACATATAGTATAAAACTTTCTAAAATATATACAAATTAATTAACCAGAACAATACAGCTATCAATGACACAGCAGTATTACTGAACCACAGAGTAATAACTGAGGCATGGATTCCATGTCTCCACAATAAAATGTAAGACAAAGAGAAAGCCAAGTTGAGAATTCAAAAATATCCTAGTAGTGCTAAGAGGAGATGACTCCCTAGTATTAGAGTCTGGGGTACTACAACAGATTGAATTTTCCCAAGTGCTACCATCTGGTGATGAAAAGGAAACAAGATGATAAACCAACAAGATACTTTAACGTATATAAAGTACATGATATTGATTGTAAGAGGTAGGCAGTAGCATTCCTACTGACCTGCAAAGACAAAATACAAGCAGAAAGGGAGAAGGGCATACTACCAAAATGCAAACACTCATAAATCCTGCCTTTATGATAATTCTATAAAAATCCTATCACCTAATTTACTTCTGCATTTTTTATTTTTTTTTATTTTTTTTTTGCGGTACGCAGGCCTCTCGCTGTTGTGGCCTCTCCCGTTGCAGAGCACAGGCTCCGGACACGCAGGCTCAGCGGCCATGGCTCACGGGCCCAGCCGCTCCGCGGCATGTGGGATCTTCCCGGACCGGGGCACGAACCCGTGTCCCCTGCATCGGCAGGTGGACTCCCAACCACTATGCCACCAGGGAAGCCCTACTTCTGCATTTTATTAAACATCTGTTGAGCAACTGACATCTAATAAGTATCTATTAGCTTTAATAAATGTCTACTGAACAAAGATGTATTATATTCCTGAATGGTCCAGAGGATTCTCAGATTACATCATGCCCTCCCTTTGACAATTATAACAAAGGAATACAAACGTAACTGAAACAGGAAAATAAAAATGTTAATGGACATGGCAGTTAGAATTCTTTCCCAAGGTTTTCTTGAAGAATGAATCTAATACAAACATCTATAAATGTGGCACAGATATCCTCAGCCTGCACATTCAGACTTCCTTGAATTTGTGAAAATCTGTCATGACTATAGTCCTACCTTCAGTTTTCTCCTGTAAAACTGTCATCAAATGTTCTATAGCCTCATCCACATGCAGCCCATGGAGGTCTAAAACATTCTGTGGCAGCAGGGAGGCATTGACTTTCTCAAAGATCTCCACAGCAGCAAGGTGATTGGCTTCTTTCATCTTCTGCTCATGGAGACTACCCTTTAATTATAAACATATCATCAGTAATCACTTTTGATATCTGCTACTTAGTAAGCAATGAGGAAACAAATAGTGCCCCAAATAAAAGGAAGAACAAAAAAGGCAACAACAAATGTAAAATTTTAAATAATGCAATGGGCTAATATGCAAGAATGCACCAAAATTTAGGTGAATTTCAGTGGACAAATAACATAGTTCTTAAACTACTAAATCATCATTTCTAACACATTCTCTGATCCAAAAATCATAGGAAAAGGACACTTAAATAAACAACACACATCTCAAGAAGGAATCCACTGGTTTATCTTTTGATAATCCTGAGTCTCAACCCTTTAAACCCTTGCAGTTACCCCTGAAGTCATTCCTCAAGGTTTGCTATTATTGCTCACAAGGTTATACCAGTCTGATACCTTTTTCTGCTCCATCATAAAAAAGTAAGCAATATGGAACCACAGAAAACGAAAAGTAAATCCATCAGGTTTCTTGTAATACCATGCTGTATGAGACCAGGTAGAAATTTTACTTCCCTGAGAGATATTAATGTAACTTTCTTTTTCTGACTATGACAGTGATACACAACTTAAAATTCAAGCATGATAGAAAGCACAAGACCTCTGTAATCCCACCCTGGGATGGCCAATATTAACATTCTGCTTCCTTTCCTCCAGAAAATTCATATCTGTTTAGAAGCAGTACTGAATGAGAGAATCCAGCCTAAAAGAAAATATGGACTGCCGGAAGAATTCTCAGAACCATACATTTCTTACATATTAGGGCACTTTATGTCACTTATACAATGTACATTCCCCAGAATAACTTAATCCAGTCACAGTATGAGTATTAACTGCTTCAAGATTATTCAGATGTTGTAAGTGACAAAGAAAAAATAATTTTCCTCTTTACTTGTTGGGCATAAAACGTGGCAACGTTTTTCTTCCCCATCCGATAAGCTTCCTTTGCCTTGCTATAGCATTCCATCCTCTTCTGCTGGTGCAGGAAAGCCTCTGCCCTGTAGTCATCATACTCTGGGTACTCAAAATCCTGGAAAGATGGTTCGCTTGGTATATCTTCAGTCTCTTTCAATTTCTTTGCCTGTACGGTGTTACACAATAAGTAAAATACGAAAGAAAGTAGAAAGCACACATTTTACCTTCAAAAAAATGTACATGAAAACTGGGCTCTACTAATTTTTATCTTTCTTCTTAAAAAACAGACTCTCCCTACTGTCTATCTAGTAAGTCATGCACTTGGCAACTATTGTTAACTTTTTCATGCCATAAGGGTACTCCTTCTTTAACCATTCTTATCTTAGAAGATGTTAAAAAGTTCTCTAAAATTATGAAAATAAAAAAAATCAAGCCAAAAGAGAGAATATAAGATATTCAAGGAATGATGCTCATTTATCTAAATGCAATATTTTCCAAATTTTAGTTTGTAAACCCATTCAAAGGATCAGTCCAACCACTGAAGGAAGTAATGGCATATTTCAATATTTTTTATAAACCAATTGATAAAGTAATTGAAAAATATTCTTGTTAAAACAGAAAGGCATGTGGAGTAACCATGCCTTATAGTAGGTAAAAAATCATAAGGAGGTTTATGGGCAGTTTTCAACCAGCTAACTACCAACTAGCCGCTATGGTAGTGTTGACTTCTTGAGTTTTCTGAAATATCATGAAGTAGTTGTTACCCATATGAGACCCTGAATTAAAGAAACTAAACTAACTCTAATTTAAAACACAAGGTTAATGAAAATAATAATTATTATACAAATATGCCTCAATACTCTCCACCAAATAGAAAAGAATAAAATTAATGCGTCACCATATTCCTAACTCATTACCACAGTCAAAAATCTGTAAATATACAGTCAGTTTATTTTTTGCAACAAACCCAAGGCTCTCTCTTACTTACGAATATTCATAGGACCTACATCCTTATGTCATGCTCAGTAGTCAAGCTTCACAAGCTTCTTTCATATTAACGTTTAAATATTCTGTGAGTATATGGCTTGCATCCCTGATAAAATCAAAGATTTTCCAGGGAGAGGATAATAAAAACACTTTCTATGACCTTTGAAAAGCCCATAGTGCCTAACAATATGGACATAAACATTTCATAGCTTTAAAATCTCTCTGTGTTGGTGTTCATACTAAAAAATGCAAATACATTTGGTTCTCTGGGAAGGGAGCCTTCATTGCTTATTTTTAAAAAAGAAAAAACAGGGAATTCCCTGGCAGTCCAGTGGTTAGGACTCGGCACTTTCACTGCCAGAGGCCAGGGTTCAATCCCTAGTGGGGAAATCAAGATCCCGCAAGCCACATGGCCCAAAACAGACAGTACATAATGAGAGACACTTTATCAAATAGCTACTCTCTTCTTAAATAAAACCAAAATTTATTTTTACATCTCTTTCATAGTGATGTGGTTTACTTCATTAACAAGGGCCAAATGAAATACGTGCTGCCTAAGAATTTATGTAATTAGTGTCACTTGAAAGTGTGATGTACTATTATACCAAAACCATTTCCAATGGTAACAAACTTGCAAATTTTATTAAAGGCTAAAGGGAAAAAGTAGTAGTATTAATAAAACACAGTTTTAAATAAATGTTAGTTTCTTGAACAAAGCAGATAAACCAAAATGTTACTGGTATCATGATACTCCCCTTTAGTATCTCTGATCCCTTGGGATCCTGGGATATCAAAGACAGACTATTCTATTTTGTTCAAAATCTTAAAAGATTTTTATCAGTGTTGTGACACCTACCTATGTTTTTTTGAGAAAGGCTAAGAATAATCTCCAGTATAACTTACCCAAATTTACGTTCTGGCCAACATTTACACAACTCACAAACCCTTTTCTGATTCCAACATTTTCTAACCATCTCCCACTTTGAGCAAGCACACTTTGTCCCCATCACTTCCTCTATCGCCATAATGACCAAGAGTGCCTTGCTCTATTATCAGGTGAAAAAGTAATCTTCATTCCCAGTTTGGCACTGAAGGTCTCATCATCATCTTGTACACTCCCTGAATCTTATAATATACTGCACCTATCCATGACGAACACAGGCATCAGCAGTACACTTGGTTCCTGTTCCGTGTACACACTAACAGATCACAAGAAAACCAAAATTACCTAAGTTCTACATATCAGCTAAGTGATGGTGAAATATTCAAAGAAAAAAGGCAACATACAAGTGGTGCTCCACTACCCTGAGTGGTCTTATTAATGAGCAAGTATAGCAGGATGATTGAGGACTGTTTAAAAAAGAAAAAAAAAGCCTAAAACGAATACAAGATTAATATACAAAATCAATTATATTTCTATGTATTTGCAATGTACAATCCAAAAATAAAATTAAGAAATCAATTTCATTTATAATAGCATCAAAAAAATAAAATGCTTAGAAATAAATTTAAAAAATTTTTTAAAAGGCATGTAAAACTTATACTCAAAACTACAACAGGGGCTTCCCTGGTGGCACAGTGGTTGAGAGTCTGGCTGCCGATGCAGGGGACATGGGTTCGTGCCCCGGGCCGGGAAGATCCCACATGCCGCGGAGCGGCTGGGCCCGTGGGCCATGGCCGCTAAGCCTGCGCGTCCGGAGCCTGTGAGGCCACAATGGTGAGAGGCCCGCGTGGCGCAAAAAAAAAAAACAAAAAAAAAACTACAACACACTGTTGAATGAAATTAAGAGGACCTAAATAAATCGAAAGGTACTCTATATTCATGAATTGGAAGACAATATTGTTAAGATCGCAATACACCTCAAATTGATCCACAGGCTCAACAAAATCCCCATGAAAATTCCAACTGTCTTCTTTGCAGAAATTGACAAGCTGATCCTAAAATTCACATGGAAATGCATGAGGACCAGAATAGACAAAATAATCTTGAAAATAGTTGAAAACGCACACTTCCTAATTTCAAAACTTACTACAAAGCTACAGTAATCAAGACTGTGGTACTGGCATAACGAGAAACATACAGATCAACGGAATGAAACTGAGAGTCTAGTGATAAATTTATAGTCAATTCATTTTCAACTAGGGTGCTAAGAAAATTCAATGGGGAAAAGCAGTCTTTGCAACAAGTGGTGCTGTGACAACTGGATATCCACACGCAAAAGAATGAACCTGGACCCCTATCTCACACCATATACAAAAATTAACCCAAAATAGATCAAAGCTCTAAATGTAAACACTAAAACTATAAAACTTTTAGAAGAAAACTCAGGTGTAAATCCCCATGACCTTGAATTAGGCAATAGTTTCTTAGATATGACACCAAAAGTACATCCAACAGGTTCCTGTTTCAAGATGGCGGAAGAGTAAGACACGGAGACCACCTTCCTCCCCACAGATACACCAGAAATACATCTACACATGGAACAACTCCTACAGAATACCTACTGAACGCTGGCAGAAGACCTCAGACCTCCCAAAAGGCAAGAAACCCCCCACGTACCTGGGTAGGGCAAAAGAAAAAAGAATAAACAGAGACGGGACGGGAGAATAGGGACGGGACCTGCACCAGTGGGAGGGAGCTGTGAAGGAGGAAAGGTTTCCACACACTAGGAAGCCCCTTCGCGGGCGGAGACTGTGGGTGGCGGAGGGAAAAAGCTTCGGGGCCGCAGAGGAGAGCACAGCAACGCACAGCAACAGGGGTGCGGAGGGCAAAGCGGGGAGATTCCCGCACAGAGGATCGGTGCCGAGCAGCACTCACCAGCCCGAGAGGCTTGTCTGCTCACCTGCCGGAATGGGCGGGGCTGGGAGCTGAGGCCCGGGCTTTGGTCAGAGCACCAGGAGAGGACTGCGGTTGGCAGTGTGAACACAGCCTGCAGGGGGTTAGTGCGCCACGGCTAACTGGGAGGGAGTCCAGGGGGAAAGTCTGGACCTGCCGACGAGGCAAGAGACTTTTTCTTCCCTCTTTGTTTCCTGGTGTGCGAGGAGAGGGGATTAAGAGCGCTGCTTAAAGGAGCTCCAGAGACAGGCGCTAGCGGCGGCTAAAAGCGCGGACCCCAGAGACGGGCAGGAGACGCTAAGGCTGCTGCTGCTGCCGCCACCAAGAAGCCTGTGTGTGAGCACAGGTCACTATCGACACTCAAATGGCTAAACATTTCCACCCACATTATTTATGCCCTAAGACCCATCATATTACACCCACTGCTATTCAATTAAGCCTCATACTCTACTGTGTAGTCTACACATAAAAAGTTACAGAAATTCCAATGCTTGTGCACAAAGGGTTTAAAGAAAAAAATATAATCAGCTATAAATTCACTATTTTGAGCAAACAGATATTCTAAACCAAATACGCTATTGGTGGTTAAATTTCCAGTCTATGAAAAATGGTGAGAAATTATCATTAAACTATCTAACAAACCAATTATATTTTCAAACACAATTATTTACCATTACTGTAAAAAATTAAGTAGCTCTATACCTTTTTCTCCTTAGACTTCTGTGCAGTATGAGAAGTGACATTCTCATTTTGGTGAACAAACTCTTGTGCTACCACTGTTTTTACAGGGTCTCCTTCAAGAACACAATTTAGAAATTGCACTGTGTGTTCTAACGAATAGCTGTAGAGAGTTGAAGTACAAATATGAAGTCAATAAATGAAAATAAAAGTTATGTGGAAACATTAACATAAGCAATCTTACAAAATCTTCGAAGAATATGAAAAATTGGCTCACTTCTGAGTTTTAACATGAAAATTAAATGCTCATTGTGTATCTCAAGACTCAAGAA
This sequence comes from Delphinus delphis, assembly GCF_949987515.2. Taxonomy (NCBI): domain Eukaryota; kingdom Metazoa; phylum Chordata; class Mammalia; order Artiodactyla; family Delphinidae; genus Delphinus; species Delphinus delphis. Next base: position 75,098,215 of record NC_082687.1, read on the forward strand.
TGAACAGAGGGAAAGTGTCAAGTTAGAGGCTCTCAAAAACTAATTTTTTAAATGAATACTGAAAAGTAACATATTGGTAATTAATTAATTTTCTTATCTTTTATTCCAGGTAAATTTTCCACAAATCTTTCTTTTATCTTATCACCTATACTTAAGTCCCTTGTTGGATTCACACATGGTTTCAGTTTCCTTCAAACATCAAAAACAGACAATAAATCCTTAAACTGACATTTTTATCCTGTCAAATTTTACATTTTACTTATACCATGGTGTTCTAGTCAAAGAAATTCTAAGCAGGGATATAGAAAGGAAAAACTAAAACACTACCCTACCTCCCACCCCTACATTATTTAGGCATATTTTCATGGTGATACTATATTATGTGGAATACGAAATTCTACAAAAATTGACAAACATCTGAAACGCTAATGTCCCTGTATCCAAAGAAACTCATTCCAAAGAAAATTATAAATGATTTTATACTGCTCATTATTTCAGACTATTTATGCCTCTGATCTTTTCCAATGGCCAGATAATGAAGAGCTGACCACAAAGGACTGTTTTTGAAATGTGACAGCTATCTAAAATACTGTGATATTTTGCTATTCATCAATTTATTAAAGACAACCCTTGAAGGGGAACCATTTGGGACTACCAATTCTCCTTGAGCACTATCATCTTGCCGCCTCACATATGCTCAACAAATTGGGGTTTCTAGGGGCTAGAAACTACCAGAAATTAACCACATCCTAACTAGTTCTTAAAATCACCTGGCTTGCCCACTCCTAGGGCCGGAAGCCAGTCTCCACCACAGGCGCTGTTAGCAGTGTGTGGCCCTGGAAGATGACACTGCAGGCGTATACTGCAGTAACTGAACGAACCTACCCTTCTTACCCAGGGTGAAACTGAAGCTACTGGTAACTGAGACAATTATCCACCTGTTGGCAGACAAATGGAGGTAATCATTTAATACCATAATACCTGCCCCGAGGGGCCTGACTGACCAATCACTCTGAGCATCGAGAGGAAGGACTCAACTTAGTCCCCTTACCTTGCCTGGGGAACCACAACTCTGGGTAATTTCACATCAGGGCTTCTTGTCCTAGGTCCCCATAGAAGAGAGTTGCCATATGCCAGCACCACCCTCCTAACCCCCAGTGCCTTGGAATATTTTAACACACAACTCTAAGAAAACAGCTGTTTAGGTAGCAAAAATAAATAGAAAAATTGTGGATTGAAATAATACCATGAAAAACTTGATTCAAGTGACATATTTAGAACTCTGCATACTCAGCAGAGAATATTCTTTTTCAAAAACACTTTCAGGGACTTTCCTGGTGGTCCAGTGGTTGCGAATCCACCTTCCAATGCAGGGGACATGGGTTCAATCTCTGGTTGGGAACTAAGATGCCACAGGCCACAGGGCAACTAAGCCCATGTGCCACAACTACTGAGCCTGCGCGCTCTGCAGCCCGCGAGCCAGAACTAGAGAGAAGTCAGCATGCTGCAATGAAAGATACTGCATGCCACAACTAAGACACGAAGAAGCCAAATAAATAAGTAAATAAATATTTTTTTAAAAAGGCACTTTGTGCAATATTTATAATAACTGATCATGTATTAAACCACAAAGGAAATCTCAACTTCCAAAAAGCAGGACTCTTTCAGGCTGCATTCTTATACCCCAACACAACAAAACAAACAGTAATCCCCCCCTCCACCAAACTATCAAACCATTTAGAAAATATAAAACTCTTGGATAAATTAGAAAGTCAAAGTGAATTAGAGATTATTTAGAAAAAAAATGAAAATACTACATATCAAAATCAAAACATTACATATATATCAAAAACATTATACAGAAAAAAATTCACACCCTTAACTATATTTGTTATTAAAGATTGAAAGGAAACAAACTAACCAAAGAATTGAAAACATAACAAATTTAAAGAGAAAGGAACCATCAAAAATAGAAAAGAATCACCAAAAATAAATGATTAGAGAAATAAAACAGACTTTGATCAATAAACCAAGAGCCTGTTCTTTAAAAGGGTCAATCTGATAAACAGCAATAACAAAGAAAATAGAAAAAAAAATTAGGAAAGGAAAAAAGGACATGATAAATACAAAATAATGTTTTTAATTATCACAGAATATTATATACAACTTAACAATAATAAACCTGATGATTTTCTAGAAGACAAACTACCAGAAAAGACTCATGGAAAAAGAGCAAACATCTGGGCTTCCCTGGTGGCGCAGTGGTTGAGAGTCCGCCTGCCGATGCAGAGGACACGGGTTCGTGCCCCAGTCTGGGAAGATCCCACATGCCGCGGAGTGGCTGGGCCCGTGAGCCATGGCCGCTGAGCCTGCGTGTCTGGAGCCTGTGCTCCGCAACGGGAGAAGCCACAACAGTGAGAGGCCCGCGTACCGCAAAAAAAAAAAAAAAAAAAAAGCAAACATCTGAATAAAGCAATACCCCTAAAAAGATAGTGAAAAGACCTTCTCCCTAAAGAAAAGCAAAGAGACCTTCCCCCTAAAAAGGCACAACCCCAGAACCTTCAAGGTACTGATTTATTTAAACTTTCCAGGGCACAGAGAAAAATGGCAGTCTTGTTGCCAGGTTCTTTTATTAAGCCAAACACCAAATTCAACCCTAAAACCAAAATCTGACAAAGATAACACAGGAACAGAATATCACAGACTTATCTCATTTAACTACTGTTGCAAAAATCCTGAAATCAATTCTGACACTACATTAAAGGAAAAAAATAAAACCTGAAAGATTTTTTTATTCCAGAAATTACTGTGACTAACATGAAATATACTAATAAACTAAAGAAAAAAAATCTATATTGGATTCTCCAAAGATTCTAAAAAGGCATCTATTTAAAACAACTCTTGCTAAAATAGGAATTTAAGGAATACATTAAGATCGAAAGTATGTATTACTTAAATCAGAAGCATTCCTAACATACTAAGCATCAAAACACACTACAACACCACAATAACTAAAACAAGATGGTGGAAACTTAGGACCAAATAGCTCAATGGAATCAAAGAGTCTATAAAAGAAAATGTATATTTGAGAATGTAGTAAATATTAGTAATTATATTTTATATCAGTGGGTAAAGGTGACCTATTCATCCAGTTAATCATTTGGAGAAAACAATTAAGTTAAACTCTACTTCATACCATACACATAAAAATGCTAGATAAACTTTTTTAATTTAACTATTAAAAATACTGCAGAGGGCTTCCCTGGTGGCACAGTGGTTGAGAGTCTGCCTGCCGATGCAGGGGATACGGGTTCGTGCCCCAGTCTGGGAAGAACCCACATGCCGCGGAGCGGCTGGGCCTGTGAGCCATGGCTGCTGAGCCTGTGCGTCTGGAGCCTGTGCTCCGCAACGGGAGAGGCCACAACAGTGAGAGGCCCACGTAACACACACACACACAAAAAAAAAATTTACTGCAGAAAATATTTTCATAATATTGGGGTAGGACAGATTTTCTTAAAAAGTGATAAAACTCAGAACCAATAAGGGAAAAGACTTTCTGATAAAACATGAATTAAAATATGTATATGGCTATATCAGAAAAAATTACTATAATCTATATTAACAAAGATAACTACACATGATATATAAAGAGCTCTCACAGATCTAGAAAGAAATACAAACAGTCAAAAGGAAGACAGGCACAGGGTAAGCAATTAATAGAAAAAGAAATTAATGGAAAAAAGCTCAACCTCAGTAGTAATAAGGAAAATAAAAATTTAAACAGCAATGAAATATTTTTCGCACCAGACTGGCAAAAAATTTAAAGATTCTTAATATCCAGGGCAGGTTACGCTATCAGCGTATATAACTAATATGGAAAGCCCTTTTAAAAGGAAATTTGGCATTAGCTGTAAAAAAATTTAATATACACACTCTGGACCAGCAATTTCACTTTCAGGAACTAGCCTACAATAACATTCATCCATGCACACAAAAATGTATGTTCAAGGATACTCAGTGCAACATGGTTTCCAACTTTTCTTACAGTCAAAAAGCCCATAAACAGAGCATGTTTAAATAAACTACGGTACTTTAAGAAATCACTTCAGAATACTATGGAATACTCTGTAGACTTTAAAAAGAAAAGAGTAGATCACAAAGTATGGACAGAAAAAACAAATAACAGTAAAACTACAAAACAGTACATAAAACACAACCTATTTTTGTGTTTATATAGACACAAAAGCAAATAGGTACACATGTACACACATACATTAGTGTATGTATATGAGAAAAAACTAAGGAGGAATATGAACCAATTGACAGAAACTCCTCACTTTCTACATTACTGCATTTAAATGGTTTATAATATACCTATATTATTTTTGTTAACAGAAAAATAAAAATAAGAGATTAAAATGCATGACATATGCTTTCAATGACATCACAACAGAAATTACACACAATCCTTCTAGCACTCACTTGTGGTCCTTGAAAATGTCCACCAGAAAATTTTGGTTAATGGCTGGAAATATCTTAAAGAGCTGTTTCTCCTTTAGTTTAGTGGCGCAATCTTTTTCAAATATAAGCGGCTCCCTTCTCTAAAACAAACAAAAAAAAGACAAAAACCATCTTTATGATGGAATTTACAATACTAATTATGCTGACCCAAAAGCATGGTTATTTTATTGCAAAAAGACTAATAATTTAAAAGCAGTCACAGACTTTCTTCACTGATTAAAGGCTGAAATTAGTAATATAAGTATTCTTGCACAATTTATTTATATCCCATTTTTTGCTAAGTATTTGAAGCTGTTCATTAACACACACACACATACACACAATCACACATATACATATATGTGTGTGCATGTGTATATATACTCTCACATATACACACCCAACACATTCAATCATATTATACAAAAAAGGATATATATATATATATATATATATATAAACAGGATATAAATAAAGGAAGTCAGAGAGTAGAGAAAATAAAGGTAAGAATATAGGATAAAGCTAGCAAGTAAAATTAGTATATAAATGCATGCCACAAAATCCTGTACAATTGCTAAAGGTGGGCCACAAATTCAGTTCTTAGCTTCTTAGTGGCCAAAGCAAAGGGGGAAACAAAGATTCTCAGTGTCCATAAAATAAAAACAAACCAGTTGCTCAGGAGAAGTACAGCTTTTTCTGGTACTGAGACCTGAGAGAAATTTCTCCCATGGGTCCTCATTAAAGGGACACTGTGTGATGCTGTGAACAACGTCCTCAAAAACATATTCTCCTCAATGGGCAGAAACTACAATGTACAAATAAGTTGCAAATTCAGGTTGACAGAAAATCTTAAAATTCACATAAAAAAATTTTTTTCACAAACATATTTACTCCAAAGTAATTGCATGAGATTTGTTACTAATTGTTATTTTTTCAAAGTCATATTTGGATTGTTTAAATAGCCAAACCGAAAGAGCTTTCCTAAAATGTGCCATGTGAATTCTAATTGAGGAATATGGTAATCACTCTTAAAGTGATTTCTAACTCTAAGACAATTTACTGACATTGTGATTTAACTATGTAATATTTTTGTTTATTCCAAAAATCCTAATGTCTGAAAAATAACTTCCTATAAAATTTCAAAGGTGTCTCTGAAAATATAAAAATTACAATAATTTAGGAAAATCCTGGAATAGTTAATGGTTTTGAAGCCTAACCATATTTAGGCCATTTATAACACCAAACAACAATAAAAAAAGAACCACAATAGGTGACAATCTGACCAGTAAAAAGAACTGATCAGACATCACAAGAGTGATGAAAACAAGCCACCTCAAGAATTTTAAATATTCACGTCTTATTTAAGATATACATTATAATCCGACCTTACTAAAAAATTCAGTGATCAGATTTACTAGCAATCTGCCAGATCACAGAGTTTCTAAACTACAAATTCTAGGGTCCCATCAATAAACTGAAAACTCATAACCATAATCATGTTACAATTAATTATCCTATTCATACATTATGCCTAATGTTTATTTTATATGCTTTGCTTTAGAAGAATTTAAATGATATTTCTCCTTTGGGAAATTCTCTTACTGAGAAATTTCTCCAGAAATTCTCTTAACTGAGGCTCTAAGGGGGAATACCCTCGGGATGAAGAGTATAGCTTCTATTACCAAACCCATGGAAAAAAAAGCAAAAATCACTGATAGGAGAAAAAAAAAAAATTAAGTTGGAAAGTCAAAGAAACTTTTTTGTTCATTATTATACTAAGAGATTAAAAGGCAGGTTAGAACCATAAAGATAAGTTTCAGTAGAGGAAAATGGCATTTCAACAAAAAGTGTCACACCATTTGAGCATAAGTTCTAGGCTTTCCTTATTTTTTAAGAAAATCTATTTCTCCAATTTATTACATATGTAAATTGAAGAAGATATCTGAAACAACACTAAATTATAAGATCCTACTGAAGAGATTGTTCTTTGGATTATGTAAACATGCAAAGATGGTAATGGTAGCTTATTTCCAACTTAATTAACAAGATAACTGGGGGAAATAAATATGAAGGTAGAAGAATCCCATCATTCTTTCTATGCCCCAATTCTATGTATTTCAGCCAATATAAAGGTGTTCCTTTGAGCAGTCAAATGAGTGAAAAAAGAGGGTAAAATGCTTTAAGATCACCAACTAAGAAATTTTTTTTCCTTGAGAATTGGACTAAATAACCTCTAAGGTCTTTTCCGTTTTGGTTCTGAAATTCTCTAATACTAATTTTCAGAATTCCACAAAACGTTAAGAAAAAGAAATGCAAAATAAACAAAATTCTCTTACGGCTTCATATCATATAATTAGATATGTTGAATAAAGAACAAAAATTAAGTTCAAAGCAAAGTGAAATATCTGTTTGAACTTGTTTAATTGCAAAGTTAGATAAAAAAGAAGAGTACTTAATTTCAGATTCATAAGTTTCTATAATTTTTCTCTAAAAAAATTTTGTTTCAAAGATGGACAATTCTTTAATAGCAAGTGTCATTTCTTATTACTAACTTATAAATGAAATTATCTTCAAAGGAAATATTCTTTCATGTTTTTCTAGAATTAAAAAATTGCAGAAGTAAATGTTAAAGATAAGATATATACACCTGCAAAATTAAATCTAAAACAACAGATTTAACATAAATTGGCTTACTGTTATAGAATATCAACTAATTTTCCAGAAGCAAAGACCTCCAACTTCAAACTACATTTAAAACATTTTTCAATTTTAACATTAACTTCAATCAGGTTAAAATATGATTTCAGACTAGGAAAAGTAGAGTCAAATGAAAATCAAAAAGTAAACATATGATTAAATTAGAGTCAGAGACAAAGGCTTAATATTTATACTAACTCATACCAAATCATGCTTTTCCTGTAAGGCAATTTCTTCTGACATTATTTCTCTGAGTGATACTTTTTTAGTATGAGTGTTCCAATGATCCAATAAGGGTTGCATTTCAGGTGCTGCTAAAGTCTTCAGTAATTTTTTGCCCGTTCTCTGAGATGATTTTTGTTCTGGATTATCAAGACCAACACGCCCAACCAGGGAAGGATCTACAAAAGCAGTATCAATAGTGTCAGATCATCAAAAATAAATGTACAAATTAGGCATTATTCATTCTGTTACATCTACCTCAGAGAGACCCAGAAAACATGACTTTTTACTCTTTGCTTATAAATACAATATTCCAAGTTGTATTTCAAAGTTTCAAAATACATCTTCACATAATCACAAGCAAGTATAAATGTAGAAATATTCAAATGATCTGGGTATTACTGTAAATCAACTCAATGCTTCCCCACTCTTTTTCATATCACATCAACACAGAGAAAACAGTGACACACATATACACTGGTAAACAGAGGAAGCTGCAGTCAGCCGGAAGTGAGCAGCTTTGGTCAGCTCTGCTTGGCCACTCCAAGAACTGAAAGGATGAATATTTCTGCAAATCTGTAACCCATTGGAGGTCTACAATAAATATTGAACAAATGATATTCAACATAAGGAAGGAACTAAACATTCTAAGAAGTTCATAATAACAAGACTTAATGTATAATATTTCAGCTTTTCTAAGCACCACATTCTGATATACTCCTTTGATTTCCTGGAGAGTGAAGAAATAGCAAATACTGTCATCTGAATAACTCTGATACTCTTTGGGAACCTTCAGCTCTCAAACAGCTTTAGCTCTTGAAGCTACAACACAGGTCTGAACTAAAGTTAAGAATCTTCAACCTGGAGTCCTAATATGGAGTGGACAAAAGAGGCATCTGGAGGAACTCAGGCACAAAAGGATGACCCTGTAACAGGTCTGCCGCCCTGCACTAACCACTTACGACAATGCTATCTAAGAAATCTTCTGGAATCAATTATTTTCAATTTGGCAGATGTAATCAAAAAGCAGGTTGACTTTTGTGCTCTAATTATATTAACATAAATAAAAAATTTGAAAAATCAAGTAATATTTCAATGATACTCTCAAACACAGGAATACTTTATTGCTCTCAAACCAGAACAGTTTCCCTTCATTCAGAGCAAAATCATAAACAGGAAACACACTGACTATGTGCATTAGAGCACACCTTGGGTGTTCCACAGCACTCCTGTTTGTTTTTTTTTTAATTGAAATATAGTTGATTTATAATGTTGTGTTAGTTTTCAGGTGTTAACTGAAAGTTAAATGACATTATAGGGGCTTTTTTCTTCTTTAAGCTTTATTTTCTTTTGTATCAATATTAAATGTTAAAACTTTTATTTGCAAATCAAAATTCTTGGGTAACATATTTTGTGGAAGTGTATTTAAAATGAATTAAGATTCAGGGACTTCCCTGGCCTGCTCCCAGTGCAGGGGGCCCGGGTTCGATCCCTGGTCAGGGACCTAGATCCCGCATGCTACAACTAAGAGCCTGCATGCCACAACTAAAAGACCCCTCACGCCGCAACTAAAGATCCTGCACACCTCAACAAAGATCCCACACGCGGCAATGAAGATCCCGCATGCCACAACTAAGACCTGGCGCAGCCAAATAAATAAACGCTTAAAAAAAAAAAAAGTTAAAATTCACACACACACACCAAGTTTCAACATCAAGACAAGAATATTAGAAGTGAAAATATGTGCTTTACCTTGCATTAATTTGCCACAGGATACCTCTTCTTGTCTTTGTCGCTCCTAAACACAGAGGCACAACAGGATTGGCAAAGCAGGGTGCATTAGAAAACAAGCTTATATTATTTTTCTCTAGTAATCATTTCTCCCTGTAAAACTATCAATCATTCTTGCTAAATCTAATAAAAGCAGATAAATATAATTATAAATTGATTCCATCTATATATTTTTTCTACTTATAGAGCTCTTATGCTGTGATTTTTTAAAAACTGTTTATGAAAATTAGCACTGCAAGTCTTTAAGGAGTAAAAAACTATTTATGATTTTTTTCCATTAAAAAAAAAAATCAACAGTCATATTGAGCTCCATCATTAATTATATAATTTGGCCAGTCTGGAAATAATCTAAAATACTGGAAGGAGAAAAAAAAATCAGTAACCTGTTAACTGGTAAAATTAATTCTCTCTCAAAGTCAAGATTCAATAGAATCTTTCATATAACAGATTTTATTGAAGAGCAAAGGTGACAAAATGTACACAAAAGGAGCTTTCTATAAAAAGAAGCCTACCAACCATTACAGATTCTTTCCATTTTTCATGAATCACTTTAGCCAGATTCAGATCTATATGAACCACACAGTCCTCAACTGTTAGGGACCCTTGTGACGGGGGAAGAAAAGAAAAGAAAATATGATCATTACTCATTATACATTTGCAGAAAACATACTCAACTACCTTATGCATCATAAAACTAATTTGTATTTTTAATTACTAACCTATGTCTCTAGTTCTAAATCTCTTGGAATATTTTTATGTAATATGTCATTGTTTTCACACTTCTTGGCAGGTACAATTACATTATGTTTCATATATTTAAGTTATTCATGTCCATTACACTAAATATATTTAATATATTCATTTCCATTAGTCAAGACTTTCCAGTAGGCGTATTCTAAGGAATTATCTTGCCTTAAGTGTATCTGGAGTAGCACCAAAGGATTCAAAAAGATGTACCTGTGCAAATAAGTATGAGGTAAATACCAGAGAAAACTTCCAGTATATGCACAAGATGAATACAAAGTCCATCTAAATACTCTCTATTTCTTCAAATTATATACTTAAAAATCTTCTACAAACACACTGTGTCAAAAATAATAAGGTAGGCAACACAAATTACTTTTACACTTCTAGTAACATAAAATAATTTTAAAATTGAACTAGACCCTCTATCTATATTCTACTTCCACAAAGATACACATATAAGTAATTTACTTTTTCCTTACCTGAATCAATACCAACAGGGCCAAATAATTCATTGAGCTGAAAAGCCAGTTCAGGGGGCAATGCCAATTCCAGACAGTCTATGGTCAGCGATTTGGCCATCACTGGCGTGGGATTCAACGTCTCAGTTTTATCTTCTTCAGTAACTTCAGCTGACAAAGCACTCCCTGCCATTAGAATTTTTTCCACTTCCTGTTCATCTTCATTCATAAATTCTTCTGTGTTTGGAAATTTCACATAATCCCTTGGAAGATTTTCACTTTTATTTATGTCAAAAGAGTCAGTAAAATAAATTTCTTCATGTAATTCAAGATCCGAAGTGCTCGATACAGAATTTAAAATATCAGACAAATTCAAAGAAGAATTTATACTGTCTCCAATCTCAGTGACTTCTGGATTCTTCTCCATTTCATTCACATTTTTAGTGGTAGTAGCTTTTAGAGTGCCTGGAAAAAGCTGCTTAACATTATATAAACCTGAAAGTTCTGCCTGACTATTAGGAAGTACTTCATTATTATTCTTGAGATCTACATTAGGAAGTATACCTGTTATTAATCCAGGTTTTTCAGTAGTTACAGCTCTTATTTCTGCCTGCTCTAAGCTTTCCTTTTCTGAATTACAGGTGGACTGTGCATTCGTGTTACTGATACCAATTCCATGGCTAAATTCTCGCACAGAAGAATTAGACTCCTCTAAGCTTCCTCTTTGGCTAATAATTTCCTTCAAATTCAGTCCCAGAGAAAATGGCCCAATTTGTGTTTCATCATATGACTTTTCTATATTCTCAAATTCAGTATCCTCACATAATTTAGTTTCAGAATCCAATAAAAGGCTCGTGGCCCAAATAATATCTTTGTTACACCTCTCATATAGGTCTTTTAGGGCTTCTAATGAAAACGATCCAAATAGTTTACAAAGAATGTTAAGATTTTCAGATTCATCAGCACTGGTAAGCTCACTTTCTTCAACATATGTGCTTTTGTCATACATTACCCTATATGGAATTGTTTCTTGAACATCTAATTTTGTGTTAATATTGAGAGCTTTCGGTTTAAATCCATCTAATCTTCCTGTTAGTACTCTCAGAGAATCTGAAACACTAATTTTATTCTTTTCTATTTTCCATAAGAGAGCAAAATCCTGTGGTTCAGTCTGAGTACACTTGCCTACTTCTATTCCAGGGACTTCTTTAGTCTTTTCTTCTTGAAATTCAGCTAAAGTTTGTGGTCCCACTCCTCCAGGAGCAGTTGACACACTATTGGTAAAAGTAAGAGACAATGTGTGTTGCCTATGAATCTTTTTACTTGGACAAGTTTTATTCTCACAGGTCATTTCATTGGGCAGCATTTCAGAACTTCCTCGAGAAGAACTACCCAACGTTTTTAGTTCTTCAGGGCTTGTGCCCCAACAGGCCTCACGTGCTGTATATAAGGACATTTCATTCATACTGTTGTTAGTTCCAAATTCTAGGTTGGGTTCATTTAAGCCAGCCTTTGGCATTCTTGATCTGTGCTCTCTCTGAGCTAAAGAATCAGATGAAGGCCAGTCACCCACAATGTTAAATGAGTCTTTTTCAGTATTTTTATAAGTACCATATTTACAGCTATTGAAAGATTCTGAGGCATCATCACACTGTGACTTGCTGTCATCCTCTACGTTTTCATGTGGAGATCCTCGTGGCTGGATACAATCTATACTCACAGATAAACTACTGTCTAATACTTTATGTGACTGAGGGCAATTATACTTTTTGTCACTGTGTATAGATAAAGCTTTCTCAGTTTTTCGGTTCCTTTTTGTCCTCTGACCGATAGACTTATCAACTGGCCAGTCACCAACAAAAGACAGCTCTTGTCTTGGGAACTTTTCCGAAGTTGATTTGCTTTTTTGTTTTCCAAAGGCTTTTTTCTTTACTCCTGCTCTTTCTTCCAGAGTTTCACTAGATGAAGATTTTTCATTTTGAAGTGGTACAGTATTTGAAAGACCACAGTCTTCTTGATTATTTCCACCACAGCAAATACTTGGTGATATTCTCTCTACAAAACTATCTGCATTGGTTTTACTACACTCTTTTTCAGGAGCCATTTCTACTGGCTCTTCTTTTTCATGTTTGTCTACTGCTCGTTCTTTGCTTTCAGAATCAGAAAAATAAATGTCTGGAGCTTCGTGAATGAAAGCACTCTGAATGTTAGGATTCATACCACTTATTTCTTTTTTTCCGTTGTTTAAATCTGCATTAGGGAGACATGTAACATTCTCAGGTAACAAATTTTCTTTGGTCACATCATGTTTCTTCTCTTCAATTAACTCTGGATGCTTCAGAGACGAGGATAAAACATTTTCTTCTTTTTCAGAGGCAATATCTTCATTGTCTCTTGGGCTGTAAGATTTGTTTTTAAGTATTATAAGGAAATCTCTTAATGTTGCCATTAATATTATGATTTAAAGAATCATTCAACTGAAAGAGAGACACTTGATCCTTCCCTAATACACTATGAACACATCGCTTTATTGTAATCCCAACACCTAGCACAACGCTTGGCATACAAGAAGCACTCAGATTCTTTCAAATTGAATAATTAACATGAGATTTTCAGTTAAGGTGTTTATTATGCATTAAATATTAAAGTTAAGGTTCTAAATTTGTTCCCAGAAGAGGACACTCCCTAGCTCCTTTCCAACCTATTTAAGCTTAACATATGTGAAACTAGGTCTGCCTCTATACCACCTGTCATTTGCTGCAGAGGAAAATGCTTAAGATTGATTTACAAAGTCTCAAAGAGTCAACCAACATGATCTGCACAATTAAGTGAAATGAGAGAAAGGGAGGACAGCTGTCATTTGAGATGTCACTTGCTAAATTTTTTAAAGCCATCCTCAATGTTAATTTCAGACTCAGAGCACTTTTGCCAAATCATTATACTTTCAACTTCAGTGCATTTTCCTTATTTAACAACTCATCTTCCTTTCTTTCTTTATTGCAGGAGTTCTCAAAGTCCCAACTATCCCATGAAGCCTTCCTAAGTGAAATCACACCTAACATTCAGTTTTCTATATACCAGATGCTATTTATAAGTCCTTCACAAGTATTAATTCATAATCCTTATGAGATCCTTATAAGCAAAGTGTTATTATTGCCATTTTGCAAATGAGGAGCTGAAATATAGAGAGATTTTATAATTTGTCAAAGATTACAAAGCTTTGGGATTTGAAGCCAGGAAATACAGCTAAGGAGCCCATATTCTTAACCACTTTGCAATACTGCTCCTCAATAAAAGAGCATTTGTGAATTTTCTTTTCCCAACTCCTTTTTAAAAGGGTCTCTCATCCCTAATCATCAAAAAATGTGAGCAATTCAGAACTTTATTTATATTTAAGACTCTTCTTTACTCACTTATTTATTCAATTGTTTATGTATCCTAAATGTTTTTAACATAATCAGTACTATCCTGAATTGCAAACTTTCAAAAGGCTGTGACTTGTTATTACTTAGTAAAAGTATACCATGCATAATACATTTTTACGATACTAGCTTGAAAGAGTATTTTTATTAATACCTAAGAAAATTAAGAAGTAATGTGACTATATACCAAATAACAATAGAGGGTAGATAAGGTAACAGATAAATATTGGAATAGCAGCAAGTTAAATAAAGAAGGCAGGAGTATTCATAGTGTAAACATGGACCTACATAAACCAAAAGACAATGAAACCCCCATGTATGTCATCACCCACATAAACTTTTACTTCTCTTGCTAACCATATATATCCTGCTCCAGGTAAGACTATACCTAAACCCTACAAACAACAAATGCCTACCTTATTTTTAAAGTTATTTGGCAGTGATTTTAGAAGTTCCTAAATTATCAGATTTTTTAAAATTAAGTTTTTAAATTGAATTTCTGTACATAGAGACTTTAACCTACCTAGTACTTCTGTCACAAGAATATGCACACAACTCGATACGTTCCATTTTCTCTGGAACTGAAGAACTCATGATTATGGGCACTGAAACAAAACGTTGATAGTGTTCCAACATTCTTGTTATTTTTTCTTTGCTTATCCCATGAATATTACGCCTAAAAATTCCAGGGGAAAAAAAGGGTAGAAGGAACATTGGTAATTAAGTTCTTAAAAAATCGGCTCATATAATGTTAAGAGAAACGACGATACATTTCTAATACATAAAAATATCAAAACTGGTTTATTATGATACAATATAAACTATCTGATTCTAAGTTTCATTTTATTCAGAATGTCCTAAATTACCATTTTCTCAATCATGCCATACAATCTTTTCCAAACATCCTTCATCAACTTGGAAAAAAACAGCAGATCTTAATAACTTTAAAAGAAGTTATTCTCAAGCTCTGCCAAAAAAATCTCATATGAACATGACCATTATTTCAATTGATTAATTATTAACTAGTGACTGAAAAAATTCCACTACAGAGGCTTCCACTTATGCCAGTACAGCAGACTAGATGTGCCAAAGGACACTTCTATTACAGTAAAACTGGATCCCATACGAATTAAAGCAGACACACACTTTAAAACATTTTAAGTTCAAGTAAAGAAAAAACATTCTTAGTATTTGAAGTCTCTGGATGTCCAAATATGAAGTTCGTTATATTTGTGCTTTCATTCATGGTAGCTTATTCCTTTGTTTTTGTTTATGAGCTCACACTTAGTTGAATCTAATATATGGGAATCCTTAGGCCTTAAACTGGGGGTGCTTTCATTCATACAGCATCTGAATTTGCATCTGCCAGGAGGCAAGATGGTATGCTTTAGTCCTTCAAGGGTCTTGTCTTAATGAAAACATCCCAGTTGAAACTCTCCTATCTCAGGATGGTTCCAACTTTAGTGTCTGGATCCTGGGGCTAATATTAGCATTTGCCCCCTGGGGAAATCTGGCTTTCATATTTAAATACCTCAGTCTTATCTGGTTTCAGATGACAGAGAAGCAAAGAGATAGAAAATATGAAAGAGAGGTTGAGACATAGACATAGAGGACAGAGCAAAGAGGTCTAGTATACATCTAATCCAAGTCCCAGAAAGAGAAGAGAGAGTATGTGGGACAGAAGCCATTTAAAGAAAAATGGCTGAGAATGTTCCAGAACTGATGAAAGACATCAATCTCCTAATCTCACAAATCCAACAAATCTTAAGCAAGATAACTAAGAAATCTACAACTAGAAACACAGTACTGATATTGTCATTCACCAAAGATAGAGATGATATTAAAAGCAACTAGAAATTTAAAAAAACAAATCATCTACAAAGAAACCAACTATTAGAATTACACCTGACAACAATAATAATGGACAAATGTCATCATCAATAACAGAAACTATCAATCTAGAATATATACACTCAGCAAAAGTATCTTATAAGCATGAGGGCAATAAAAGGATTTTCAGATTTAAAAAAAAAAAAAAAAAGAAAGAGATTGACATGAAACTGGTCTACAATGTAAAGAAAATCCTAAAAGATGAACTGTCAGGCAGAAGGAAATTCTCAGATGAAAGACCTATAATGAAAGGAAAATTAAGCACAAAGCACTACACACAGCACAAATAACTACACGAGTGAAAACACCATCTGTACATTCCAGACAATCACAGCACGTGAGCTGGAAAGGAAGTAAGTATCAGAGTTAACATGTTTGAAAGTCCTTGCATTTGTGAAGAGGAAAGCTAGGAAAATGGTTTAATTTTAAAGTCTGCATGATAAAACTTTTAATGTAACCACTAAAAGAGTTTAAAAAGTGTATATAATCTCCAAATTAGTAGAGAAGGAAAAAACGAGTAAGAAAATTTGCATTCAATTAAAAAAATCCAAAAAAGGCAAGACAGGAGGAAAAAAAGTCAAATATATAATTTTCTGTGATAGGAGAAAAAACAATCACAGAAAAGGTGAGATTAATAAAAAGTACAGAGAGAGACAGCAAGAAACAAGACCAATTATATGAATACCCAAAATAACTGTAAAAGAACTAAGCTTATCAATTAAAAGCCAAAGATAGAGTGAATTTTTTAAAACCCAGCCACACTGGTTATAAGAGATATACCTAAACACAAAGATACTGAAAGGTTGAAAGGAAAAGTATAGAAAAAGAAGTAACACTCAAATACTAACTAAAAGAACTGGTATAGTTCTATTTATATTAGACAAATTAGATTTTATAACAAAAATTAATATTAATAAAAGAAAATTACTAGACAAGGATAAAAGGTTCAATTAGAGTGATATAAAAATCTTAAGCTTATATGTACTTCAAAAAATATCCTCAGTATATTTAAAGCAAAAATGGGCAGAATTATAAGGAAAAACTGACATAATCAACATAATAGAGGGAGATATCAACACCTCTCCCATAGTACATTTTCTCATCCCTCTCTTAAACATTAATCCATCAAGCAAAATTTTCTGGAAAGTAAAGCTACAGATGCGAGCAAAAGAATAACCATGATTTAATGATATATTAATATACTATAACTGTTATACATTATCAAGCAAATATGAACATTTATAAAAAATTGACAATGAACTAGTAAAACACATCTTTAAAAATATCAGAGAATTAGTATCATACAAACCGCACAATCTTACCTACTGCAGTAAAGTTGAAAACCAATTTTTTTGAAAAGATGAATTTTAAAACCATCTGTTCCAAAATTTAAAACATAGCTCTAAACAACCCAAGGGTTAAAGAATTAAAGTAACAGTAATGCAAAATAGAAAATAAATAATAAAAAGAAGATATTATATATTAAAATTCTAGGGGCATCTAACATGATACTTAGGGAAATTTATAGCATTAAATGCTCATATTAGAAAATGACCTAGGGCTTCGCTGGTGGCTCAGTGGTTAAGAATCTGCCTGCCAATGCAAGGGACACAGGTTCAAGCCCTGATCCAGGAAGATCCCACATGCTGTGGAGCAACTAAGACCGTGCATTACAACTACTGAGCCTGTGCTCTAGAGCCCGAGAGCCACAACTAATGAGCCCACATGCCACAACTACTGAAGCCCATGCGCCTAGAGCTCATGCTCCCCAACAAGAGAAGCCACTGCAGTGAGAAGCCCGCGCACCGCAACGAAGACTCAATGCAGCCAAAAAAAAAAAAAAAAGAATAAACAAAGCAAAATAGATTTTTTTAAAGCCAAGAAAGTAGAATAAAAGAAGCAGAAATGAATGAAACATAAAACAAACTTATAATAGAAAGATCAACAAAGCAGAAAGATGTCTATTTGAAAAGGCTAATAAAACATCTGATCTTGGGCTTCCCTGGTGGCACAGTGGTTAAGAATCCGCCTGCCAATGCAGGGGACACAGGTTTGATCCCTGGTCCGGGAAGATCTCACATGCCACAGAGCAGCTAAGCCCGTGCGCCACAACTACTGAGCCTGCACTCTAGAGCCCACACTCTAGAGCCCGCGAGCCACAATTACTGAGCCCGCGAGCCACAATTACTGAGCCCTCGTGCCACAACTACTGAAGCCCGCATGCCTAGAGCCCATGCTCTGCAACAAGAGAAACCACAACAATGAGAAGTCTGCACACCACAACGAAGAGTAGCCCCCACTTGCTGCAACTAGATAAAGCCCGTACACAGCAACGAAGACCCAACACAGCCAAAAATAAAAACAAATAAATAGGGCTTCCCTGGTGGCGCAGTGGTTGAGAGTCCGCCTGCTGATGCAGGGACACGGGTTCGTGCCCCGGTCTGGGAAGATCCCACATGCCGCAGAGCGGCTAGGCCCGTGAGCCATGGCCACTGAGCCTGCACGTCCGGAGCCTGTGCTCCGCAACAGGAGAGACCACAGCAGTGAGAGGCCCGCGTACCGCAAAAAAAAAAATTTAAAAAGTAAATAAATAAATTTATAAAAACAAAAAAATCTGATCTCTGCTAAGAATAATCAAGAAAAAAAAGAAGATAAACACATTAGTATTTAAAAGTATAGATGCAGCAGAGATGTAAATGGTAAGAGAATACTACAAGAGTTTTAATAAAAAGTTTTTTGTTTTATGTATTTATTTATTTAATTTATATTTTGGCTGCGTTGGGTCTTCGTTGCTGCGCATGGGCTTTCTCTAGCTACAGGGAGTGGGGGCTACTCTTTGTTGCGGTACACAGGCTTCTCATTGCGGTGGCTTCTCTTGTTGTGGAGCATGGGCTCTAGGCACGTGAGCTTCAGCAGTTGTGGCACGAGGGCTCAGTATTTGTGGCTCGCAGGCTCTAGAGCACAGGCTCAGTTGTTGTGGCGCACGGGCTTAGTTGCTCTGTGGCATGTGGGATCTTCCCGGACCAGGGCTTGAACCCGTGTCCCCTGCATCGGCAGGCAGATTCTTAACCATTGCGCCACCAGGGAAGTCCCATAAACGGTCTTAATAAATTTGTAAACTTTGGTGTAATGGACAAATTCCAATGGAAACTTCTCACAAAGAAAACAGAGGATCCAGACAGTTTCATAAGTAAATTCTATCAAACATTCAAACTTACATAAACTCAGAAAAGAGAAGAAATACTTCCCAACTAATTTTATGAACCTAAAACCATGATGCCAAAACCAGGCAAGACAGGGCAAAGAAGAAAAAACTTAAGTCAATCTCACTCATTCATACAGATGCAAAAATCCTAAGTGAAATACTAGAAAACCAAATCTAGTAATGTATCTAGTAATGTAACAAAAGGATAATAAAAAGGAATGAAGTACTGATATATGCTCCAACATGGGTGAACCTTGAAAACATTATGCTAAGTGAAGATGTCAGACACAAAAGGTCACATATTGTATGATCCCATTTATATGAAATGTCTGGAATAGGCAAATTGATAGAGACAGAAAAGCGGATTAGTAGTTGCCAAGGGAAAGGGGAATTGGGAGTGACTAATAGCAAATACAGGGTTTCTTTGTTGAGGTAATGAAAACGTTCGTCAATTAAACAGTGGTGATGCTTGCACAACATTGTGGATATCCTAAAGTTAGGTTGTCCTTTATTTAGTACTGACATTAGTTTAAATTACCATGGAGAAAATACCCTGACCAAAATTAATTTAGGGCTATCTCTAAGGGAATACATAGCACAAAACAAAATACACTGTATGTCCATGTCCTGAGTTAACATTTTTATCCAAGTCAAACAATCAAAGAAAAAAGTATAACCTTGGGGGGAAAGCAGAGTGGGTAGTGAAAAACCTGGACAGCTGAACATTTGCTACCTTTTCCATTTATACCTCCTCACTTCTGTCCAGCATTGTGAGTCACTAGGCAGCTACAACAATTTGTTCCTGCCAGTAGCACACGGTTCAGGTTTGCCAAATCCTAGAATCTCTTTTAGTTTCAGATATTGACATTATAGTATTAATAAGTAATAAAGTACTGACTATATAAGACAATTGGAATTTTTCTGACTGTTAATTAACAATTTAGGAACAGAAAGACAAATTCTTCACAAACTGAAAAAAGAAAGCCTATAGGCAATACAAAATTTGTTATCAATTTTTAAGTGGCAAAGCCGCAATCTAATACATTTTGTTTCGTTCATTATTTACAAGGGGAAAAAAATCTAGATGGACTTTCTATCACTCTCATGAAATTAAAAACATGTTAGATAAACTCCAAGTTTTACCTTGCAAGTTCCTTTGGTTTGAATTTCCACCAGGTATCCGGTTCCCGGAAAAGGACTTTATATTTATGTTTTTGAGACTACGTACAAAAAAGACAAATGCATTTTAAAATAATTACTTCCATGAAATTTAATTCATTGTTTCCAAATTCACAGCATGTTAAAACTGAAAGAACCTAAAAGATTATCTAATCTTGATGAGTGTGTTACCTGGTAAAATGCACAGTCTCTTTGATCCAGCAATGAACTTTCAGAAATTTATGCTATTGATAAAAACTTATGTCAGAGTGCAGAAATATATACACAGCAGGATATCCAGTTCGCCATCATTTGTAACAGCAAAAGAATACAAACAACTTAGTGTCTATTAACATGGAACTGGCTAAAGAAATGAAGATACAGCCATACAGTGAAAATATATACAATGGTTTTAAAAATACTATATGTGTTAATGAGAAAATGTACTTAATATAAATTAAGAAAGTAAGCCTGTGCTCCGCAACGGGAGAGGCCACAACAGTGAGAGGCCCGCGTACCGCAAAAAAAAAAAAAAAAGAAAAAGAAAAAAAAGAAGAGACACCGGAGAACTTGCTCTCTCCACCTTGTGAGAACACAGCAAGAAAATGGCCACCTGCAAGGGAGGAAGAGAACTCTCACCAGAAACTGACCCTGCTGGACCTTGATCTGGGACGTCTAGCCTCCAGAACTATGAGAAAATTAATTTCCTCTTGTTGAAGCTACCCAGTCTATGGTATTTTTTTTATGGCATCCTGAGCAGACTAATGTATCTTCCACGTCACCCAAGGTAAAATCCAAAGTCCTCACAGTGATCTATGTATGAGCCCTTACATAATCTGCCCTACCATCTCCCCAACCACCATTACATCTCTGACCTCACCTCCCACTATTGATCCTCTCAGCTTTATGACAAGATGCCAAGAGTGGTCACTGCTATTTTCTGTCATTCTGACAGAAAAGTCCAAAATTCAACCCAGACACCAAGGTAGGTAGTGACATAACACCCTGTAATGAGCTTACTCACTTCCATCTCCTCACCTCAGCACCAAATTTCATACAAATGATTCAAGGCCTGGCAATAGCCCAGGTCTCTAATTACCTAAAGGGGTATCATACAGCTGTTAGGATCAAATTAATTTTAAATTCATGCATACACAAAGAGAAAAAGAGAGACTATCAATGTAAAGACTTTTTCAACTCCCATATCAATAGGCAAACCTTAAAAATATGTTACATTACTTAAGAGGATTCTGACTTAGGTCAACCTCTATGATAGCCCACAAGGGACAATATTGCTTTGCCATATATATACATACATACATACACACACACATACACACACACACACACGTTTTGCCAATTGCCACTAAGCATATTTGACTGCTCCCTATTTATCTCTTACTACTTTAGCTACTTCTGTAAATGACAGTCAAGATGGTAATAGACTGTTTACTCTATTCCACTCCCCTACAGCTTTCATTATCTTACTACCAAAAGAAGCAAAAAGTGATCCTCTTCTCTACAGTAATTCCTTCATCTACTTCTTTATGAAGACAAAAGCATTTGCCATCTATGATAAGCAGGAGTCCTTTATACTTCTAAGTAGAGTTGCAAAGAGTCAAGGAATCAATACTGGAAAAATAGCTTCATATTTTCAATCATTATATAATAAAAAAGGGGAAAGAAAACATTATAGGAGGCTGAAGCCTAAATGAAAATCAGAAACACATAATTCAAGGACTTCTTTGTTTTCTACATAGGAAAGTAAAGTGGTTTTTTTCCTATTTTCATAGGAAAATAAAGAACTTTCTAAGATGAGAGCAGGAAGCTAAGAAAAACCTACAGAGGAGTTAAGTAAGGTTAAGGGGGAAGCAGGTCCCAGTGGTGAATATATTAGTCTAGAAACTAGAAACTCCTAAGGCCAGAAAGCAAACTGTGTGTGATTTTAGTGCTCCCAATGCACTAAAATCAAGTCTTTGTTCCCTCTACTGCCCTGCACAGAAGTAAAATCTCACTTGTTCAAAGGACACAATTTTCTTCAGAAAAGTAAAGAATCATACCTTGTACTTCAAAACAGTACAAGTGCACTGGGCACAGCAATGGGGGTATAAGTTGGATGTGTTAAGAACATAAATCAGCAAGTACAATATTTACTAACTAAAGAAACAAACTGAGCTTCAATGTGCCAGATCTGCTAATCTTGGGGTAATAAAACAAACAATACCCATACTCACAAAAGCTTCACTCATCAATTTACTCAATGAATATATATTAATTATATGCCAAGCATAGTGCTATATTCTGGAGATTCAATGATGAAAAAAATGATAGGCTTACCCTCAAGAAAAATGGATAGCTTAGAGCTAAATTCAGCCCATCAGCCAGTATTTGTACAGCCTAGGAGTTAAGAATATTTTTTTTGTGTGTGTGTGTTTGTATCTTTAAAAGGTTGTTAAAAGAGAATATGCAACAGAAACTGTGGCCTGCAAAACCTAAAATATTTACTATCTGGTGCTTTCTAGAAAAAAGTTAGTCAACCCATGGCCTACTGATAAAAACCGTGTGCTTAATACCATGACAGAAGTAAGCCAGGGTGCCAGGAAAGCAGAAAGAGTGCCCAATTTAGCTTTTTAGTAAGTGAATGAAAGCTAACTTCCTGAAAAAGCTGACATCAAAGCTGGACAAAAAAGGAATCCAGCAAATTTGGAGAACTGAAAATAGCTGAATGTACAGAATTTTGAATTTCTCAGAATAGCAAAATTTCAAAAGAAATTTGGGGACTAAGAAAGAACCAGCAAATTTTGATTCTGCCAAGTAAAAGCAATAAGAAAATGGTTGTGTGTGTGTGTAGACACACACATACATACACATAAATACACACAAACATAAAATTATAATTTAATACCACTATCTTTTCATAAAAGACATCAAAAAACAAAAACAATCTCAGAATTTAAAAACTGAATCTCAAAATTTGAAAATTGAATAAATTTAGTTTTATGGAAAAACTATTCCTATTTTTCTCATTTTGCTAAAGACCAGAGAAAGCTCAGTTACATACAGTCCAAGGACTGTTTGCTTGAGATTCACTTGTGTAATTAACATCCCCCAATAATTTCAAACCCACTATTAGACTTATGACAATTCATGGTACAAACCAAAGCAACATATGGCTTCATTTCCCATGCCTGTAGATTTGTATTATCTATTATTATAGGAGATACCTTCTTCTCAAATGCTTCTTTTGCTGAAATACAAACAGAAAATGAGAAATCACTTTTAGTAACAATATTAAGGATTATCCTGATATTTTAAAAATCTGATCTTGTTTTCATAATTTGAAAATCATAGATATGTGCTAATTTTATTCACAACTCTATTTCTAAATACTACTTTTGAATATATAAAAAATTAAAACATAGGGAAATGTTGAATAATAAATACTAAAATTATAATCAGAGAAATTAAATAAAAACTGTCTGATTTTAGTTTGACGTGCATGTTACATGTATGAATAGCATAAATGGGGAAAAAAGCTATCATTAAAAACAATATCATACCATGCTAAAAGCAACATGGTATCCTGGATAAGATTCTGGATACCATGAATCCAGAATCTGGATTCTGGAACAGAAAAGAACTTTTGTAGAAAAACTAAAATCCAAGTAAAATCTGGAGTTTAGTTAATAGTAATGTACCAATGTTAATT
The DNA here is from genome assembly GCF_949987515.2 of Delphinus delphis. Classification (NCBI taxonomy): domain Eukaryota; kingdom Metazoa; phylum Chordata; class Mammalia; order Artiodactyla; family Delphinidae; genus Delphinus; species Delphinus delphis. The sequence continues at coordinate 75,122,014 of NC_082687.1, forward strand.
TTAATTTCTTAGTCTTGACAAATGTACCATAGTTATATAAAATGTTAACATTAGGGCCAAATGGGTGAGGGGTATAGAGAAACTCAATACTGCCTTTGCAAACCTTTCCATAAATCTAAAATTATTCCAAAATAAAATTTAAAAACAAAAAATATAGGCAAACACGCATACACATGACAAAAAACAAGATGTCTTGATTTGAAATAAACAATTATTATATGCCTTGTGCAAGAGATTTTCTTATAAAACTGCCTTTTTTCCCAAGGAATTAGACCATTCAGGGAATTAATGATGAGCCACAATAAATAAGCCTTACAAGGAAAATAGTTGGAAGTTTTAAAAGTTCTGTATACTCTCTTATAACTCAATAATAAAAAGACAAATAATTCAATTTAAAAATGGCAAAAGATTTGAATAGAAAGCTCTCCAAAGGAGATAAACAAGTAGCCAACAAGCACACAAAAAGATGCTCAACATCATCAGCCATCAGGAAAATGCAAATCGAAACCACAACATGATACCACTTCACACCCACCAGGATAGCTATAATCAAAAAGATAGATAATAACATGTGTTGGTAAAGATATAGAGAAGTTGGAACCCTCATAAACTGCTACTGGGAATGTAAAATAGTGCAGCTGCTTTGGAAAACAGCTTGGCAGTTACTAAAAAGGTTAGACATAGACAGGCATGTTCATAGCAACATTATTCATAATAGCCAAAAAGTGGAAACAACCCAAATGTCCATCAACTAATGAATGGATAAACAAAATGTGGCAGATCCATATAATGGAATATTATTCAGCCATAAAAAAGAATAAAGTACTGATACTTTCTACAACATGGATGAACCTTGAAAAACGTTATGCTAAATGAAAGAAAGCCATTCACAAAGACCACATATTATATGATTCTACTTGTATGAAATGTTCAGAAGAGACAAACCTATAGAAAGAGAAAAAGTAGTAGTTGCCTGGGGCTGGGAGAGAGTTGGGGAGAAATGAGGAGTGACTGCTAATGGGTATGAGGTCTTTCTGGAGTGATAAAAACATTCTAAAATTGATTGTGGTGATGGTCGTACAACACTGAATATGCTAAAAACGATTTGATTCTTATCTCATTCAATAAAGCTTTTTTAAAAAAGAGTTCTGCCAATTAATTTCATATCATAATTGTTGCGGTTGTTGTTATAGAAAGGGCACACTGAACTATGGCTAAGCACTTTTCATTCTCATTTAACCTTTACAAGAATCCTCGGGGTTTAGTATTATTAAGCCCTTTTACAGATGAAGACACTGGGTCCTGGAGAATATAAATAACTTGCACAAGATCACACAGCTAGTAACTGGCAAATCCAAGACTGCTCTTCATCACATCACACTGTTTATTTTTGTGTTGGTATTCCTGAGTTTTCACTTCAGTATTTAGTTCAAGAATGAATTTAGAAAAATTTAACAATGTCTAAAGATGACAAACTCAAGAATAGCCTTCACAGTGCATTTATCGTAAAAGAAACACTAAGTAAAATATTGTCTATATGTCTTAATAAGAACTTCACACATAAAACTCTATCCATAACTAAACATTTCATAATAAAACCATCTTCAGTGAATAGACAGTTGCACTAATAAAGAAATTAAGGTTTTACCTATGATCTCCCTGCAGATTCAGTTTGAGGAGAGTCATTTTTACATTCACACTATCCTCCATAAAAATTAAGCCAATCTAGGCAAGACTAGTGATTAACAATGCAAATTCTATTTTAGGAAACAGGAAACAGAGCCAGAAAACTGTAACCATCTTGAGCTATTCAGAGACCAGCACAGAAAATCTGACTTACTATACTTCTGACAAGATAACCCACTGACTAAATAAAACTTAAACATGTTATGCAATGTTCTAAGCTATTCTATAAAACTTAGCTCATTTAATTCTCATAACAACTCTATGAGACTACCTCTTTCACTTACTATGTAACATTAGAATTGTTATAATTTTACCTATATTATATATAGTTATAGTTTAGAATTAAAGATAATTATAACTTTTAAAAGTTATACGTCTCTCAAAATACAAACACTAAGTGGATTTTTTTCTTTATATTCCTCTTAATATTACACATCATCTGATGTCTATTCTTACCACGATTCTGGTTCCATTCATGTGCTTCTCCTAAGTATTTTACATCAAACTGGTATTGTCCATTTATGTAAAAATAATCATCAGTACTAAGAATGACTCCACTTGGATTATCCTCTTGCAAAGTCCTGTGAATGATAAATGTAATTATTTTCATTCATTTTTCTTCTATTTAAATTCTCTCTCCTAATTTTTGCAAGGTCATAATCCGAATTAAAAATTCAAGTATTGGACTTCCCTGGTGGCTTAGCAGTTAAGAATCCGCCTGCCAATGCAGGGCACACGGGTCTGATCCCTGGTCCAGGAATATCCCACATGCCGCAGAGCAACTAAGCCCGTGTGTTGCAACTACTGAGCCTGTGCTCTAGAGCCTGCGCACCATGACTACTGAATCCTGCGCGCCTAGAGCCCGTGCTCCGCAACAAAGAGAAGCCACCGCAATGAGAAGCCCGTGCACCGCAACAAAGAGTAGCCCTCACTCGCCGCAACCAGAGAAAGCCCGCGCAAGGTAAAGAAGACGCAACACAGCCAAAAATAAACAAATAAATTAATTTTTTAAAAAACCGACTTAAAAATTCAAATATTATTATTTAAAAGAATGAAAATATTTTATTATTCAAACAAATCACACTAGAGGGACTTCCCTGGTGGTCCAGTGATTGAGAATATGCCTTCCAGTGCAGAGGATGCAGGTTTGATCCCAGGTCAGAGAACTTAAGATCCCACATGCCGAGGGCCAACTAAGCCTGCGCGCTGCAACTACTGAGCCCGCATGCTCTGGAGCCCATGCGCCACAACTAGGGAGAAGCCCGTGCACCGCAACAAAGAGCCCGCATGCCACAACGAAAGATCCCGTGTGCCACAACTAAGACACGACGCAGCCAAAAATTAAATAAATAAATAAATAAAATATTAGAAAAATAAAATCACACTAGAAATCCTCTAAGCAGAAGTTTGACTCCCAGGTATACTGACCTGAGGCAAGGCTACTTCACTTTATATACTATAAAGGTTTGAAAATTAACACATTTTAATTATCAAGAAAACCAGACAACTGCAAATGCTTCAGAACTCTTATCAGTCACAGGCAATCCCCTCATCTGGTCACCTGATACACACTGATCTACCTTACCCACTCTAAGTGGAAGGTCACTTCCCATTAGGTGAGTACCTTCAAAAGTAGATGAAGCTCTTTGTATATTGCCATAAATTTAGTGAGTATGCCGAAAACATCCAAAAATATAATGTTAATAGACTATTAATTTAATCTGTTAAATTATACAAAGTTAAGATAGTTTTGCGGGGCTTTTCTGACATCTCTTTCTTTTGGCCATGCTGCGCAGGCTGCAGGGGATCTTAGTTCCCCAACCAGGGATCAAAGCTGTGTCCCCTGCAGTGGAAGCGCAAAGTCTCAACTACTGGACCACCAGGGAAGTCTCCCATCTCTCTTTCTTGACTCTGGAATTTATCTTCTATGTAATGAGATGCGTGCAAAAACTAAGCAAACAGAATCCACAGAGACATAACAATGCTACCCTCTTAACCATTTGTAAAATATCACCATTTATCCTCTCCTAAAACGTATAAATATTCCTGAAGTTAAAATATACTTTTAAATTAATTTTTATTGTAGTATAATTGATTTAAAATGTTGTGTTAGTTTCAGGTGTACAGCAAAGTGAATCAGTTATACATATATCCACTCTTTTTTAGATTCTTTTCCCATATTAAAATATACCTTTTGAATTTAATTTTTATTAGCATCTACTAAGTGCCAGGCACTGTTTTAAGCACTGAGCATACATCAGTGAATAAAAACAACAAATATTCTTGCACTCATGGAGCTCACATTCTGGTGAATGCTCACTTGATCCCACTTTTTAAGACTCCTACATTTACCCTCTTCTCCTTTATCTCTAAGTCTTCCCCTCTGACACTTTAATTCCTCTTTTCCCTTTAAATGTGTATACATCTCAGCTATCTTTTAAAATTTTAACCACACTTTAAGGACCCCTTTTTCAACTATTACCCAACTCCTCTCCTTCCCTTAACTGCTTTAGTATAAATGCTTTTTTAAGGTCTTAAGGTCTTCCACCTTCCCAGCGCAACAAAATCGTTTTTCAAGATATCCATTCATGACCTTCTTTCCAATAAATCCAAAAGCTGTTTTTCATCTTTCATTTTCCTTGGGCTTGCATGCTAGCTTAATACTGTGGACTGTTCTCTCTGAGAAAACTCAGCTTCTATGTCTCTGTACTTCCCAGTTATTTCTCTCTATTCATTCAAAAATTATTAGTAAGCTCTGACTCTGTGACACGCACTTCTTTCTCTTCCCAATTGCTAACTGTAGCTGCCTCTGGCTCTAAGGCCTCTGAAACCTAGTTCTTCAAACAAATGTCACAGCACTATTACTTTTTAAGGTACAACCTTTTGTTCCAATCTTTCACAAAATGCAATATCATAACTGACTGTAATGTCTATAATATTAAATTAAAGTGTTTTTTATTCTTGTGGTCATTAAATCAATGAGAAAGCCTATGTCAACAGAAGAATATACTTATAAGTGTATGAGTAGAATATGTGGAAATTTATTGGGAAATAAATCCACACTAAGAAAGGACATTAAAAAAAACAACTGAAGGGCTTCCCTGGTGGCGCAGTGGTTGAGAGTCCACCTGCCGATGCAGGGGACGGGGGTTCATGCCCCGGTCCGGGAGGATCCCACATGCCGCGGAGCGGCTGGGCCCGTGAGCCATGGCCACTGGGCCTGCGCATCCGGAGCCTGTGCTCTGCAGCGGGAGAGGCCACAACAGTGAGAGGCCCGCGTACCGCAAAAAAAAAAAAAAAAAACTGAAAATGAGCTCATCAAGGTATACATGCATACTCACTAATGCTAGATACACCCAGGATCAAATAGAAAAGACCCAGCTAAGAATAGAAGAGAGCAAAGAGTTAAAATTTGGAAGGAAAAGGGAAAAACTGGCAAATAAAATATATTAGATGTAAATATTCTGGAATTTAAAGAAGGAGGGTAGGAGAAAACTTTGAAAACAACACTCTTTAACAAGTGCTACTGAAAACACAACAAAGCTGCCTCTAACCCTGACTCTAGTCTCTCACACCAAGGCATCCACAACATTCCTTGATTACAAAAGGGACATAGATGGGTATCTGAGATAAAACAACTGAGAGCACATTTTGCAAGAAATAAATCACTGAGAATTTGAAGTTCTCTATCAGTGGTTCATCCCATGTTCTTTCTTCAAACATACATTTCTAAAACCTTATTTAACAACATGCTACACTTCCAAATCTCCAACTACCAGTAGAATTCTTGTGTATAAGACTTCCTTGAATTCAAAATCAATTATGGCCCTTTATCTCTATAATCAAAGCTGAATTCATCTTTCTCCCACTCAAATTAGTTCTCTTCCACATGAACTTATTTCTGTTGATTTCACAAGTTCACAATCTTGGAATCATCTTTAATATTTTCCTCTATTCTGTCTCTCAAAATATTCTGAGATGAAAGAATTCAATAAAAACTTCTAGAGAAAACAGTGCTATTAGCTACAAAGTTTAAAAAAATTAGTAAACATCTCTATGAACTAAAAGTATTCCACATATTTACGCTGTTATAAATATTCAAGTTCATGCATTACACTCTTTCTTTAAAGTCAATTAAACCTCATACCTTGCCAAAAAAGATTTTCCTGATCCCGGAAGCCCTCTGAGAAGAACAAGAACTAGTCCAACATAAGATGATGTCTTCTTTCTTACAACCTGAGAAGCTGGAGTTTCTTGTACCTGATAAGCACTTGTTCCCTCTTTATTTCTCCATACCTTTGTTGGGGAAGTATGAGAAATAACCGGGGGTGGAAATGTATAGTTGACAGGTCTCCAGTGTGCAGCTGTGGTTACAACAGGAGCTACAAAGCCATGGTTTCCTTGAAAGAGGTCAAAAGCAGGAATCATTGGATTCCACATTGGTGGAGGGGGAGGAGGAGGCAGCAGTAGAGGGAGAGGGGTAAGTACTGGGCAGTAGTTCACATCCTTCCCCTTTGGTAGCAGTTCAGTCTGTTTGTGTGACTGGAAATTGAATTCTTCAGAAGGTACAAAAACATCAGGGACAGAAGATTTCTGATCTCCATCTGTACCTAGTAAACCAAGCCCCAGATTTTGCACAGTAAGGTTTAAAGGCGCCTGAAGTTCGTTGGCATCCAAATCTACAGGGGCTTGAGAGAACTGAGTCTCGACACACACAGATTCTAAAAGCTCTTTCTGAATTTGGTTACTACAATCCATCGTAGTGTCATTTGCTACATTTAAAGAACTACTGAGAAGAGAATCTTCCAATGCCAATGTGTTATCCTTTGTAAAACTTTTGGACTCATTTGAAAGTGAATGTGAAGTTAAGGAATTTGAACTTAATGTAGAGGTAGAACTCTCTACATTTTCACTGTTCAAATCCATATTTTGGGTAGAAAGAATGGGAGTCGTACTACTTGAATCTGAATTTATAAATGCACTCGGGTTACTAAGATTATTAACATCTTGCAAAGGCAAAAATGAGTATGCATGGTCATCAGGAGAAGAGTTCAATTTCTCAAAAGCATTCTGTATTAAGGAATCTAAGTCTTCAGTTAGCTGCATGTCCAAAAATGAATCCATTTTTGAATCTTCATTCTCTTCTTCAGGAGGACACTTTTCCATTATTTCACATCCCACTGCATCTACTTGGTTCTCAGAAGCAACGAAGCTTTTTGAAGGCGATTCTTCTATTTTAGCGTCAGTGGCTGATAATTCTAATAGACAATCCATGGCATTTTCAACTGTACAACAACAAGAACGACAACAAAATATATCCGTATGTATTGAAAACAGTAAAATATAATTTAATTAAAATCCACATAAAATTATACTAGAATTCACATTGAATGAAATACAGAGAAATTTATAAGTATTCAAGTCATTCCTTAAATTAATATTTTACTAATATATCAGTCTGTATCAGTGAAAGGTTTAAATTATGAAGACATGCAATGTTACTTTCAAACAAACAGTAGTAAACTAGGCTAATGAACTGCCATCAAGTAGATATTCTCTGATGAATTTATTGATTAAAAGTAAAAATATCTGTAATTATATACATTAGGGTTGTTTATACAGATCCTAAAATCAGTTGATTTACTCAACAAATACTAACCTACTGCATGTCCTTTTAAGTATGAAGTATTTTAAGTACTCTCCTAGTAAATGTAATTTGTATATATGGTCCATGCTATGAATTTCACTTAATACAAAAAAATATGTATGAGCATGTACTACGTATCAGACATACTTTGTACAATGATGAATAAGACGGCTTTTAACTACACTCAAAGGATTTTTGCAGTCTAATGGAGGCAATTACAGATAATTACGTTAGAAGACAATCACACTATAATATAGGTTAAATAATGCACACTTTTTATAATATACAAATGCCTTAACAGCCTTATAGGAGAGTAAGGAAAGATTTCACATAAGGTAATATGTGAACTGGGAGTCGAAGATCAAAAAGAAACTTGTCAGACACAGAAGGGAAAGGCAAAGCCAGTCTTGAAAACACGAAGCATGTTTAAGGTATTAAGAGAAGTTTGTTGGAATGCGAGTACAAGTAGTATGGTGGGTAAGAGGAGATAAAACTGGAAACGGAAATTGGGAAGGGTCCTGTATTTCATGGTAAGAAATATCAATTTTATTTTCTAAGGGAACTTGAAGGGAAACTACCTGTCATAGCATTTGGGCTAGATGCTTTGTCATCTCACTGAATCTTCAAATTATACTATGAGTTACAGTATTCCTAGCAAATAGATGAAGGAAATGAAGTTCAGAAAGTACATTAACTTAGCCCAAGTCACACAGATAGTAAGTGACAGAGCCAGGACTGGTATGTCTGACTCCACTGCTGAGCTCTTTCCCTTATAACATAAATACAGAGCCATTAGAATTGTTAAGCATCAGAAATTTGAGGCTTTTTTATATTATTTTTGTGTTTTATCTTGTTTTGTTTTATGGAAGATAAATGTGGAAACAGCACAGCACAGTAGGTAAAAGCTCTGGTCAGGAGTCAGAACGACATTTAAATCCCTACTTGCTGGCAATAACACTTTGAATGAGCTACTTAACTTGCCTAAGCCTTGATTTCCTCATCTGCAATGTGTGGATAATAAAAGTACCTACCTCATAGTGTTGTTGTGAGGATTAAATGAGATAATCCATGAAAAAGGGCTGTGCACAAGGACTGGCACCTAGTAAGCACCCAAATTATGTTCCCTTAAGAAGAAAAACAAAGAGGGATTGGAGGGGGCAAGGCTGACAGAGAGACCAGTTAGAAGACTATAGCAATGCTACAAAAGCTAGAAGCCCTAAACATGGAAAAAAGAAAAAAGAAAAGAAAAAAAAGCAAATATAAGAGGTATTTCTAAGAAAAAAAATCTATGTGATAGAAAAATCACAAAAGAAAAAAATCAACCAAAAAAATGAATGTGTATATAATGAAAAAAACAGTATTAAGTAAAAATAAGTAAAAGATCAAACTATATTTATATAACACAAAAGAAAAGTTCTTTCACAGAATGTTGAAAAAAATTAAAACAATGGTATAAAACAATGAAAAGCACATGAACAATTCACACAATACAAGAATTAATAAACAATCATACACAAATATATTCAACATTTCTCTTTATCTTAAAAAAGTAGCATTAAGAAAAGGTAAAATCTTATTCCTAAAATCTTAAAATAATACCACTCAATGCTCAAAAGGCTGTGACGAAACTCCTATACTTATACAGTGCTGGTGTCATTACAAATAGGCACACCCCCGTTTTTTTTTTAATAAATTTATTTTTTAAGTTTTTATTGCAGTGTAGTTAATTTACAATGTTGTGTTAGTTCCCGCTGTACAGCAAAGTGAATCAGTTATACATACACATATGTCTACTCTTTTTTAGATTCTTTTCCTATGTAGGTCATTACAGAGTACTGAGAAGAGTTCCCTGTACTATACAGTAGATTCTTATTAGTTATCTATTTTATATGTAGTAGTGTGAATATGTCGATCCCAATCTCCCAATTTATCCCACCCCACCCTTTCCCATGCTGATACCATATGGCACACCTCTTTAGTAGGCAATTTAGCAGTATGTTTCCAAGAGCCAAAAACTGTCCTAACCCTGTGATAGAAGAAAATAAAACTTTGGAACTGAGAAAAAAGCCAAAAGACAGAAAAGTTTATTTGTACCAAGATGTTCTTTGCAATATTAATTATCCATGTAAAACTTAGTTATAATTAAATAAATTAGAGCACAACAACCCAATGGAATATTAGAAAGCTATTAAAAATAAATATAAAGACTGCAGCCAACACTGAAAAAAATGCTTATGTTAAGTTTAAAAAGTAGAATATACAATTTCATCAATGTTATTATTCAAACTACTCAAAACATCACTATTTATGAACAAGGTGTAGAGAAGATCCTGGAAAAGAGAAATGTTTTTTGTTAGGATGTAAGGGTAATATATTTTCCTTGTAATTCTTCATTGCTATGTCAGTGTATGTGCAACAAATAAAGTTTAAACACATCAAAATTAGGAAATAAATGTTGAAGCCACAAGTAAAATTGTAAACACTATCATTTCTGAGCATCACGTGAACTGCTGAAAACTGGTTTTCTGTATACATATCATAACAGGATAGATAAGATATGCTCACATCACAGACCACGGAATGTAAAAAAAAAATGGAAGTTTATCACATTACCAAAACTCCCTAAATCTGGAATAATTTTTCTTATACTAATCATGGCCAATAGCAATGCTAAACATCAATATTTAATTTACTCATCAGTCAAATTTGATATGTATGGCTGCAAACATACATCTAAACAATTTATTACAAGTCATTAATAACTTACTATACTGAAGACTTTATCAAAACAAACCAAAAAAACGAAAACTCAACCTTCACTGAAAAAGTCCTATGAGGTACATACTATTATTATTCTCCTTAGCAGATAAGAAAACTGAAACCAGAGAGGTTAAGTGACAGAGCTGGAAATCCAACCTAATTTTCTTGACTCCAAAGCCAAATTTTTGAAACCACACTACTCTATTAGCCTCAATTCTTAATCAGCTCTCATTTCCACAATTATAATTACCTTTTCACTCAAAAAATATTTACTGAGATCCTACTGAGTCATTTGGTATTTGGGGGCTTGAAGACACAACAGTAAAACGAAAGATTTTTAAATCCCTGTCTTTAAGGAGCTTACATTCTAGGTCAATGATTCTCAACTGGGGGATGATACTGCCCCCAGGGGACATAAGATGATATATAGAGGCATTTTTAGTCGTCACAACTGGGGTAGCAGGGAGGAATGTGCTACTGGCAGATAGTGGGTACAGGCCAGAGATGCTGCTGAACATCCTACGATGCACAGGAAAGCCACGCACAACAAAGGATTATCCGGTCCAAAACGTCAAATAGTGCCAACCTATTCTAGAGGGAAGATAAAAAGAAATAAAACATAGAATATGATATCTACACATACATCTTACACTTACAACTGTACATTTCTTGAAAGAAGAAGCTAAGCTTTATCCTTCTTCATATCCCTTGTAATACCCAACTTATACCTTGCCCGCAGCAGATATTCAAAAAATGATGAACAAAATAGAAATAAGGTAGTCATTTTCTATATTACTACTGGTCATAGCATAGTACATGAAATCTTCTTATAAGATGCAAAGGGTTCAAACTAAACTTTTTCTCACCTTTGAAATCACATTCAGAAAGCATCAAATACACTACATCAGGATCCAGATCAGAAAACATCTCTGAGATACTGGTGAAGAGTTCTTCCTGATCAACTTTTGTCTCACACATGGAAGGAAGAGTAGTTGTTGGCTCCTCATGACTAGCAACACTGGATACAACTTCCTTAGAGTTTGTAGTCTTCCGAAAAGGATTTCCCCCAAGATTTTTCCTTCTCCTTGGCATTCTGACTTCCAAAACTAAAATGTTTCCCTTCTCTTATTTAAGACTTTTGATATTTAAGTCATACCTCAAAGAAAATAGGGTTAAATATCTTGCACAATCCAGCAGTAATAGGACCTAAAATAGAAAGCAAGTTGAAACACTCAGACTATAGTTATATTTCCATGTCTAAAATCGGAATGACATCTTTATTTAAGAAAGTACCATCAACTCTGGTGGCAGCAAAGCCAAAAAGCAGTCAAACAATTTCTCTCTCAAAAATATTCAAGTTTTTCAGGATTGAACATGTTAAAAATTAAGATATTAACAAATGCAATATATTTTCAGAACAATGAGTACACTGTTTTAGTACAATTATTTCATTTTTAAAACAAAAACAGTATTCATAATGAGAATGCCTACTGAACACCTATTTGGATGTCCAATAGGCATCATAAGCTTAACATGTCCAAAACTGAGCTCCTGATCACCTACTTCACACCTGTTCTTCCTAGTCTTTCCTATCTCAATTAATGCAACTCTATCCTTCCAACGGCTCAGGTCAAAAACCTTGAAATAATCCTTGACTCCTGTCCAGCCCACATCCAATCAGTAAGCCAATTTTGTCAATGCAACCCTCAAAATGTATCCAGAATATGATCATTCCTCACCATTTCCATTGCTACCACAGCCGATTAGTATAAAAGTCTCCTAGCTAATCTCCTTGCTTCCACCCTTGCCCCTTCAGTCATAACAACTAGAGTGACTCAGTTAAACCACAGGGTCAGATCATGCCTCTCTTCTGCTAAACTATCCACTAGCTTCCCATCTCATTCAGGATAAAAGCCAGAGCCCTTAAAAGGGCCTATAACACAGACACTTTTTACTTCTGTGCTGTCATCCCTAATCCTCTTTCCCTTGCTCATGTCACTCCAGCCATACTTCGCCTCCTTCTTCTTCAAACATCAGCCATGCTCCCATCTCAGAACCTTTACATTTGGTCCCTTCTACCTAAACTAATATTATCCCAGGTATCTAAAAGATGTATTTCCTCCTATCATTAGTCCTATCATTACTCAGTTGTTACCTTCTCAGCAAGTCAGTCGCCCAACACCACTTATCCCTTTTTCCTTACTTGAATTTTCTCCCTAAGATTTACCTTCTAACATAGTGTATGTTTTATCCATTTGTTTTATTTATGTATAGTATTTACTACCCATATTCTAGTAAAATGTAAGCTCCACAAGGGCAGGGACTGATAGGTCTGGAGAACTTTGACAATCTACTTGCTTTCTCCACTTGGATCTATTTAATAAACAATTCAAATGTAACACACCTAAAACCAAATGTCTGATATTTTCTCAAAAACCTGCTCTAACCATTTGGTCTGGCTACTGTCATCTTTCACCTGTATTCCTGTCTCCTAAATGGCCTCCCTGTTTCCACCCTTTGTCCCCTACAGTCTACTTTCAACACACCAGCCAGAATGATCTTCATACAACATATAAGTCAGAATGAATCAGGCTCTGCTTTAAATTCTCAAGTGGCTCTCCATGTCACTCAGAGTAAAAGCTAAAGTTCTTACTATGGCCCGCCTCCCTCTTGGCCTTTAATATACTTTTCCCCAAGATATTTGTATTGCTAACTCTCTCACTCCTTCAAATCTTTGCACAAGTGTCACATTCAATGATTTCTTCCTTGATTACCCAATTTAAAGTCATATCACCCACTTTCTCTGCCCCAATTTCCCTTTCCTGCTAACCACCCATTGCCCTTAACACCTTCTAACATACTATAAAATTTACCTTTTAATCAAATTTATTGTGTCATAGCTCTCTCCATCTTCCAGGACTGCAATGTCAATATGGCAGCCACCAGCCACATGAGCCTATTTAAATTTAAATTAATTAAAATTAAATAAAATTACATTTTTACATATTAATATCAGATAAAGTAGAATTCAGAGCAAAAAAAAAATCAGCAGAGATAGAGGACATTATATAATCATAAAGGATCAGTCTACCAAGAACACGTAGCAACTCTAAATGTGTATGCACCAAACAACAGAGCCACTAAGTAAGTGAAGCAAAAACTGACAAAATTGAAAGGAGAAAGAGACAAGCTCACAATTATAGTTAGAGACTACAATACCCCTCTCTCAATAAGAGTAAATAGACAGAAGATCAGCAAGGATACCGAAGCACTCAATAACACCATCCTTTAAAGATCTAATCAACATTTATAGAACACTACATTCAACAACAGCAGAATACATATCCTTTTCAAGTGCCCAAAGAACATATACCAAAATAGACCATACCCTAGGCTATAAAACAAACCTCAACAAACTTAAAAGAACTGAAATCATATAAAGTATGTTCTCTGACCACAATGTAATCAAACTAGAAATCAATAACAAAAAGATAACAGGAAAATCTCCAAACACTTGGAACATGAACAATATACTAAATAATTCATGGGTCAAAGAGGAAGTCTCAAGGAAAATTTCAAAATACACGGAAATGAATAAAAATGAAAATATACAATATCAAAATTTGTAGGACACAGCTAAAGCAGCAATGGCAGAAATTTATAGCAAATTTATAACTAAATGCATACATTAGAAAAGAGGAAAAGTCTCAAATCAATAATCTAAGCCCCCATCACAAGAACGTAGAAAAAGAAGAGAAAAATAAACCCAAAGCCAGTAGGAAAAACGGAATAATAAAGATCAGAGAAGAAATGAATAAAACTAAAAACAGAAAAACAATCACTACAGACCCTGCAGACATCAAAAGACTAATAAGGGGGCTTCCCTGGTGGCGCAGTGAGTCCACCTGCCAATGCAGGGGACACGGGTTCGTGCCCAGGTCAGGGAAGATCCCACATGCCGCGGAGCAGCTAGGCCCGTGAGCCATGGCCGCTGAGCCTGCACGTCCGGAGCCTGTGCTCCGCAACAGGAGAGGCCACAACAGTGAGAGGCCCGCGTACCGCCAAAAAAAAAAAAAAAAAAAAAAAAAGACTAATAAGGGAATATTATAAACAAATGTACATGTGAAAGTTTGACATCTTCTATGAAATAGACTTATTTCTCAAAAACCACAAATTATCAAACTCACCCAACAGGAAACAGATAAAAGCTCTATGATTTTTAATGAAATTTAATTCACCATTTACAAATTCCCAAAAAAGAAACTCCAGGCCCAAATACCTTCAATGGAGAAGTTTACCAAACATTTTTAAGAAGAATTAACTAACCCTACATAATCTCTTCCAAAAATGGAAGAGGGAACCTTCTTAATTCACTTCATGAAGCCAGTATTGTTATCCTGACACCAAAATCAGACAAAGCCAGTTAAAAAAAAAAGAAAAACCTGCAAACCCATATACTTCCCGAATGCAGACATAAAAATCCTTAACAAAATATTACAAATAGAATTCAGCAATTTATTTTAAAAGAATTATACGCCATGATTAAGCGAGGTTTATTCCAGGGACACAAGGCTGGCTCAATGTTTAAAAATCAGTATCCCACCCATATTAACAGGCTAATGAAGAAAAACCACAATTGTATCAATGAACGAAGAAAAAAAGTGACAAAATTCAACACCCATTCATGACAAAAGGTACCCAAAAAATAGGAATATAAGAGAACTTCCTCAACTTGATTAAGAGCATCTACAAAAACTCTACAGATAACATTTTATTTAATAGTAAAATACTATATGCTTTCCTCCTAAGACTGAGAACAAAGCAAGGATGTCTACCTTCACCACTCTTATTAAAGATAATGCTGGAAGCTCTAGCCTGTGAAGTAAGAGAAGGTAAGGAAATAAAAGACATACCGATTCAAAAGGAAAAAATAAAACTGTCCCTACTTGTAGATGACATAGCTATCTATGTGGAAAATCCCAAAAAACTGACAAAATCTCCAACATATAAGTGAATTCAGCAAAGTGCAGGATACAAGATAAACACACAAAAGCAACTGTATTTATATATTCTACCAATAAATACATGGGCACTGTAATTTAAAATACAATATGACTCACAAATGCTTCAAAAAATGAAATATTCTGATATAAATCTAATAAAACATATACAAGGCTTGTATGCTAAAAATACAAAATCATGATGAAAAATATCAAAAATGTAAATGAATGGATTCATGGGCTGTTAGACTCAATATAGTAAAGATGTCAATTCTCCCCAAATTGATATACAGTTTAACTCAATTCCTATCAAAACCCCAGCAAAGATTTTTTGTGGATATGGACAAGATTATTAATAAATTTAAATGGAAAGACAAAGGAACTAGAATAGTTAAAACAATTTTGAAAGAGAATAGAGCAAGAGGAATCAGTCAACTCAATTATTAAGACGTGTTATAAAGCTAAACTTATCAAGACTATATGGTATCAGGGGAGGGACAGACATATAGATCTGAGAACAAATTATAGATTTGGAAACAGACAAGAGAACCCAGAAATAGACCAGCATGAATATGCCCAACTGACTTCTGACAAAAGTGCAAAAGCAATTCAATAGAGAAAATATAGCCTTTTCAATAAATGGAACTGAAGCAAGCAGACATCCACAGATAAAAAAAAATAAACCTTGACCTAAGTCTCACACTTTATTAAAAAAAAAAAAAACTCAAAATGGATCAAGGAGGGAACTCTGCTCAACGTTATGTGGCAGCCTGGATGGGAGGGGAGTTGGGGGGAGAATGGATACATGTATATGTATGGCTGAGTCCCTTTGCTGTGCACCTGAAACTATCACAACACTGTTAATCAGCTATACTCCAATATAAAATAAAAAGTTAAAAAAAAATGGATCAAGGACTTAAATCCATAAAACTATAAAACTTTTAGAGAAAAAAAAAAGAAGAAAATCTTCAGGATCTAGGGCTAGGCAAAAACACCAAAAGTATGATCCATAAAAGGAAAAATTGATAAACTGTACTTCATCAAAATTTAAAACTTTTGTTCTGTGAAGAACCTTGTTAAGAGGATGAAAAGAAAAGTGACAGACTGAGAGAAAATGCTTGCATACCATGTATCTAACATAGGACTAGTATCTAAAATATATAAAAGAACTTTATCAAAACTCAAAAGTAAAAACAGGGACTTCACTGGTGGCACAGTGGTTAAGAATCCACCTGCCAATGCAGGGGACACGGGTTTGAGCCCTGGTCCAGGAAGATCCCACATGCCGCACAGCAACTAAGCCCATGTGCCACAACTACTGAGCCTGTGCTCTAGAGCCCGCAAGCCACAATTACTGAGCCCACACACCACAACTACTGAAGCCCGCGTGCCTAAAGCCCATGCTCTGCAACAAGAGAAGCCACTAAAATGTGATGCACGTGCACCACAACGAAGAGTAGCCCCCGCTCGCCGCAACTAGAGAAAGTCCACACACAGCAATGAAGACCCCACGCAGCCAAAAATAAATACATTTTTTAAATAAATAAATAAATTGATTAATTAAATCAGAGGGGGAAAAAATAACAAATAATTCAGTTAGAAAATGGGGGGAAAAAACAGAAAAAAAATTACACCGAAAGGATATCCAGATGACAAATAGGCACATAAAAGATTTCAACATCATTAGCCATTAAGTAAATGCAATTTAAAACTACAATGAAATATTACTTACACATCTATTAAGTTGGCTAACATAAAGAATAATGACAACACCAAATCCTGGCAAGGATGCAGAGAAACTGGATGGCTCATATGCTGCTGATGGGAATGTAAAATGGTAAAGCCACTCTGGACAAGAGTTTGGCAGTTTCTTAAACTAAACCTGCAACTACCATACAATTAAGCAATTGCACTTCTGGGTGCTTATCTCTAAGAAATGAAACATTATGTTCACCCAAAAACTTGCACACAAATGTCTGTAGCAGCTTTTATTCATTATAACCAAAAACTAGTAAACAGTTCAGATGCCCTTCAATGGGTAACATGGTTAAACAAACTATGTTACTTCCATTCATGAAGTACTAGTCACCAATAAAAAGAAAATATACTATTGATACACAAGACCTGGATGAAATTCCAAAGAATTATGCTGAGTACAAAAAGTCAATCCCAAAAGGCTATATACTGAATGGTCCCCATTTATTTAACATTCTTGAAATGACAAAATTATAGAAATAGATAACAGGTTAGCGGTTGTCAAAGGTTAAGGAGGAGGAAGGAGAGGGTAGTAGTAGGTGTGGCTATAAAAGGGTAATTTGAGGGACTCTTGTGGTGATGGAAATGTTCTATATCTTGACTGTATTAATGTCAATAACCTGGTTGTGATGCCATACTAAGTTTTGCAAACATGCTTCTTTCATTGAGGGAACTGGGTGAAGAGCACAGGAGATTTCTCTGTATTATTTATGACAGCTGCATGTGAATCTACAATCTCAAAAAGTCTAATTTTGAAAAAGAGGATGTAAAATTAAAAATTCAGTCACACTAGGCACATTTCAAGTGCTCAATAGCTACATGTAGTTAATGACTATCATACTGCACAGTGAACTTTGCCATAATTCTACTGGACAGCACTGTTCTAGAATATAAGTTCCATTGGGCAAGTGAATATCCCATTTTAGGAAGTTAAGAAGCTTTATATACAGAAAAGTACAAATTGAAGGTCATAAAGAAAAAGAAGTACTAACACATCTAGCCACATTTAAATGTAAAATACCTGTATATCAAAAAAAAAAGTGGGGGGCTTCCCTGGTGGCGCAGTGGTTGAGAGTCCACCTGCCGAAGCAGGGGACACAGGTTCATGCCCCGGTCTGGGAAAACCCCACATGCCGCAGAGCGGCTGGGCCCGTGAGCCATGGCCCCTGAGCCTGTGCGTCCAGAACCTGTGCTCCGCCATGGGAGAGGCCACAGCAGTGAGAGGCCCACGTACCACCAAAAAAAAAAAAAAAAAAAAAAAAAAAAAAAAATACAGGAAAATGGCAACTCTTTCCAATTTCTCTCCTTCCATTCTTTCTTAGACAGGATTTTGCCCCCACCATTTCTACCACTACACTAACAACTGCTCATATCTAAATCACCAGTAACCTATGTCAATGATAAAAGTCAAAGACAAAAGGTCTAATCCACAGGGAAGATGCAGCAGTTCTAAATTTGCATTCAACTAGTGAAAGCCCTCTCTCGGTAACTATTAGAACAAGGAGGTCCCCACCACAGACACACAGAGAAGAAGGAGGAGGTGGAAAAAGGGAGAGAAAAAACAGTAAGGCCATAAAAGATTTGAGCCATACTATAAGTATAACGACTTAATATCTATACAACACTGGACCCAATAACCACAGAATACACTTTATTTTCAAGTACACATGGAATTATGTTAGAAATCAGTAGCAAAAATATAATTAGAAAACCAAATTACTTGAAAATTAAGAAATACATGTCTATATATCAAAGAAGAATTCATTATAATTACATACAATTAAAGTTAATTTTAAAAATAATTATTAATATCAATTAGAAAATATTTTTAACCAAATAAAAATGTTATATATCCATACTTGTGAGAAACAAAGTCACGTGTAGAAGAGGAGCATACAAATGCATATATTAGAAAAGAAGAAGGGCTAAAAAAATAAATGATCTAAGCATCCAAATAACAGTTGGGGGGAAAAAACAGCAAATCTAACCCAAAGAAACTAGAAAGAAGGAAATAATAAAGAGCAAAGAGAAAACAGAAAACAACTATACAGTACAGACGATCGAAAAAGTCAAAAGATGGTTCCCTGGGGGAAAAAAAAGCACAAGAATAAATCACTGGCAAGAGTGATCAAAAAAAGAAAGAAAAGGCACAACCAACCAATATCAGAAATGAAAACGGAGACATCACTGTCAAGCCCACGGACATTTAAAAAAAGAGATGAATCTTGTCTTACAAGACTCTCATTATCTTAAGACTCTGATGCATCTCTTTAGGAGTCCAGTATATGTCTATATACAATTTATGGAAGAAATTTGCTTCCTTTTCACCTGTTAGTTTGAAATTAATGAATAAATTCTTTGTCTTGGTTGTAAAAAATAAAAAAAGAGAGAGATGAAGATATCATAAACAATTTAACATCCATAAATTTTTAACTTTAAATGAAATGCACATATTATTTTTTAAAAAACAAACATCATACCATACCAGATATTTAAAAAACCTGATAGTTCTGTATCTATTAAAGAAATGAAATCTGTAATTTAAAACCTTCCCACAAAGAAACTCCAAGTCTACATGGCTTCATCAATAAATTCCACTAAAGGGACTTCCCTGGCGGTCCAGTGGTTAGGACTCCACTCTTCCACTGCAGGGGGCTCGGGTTCCACCCCTGGTTGGGGAACTAAGATCCCACATGCCGAGTGCATGGCCAAAAAAAATTTTTTTCTAGTTTTTTAAAATAAATAAATTCCACTACGGGTTTCCCTGGTGGCACAGTGTTGAAGATTCTGCCTGCCAAAGCAGGAGACACGGGTTCAATTCCTGGTCCGGGAAGATCCCACATGCTGCAGATCAACTAAGCCCGTGCACCACAACTACTGAACCTGTGCTCTAGAGCCCACAAGCCACAACTGCTGAAGCCCGCACGCCTAGAGCCCATGCTCCACAACAAGAGAAGCCACCACAGTGAGAAGCCCGTGAAGAGTAGCCCCCGCTCGCCACAACCAGAGAAAGCCCACAAACGGCAACAAAGACCCAATGCAGCCAAAAATAAATAAGTAAATTTATAAAAAAAAAATAAAATAAATTCCACTAAATAATCTAATACCCATCTTACACAAACTTTTCCAGAGACTAGAAAAAGAAGAAACACTTCCCAACTCATTTTATGAGGCCAATATAACCTGATAACTCTGCAAGTTATTAAAAGAAAGAAAAATTACAAGCCTATTTCACTCATGAAAATAGATACAAAATTCCTAAACAAAATATTAAAGTAGTAATACATAAATTATGAGTGATGTTACATAAAATACAAAAATTATATTAGTGACTGATAAGAATAATGCATCACTAATCTGAATTTATTTTAAGAATATAAGGTTGTCAAAATATTTGAAAGTCAGGCTTCTCTGGTGGTACAATGGTTAAGAATCTGCCTGACGATGCAGGGGACATGGGTTTGAGCCCTAGTCTGGGAAGATCCCACATGCCACGGAGCAACTAAGCCCGTGCTCCACAACTACTGAGCCTGTACTCTAGAGCCCGCAAGCCACAACTACTGAGCCCACACGCTGCAACTCCTGAAGGCCGCATGCCTAGAGCCCGTGCTCCATAACAAGAAAAGTCACTGCAATGAGAAGCCCATGCACCACAACGAAGAGTAGACCCTGTTCACCGCAACTAGAGAAAGCCCACGCAAGCAACGAAGACACACCACAGCCAAAAATAAAACTAATTAATTTAAAAAATATATTTGAAAGTCAACCAATGCATTTCCTGATATTAACAAAATAAAGAAGAAAAGTCATATAATCAACTACATCGTACCAGAGCTCATGGCCAGAGCATTAAGACTTGAAAAGGAAATAAAAGTTCTAAAGATTGGAACGGAGGAAATAGAACCATCGTTATTCAGACACTAAAATTGAGTGCATATGAAATCCAAAAGAATTTACAGATTATCTGTTGGATTACCCAGATAATTTAGCAAGGTTGCCAGACTGTATATCTCTTTAACACCAACATTGAGAAAATGAAATTAAATCTAATGGTCTAGACTTACTAGCCACATTTACTCAGCTGATAAATCCCTCCTCCAAAGAACGTTTAACATTATCTTCTTCTCAGGACAGTGCCACTCTCAGGATTTCCTCATCACTCAATTTGGAAACAGTGGAGCTTACCCACTCCTTTGGTGATCTTTCCATGGCTTTAAACACTAACAAAATGCTAACTAATTTACATCTCCAATCTGCACCTCTTCCCTGACTCCATACCCACACCAAACTACCCACTGAACATCTCCACTTTGTGTATCCAATAGACATCTCAAACCAAGCATGTCTAAGTGATCTTCTGAAACTCCACTGCAGACCCCCCCTAACTACAATCCTCTCAACTGCAGCAATAGAAGTTTCCAGTTGCTGAGGCAAAAAAAAAAACTGAGTCATTTTTGCCTCCTCTTTCCCTCACACCTCATGTCTAATCATTCAGCAAATCTTGCCAGTTCTAAATTCAATGTATATTCAGATCATGTGGTAACTCTATGTTTAACCTTCTGAGGAAGTGCCAGACTGTTTCCCAAAGTGGCTGCACCATTTTCAACTTCTACCAGTATTGTATGGGGATTCCCCATTTCTCTACAATCTCACCAACACCTGTTATTGTCTCTCTTTTTGACTACGGCCATCCTAATGGTATCTCATTGTGGCTTTAACTTGCATTTCCCTAATAACTAACATTGACCATCACTTATGTGCTTACTGGCATTCATATATCTTCTTTGAAGAAATGTCTATTCAGATCCTTTGCCTATTTTTAAAGTTAAGGGTTACTTGTCTATATTACTGAGCTTTAAGAATTCCTTGTATTTCTGGATACAAGTCCTTTATCAAATATAAAATATTTTCTCCCATTCTGTGGGTTGTCTTTTTCACTTTCTTGATGGTGTCCTTCGAAGCATATTTTTTATCTTGATGAATTTTTTTTTTTTTTGTCATTTACACTTTTGGTGTCCTAAGAAACCATTGCCTAAACCAAGGCCACAAAGATATGTGCCATGCTTTCTTCTAAGGATTTTGTAGTTTTAGCTCTTACATTTAGGTCTTCAATCCATTTTGAGTTAATTTTTGTATATGGTGTACGACAGGGGTCCAAGTTAATTTTTTTGCATGTGGATAGCCAGTTGTCCCATCACCACTGGTTGAAAATACTATTCTTTCCCCATTGAATGGTCTTGGTACCCTTGCTGAAAATCAACTGACCATGAGAATAAGAGTTTACTGCTTGACTCTCAGTTCTATTTCATTCATCTATATGTCTATTCTTATGCCAGTATCACACTGTCCTGATTCTTGTGCTTTGCAGTAAATTTTAAAATTAGGAAATGTGAGTCTTCCAACGTTGTTCTCCTTTTCCAAGACTGTTTTGCAATTCCGGGCCCCTTGCATTTTCCATGTGAAATTTAGAGTCAGCTCGTCAATTTCTGCAAAGTCAGACAGTACACTGACAGGGACTGCGTTGAATCAGTAGATCATAAGTCAAATCAGGTCACTCCTTTGCTTTAAAACCTCCAATAGCTCTGCATCTCATGCAGAGTAAAAGCCCAGGTTCTTAAAATGGCCTAGTTACAATCCTAAACAGTCTGGTTCCCTAATAACTCTCTCACATCATTTCTTGCTAGTCTCCCTCTTGCTCTTTCTTAAATTCACCCAGTATTCTCCTGCTTCACTGCCCTTACACTTGATTCATAGCCAGAAATGCACTCCTCCCCACCCCCCAGATATGTATCTGACTTGCTTTTTACAAGACTTTACTCATGGCACCTTTGTAGTGAGGCTTTCCCTAACCACCCAGTGTAAAATCGTGCGCACACAGAGTTCTCTCCATCTCCCTTTCATTATTTTTTGCTTCAAAGCAGTTATCACTCTGTAATTTAGATGTTTATTTTGTTTAATACCAGTATACTGACACTAAAAGTAAGCTCTTTGAAAGAAAATGTTTTTGTCAATTCTGTTCACTCCTGCATTGCCATCACTAAACTATAGTAAATATCAAAATTAAATACCAATACTAAAACAATGTCTAACACATAGTAAGCACTCAATAAATTTCTGCTGATGAATAAAGGATTAAGGCAGGGAAAAAGAACTAAGAACGAGAAAGCAATAGGTACAGAATTCTAAGAAGAAACAGAAATACTCAATAAACATTAAAAAGTTTAACCCCATTAATAAAACCAAATTAAAAGAGATAATACAGGATTAAAACATTTTTATATTGCCTATTAAATAAAACATAATTTTTAAAAATGACAATAGCCAGTGTTAGCAAGGCTAGAGTAAAATAAAAATTCTTATACATTGTGATGAGTGTAAACTGGTATAACCTTTCTGAAAAGCAAAATGGCACTGACTATGTATCAAGAAATTTTAGGTTACTTATATTTTTTGACCCATTTTTTGGATTCTACTTCTAGGAACTCATCATAAAAAATAATCACAGGGCTTCCCTGGTGGCGCAGTGGTTGAGAGTCCGCCTGCCGATGCAAGGACACGGGTTCGTGCCCCGGTCCGGGAAGATCCCGCAGGCGGCAGAGCGGCTAGGCCCGTGAGCCATGGCTGCTGAGCCTGTGCGTCTGGAGCCTGTGCTCCGCAACGGGAGAGGCCACAACAGTGAGAGGCCCTCGTACCGCAAAAAATAATAATAATAATAATCACAGATTTACATAAATATTTATATAGAGATGTTCAAAATACTGTAACTTTTTACAAAGAAAAATGGAAAACAACTAAATATTTGGTGAGAAAGAAATGATAAAAAACTTTCTGATGACAGTAAGTACAATGTATTAAATACTTAACATATGCCAGCTAGAATGTTAAGATCATGATTTTACTTAATTCTTAAAACAGTAATTAATATTATGCCTATTTCATAAGTAAGAAAACTAAGGACTAGAAAAAGTAAGTTATCAGGCTTAAGGCTCTTAAGTAGCAAAACTGGGATCTGAACCCAGGTTTGCTAGACTCTACTAGATACAATATCCCTGTAAATTCATAAGAATGGAATTTTATACAGCCATTAAAGACTATATTTTGGATATTAACTAGAGTTTTTTTAAAAACTATGTTAAAAAAGAAAGCAAGACACAAAACTGAATATAATTTATACAGACACCTAAATGGGACTGGACTATATTAGATTGGAAAGGAAATCCTGGGTAATGGTAACTTTATTTTTAACTACTACTTTTTTTATCTACTTTTTATAAACTACTTTTTGCATTTTCCAAATAATCTATAATATATACATTCTTTCATCATCACGGGAAAAAACAACCACTATTATCAATTAAAGGTGAATCTTGGACTTCCCTATACACTTCCTCCAGCTTGCAAACTATATTATCCTTCCACCCCTTTTTTTATTGTGTCTACCTATATGGAAAAGGATCTAAACATATAGGCAGTTTAAGTATCCAACCAGTATAGGAAGAAACTCTTAAGTATAAAAACATACATAGTTGGGCTTCCCTGGTGACACAGTGGTTGAGAGTCCGCTGCCCCGGTCCGGGAAGATCCCACATGCCACGGAGCGGCTGGGCCCGTGAGCCATGGCCGCTGAGCCTGCGCGTCCGGAGCCTGTGCTCCGCAACGCGAGAGGCCACAACAGTGATAGGCCCGCGTACTACAAAAAAAAACAAAAAACAAAAAACATACATAGCTGACACTACCTCCCAATCACTCTGTAGATCCAGTTTACTTCAATCCTATTTATTCACTTAAGTAATGTTCACATTTAACTTTTAACACCTGATTTTATATATCTTCATTTTTCCATAAAGAAGGTCTCATTAATACACTAAACAAGCTTGTGTAGCTTCTTCATATACATACCTGACCTAAATATTCTAAAAGGATATGGGAAATTAGGATGGGTAAGAAGGTTTGATATATTATGGAGAAATGTGAAAGGGCTGGTTCTCAAATGAAGAACCTAAAAACAAATAATATAAATTGTTATTAATAGTGATACCATGAATATATATATAAATTTCATATACCCATTTTCCAAGCTCTTCTACCTCTATTATTCAGTTTTAACCTGAGAGAAGCTAACCAATACATACTTGCTCACAGATTATCATTAAAATATTTCAGCATGGGGCTTCCCTGGTGGCGCAGTGGTTGAGAGTCCGCCTGCCGATGCAGGGACACAGGTTCATGCCCTGGTCCGGAAAGATCCCACATGCCGCGGAGCGGCTGGGCCCGTGAGCCATGGCCGCTGAGCCTGTGCTCCACAACGGGAGAGGCCACAACAGTGAGAGGCCCGCGTACCACAAAAAAAAAAAAAAAAAAAAAAATTTCAGCATGATAAGCAGAGGTCTTATTAACTCTAGTTCTTTTTTTTTTTTTAACAGATAAGGATATATGTTCTTTTAACCATTAAAAAAAATTCAGGGTGAACATGAAGTCTATAAATAGTAGTAGAAGTAAACATGAACTCTAGAAGTGGTATGGTAATGGTCAGTACTGCCATTAAAGTGGATATACCAATAAACAACACTTCAGGAAAAAACTTTCCTACTAAACACTACATCATCAACACAGTGCTAACACTTAAAAATTTTCCTGTATCAGTTTATGAATAAATCTGTTACATGCATATAAGGGCTAGTAATTTTAAAGAACTTATCTTTATGGAAAAATATCCAGAAATAAATTTCTGTTAACAGTCAAGAAAGATATTCTATTTAATACTCAATACCAACCATCTAGAAATAACAGGCCTAAGAAAACTGATACTAACAATCAAATATATCAATAGTATTTTAGCTCTTTAAAACCATCATAAAAGGAACGAAAACAAAAATCATCCCTTTAAAAGGAACAAAAACAAAAATCATCTCTCTATAAGGAACATATAGGGAAGTTAGAAGACTCAAATATGGCACAATCCCAGACAAGATCAGAAAACATCTCTCTCAGAAACAACTGCTACCAAGAACCAATACAATCATTTACTGGGGAGTAAGTTACCCTACAAGATGATTTTAAGTCTCCTGCTTGATAAGCTGAAGGTAGATACTAAATCTCATCAAGGTACCAAAGGGTGTGTCACTAAAAAAGACAGTATTTATAGAAAATGTAACCAAATTAAGGTAACCAATAATCTTAAAATGCATCCATCTGTCATAAGAACTATTATAAGTAATAACTGGACATACTAACTATTGATAAAGAATGGTTAAATAAATTATGGCAAAAAAAAATCATGCTTTGTAATGCTATGCAGCTATGAAAAGTTGAAGGTATAATGTAGAAACCAGAAAGATCTCTGAGACATATTCTTAAGGGAAAAAGCCAGTTGCTGAACCATATACAGCTTTGGGCCAAAGAATGGCAGGAAAGTGTATTTCTCTACAATTCTTCAACACTTTCTATACTCCTTCATTACTTACTACCAGTACTAATCTTCCTTAGATATTTTAGATTCTCACATTGTTGGTTTTACTGACATATTTTCATCTGTATGTGTTTATTTCCCCAATTAGCCATGTTCCTTGAGAACACAGATTATGATACATACTACTCCAATTTGGCATTTAGTCATAGTCCCATACATAAAATAGGTGCACAAAATATATTTGTGGATGGCTAAAATACGTAAAATATGAAGGAGTAAGAAGTGGTATTTTAGAAGCAAAGACACCAAAACACACATTAAATGGGAAAACCACAATACAGTTCTTTAGACTTCTTGGATCAGCATGTTTTATGCAACCACAAGCTCTTTGAGAAATTCTAGTAACAAAATATGTGATTACATTTTCCTTCTTATGAGAGATTTCTTTAATCACTCAAATATGTAAATAAAAGCTTGAAAACCTATGTGTAAAATATACTCACTCTAGACTTCAATAAACTTACCATCTGTCTATCACTGATGCTATCAATGTGCTTATTAAGGCCACAGCTGACACCTGCAAACTCTACAGCTCTTCCTGTTATCCACGTAATGTCTTCTTACTATTAAAAAAAATGTAAATGATGATATATTATATACATACGTAACAAAAGCAAATTTATATCAAATAGTAATCCCAAATGAAATCAAAGTCCAAAATATATACCATATTTATAATATAGATATATATCATATTCCAAAGAGAAAACCACAAAGTAAAGAAAAAAGACCAACTTCATCCACCGCCATTAGAGGTGACTATTACACTCTGGAAATGGTTATACAAGGGAAAGACCTAAGCATTTATTCTGTCTTTTAAGTAAAACATTATTTCAAGGCAACAAAATAGCGCTAATTGATGAGGGAAACCTTCTTTATTGAAGACAACTATGTAATAGGATCTAAAACTAATTACCATATCGTAAACCATAATTAAATAGCTGATCAACAATCATCAATGAAGGCTAAAATCATTAGGTGAAAGGTTGATATTGACATACCTGGTGCCAAAGTACCATGCCACAGATTATTTGCAAGATATAAAAAGACAAATATAATTTTACAATAAAACGATCTGGTGGTCATCACCTTGGCCTGGTGATCAAACACAGCATCCAAATGGTGGGACAACTAAACATTACATGCCTGTAAGTGAAACAATATGAGTACACAGCATTGCTAAATGAACTACTCTTCCAAAAATGTCTAACCTGAACCTGAAACACCTTTAAATCTCACTCCCAGTTTATATGAAATATAGGGGATAGAGGAAAAAGTTACACTGACCATGAAGAAACTATCAGCAATACAAAATGTCAGACATTCCCAACAGAGCCAACAAATCTGTATTATGGGGAGGAGGAGGGAGGGTGGTAAAGGGGGTGGGTAGGTAAGAGACAATTCTATAATTAAAAAAGACTCAAGAGACAGCCAGATACAATGGGTAGCTCTTGACTAGATTTTCATATTTTTTAAAGGCAATAAAAGATGTTTTTGGAACAATTAGAGAAATCTGAATATGGTACAAGTATTATATATTAGGGACTTATTGATAATTTTGCTAGGAATGATAATGGTTTTGTGGTTATATAGGAGAATATCCTTTTTCTGGAAGATATGTCAAAGATAATACGTCTTATGAATTATTTTTTTTTTTTGCGATACGCGGGCCTCTCACTGTGTGGCCTCTCCCGTTGCGGAGCACAGGCTCAGCGGCCATGGCTCCCGGGCCCAGCTGCTCCGCGGCATGTGGGATCTTCCCGGACCGGGGCACGAACCCGTGTCCCCTGCATTGGCAGGCGCACTCCCAACCACTGCGCCACCACGGAAGCCCTCTTATGATTTTTTAAAAGAGTAAATTTCAAGCTTAATCCTTAAATGAAATTATCAAAGTTCAAAATATATATAACATTTATAATACAAATGTATAGTACACAAAAAGAAAAAAACCCTCATTTGCCACCATTTACTTTTAAAACGCTCAGGAAATTTATATATACATAGAAATATACACATATATAAAGCAAATGTAGCAAAATATTAGTAATCATTAAATCTAGGAGGTGGGTTTACATGAGTTCAATGTACTTTTCTACTTTTCTATATATGTCTATGTATTTTGCTAATAAAAGTTTTTAATATGTACCATGCTTCAAGTAAACTGGTTTGTTTACCTCTACAAAGTAAAAAATCCTTTTTAAATTCAAATACCAACCCTTAATTTGAAACTCTGAATTCAAATATACAAAGTTTTAATAAAAGCAGGGCACACTCCATATTTTAAAGGTTATATCTGGTTACGTATGTGTTCTAAGAAAAAGAAAAATTTAATCATGTGGTAAGGGAAGGAAGAAAATGAAAGAAAAATTTTTAAAGGATAAAAATTAAGAGAAGAGGGCTTCCCTGGTGGCGCAGTCGTTGAGAATCTGCCTGCCAATACAGGGGATACGGGTTCGAGCCCTGGTCTGGGAAGATCCCACATGCCGCAGAGCAACTGGGCCCGTGAGTCACAACTACTGAGCCTGCAGGCGTCTGGAGCTTGTGCTCCGCAACAAGAGAGGCCATGACAGTGAAAGGCCCGCGCACCGCGATAAAGAGTGGCCCCCGCTCGCCACAACTAGAGAAAGCCCACGCACAGAAACGAAGACCCAACACAGCCAAAAATAAAATTAAATAAATAATAAATAAATTAAAATTAAAATAAAAAATTAAGAGAACCCCAAATAGCCAAAGCAAGCTTGAGGAAAAAAAAAAAAAGTTAAAGTTATTGTGGGGACTTCCCTGGTGGCGCAGTGGTTAAGAATCCACCTGCCAATGCAGCGGACATGGGTTCAGTCCCTGGTCCAGGAAGATCCCACATGCTGTGGAGCAACTAAGCCCGTGCGCCACAACTACTGAGCCTGCACTCTAGAGCCATGAGCCACAACTACTGAGCCCATGCGCCTAGAGCCCATGCTCTGCAACAACAGAAGCCACCGCAATGAGAAGCCTGCACGCCGCAACCAAGAGCAGCCCCCACTCGCCGCAACTAGAGAAAGCCCGCACACAGCAACAAAGACCCAACGCAGCCAAATAAATAAATAAATAAAGTTATTGTGTACTGTTGGTGGGAATGTAAAACGGTGCAGCTACTATGAAAAATGGTATGGAGGTTCTTCAGAAAAGTAAAAACAGAATATGATCCAGCAATCCCACTTTTGTGCATACGTCCAAAAGAATTGAAAACAGGATCTCCAAGAGATATTTGCACACCCATGTTCACTGCAGCATTATTCACAATAGTCAAGAGGTAGAAGCAAATTAAAAGTCCATGCAATCTCACCCTTGGGGGACAGAGCCAACTTGGGCCCAGCACTGTACTGAAAGGGGTAAGGGCAGCCATTGCTAGTGCTCATGGAGATGTTGGATAGGGAGCTGTTTTGAGCTCTGGCTGGCATACCAGAACTGTCCCAGCATGTGTCCCAGCCTGGACCAGGCACACGATCCAGCTCCTCTTGCTTCAATGCTGCTCCCCATTACCAGGCATGGGGAGAGTGCACACTTAGAGAGAACAGACCAGCTAGGACCCGACCCTCAGGATTTCTAACTCCAACACCTTGGGACCTGACGATGCCCATAATAGGGTGGTGATGGCCACTGAACATGGGAGAAGCTCCAGTTCACACCTGTCTCTGGTTCTAGCCTCTCAGTCTCTAGTCTCACCTCACACCAAGGTGATAGCTTCCAGCACACCCTGGGGGAAGATGTGACCCATACTCACATGCAGAGGACACCCCTTCAAGACTGGGATAGGTATCCTAATTTCATAGAGACAGAGTGAGTTAAACAAAATGAGAAGACAAAGGGATTTCCTTCAAATGAAAAAATAAGAAAAAAAAACCCTGGGCAAAAAGAAAACAGCCAATGAAACAGATAAATAATTTACCAGATAAAAAGTTCAATGCATTAGTAATAAGAATGCTAACTGAACTTGGAAAAAATTGAGATGAACACAGTGAGAATTTTAACAAGAAACAAGAAAATATAAAAAAGAACCAGTAAGAGCTGAAAGATACAATAATTGAAATGAAATACACACAAGGAGTTGACAGCAGACTAGTTGATACAGAAGAACATACAAGTAATTAAGAAAAAAAAGTTTGTGCAACCTAAATGTTCATCAATAGAAAACTGGATTAAGACAAGTGGGAAGGACTTCCCTGGTGGTCCAGTGGTTAAGAATCTGCCTTCCAATGCAGGGAATGCGGGTTCGATCCCTGGTCAGGGAACTAAGATCCCACATGTCGCAGGGCAACTAAGTCTGCGCACCACAACTACTGAGCCCTCGCACTTTGGAGCCTGTGTGCCACAACTAGAGAGAAGCCTGCGCACCACAACTAAGACCCAATGCAGCCAAATAAATAAAGACAAAGAAAAAGAAAGAAAATGTGGGATACACACACATATACATAGTGAAATATTATGCAGCCTCTAAAAAAAAGGAAATCCTGTCATATGCTCTAACATAGATGAAACCTGAGGACATTATGCTAAGTGAAATATGCCAGTCACAAAAAGACAAACAGTGTATGATTCTACTTATATGAGGTATCTAAAGTAGTCAAGTTCCATACAGATGGCCTACAGAACATCATTAATCATTGGAGAAATGCAAATTAAAACCACATGAGGGGGGCTTCCCTGGAGGCACAGTGGTTGAGAGTCCACCTGCCGATGCAGGGGACACAGGTTCGTGCCCCAGTCTGGGAAGATCCCACATGCATGCCGCGGAGCGGCTAGGCCCGTGAGCCATGGCCGCTGAGCCTGCGTGTCCAGAGCCTTTGCTCCGCAACAGGAGAGGCCACAACAGTGAGAGGCCCGCGTACCGCAAAAAAAAAAAAAAAAAAAAAAAACCACATGCGGGACTTCCCTGACGGTCCAGTGGTTAAGACTTCACCTTCCAATGCAGGGGGGGTGCGGGTTTGATTGGTCAGGGAGCTAAGGTCTCACATGCCTCACTCCCAAAAAACCAAAACATAAAACAGAAGCAATATTGTAACAAATTTGATAAAGACTTAAAAAAAAAAATGAGATGTCACCTCACACCTGTCAGAATGGCTATCATCAAAAAAACCACAGGGGCTTCCCTGGTGGTGCAGTGGTCACTAATCTGCCTTCCAATGCAGGGGAAGTGGGTTCGAGCCCTGGTCCGGGAAGATCCCACATGCTGCAGAACAGCTGAGCCCACGTGCCACAACTACTGAGCCTGCGCTCTAGAGCCCACAAGCTATAACTACTGAGCCCACGCACCACAACTACTGAAGCCCACACGCCTAGAGCCCGTGCTCTACAACTGCAACAACAGAAGCCCACACTCTGCAACAAAGAGCAGCCCCTGCTTGCCTCAACTAGAGGAAGTCCATGTGCAGCAACAAAGACCCAATACAGCCAAAAATAAATAATTTTTTTTAATTTTAAAAAAAAAGAACACAAATAACAAATGGTGAGTATGTGGAAAAAAGGGAACCCTCACGAATGTAAATTGGTGCAGCCACTGTGGAAAACATTATGGAAGTTTCTCAAAAAACTAAAATTAGAACTACCATATGACCCAGCAATTCTACTCCTGGGCATATGTGAGAAAAAATGAAAACACTTATTGGAAAAGACAGATGCACCCCAGTGGTCAGAGCAGCACTATTTACAATTGCCAAGATATGGAAGTAACCTAAGTGTCCATCAACAGATGAATAGATAAAGAAGATATACACGATGGAATACTACTCAGCCATAAAAAAGAATGAAATTTTGCCATCTGCAACAACATGGATAAACTTGGAGGATATTACGCTAAGTGAAACAAGTCAGAGAAAGACAAGTACTGTATGATACCACTTATATGTGAAATCTAAAAAATAAAACAAACTAATGAATATAACAAAAAGAAACAGATGCACAGATATAGAAAACAAATCTGTGGTTACTAGTGGGGAGAGGGAAGGGGGTGAGGGGCAAGATAGGTGTAGGGAGTTAAGAGGTACAAACTACTATGTATAATATAAGCTACAAGCCATATGCTAACATATATATATGGAATCTAAAAAAAAAAAAAGTGGTCAGAAGAACCTAGGGGCAAGATGGGAATAAAGATGCAGACCTACTAGAGAATGGACTTGAGGATACGGGGAGGGGGAAGGGTAAGCTGTGACAAAGTGAGAGAGTAGCATGGACATATATACACTACCAAACGTAAAATAGATAGCTAGCGGGAAGGAGCTGCATGGCACAGGGAGATCAGCTCAGTGCTTTGTGACCACCTAGAGGGGTGGGATAGGAAGGGAGGAAGGGAGGGAGTGAGGGAGACGCAAGAGGGAGGAGATATGGGGACATATGTATATGTATAACTGATTCACTTTGTTATAAAGCAGAAACTGACACACCATTGTAAAGCAGTTATACTCCAATAAAGATGTTAAAAATATATATATATATATATATATATAAGCTACAAGGATATACTGTGCAACACAGGGACTATAGCCAATATTTTATAATAACTATAAATGGAGTATAACCTTTAAAAATGGTCAATCACTATGTTGTACATCTGAAACATATAATATTGTCCATTAACTATACCTCAATAAACAAATATAGTAGTCAAACTCTTACAAAGTAGGATGACAGATGCCAGGGGCTAGAGGTGAGGTGGGGAAGGGGGGGGTTGTTCAATGGGTATAGAGTTTCAGTTCTTCAAGATGAAAAAGTTCTACAGACCTGTTGTATTAACCATGTATATACAGTAAGTCCCCTCCATACAAACCTTCAAGTTGCGAACTTCCAAAGATACAAACATGTGCTCGCATGTCCAATCAAGTAAGGTGTGAGGGAAACTGCAGCTTGCCCTCTGTCTCCTATTGCTGACGGTCCTTCAGCTCTACCATCTCCC
This sequence comes from Delphinus delphis, assembly GCF_949987515.2. Lineage (NCBI taxonomy): Eukaryota > Metazoa > Chordata > Mammalia > Artiodactyla > Delphinidae > Delphinus > Delphinus delphis. Next base: position 75,155,259 of record NC_082687.1, read on the forward strand.
AGCTCCTCTCCCTCCTCCAGTCAGTAACCCTTCTTGCCTGTTCACTTGATGCCAGCTCCTGTATGCCAGCTGTTGTACAGTACCACTGTACTTTTCAAGGTACTGTACTGTAAGATTAAAAATGTTTATTTTTTTTTGTTTTTTTATGTATTATTTGTGTGAAAAGTATTATAAATCTATTATATTACAGTACCATGCAGCCGATTGTTAGTTGGGTACCCAGGCTAACTTTGTTGGACTTATGAACACGTTCTCAGAATGGAACTTGTTCATATGTAGGGGACTTACTGTATTATTAACACTACTATACTGTTCACTTAAAAGTAGTTAAGATGATAAATTTTGTTATACGTTTATTACAATTTTTAAAAAATCTATAAGGGGTTTAACTACAAAGAAAAACAAATATAAGAGAAGGGAAAGAAAATGTTCACTCAAGAGAGGTTAAGTCAGAAATAGAACAGGAAAGAAAATCACAAATAGAAATCCCAAGAAGTATAAATTTAATTTCAACTACACCATCATTTATCAACTCTAGGTCTCCTGATAAAATAGACTTACTGAATCTTTATAGCTCCAGAAACTATACACAGAATACTCTACTAGGTGCTCTGTACACCCCAAAATGACTGATTGTACATAAACCATATCCATGCCCTATTCAACCACTTCTTTCCTACCAACTACCACCCTCCAAAAAGCCTCCATCCTCTCCTCCCTATCTTTAAAAATTCTAATTCTAAAAAGTTCAAATTCCTGTAGTGGAAAAACTGTTTGAAATTTGGTTTCTCAATACACCCTGAATTGATAACAATGAAGCGAATTCTTAACTCAGACTATCCAAACTCCCAGTATTTCCTAGGCAGTTTCAGTTCCTTAAAATAAAAGTAGTTTACAATTTATTGTTTCAACTTCCCACTTTCTGTTGACTTCTTGATCCAATGCAATCTGCCGCCTACACCTACTGGTTTTTCTCTGGCTGCCCCTTCTCAGTCTCCTTCATTGATTGCTTTTCTCATGCTCCTCTTTCAGTGTCATTGTTACCCTGGGTTCTGTTCCCAACCTTCTGCTCCACCACCTTTTTCTAGGCCCATCCAAATCCATGGCTTCAGTACCTATGACTCCAGCCAAGAATTCTCTCCCAAACTCCAATATAGTTAACTGCCTTGAGATAGCAGATAGATGGGCCCCTGGCTAGACAGCTGGTGTTTGTCAAGTGGAGTAAAATTGAAGCTTTGTTTTCCCTAGACACTCCAAGGACAAAGTTAGTGGCAAGAGCTGAGCTTTGCTGAAGTAAAAAGATAAGATGACCACTCCTGAGGTCGACAAAAACTTCCCTGTCTGCACATGCACAGGAAGGCTCCTTGAGGGGTCAAAAAAGGGAGGGGGCGCCACCCCATAATAAGTGTGGACATACCCCCAACAGCCCTCTGCGGTGGAATCCATCTTAGCAAAAAGTTGCGCACCCATGCTGGGGAGAGTCCTAGGACAGGTCAGATGTGAAAAAAGAAACAAGATTATTGGCCTAAAGTAAACAAAGACCCGGAAGGACTGTCCTATATAAGTGATTTAAATCACCTCTTTACTGCGCTCCTTCTCATTAAAGAAGAGACTCATACCCTTTCTCTCCAAGTGTATATTTCTGCCTTGCTTCAGGCTTAAATAAACAAACTGTTTCTCTGTGTGCTCTCCCACTTGTTGTGTTGTGTCTCTAATAATAAAATTTGTACCTGTTTTTACAGTTTTTGCCTCCTTGAAACATTCCTGCTTTCAAATGGGGGCAAGAGCCAGGGCCACTTTGCTTCTAGCCTCTAGCCCCTGGTGGTCTAGCAGCTAGGATTCCTAGTTTTCATCCAGGCTACCCAGATTCAATTCCTGGGCAGAGAACTAAGATCTCTCTTCAGGACTGCTCACTGCTGTCTCTCCAAAAACTGCCTGACAGACATATCCATGTGTATATTGCACAGGCACTTCAGGCCTGAGAGTTCCAGCGTAAAATGCTTCAATGACTCCACAGCTTTCAAGATCAAGTTCCCACTCCTTGGTTAAACCATTCAAGGACTTCTATGATTTGGCCCCTTACCTACCCCTACCATTCTCTTCCTCTACTCCTCCCCAGGTACTCTCTACTCCTCCTGTATCTAATTATTTGTTTCCCAAATAACTAGATAGATGGGCCCCTGGCCCATCTCACATCTCTGTGCCTCACACACGTTCTACCCAAAAGTCCCTCTACCCCATCCCACACAACCCATATTTCTTGCCTCAATTAACTTTCTTTCAGGAAAGTTTTCCACTATCCCAAAGTTTGATTTACACAGAGCTGCCACTGCATCCTAGATACACCTCTACCTTAGCACCTTTGTATTTATTTGTTTATACTACTAGTCTATAAGCATCTCACAATGTGTTTCTATTTAGCAAACAAAAGCTTAACAAATATTTGTTATATGCCAGCATAAACCAAAAAGCCAATTTAGTCCTTTAAAATACTGGACTTACCATTTCGGTACCTGGAATACTCAGGTCCATAATACAGGGCATCTCTTTCCCATGAATAAAATATCTAGGAAAATAAATTGAAAGTCAGAAGGGTGGTTAAGATTTAGAATGGATATTCTTTGTGTCTGCCCAGAACTCCTTCTCCTCCCCTACTCCACCAGGGGCCTGATGCCTGCTAATAGACCCCTGGCTATATAAGTAAGCACAACACATGATCTAGGCTGAACTAGGCATAGTACCTCAGCTGCAGGAACCGGTCGAAGGACAGGCATGTGAGCCACTCTATCTAGATCCTCTGACATTAGTCTCTAACTAGGTAAGCCTGTGCGCCAGGAACCAGGTCCCACTTTGTGAAGAAGCATGTCTGCAGTGGGAGAGATGGCGCCAGTGGTTAGGACTAGTGGTTAGGACTCGGCGCTTTCACTGCCAGGTCCCAGGTCGGGGAACTAAGATCCCACGTGCCGCGGGGTGCAGCCAAAAAAAAAAAAAAAAAAAATTTATAGGAAGGATCTAACTATGGGCAAGTTCCCACCTTAGCTCCTTATGGCCATCTCTATCCATACACTTTCTGTTATATGGTTACTGAACCAGTAACTTTTCCATCCATAGGCCATTTCAAACTGTATCTCTGTTATTTGCAATCCAAAAAGTCCTAACTAATAACCTCTAACTAATATTCAGAGAAACTGAATAAGATGGAAATTATATGTAAAGGTATACTTCACTGAAACTGTAAAAGGACCTACTTAGTATGCCTTTCCTACTAAGAAAACTTTCATCTATCCGATATAATGTCTTTCTCTTCCCTACTAGGTAAACCCCCAAATTACTATTTAATTCCCTTTTTAATACACTCTATGCAAATCACATCTTTTTTTTTTTTTTTTTTTGGCCATGCCACGCAGCATGCAGGATCTTAGTTCCCTGACCAGGGATCGAACCAGTGCCCCCTGCCGTGGAAGCATGTAGTTTTAACCACTGGACCACCAGGGAAGTCCTTCACATCATTTTTTAACATAGTCAATTTACCTTTTTCTTTGTTACACCCTAACCAGTATATGGTGAGATAACAATAAGCAATTACAATGAGAATGTAGAATGCTAGGCAAACAAGTAGAGGGCTGGCTTCCCTAGAGAGGTCATCACCTCTACGGAGACCTGAAAGATAAGTATGAGCTAACAAAACCAAAGGGGAAGGAAGCAGGGAGCTAGGTAAGACATTCCAGACAGAGGAAAGCTTCTGTACTCAGGCCTAGATTTAACAAATGTGGCATCTTGAGGGAGAAATCCAAGTAACTGTTTATGACTAGCAGCACATTGAGGGCAAAAGGAGAAAGTGACAGAGGATGAAGAAGTAAACATGCCAGATCATGATCCTGAAAGCCAAATTAAGAAGTTCAGGGACTTCCCTGGTGGCACAGTGGTTAAGAATCCACCTGCCAATGCAGGGGACACGGGTTCGAGCGCTGGTCCAGGAAGATCCCACATGCTGTGAAGCAACTAAGCCCGTGCGCCACAACTACTGAGCCTGTGCTCTAGAGCCCGCGAGCCACAACTACTGAAGCCCGCGCACCTAGAGCGCATGTTCCGCGACAAGAGAAGCCACCGCAATGAGAAGCCCATGCACGGAAACAAAGAGTAGCCCCCTCGCTGCAACTAGAGAAAGCCTGTGCGCAGCAACGAAGACCCAACGCAGCCAAAAATAAATAAATAAAAATTTTTTCAAAAGTTCAGATTTTATCCTGAAGGCGATGAAAAGTCACAAAAAAAAAATGTTTTGGGACTTCCCTGGCGGTCCAGTGGTTAGGACTCTGCACTTCCACTGCAGGGGCGCACAGGTTTGATTCCTGGTCAGGGAACTAAGATCCCACAAGCCGCACAGTGTGGCCAAAAAAAAAAAAAGAAATTTTTTTTAGCAGGGGAGTTACAGGTTTAAATGTGTTAGATTACTCTGGCTATAGTGGGAAAAGTGGATTGGAAGGCAAGACTGGAAGAAGGGATAACCACTTAGGAGGCTACTGCGGCAATCCAGGTAAGAGATGATGCTAACCATGGAGTTGGATGTTAGCCTTGGGAATAGAGGAAAAGGCACAGGTTCAAGGGATATTAAGAAGAAAGAATTCAACAGGGCTCAGTGATCAATCAGAATATGAAGCGAAAAAGAGAGGAAACGGAATAGCCCATGTTTCTGCCAAGTTATTATTAGCAGCGCCTACTATTTACCGAATTCTTAGCACACATGCATTATCTCATTTAATCTTCCCCTAAAAAGAAGACACAGTTTGTTTCATATTTTTGGTTTGAGGCTGGGAGAGGGAAGGTTGATAATAACTACAGTTTGGGATATGCTCAGTCTGAGTTACCTGTGGGAGCATACAAATGAACATGTCATGAAGGTAGATGATATACGAGTCGGTTATCGGGAAAGAGCTTTGGGTTGGAGATTTAAGAATTAACAGCATACAGATAGTAACTGGGAAAAATATTTTTTAAAGTAAAATATCTCCTTTATTCATGCCAATATTTATTTAATATCTATACAACTATAGCTTTGGGACTAGTGTTAGAGAAAAAGAATTGAGTAAAATTCAGTGAAACTCAGTTACTATAGGGAGGAGGTAGCTCAATATAGCAGTAAGTATGTAATGGTTCAGAGGTAATACAATGAGTACGTGATTATCTCTGCTGGGGGAAGGAAGGAAAGAAGACTTTACAACATGTACCACCTAAATCTTGAAGTAGGTTAGCAGAGAGTTTAGGGAGAGGAGGACACAGAGAACAGTGAAGACACTACAGGCGGAAGAAACAAATTTAAACACAAAAGAAAAAATTTTTTAAAAGATACCCTGCTTCAGAACAGAAAAATTAAATATTATTCATGTCAGTCTCCAAAACTAATTCTTAAATTTAATAAATAGAGCAGATATATTAAAAAAAAATTTTAAAGACACATAGGGAAAATTCATTCTACTAAATACTATATCATATTATGAAAGTAACATTATACAATTAAATGGTATGGCTACAAAAATTCGATAAAAGATGGAAGGATTGTTATTAAAAGTCAAGAGTCCAGACAGAATTCTTTTTTTTCTAATTTATTTATTTTATTTATTTATTTTTGGCTGTGTTGGGTCTTTGTTGCTGCACACGGACTTTCTCTAGTTGTGGCGAGAGGGGGCTACTCTTCGTTGCAGTGCGCGGGCTTCTCATTGCGGTGGCTTCTCTTGTTGTGCAGCACGGGCTCTAGGCGTGCGGGCTTCAGTAGTTGCGGTGCACGGGCTCAGTAGTTGTGGCTCATGGGCTCTAGAGCACAGGCTCAGTAGTTGTGGTGCACTGGCTTAGTTGCTCTGTGGCATCTTCCCGGACCAGGGATCAAACCCATGTCCCCTGCATTGGCAGGTGGATACTCAACCACTGTGCCACCAGGGAAGCCCCAGATATAATTCTAATGACGTTTGGCTTACTCATAGACTGGCATGATAAATATAAAAATAAAAAAATTCAATCTCTTCTTCAATTCCTAATAAAACTACTACTAAAGGCACTTAATAATGTGATCTGCTAAGATTTAATGTTTGACCTGACAAACTAAGATTATTCCCAAGACTTAGAATGTGAGTTTGCATATAAAAAGCTGAATAGAAGGAAGGCAAAGACGGTAATTCTCTTCTAACTGATTTGCATATCAAAAGACATGCATAATCATTAGATAATCAAGAAGAAAAGGGAGATTTTAAGAGAAGGAAAATCCTCAGATAGTATTAAAAAAACATGCACCTACACTGATAATATATTTAGCCTCTCTTGTGTACAGATACTATGCCTACTTCAATAAAAAAAAAACATTCAATAACTTAAGCCCACTTTTTCTATATGAAGTCCAGTGATCGGTCCTCTTTACTCTCCCCTTCAAAGCAACTAAAGTCAACAGGTGCACAAACTGACATTCGTAAGTACTAAATGCTGATTTGTCATGGGTTTTGTTTGTTTTATACGTTTAGTCTTTTTTCATGAACTAAAGTGTAGCATCCATGCAGAAAAGCAGCCACTTCTTCCCTATTCTTTTCACCATCTCCATCACGGCAGCCCCCCATCCTACCACAGCCACTTGAATAATAAAGGCTCTGGCACAGGAACAAAAAATTGTTGATTTAATTTCTGACCTTTAACAACGGACAACGTAAGAAAATTAAACCATGCTTATTATCAAAACAAACACATGATGTTTACATTTCTTAAGGCGTTTAAAGATTCTTTCATTGAAAACTGAAGGATGAAAGCTAAAATGAGTTAAAAAGAGAGCTGGGCGTTTGATAGAAAAACAGTACAAATAATAAAAAAAGAATAAAAAGCCTGCTGTTGAGATGAAATGGTAACATTATTTTTTAAGTGGGGGAAGAGAGGCAGCTGCAAATCAGTTTTTTCTGAGAAGCCAGGTTCATGTCCAGGATTTTTTTCTCTGAGCTCAACCAATCCCCACCTTTTCTGAGTTATCCAGTTTCCAGGCAAGCACCGCTTCTTGATTGGCTTAAAGATGTCGAGTAGAAAAACCAGCCAATCCTACCTTCAAGTCAGAACTGTGCTATGAAGACATTACAACCACTGCATGGCGAGAATGTGTACAAACCTGTCCGTGCCACAAATATCAGATCCTAGTTCTAAAGACTGTTGCCGAAAAGAAGATTCTTTAAAGCCAACAGCGAGCGCAATCGGCCGTTTACACTTTTTTTCTTTTTAAATTACTCTAGCTCTCCTTCGGAGAGAAAACAACAAAAAACACCACGTTTTAACCAAGAGCTTAAGAAATAAACTGCCCCAGGTCGAGTGACTCACTCTATCCAAGACGGATTTCCACACGGACCTCTAGGAGAGGGTCCGGATCACGGTAGGGCTCAAGGAGGGACCCAGCGAGGATCAAAGTTGCCGCGGGGGAGGGGGTGTGGACGACGATCCAAGCGGCACAGACAACGGGAACCGGGAATGCCTCCCCGCAGTATCCAAACTCGGAACGTGCGGAGAGGCTGTGTTTGGATTGGAAGTGAGTAAATAAACAGCTCTAATAGGACTACGTGCTCGGGAGGGTGGCCCGAAGTTCCAAGAAGGATCCGCCTGGGAAAAGCCGAAGGCGCTCGGAGGGCCTCGAGGTCAAGTCCGGGCGGGAACTGACAGGGAAGCTACTGGGGGCGAGAGGGGTGTGTCAAGGGCTTGGAGGGCCGCCAGGGACTGGGGGGCCAGGAAAGCGACCGCAGCTTCCGCCTTCGCCCGACCTCGGGCAGCGCGCCATGGCCCGCCTCTTACCGACGCCTCACTTCCCTTCCGTCCGGGCGACCGAGCCCGCGGGCCGGACTGCCAGCGCCGGCCCCCCACCTTCGGGGATTGGGGTTTCAGTGGCAGCGCCTCCCGCCGCTTACCTCAGGCCCTCCGCTCGGATTCGGGGACTCCGGGATTCCTTCCCAACCGGACCCTCAGCCCAGCCCCGCCGCCCCGCCTCCCACCCGCCGCCTTTACCTGCTCCGGGAACGGGCGGAGGGCGTCGAGGCCGAGGCCGCGTCGTCGAGTGTGAGACGCAGCGCCGCGATTCCGCAGCCCTTTCCCGCCGCCGCCACTGCGCTCTCCAGCACGGCGCAGGGCTGGCGAGCAGCGGCGGCCGCGCGGGGGAGACGCACGGCGGGCGCCCGGCGGGGAGACACTGCCGCTCTCCGTCCGGCCGGGGAAGAGCAGCCTCGCAGCAACCAGCCGCGAGAGGGCGGGTGGGCGGCCGAATGGGGAGGGGTCTCGGAGAGTAGGGAATGGCTGCCACGTCGCCCAGGTGAATCGCTGCTCTCCGCCTCCCCCACCCACGCCGGCTCCCGACCAAGACCTCTGGTTCGTCCCCGAGCTCCGCTGCGGCGCGTCGGCCCGCCCCGCAGGGCCAGCCCCGGCGACCCCTGCCCGCGGGCGCTCCCGCCTCTCCCGCTCCCCACTGAGAGCGGGCCCCGGCCTGGCCGGTTCTGCTGCATCTGAGCCGCTCCCACCCCCGAAAGCCCGAAAGCCTGACGTGTTTCCCCCTCTCCCTGTGGTGGGGTCACACGGAGAAGCAAGCCCTTTTCAATGCGTCGGGTTTTCGGGGAAGGCGGGAGCCGTTTTGAGCTGGTGAACGTAGCAATAAGGGGCCCGTAATTTCGGCCGAAACAAGCTGCGCGGTAACCGTGTTAGACACAGCCGTGTATAAGCCTCTTCACTCTCTCGCAATCTTCAAAAGCAAAACAGAAACACAAGATTGTACTCGCTGGTTGAGGCTGGGAAGGAAATGGAAGCCGGGGCGGGCCCGCCAGCTCGCGGGTCCCAGCGGCAAGTTGGTAGAGACCGCGGGGCGAGCCAAGCGGCCTCGGCTTAGCCTAACTGAGCCGTTGACTCGAGGCGTGTAAGGCCAAGGCGGCGGCGGGCGCGCGAACCCCGCCTCCGCGCGCGCCGCGCTGTCCGCGGGAGGTTTCCGGGCGCGCGGCCCGCTGCCCCTCTGCGCGCTCGGGCGTCTGACACGGCGCGGCCGCCTCGGAGTCGGGAGACAAAGGGGTCGGCTGCAGCCGCGGCCGCAGCCGGGACCGAGGCCGCCTGGTCCCAACCGGCGCCACCGACATGCGGTCAGAACACGCTGGCGGAAGCACAAAAAAACGAGACCACGTTTGCAACGTAGAACCGCAGACGCTGACCTTTGCCCCGCTTAGAGCTTCAGTTTTCAGGTGCCAAGAAAAAGCAACGAGGTTTTCTGCCCTTTTGCATTCACTGTCTTATTAGATCGTCCCCAAAACCTGCTCCATTTTTTTGTCCTCCTAAACTCTGCCTTCCTTTGTTTGCTTCTTCTGTGTTCTGACGTGAAATGTTGTGTTTTCAGGCACACGAATTTTTCACCCTTGCTTTCTGGGGGTGGTGATTATGCTTATTTGTTTTTTTCCCTCTCTCTGTTCCCCTCCCTTTGCAATTACTTTTTGTTCCACCATCAGTGTTTTTCGTAGCGAAAAGAAGTAGCTCCCTGACAAAATATTCCTTTGCATCGAAGAGACAGACTGTCAGTGTTGTTTTAGTAATTGCTATAAACTGAGTGGAAATTTGGGGAAAATGCAAGTGAATTTTTATCTTCATTTAGGTCTAGTTGGAACAGTAACTCACGAAAACATTCTAGTGGTTTTTTTAGAAACCCGAAATATTTAAGCAGAGACCTCGGGTTTGGTACATGTTCTAATGAAACCAACCACACGGGGAAAAAAAGGTCTGTTTTTTTTTTTCCCTTTTGTATGATTTTTGTATTTTTAAAAGTCTCTTGAGCCCCTGTTAAGAAATTAAAATACAAACACCCCTATCAATGCTTTTATTAATTTTGAAGCAGCAGAGATTTTAACAAAGTACCCAGAATCTCAAGATATAAATAACTTTTGCTGAGACCCTGACATTATCTCTGCCTCTGCACATCCATTAAAAGAGACTAATAACAGTGATACATGCCACTTTAGTAATGAAAGAATCCTAGTAATTATAAACTTCAAAGAAATCTAGCAAGTTAATATTAATTTTATTCATATGAAATATGAACATGATAATAAAATGATTATCATGCTGATAATATCAGCATGATAATAAAAACTGGCATTTAAATTCTTGATTTTTCCTTTGAACATTGTTAAGGATTCATCACATCTTAGGTCTGAACAAAAAGAAATAAAGTATTCTTAACACTGGAAAATATATTTCAAGCCAGCAAGACATCACCCAGGCTGAATATTTAAAGAAAAAATAGTGTTTGCTTCCTATATCAATAAAAGAAAAACATCAATACTATAAAGTTCTAAAGTCAGACTCAAATGAAGAACAAAGCAATCTTTACTCAACATCCACAATGCCAGCCTTCTTTGTGAATATTTATAAAGATTTCCTCCTTCCTTATTGGTTTAAATTCTAAACCAATGGGAAAAGTACAACACATCTTTTAAAGGATGAGACATAAGCATTAGGTTAAAACATTGGATAAACTGATTGTTTATCATGCTCATTCTCATTTGAGATGGGGTATCTTTTAATTTTAAAGAAGAAATTTAAGAATATCTGAATTATTGAGTATCTTGATGTACCTTAAATACCAGGGTGCTACTCCTGATCTCACATTGTTCTCTATAATCTTCCAGTTGGTTATGTTACAATATTTAATTCTCTAAAATGCCAGATGAATCTGTAGAATGGCAAAATGCTACCACTTAACACTTTAAATAAGATGAACCCTGGCATTTCTTTAGATGAAAGACTGGCCTTTAAGGAAATAATGAAATTTACATTTTTAAAAATGTCTTGGGTTTTTGTAAATAAATAAAATTTTGTAATTTATTATAAACAAATCTTTGATATTTGTCTAAAGCATCTTCGGTCTATTTAACAGCTAAATTCTAAACATGCTTGTTTAGAACATAAGTATGATTTCCTCTCAGTCGAAAATAATTTATGCCACCTTTACATTTCTATCCTTTTAATTTGACTTGGAGCATTCCACTTAATTTAATTATTTACATATTTATAATCTCCCTTAGTAGATCATCAATTCCTTGAAGATAGGTTCTGTTTCCCATTTAGTCTTGTATTCCTCATTACCAAACTCAGACCCTTGTACAAAACACTCCTTGAACACTTGATGAGTAAAAGAATGAGCATTACTCCATGACACAGCATATGGCAAATCAAAAGAAAATCTGTCTCAGGATTTTTTTCCTCTTTTACATAGTGGCTGATAAATACTTGTTTTCATTCCCAATTAAACTTAGAATAACATTTTGCAATAACATTACTAAAAGAAAGTAAGAACCAACATATGCTGGAACTCCTGTGTTTTTCAATTTTAAATCTGGTAGAAACTGGATAGTGAGTTATATTGCTGTTATCTAAAGTAAGTAATATCAGTGGGCTTATCTTTATAAAAGATTTCTTTACCACACTCAACAGGAGCTGCAAGCTTTGTGCCTTGGGAAAATTACTTTAAGCCCTCTAAAACTCAAATTTCTCATCTCTCTAATGCATTCATTATATCTACTTATGATTAATTAAAATAATGAAAGCATGTAAAAGTAAAGGCTCAATAGATGGTAGTTATTAATTGCAGATATTATGGATTCAATCATGAAGAAAAAGTAATTTTCTCTGTGCAGTTATTTATCTATAAAAAGGCAGGCATAAAGTGCTGCTTTTTTTTTTTAAAAAGTGAAGAAACAAATATCTCGAAGGAAGGAATAGGGTACTAAGAATATCTACGGAGAGGAGATAACTTTTAAGAATTGAAATTTGCTAAGAGAATACATCTTAAGTGTTCTTCGTGTGCACGCACACACACAAAAGGTAACTATGAGAAGTGATGGGATGTGTTAATTATGATAAGCATTTCACAATGTATACCTATATCAAATCATCATGTTATACACTTTAAGTATGTACAATTTTTTTATTTATTATTATTATTTTTTTTTTGCGGTACGCGGGCCTCTCACTGTTGTGGCCTCTCCCATTGCGGAGCACAGGCTCCAGACGCGCAGGCTCAGCGACCATGGCTCACGGGCCCAGCCGCTCTGCGGCATGTGAGATCTTCCCGGACCTGGGCACAAACCCGTGTCCCCTGCATCGGCAGGCGGACTCTCAACCACTGTGCCACCAGGGAAGCCCGATATCCAGAGTTTTAATCAAGTAAACTAGATAAGGGAAAAAAATTAAATATTGTTTTCCTAGAAAAACATTATCATTCCAACTTGCTCTCTGAATGTAATATCACCTAAGTGCCTTTGTCACATGTAAAACAGTTCCAGATTTTACTTTAGGTCCCATATAGATGTGAGTGTTTCAAAATATGTACTACATTGGATATTTGTTCATGGTGGGGCATAGGAATTTCTCATTATTTGCTTTGATGGACTGCTGAAAAATACCTGTTCCAAATCAGGATGGTTTGTAGGATGATGTCAAGGAGTTTCCTCATTTTCTTTTGGCTGATTCCAAAATACAGAGGAATTTGCAGCTGCATGGAACATAGAAAAGGGAAGTTAAATAACAGTAATTTGTCAGAGATTGACCATCATTGATTAGAGTAGCCCTGCTCAGTACACAAATTCTCCAGTCTCCTTCCATTTAATTCAGTAAATATATATTCCTTTTCTGTTTGGTTTTGTTTGGGTTTTTTTGGCTGCACCTCGGGGCTTGTGGGATCTTAGTTCCCAACCAGGGACTGAACCCGCCCCCTTGGCACTGAGAGCTTGGAGTCCTAACCACTGGACTGCCAGGGAATTCCCAGTAAATATATATTCCTGTGATTTATGTGGGGGTCTTCAGGGAGCCCAGTAAATAGCATTGGTCTTCTCTGTCTAAATTGAGAATAAAGGGCAAGTGTAAGGTAAATGATGGATCAAGTATCTCCTGAACTGATAAGGACCAACTGGAGGCTATAGCTTATGAGAACCAAACTGATCTGTCACCTGAACAACTCAGTTAAGTAGACTTCCCCACCCTATTCCACAGGCAGCACAGGGCCACACTGGGTCTTGCATGGGGCCATAGGCACTTCTGCCTTTATGGGTCCCTTCTTCCATAAAAAAATATTTAAAGCCATATTTTATGACTGCACTGATATAAATAAAATATATTAATACCATATATTAAAACATTTTCTTGGGCTTCCCTGGTGGCGCAGTGGTTGAGAATCTGCCTGCTAATGCAGGGGACACTGGTTCGAGCCCTGGTCTGGAAGATCCCACATGCCGCGGAGCGGCTAGGCCCATGAGCCATGGCCGCTGAGCCTGCGCGTCCGGAGCCGTGCTCCGCAACGGGTGAGGCCACAATAGTGAGAGGCCCGCGTACCGAAAAAAAAAAAAAAAAAATCAGTAGAGAAAAAGCAACCCTCTCTTAGCAAGCCTGTCCTTACTACTGAAATGGTTACATTCACTTACCATAATTCGATAATCCTGGCCTTTAAGATTGCCCATCTAACTCTTCTTGCTCCAGATTTCAGTTTACCAGAAAACTTTCTGATTATAACTATATGGCCTCCCATATCTTCCTACCAAAAAAGAGTGTATCAAGCAGCTGATAAGCCATACAACCTGCTCTCTGGTTACATTTATCATTGTAAATTAATAAATTAGCATCCTGATTTACATATTATTTGCACAAGAAATTGGTTGGCATGAGAATTCATGAATTTGTTTAATGCATTCATGTAACTGACTTGACCATGTTATTAAACCAGAAAAGTTGAGGTTGAAAATCTGAATCACTGACAGCTTCATCTAAGGTACTAAAACCCTAGAGCGCTCCACCTCCATAGTCAGCAAGTTTTTGTTGGCGGCAGTTCAATTTTCCCATTCTCTAATCAAAACGTCCCTCACACTACTTCTAATAACAGTGTACCCTTAAATTACATGGGGGGGGGGCTGTGGGGGGAGAAATACTCTGGCAAAAGTTTTCCACAACTACTGCTTCCCTCCAGTTCTATTCAGGGAATTAAGAATACCACCTGCTTTTCTCCATGAATTATAATTAGGGGGAAATTAATTATCATTAGTTAGTTCTGTGTAAAACAAATTATATTCTTTACAAAAGATCATCCACAGGAAATTTTCATTTGGACTTAACTACCTCCATGGCCAGACAAGATGTCATCTTGGATCAAGGTAAGGAAGAACTGGTGACACAACAAAGTTTATAATGGAATATCTCAGTAGTTATAGTCTTTCATTAGACATCTATTGAGAGCCAATGATGTGCCAGTCAGTATGTGCCTAACATAACTGGAGGAGGCAAAGCATTATCTAGCTGTGTGTCCAAGAAGAAAAGGAAACAGATTTTGGTGAATATATATATATATATATATATATATATATATATATATATATTAGTTTCTGACTCAATGACTGGGATTTTTATCCCCACTTTCACAGGAAATGAGGCACGGAGAGTAAGTAACTTTCCTAAGATCGTATCTAGAAATCGTGATATAATCATGATGCAATCATGACTGAAACCCAAGCCTGTTCAGTTCATTAAACATTTACTGAGTCCTTACTCTACAGCAGGCCCTGTGATGGGCATTGAGGGTGCAGCCATGGCCTTCCTTTGAAGAACTCCATCAGCTTCCTGCCAGCGGGCCAGTAAACCTACCTACATGGCCACTCATGCTTTCTGCCACCCTTCCTGGTTCCATGGGAGCAGCATAACTTCTCCTCCTAACTAAGGCTACTTATTCCCTGTGCTCTAGATCTCACCCCTCACCTTTATTTATTTATTTATAATTTTAATTTATTTTTTCTTTTGGCTACATTGCAAGGCTTGCGGGATCTTAGTTCCCAGACCAGGGATTGAACCCGTGCCCCCTGCAGTGGAAGCAAGGAGTCCTGGGTAGTCCCAGGAGACAATTTTTGCAAATCATATATCTGATAAGGGACTTGTAGCTAGAATGTACAAAGAACTATTGCAACTCAATAATAAAAGACAACCCAATTTAAAAATGGGCAAAGGATCTGAGCAGACACTTCTCCAAAGATGGCCAATGAGCATATGAAAGGGTTCAACAACATTAACTATCAGGGGCATTGTACGTTTCTGATGCTCTGACATTTTGGGACCTTGCTGACCTGAAGCTCCTGCCCCTCCCCTGCCGGGGTTAGCCAATTTTTATAGACAGTAAAACGACTTGCCTGGAGGCATGCCTTTCATAGACAAACCAACCAATCTACAGCCCAAATCCTCAATCACATTCTTTATCAAACTCTTATACTGCAGGCTACTATTTCCCTATCTTACTCCCCCCGGCCAGGTACCACATAGCTAGGAGCAGTCCCTTTGCCCCATGGTTTATGGAAATTATTCAACCTAGCCAATCCTAAACCGTACTCAGCCTCACTTGTGGTTACCACAGAAATCACAATAAAATTCTTACCCACATTCCCCTCCCCTCCTGACTGAACTTGGTGGTTTCCTCTGCCATGGCATGGCGTGCCACCTCCTCTTGGGATCTCTGAGCATAACAGCTGTCTTTTCAATGGCAATCTGATCTGTTGACCTTGTCATACCTGAATAATAACAAAATCTATTATTTTATTTTATTTTTTTGTCCGCAGCATGCAGCATGTGGGATCCCGGGCTCCCCAACCAGGGATCAAACTCGTTCCCCCTGCAGTGGAAGCACGGAGCCTTAACCACTGGACCACCATGGAAGTCCCAAAATCTACATTTTAAGACAAAAATGCAAATTAAAAACAAAATGAAATGCCTTGTCACACTCTGTAGGATGGCTGTTATCAAAAAGATGGACAACAACATGTATTGGCAAAGATGTGAAGAAACTGGAACCCTCATATGTTGCTAGTAGGAATGTAAAATGGTGCAAATGAATGGAAAACAGCCTGGAAGTTCCTCAAAAATCTAAACATATAGTTATCACATGACCCAGAAATTCCATTCCTAGGTATATACCCAAGAGAAATGAAAACATGTCCACACAAAATCTTGTACATGAATGTTCACAGCAACATTATTCACAATAGCCAAAGAGTAGAAACAACCCAAATGTCTATCAATTAATAGATAGATAAAATGTGTATATCCATGCAATGGAATATTATTCATCCATAAAAAGGAATGAAAAATTGGGAGTTCCCTAGTGGTCTAGTGGTTAGGACTTGGTACTTTCACTGCTGTGGCCCAGGTTCAGTCTCTGGTCAGGGAACTGAGATCCTGCAAGCCGCACAGCAAGGCCAAAAGATAAGTAAATAAAATGTTTGTTAAAACAAAAAAAGAATGAACTATTGATATATACTGCAACATAGATGAAACTTGAAAACATAATTTCAAGAAACCAGTCACAAAGTACCACATTTCCATTTACATGAAAGGCCCAGAATAGGTAAATGTATAGAGAGAAAAAGTAGATTAGTGGTTGCCTAGGGACAGGGAGGATGAGTAACAACTAAAGGTTTCTTTTTGGGGTAATGAAAATGTTCTAAAACTGATTGTAGAGATAACCGCACAATTCTGTGAATATACTAAAAGCCATTGAGTTGAACACTTTAAATGGGTGATTTGTATGGTTTATGAATTATATTTCAATAAAGCTTTAAAAAAGAGAACTTTTGGGAATTCCCTGGCAGTCCAGTGGTTAGGACTCTACGCTTGCACTGCAGGGGGCATGGGTTCAATCCCTGGTCAGGGAACTAAGATCCTGCTAGCCACACAGTGTGACCAAAAAATTAAAAAATGAAAACAAATTTAAATTTAAAAATAAATAAAAAAGAAAGCTTTTCAATGGCTTACCACTGCCCTAAAAATAAAAACTAAATCACTAAGATTAATAGGGAAATAAGGAATCTGGTTCCAGCTAATTTTTCCACTGTCATCATTCACCAGTCCTCTCTTCATCAGTCATTACCGTCATCTTTTACTCTAATTCTAGCCATGCTGATTTTTTTTTTTTTTTTTTTTTTTTTTGCGGTAAGCGGGCCTCTCACTGTTGTGGCCTCTCCCGTTGTTGCGGAGCACAGGCTCCGGACGCGCAGGCTCAGCGGCCATGGCTCACGGGCCCAGCCGCTCCACGGCATGTGGGATCTTCCCGGACCGGGGCACGAACCTGTGTCCCCTGCATCGGCAGGCGGACTCTCAACCACTGCACCACCAGGGAAGCCCCATGCTGAATTTTTTTTTCCTTGAATATGTTTGATGGTTTTAAAATATGTCTACAAGATCTTTGGCACTCCTACTTTCAAAAAGTTGAAGTGTAATTCTCTCCCCTTTCAATATGGGCTAGACTTAGTGACTCACTTCTAATGAGTAGAATGTGGTAACGTGATGTTGCATGACTTCTAAGACTAGGTCATTAGGCATTGTGACCTCCTTGCTCTCTCTTAGGGAAGTTGTCATATTTCAAAGGTACTCAAGTAGCCCTATGGATAGACTCATGTGGTAGTGAAACAGGAAGGAAGTGGGTAGGACACAACCTTTGAAAGAACGACATAGCCTGAGGACATGACATAAACTGATTAGAACCAAAAGGGTCCAATATGGCGGACAAGTCGACTTCCAGTAGACCTTGAGCCTCAGTATACGCCCATTGTACTATATTAGCATGCTAAATGACACACTGGCAGGTGCCATGACAGTTCCAAGGCCGACCATAAGGATCAAAAAGTGGCTGGTGGGGTTTCCCTGGTGGCGCAGTGGTTGAGAGTCCGCCTGCCGATGCAGGCGACACAGGTTCGTGCCCCGGTCCGGGAGGATCCCACATGCCGCGGAGCGGCTGGGCCCGTGAGCCATGGCCACTGAGCCTGCGCGTCCGGAGCCTGTGCTCCGCAACGGGAGAGGCCACAACAGTGAGAGGCCCGCATACCGCAAAAAAAAAAAGTGGGTGATGGCCCAATTCCTGGAAATCCCAGCCTCTTTCTGGAATAGCTAGAATACTCCTTCCACTCATTAGCCTGTGAAATTACCCATCCCTATAAAAACTGACAACCCCATACCCTGGTGCTGCTCTTGCATTCTGAGATGGCCCACACTCTGTCTGTGGAGTGTGTTTCTCTCTAAATAAATCCACGTCTCACCTATCACTTTATGTCTCACTGAATTCTTTCTGCAATGAGACATCAAGAACCTGAGCTTCATTAAGTCCTGAAACCAGGTGTGTGATCTCAGTTAGAAGACCTTGGGTTTTGGCCATGTTCGAGTCCCAGCCTCTTGGGTTTTGGCCGGGGTGAAGTCCTGGCATGTGGGTTCAAGTCCCAATCTGAGGTGCACGGTTTCAGTAGGGAACTGAGGCCTCCTGCCAACAACCATGAGAATGAGCCATTTTGGAAGCAGATCCTCCAGCCAGATTTATTAAGCATCCAGATGACTGCAGCCCCAGCCAATATCTTGATGGTAACCTCATGAGAGACCCTGAGCCACAACTACCCAATTAAGTCACTTCCAAATTCCTGACTACAGGGCCTTTCCTGTTGGTCCAGTGGTTAAGACTCTGCACTTCCACTCTTCCCTGGTCAGGGAACTAAGATCCTGCATGCTGCACGGTGCGGCCAAAAATTAAAAAAAAAAAAAAGAAAGTAAAGAAAAAGAAAAAAAAATTCCTGTCCACAGAAACTGTGAGATCATTTTTTTTAATTTGATATTTTTATTTTAAGCTACAAAAACAAGCAAACAAACAACAACAAAAAACTTGAAATAGGCTTTTCAAGTTATGTAAATTCCTCCTTTCCAAGGAAGCTGAAGTTAGATCAGTGCAAGTTACCCTCAAGGCCACATACATCCTGCTTCACGGCTGCTTTCTCTCTGTTGGGTTTTGATCCTTCTTTGAGTCATAGTCTGGATCATTTTCCTCATCTCCTTCTTCTTCCCCTTTCTCATCCTCTTCTTAACCTTCTTCATCATAATCATCATCATCTTCTTTAGTAACTTCTCCAGTAAAGTATACACTGATCTTGGGATTATACATTCATGTAAAAAGTGATGACTTCCAAGGTCTGCAGCAAGGATAGCTTCAGCAGCAGCAACCAGATCTCCACTCTCAGGACCTTCAGGAGGTGCAAAAATATTAAAGAGTATTAGAAACTGTTTTGGTCACAGTACAAACTGCCCCAAGTCCCTTGTTTCTGCTTCTTAATGATTTTCAAAGTGACAATTCTTTCCTTTTTTCCAATCTATGTGGACCTTGTACAAGCCTTAATTTCTGGTCCTTCAAAAGAAAAAGGAACAGAATCATCTGGTTCTGACTTATACTATGTGTCTTTGTCAACAGTTCACTTGTAAAATATTCACTGGGTTCAAAGTGAAACTCTAAGACAAAACTCATAGGCCGGTCTGCATCTAAGGACTTCACTTTCATATCTTTCAAGTGCTTCAGAATATGTTTATCATGTTCCTGAAACATATCACTGAGCAAGTCAACATTCTTAAAAATGGTCAACCAAAATTCAGGAATTCCCTTGGGGTCTGCTTTTTCTTTATCTTTTTTCTCATCTTCAATCTTGGCCTTTTCTTTCAGTTCTTCCAAAATTTCATTTTCCTCATCTGGTTTCCATTCACATTCTTCTTATGTAGGTTCATAAGTGATCTCAAATCACTTATCAAATAGAGGCTGATAGAGAACAGTATATTTTCCTTCAAGGTCATGAACTTCCTTATAGAATTTGGCTTCTATCTATGCACATTTAACTTGAAGGATTTTCAGAGCGTTCACTTGTCTTTTAACTACCCTAGGCAAGCTTTCAATGTATCCTGTTGGTGTTTCTACCAGACCATCAGATCTTTCTTGAAGGGCTGCAAGAATCTGAGGATTTTGCAACATCTGAACAGTCAGCTGACCTGCTTTGATTTTTGATTCTTCACCAGTTTCTTCTTCTTCTACTTCTTCAACATCAACCAAACCTTGATCAAGTTCAGACTGCTCTTTCTTGTCAATGTCTGTGTTACTGTAAGAACTCCAAATATCGGTGGCTAGCACAGGGAGCCAGGTGGCCGGAGCTGCACAGGTAGTGAATCAGGGTGGCAGCCAGGGTGGGGGGCAGGGGTGGGAGCAGAAGGTGGCACCATGAGCAGATGATGCTAAAAAAGCAAATATTTGTTTCTTAAGCCACTAGACATTGGGGCTTAAAAAAGAGATAACTTATATAATATGACATGCTACATGTCACCCTCAAGCCAAACATCTTAAGATGTTTACCTCACTAATCCTCAGTCATCCTTAAAGATGTTCCCCAGTCATCCTTATCCTTATCAGCTTCAAGATCATTTTTTCCAGGCTTCTTTAACTACTGATTAGGTCCCTCTGCTACTTGCTACCATAGCAAATATCCATTAGTTGCATCATCTGCACACCCCTATAGACTCTTAAGTTCAATGAGGTCCCATATAGGATCTGTCTTGTCAACGTCGTGTCCTTAGCACCTGCCACGGTGCCTGACATATGGTAAACTATAAATAAATACTTGGAGAATGAATAGGTAAATGAGTGCATGATTGAATTGGGAGATATAAGGAGATAATAAATATGTAATGAGATAAAGAACCCATGTGTGGGACTTCCCTGGTGGTGCAGTGGTCAAGAATCCGCCTGCCAATGCAGGGGACATGGGTTCAAACCCTGGTCCGGGAAGATCCCACATGCCGCGGAGCAACTAAGCCCGTGTACCACAACTACTGAAGCCTGCACGCCTAGAGCCCGTGCTCCGCAACAAGAGAAGCCACCGCAATGAGAAGCCCACGCACCGCAACGAAGAGCAGCCCCCGCTTGCCGCAACTAGAGAAAGCCCGTGCGCAGCAACGAACACCCAACACAGCCAAAAGATTAAAAATAAAATAACAAACAAACGAACCCATGTGTGCAGAGGCTGCTATGAGAGCACAGAGGAATGGCATTTAATTCAATCTTCACTCCCTTACGGTGTGACTTTTTGGCAAGTTACTAATATCTCTATCTCTCTCTGTCTCTAAGGGTCATTTTCCTTATGCATAAAATTAGGATAAGAGTTCCTGCCTCATAGGGTTGTTACATCCATAAGCTAATACCTAGTAGAAAAAATGATAATAACACCTGGGGATTTAGAGAAGAGCTCCATGAGAAATGATTGCCTGGGTAGTATTAAAGCGTGAGTAAAAATTAGGCAAAAAGGTGGGAAAATCTAGGCAGACAGAAAAGCAGAAACAAAGTTTCAGAGGTTAGAGGTAGCAAAGCGCATGCAGAAAACTTCACACAATTCGTATCCCTAGAGTATAAAGTGCAGGAAAGGGAAGTGGCAGATGGTGAGACTAGAGATAGGGAGGTAGGGATAGCAACATGGAAGGCTTCTTATGTTATATTACACTTCTGGAATTTATTCTGAAAAACAAATTAGGACCATTGAATGGGAGTGAGTTGGTCATATTTGCACATATTATTCTGATTAGCTTAAAAATCAGTAATCTTCACACCCACTGAAATGGCTATAATTAAAAAGATGGACAATAATACGTGTTGGCAAAGATGCAGAGAAATTGGAACCATCATACATTGCCGTTGAAAATGAACAATAGTGCCGCTGATTTGGAATTCCTATTTTCTGTTTTTCTGATAGTGGCCATCCTAATGGGTGTGAGGTGATATCTCATTGTGCTTTTGATATGTACTTTCCTGATTACTAGAGATGTTGAGAATCTTTTCATATGTGTGTCACTTATTTGTATATCACCTTTGGAGAAATGTCTATTCAAATCCTCTGCTTATTTTTTTTTTTTTTCGGTACTGGAGCCTCTCACTGTTGTGGCTTCTCCTGTTGCGGAGCACAGGCTCCGGACGCGCAGGCTCAGCGGCCATGGCTCACGGGCCCAGCCGCTCCACGGCATGTGGGATCTTCCCTGACCAGGGCACGAACCCGTGTCCCCTGCATCGGCAGGCGGACTCTCAACCACTGCGCCACCAGGGAAGCCCCCTCTGCTCATTTTTTAATCAAGTTATTTGATTTTTTATTGTTAAGTTGTAGGAGTTTTTAAATATATTCTGGATATTAACCCCTTGTCAGATATATGAGTTACAAATATTATCTCCATTTAGAAGGTTATCTTTTTACTCCATTGACTGTGCTCTTTAATGCACAAAAGTTTTAGTTTGAAGTAGTCCCATTTTTCTATTTTTGCCTTTGTTGCCTTTGCTTTTGATGT
Organism: Delphinus delphis; assembly: GCF_949987515.2. Taxonomy (NCBI): domain Eukaryota; kingdom Metazoa; phylum Chordata; class Mammalia; order Artiodactyla; family Delphinidae; genus Delphinus; species Delphinus delphis. Next base: position 75,177,438 of record NC_082687.1, read on the forward strand.
CATATCCAAGAGACCACTCATTGCCAAGTCCAATATCATGAAAACTTTAACACTTTCTTAAATACCAAGAATGCTCTCCAGGGAATTCCCTGGGGGTCCAGTGGTTAGGACTTGGCGCTTTCACTGCAGTGGCCCGGGTTCAATCTCTGGTCAGGGAAATAAGATCCTGCAAGCCATGTAGTGTGGCCAAAAAAAAAAAAAAAAAATGCTCTCCAGATCCAGATTTTTCTGTTTACCTGTGATGAAAGCCAAGTTTTTTCTTTCCAATCCATCGCCAGCAAATACTTTTGTAAAATACAATAAAAATTAATTACTAGAAAGTGACTTTAAAAAGAAGAAAGACCTCAAAAATGCAAGCTGACATTTTTATTATTAAATGCAACAAACATAAATTATTCTGTCAAATTGCTATAAAAGTTTCTAAATGTTTGTTCTCAATTTCCATGATTATCTGGACACAGACAGGTAATACTAGTTCAGGAACTAAGTCTAGTCCATGGTGCACACTCTGAGACTTTGAGTAGCACTCCTCTAGATCTTCCTCAAGGGTGTGGTATGGCAAGTAAGGTGAGGTAACCACTGTGTCTTTATGTAGCCATGGTGCCTCTATGGCTTATAGACAGAGCATCCCAAAATAGTTAAGATTTCCTATAAACACACAAGGACTGAGAATGCCTTCAACATGACTGATCTTCACTGTGACAATGCACAGTGGTCTAAAAGACTCCTCTGCATCACTACAGTTAGGTAAAACAAGAACTGAAAAGAATAAAAAAATTCACTCTCACTGTATCATAGTCCCCATAGAAGCTCAAACACCTGCCTCCTCCATTTCCCACTTAGTCAACCCAAAATCCTGCAATTAGCAAGGGAGGATCCTTTCCTGACACCGCCCGTGTGTATAAGTGGGTGTAGAAATACTTGAAGAATTTTTACTTCTTTTACTTTATCTCAAGGTTTGTAGGAGAAAAATCAACACCAGAAGAACTTAGGGGAAATGCTTCTGATTCCATTGATGTCACATCATCTTAGTAAGAAAAGCTGCGGAACTCATTATTATGGCAGTGCCACACCTGTCCTTTTTGCAACATGCATCAATAGAGCTCTGGCATCTCAAATATACTGGGAGGAAGTCGCTTTGACCCAATCCTATACAGTATTTCCTAGAAAGAGACCAACTCTTGCTATGAACAGAAGAGAGGGCTCAGAAATACCTGTAACACACTCTTTAAAAAGGCAAACTGATTGGAAGGGTGACTGTGAAATTTGTCCTGAAGCTGTAAGTTTGCACAATAAGTAGGCTACTTTTACTTAGATTGTATGTTTATTTGTAGTGGTTTACGGGGGGGGTGAGGGTAGCTAATGAAGAATGCGATACCCCTCTAGGGCCAGGATTAAGGTAGAGCAAGTAAGTCACTCAACTAGGGGGTAAAATTTACGGGGTGCCCCAAAAGCTCAGTAATCAAGATAAATAATATTTAATACAATATTTTTAAAAATAAAAATTGGTGCAGAAAGCCTCAAAAAAACAGAATATCAAAATTTTAAAGATAGGATCAGTATTGCTAATTTTCTCTTTGGTCTCAGGCTTCTTCGGCATAGCTAGGCATATCACTGCTTGGCACCGCCATTGAACAAGTACATGCAGAAAGAACTGCTTTCAGAAAACTGCTGGTTTTGATTTTTGTTTTTTTTATTTTCAATAAAGTCTGGATTGTCATGATCAAAGCAAATGCTTGGAAGTCACCTCCACAATTCCCAGGATTAAGATGGCTGATCACTGAAATTTCTAACCTCTTCTTTTGAAAATCTCCTCCAGGGAATTCTCTGGCGGTCCAGTGGTTAGGACTCCGCACTTTCACTGCCAAGGGCCCGGGGTTCAATCCCTGGTCGGGGAACTAAGATCCGCACGGTGCAGCACCCCCCAAAAAAGTGAGAACGAGAAACAGAAACACAAACCCCATCTTCAATAAAACTAGGAAATATTTGTACTCCCAGACCCCAACATATGAAGACAAAAAGCAGGTGGGGGAATGGTTAGCAGAACTTTCTTGGAGAATACCCTCAAGAAGCAAGACTACCTAGGGAAGGATTGAAGCCTGCAGTACCCTGGAAGGCAGTGGTAGGAATAGGGCATTGAAAGCGATGAGTGGGGTCTGAAAAGACTAAAAAAGCAGTTAGCACTCCAAGCCCCACTCCCATCAGTCAGCCAACCACCCCTCCCCCACTCCCACAGTACTTTATCTGGGGGGAGGCTTCCTGGGGAGCAACAGGCAGGAAGAGGGCAGGAGTGAGGATTTAAGGAAAATGAAAGTCTGCCTACTGAACTGAGGTTCCTCAGTCCCCTTACCTCACCCTGTGCTACAGTGCCAATGGCCAGGCTTATCCTTCCCCGCAGATTACAGGCTCTTTCTCTTGATAAACTAAATTGCTACAGAGAAAATACCTACACGTACTGACATTTGGGGGACCACATTCACACCCACACCCACAAGCTGGCTGACTACCTCTTTAATCTAAAAATAAGCCCACAAGCTGACAAGAACTGCCCACTCACACAGAGCTTCCAATCAGCTTTGCAGCGATTCATTTGAAAATCTGAACAAACATTCAAGGATCACCAGATCTTTGAGGAAAGTTTCCAACAGTAAAGACAGAGATCAAAACAAATAAACTGGAGGGGGAAAAGAAGAACTCAGAGGAAACAGATAATGCAGACGGTAGATTAACATTAAATTAACATTCTCAGGGAGATAAGATTTTATATCCCTTAAATAAGACTGAAATTCTCTCAGGAAGGAAGGAAAGAAAGGGGGAGAGGGAGGGAAATGAAAGGGAGGAGGGAGAAACATGAGAGAACATTAGGTGCTTTTGGACATTAAAAATGAGGGTGGAGTAAAAAAGATAAGAAAATTAGGGCTTCCCTGGTGGCGCAGTGGTTGAGAGTCCGCCTGCTGATGCAGGGGATACAGGTTCGTGCCCCGGTCCGGGAAGATCCCACATGCCGCGGAGCGGCTAGACCCGTGAGTCATGATCGCTGAGCCTGCGCGTCCGGAGCCTGTGCTCCGCAATGGGAGAGGTCACAATAGTGAGAGGCCCGCGTACCGCAAAAAAAAAAAAAAAAAAGACCACATACAAAAGGTTGGGAGTTAAAATAGTATTAAGTTTCTCAACAACATTGGATGCTAGAAGACAATGGATCATTGTCCTTAAAATTCAGAATTAGAAAACAACATTTAATTTAGATATATTTAGACATGCATAGTATCAAAACGTTTATCTTCTTTTTATCCCTCGTCAGGATGCTATTGGAGGATGCACTTCAGCAAAATAAGAGAGTAAACCAAGAAGGAGTAGGTCATCAGATCCAGGACCCTGGATAGTCCAAGGATGACTACTGTGTGATAGGTCTGGAAAGAAATCAGTACAGATCCAAGCCTGAGGACAGACATCTCTAGGAGGGAGGTCTACATGGGGAGGAAGTGGCAATGAAAAGGGTGAAAAATGGGATTCGCAGGCATTTTACAGAAGGAGAATGTGGGAGAAAGTTCTTTGAACCTAGTCAGAGGTTCAAAGAAAACTAAACAGAGGAAAAAAAAAAAGGGTAGGGTGAGGGTGGTTAATGTCATTATTCTACACTTCTAGGCTAAGTAGTAAACAACATAAATACATGCTAGTGGTATTGAAAACTGAAAAATTAAGGAGGAATCCCATATTTTCCTAAATACAGAAAAACTTCTTGGCATAAAGTTATGCTTTATAGTAATCAGTTATAAAATCAAATATTGAAAGCAATCTAAATGTCCAACAAGTAGGGAATGGTTAAATAAATTGTGACATCACTTCATGGAATTTAAATCAATAACATTGCAGTCATTTCTGCACACCAAGGATTCACTATAGAACCTGCCTTGAGAGCAGCTTGTTAAATTGACAGGAGGACTGAGAAGAGAATGAGAGTTGCTTGCGTGTTACTGTTGTGGGAAACTAAAACTAAATGCCTGCAGAAAGATCAATCAATCAAGTAAACGCCCAAACAGGCAACCTCAGAGCTCCCACGTTGTTAGTATTTAGTATTGTAGATAGGAAGTAGGAAACAAGAGGTAGATGTTTTGGTAAACCTGTATCTGATGGCTTTGGGAAGGAGGACACAAGGGTTAGTAATAGCATGATCTCAAAGTGGTACCACCTGGAAAGAGACGAGACGGATGGTGGGGGCAATGTCGACCTACCTCAAGAGTGAACTGATTCACTGCGTAATAGGAAACCAGTGGGGAAAGATCTCAGATACAGTCAAGAACAGAGGACTCACATTCCCTTTTTCCTAGGACCAGATCCTCAGCAGATCAAAAAAGCCACCTTCTACCCCAGCAGCACCAGGCATGAAGCCCTGGCTGTTCCTGAACAGGGCCAGTGAGGCAAGGAGGCAGGGATCCTTGGGGAAACCTGCTGGTGACTCCAAGCCCCAGAGGGGCTGCCAGAACTCTGAGCCTTATGCAATAGGGCTGTTAGATGGCTTCAACAGAAGTGCCCTTTAGGGGTTGAAAAACTGATCAACTTTGGCTATACATTACCCACCCCCACCCCTAACCCCAGAAACAAGACAAATAAAAACACGCTATGAGAGTACAAGAGTCTATATTACATTTTCTTGTCTTAGTTAAGACTATTTTGAAATAGAAACTTCAGCCAAAGAAGCAAATTCACTGTAAGGATACAGGGGAATCTCTTGAACCCATGGGTTTGAAACATAGCCAGGGAACTAAGAATGGAAAACTATCACACACAAAATCAAATGTCCTCTTAGTCTCTGGTCTGTCTGTCTGTCTCCTACTCTCTCTCCCTCTTCGTCCCTTTCTCCTTCCCTACCTTTCTCCATCTCTACCTCTTCCTCCCTGTCTTTCTTCTCTATCCCTTTCCCCCTTCCCCTCAAGGACTCTCCCTCTGTTTTCTCCTTGGGTGGGTCTCATTCTTTTCCCTCTCCACCTACTGGCAAACCTTGAGAGGTAGTTTTGTCTCCTGTTCAAACTGCTTTTACTTAAGAGAAACGTTCTCCTTCCCCACTTCCTACCCCATTTTACTGAATAAAATTCTCTGTGGTTTATAATATCAACTACTTTTGACTACTATTTTGAACTCGCTGGCTCAATTGTCCTTCTCTGGCACCAGTCTGGCAAAAATCCCAGGCCTCGATCAATCCGATGGTTCATACTATCCGTATGTGTACCTGTGCTGCTGTGAACACTTGGAAAAAAGCATAATGTGCAAATTGGTATGATTGGCACCACAATGAATTCATGGTCTCCAATCTCCACTGGGCTCTTACAACACTGTCCAGGAATTCTTTGACTCCCATATCCTGTTCACACACCCATTCTTCATAGATCTTCCTTACTCTTATCACATCTCCAATCCTACTGCCTCTCTCTCACTAGTACCAAGTTTCCTCATCTCTTACTGTAGAAAGAAAAGGCAACTGGTAATAATAGTAGAAGATTATTAGAAATAATAATAGAAGAGAACTCTGTTAACTTTTATCAGCGAATCATTCTTTGATTTTTTTTTCCCGTTAACAAGACAGGCATCTCTTCCCTTACCTGAGGCTAATCCCTTTACAGTGTTCCTTCAACATCCTCAGGGATTATCCCTCTTTTACATATTACTTGCAGAAGGCTCACCCTCACTAAGTTACAGTGCATCTATCCGGGGGTTTTTTGTAATTAACAATGGTTTAATTTTATAAGATTACAAAACTGTTCTTATAGATATTTCACATAGAATAAATTGTCCAACAATATGCCCCAATTTTTGTTCAAAAAAATAACTTCACCATACCAACCTTAAAATGAGTATTTACTTTCGGAGAAATAAAATCAGTGAGCATAAGTATCTTTTGCTATACTAGGAGACAGGTTATTTCCACAAATAGGGCTGCAGTGATCATCTTGGTTCATTTCATTTTTTTAAATTTTATTTATTTTAATTAATTTATTTGGCTGCACTGGGCCTTAGTTGCGGCACATGGGATCTTTAGTGGCAGCATGTGGGATCTAGTTCCCTGAGCAGGGACCGAACCTGGGCCCCCTGCACTGGGAGCACGGAGTCTTAGCCACTGTACCACCAGGGAAGTTCCCTGTTCATTTCATTTGATGAAATATCATCTGTGCATATCATTCAATTCTCAACTCATTCCATCAACTAAATTTTTTTTTTTTTGCAGTACACGGGCCTCTCACTGCCGTGGCCTCTCCCGTTGCGGAGCACAGGCTCCGGACGCGCAGGCTCAGCGTCCATGGCTCACGGGCCCAGCTGCTCTGCGGCATGTGGGATCTTCCCGGACCGGGGCGCGAACCCGTGCCCCCTACATTGGCAGGCAGATTCTTACCCACTGCACCACCAGGGAAGTCCCTGCAATAGCCTCTTAATTTCTCCCTTTTCATTCACTCTTGCTTTACCTCAGTATATTTATACCATCTTCTTATGATATAAATCTAGTTTTATATAACTTTCCAAGTTCTCCCATACCTTTGAGCCTTTGCATATGCCACTTTCTGTGTCTGGAATGCTCTCTCCTTTCTCTTTGCATGGCTAACTTCTACTCATTCATCAAGCCTCAATTTAAATATCATTTTCTCTGGAATATCTTCACTAATCATTCTCAAACCAGGCTTATAGTCCTCTTTATTTTTTCTTCATAGACCCTCTTACAATTATAATCTAAATATTTTATTTGGATAATTATTTGTTTAATATCCATCTCCCCACTATGTGTCTTGCTCACTGTTACATTGCAAACCATCAGCACAATGCTTGGAGCTTGGAGCATGGTAAATAAATATTTGTAGAAAAAAAATATTTTTAAGTGAATATTTAAGTAGTTAAATGAATAAACATTTGAACGAAGCACATCAAGAATCAAAAATATTGGGCTTCCCTGGTGGCACAGTGGTTGAGAGTCCACCTGCCGATGCAGGGGACACGGCTTCATGCCCCGGTCCGGGAAGATCCCACATGCCGTGGAGCGGCTGGGCCCGTGAGCCATGGCCGCTGAGACTGCGCGTCCGGAGCCTGTGCTCCGCAACGGGAGAGGCCACAACAGTGAGAGGCCCGCGTAACGCAAAAAAAAAAAAAAAAAAAAAAAAAAAAAAAAAAAAAAGAATCAAAAATATTTATCTCATTAATTCACTCATCACTCTCTGAGACTCATTCTACATGAACAGTACTAAATAAGGCAAAGCTTTATATATAACCATCTTTATTGCAGTCTTATTTATAAAAATATAATATACAGATGATCTGAATATCCAACAAAAGGAAACATATGCATACTAAAATGAGGTAATTTCTTCTCGAATCTAGCTGATCGTCAGACTCCCCTGAGCAACTTTCATAAAAATAGAGATTTCTGGGTTTCACTGGACCTACAAAATTAAGCTCTCTTTGAGTGGACACAGGGAAAAAAAATTCCTTAGTTTCCTCTGATGATTAGCCAGGTTTTGGAACCACTGGGTTTAATGGGAAGAATAGAAGTAGGGCTAACCTTGTTGCTTATCAGCTCTGAAACCAAAGGCAAGTAAATTTTCAGACTTCCCTGAGGCTCAGTTTCCTCATCTGTAAAATACCAATCCCTGGGGTTGGTGAGGAGTAAATAAAATTGGTGTCTGTAAAGTACTTGACAGGTACATTAAGTAATTGTTATTATTGTTAAGGTACATTGGCACTATAGAATATTATACAGCTACTAAAATAACCTCTCTGAAAAAAATTCTTGTTCTCCTATGTATGTCAGTCAAAGTCCTGGAAGAAAGGACCTGGTACACTGAAACTGCGTATTTTGAGGGGATTTAACAAAGGGATTATTTACAAAAGGTTTAGGGAAACCAATAAGGATTATTGCAGAGCTTTGGGTCTGTCAACAGCTGTTACCAATCCTAGGCCAGAAGGGAAGATCCCAGAAAGGGTAGGTATGAGAGAGACAGCCTCTGATAGGAGATGGAACCTTCCATAAAGGAACACAGCCAACCCACAGCAATCCCTCAAAGAGGGAGGGGAAAATAAATACTCTTATGTGGTATTGGGTTAATCCATACAGAAGAACGCAATAGAACTTATTGATGGAGTCCTTACTGGTCAGCTTCTGGGGACACAAAGCAGAATGGAGAAGGGAGAGAAGTTGATCTGGACTAAAGCAGGGTACGAATCATATACACAAGTATTTCAACAGTATAAAAATATCCGTAGCAATTAGATTTAAGTAAATACATAAACATTTTATTATTGTTTTTTTGGGGGAAGTGGGACTATAGATTACTTTTCCTACTCTTTCTAATTGTTTGAATCTTCTAAAGTTTCAACCATAAATAGTAATAGTTAAGAATTATCGAGCACTTATTGTTGTATATAGTATGTGTATTAATACATTTCATCTTTGCCGCAACCCTGTAAGGTAGGTACTATTACTATCTTCATTTTACAGATGAAGAAATTTCAACTGGAGAGGATAAGTGACTTATCCAAAGTTACAGAGCCACAGGAAGTAAACTATGGAGCCATGATTTAAATATAGACATTCTCCTCTGGGGTCCATGCATTTAAAAGCTCTACTATGTTATTTACATTCATAGTAGATAACAAGAAAGACTTTTAGGACTTCCCTGGTGGCGCAGTGGTTCAGAATCTGCTTGCTAATGCAGGGGACACGGGTTCGAGCCCTGGTCCTGGAAGATTCCACATGCTGCAGAACAACTAAGCCACAGCTACTGAGCTCGCGTGCCACACTATTGAAGCCTGCACGCCTAGAGCCTGTGCTCCACAACAAGAGAAGCCACCGCAATGAGAAGCCCGCGCACTGCAAGGAAGAGTAGCCCCCGCTCACCGCAACTAAAGAAAGCCCGCGCGCAGCAGTGAAGACCCAATACAGCCAAAAATAAATAAATAAACAAATAAATTCATTTAAAAAAAAGACTTTTACAAAGAAAAAAATGAATAAGCTTGAATTTGTTTTAAAGAAAAACATTTTTACAGTACATTTTCCTGGTATTCAATTAATATTAAATATATATAATATACATAATATTTGTATAATAAACATAGTAATGTATAAAAATATTTATACCCTTGTTGCCTCCTGGATGAGGCCACCTAGAATAAAGACTACATTTTCCAAATCCCCATGTAACTAGGTGTGGTCATGGCTAAACTCTGGGCAATGAGAAGTAAGCCCAGAAGTTAAGTGTGCAGCATCCAGAAAGTGTCTTTGAAGGGAGAGGGTAAGCACTTCTCTCCTTTATTCTTTCTGTTGGCTGGAATGAGGACATAATGACTGGAAGTTAAGCAGCCATCTTGGATGATGAGGCAAAAAACACATCTTAAGTCTGAGTAAGTAGCAAGATAAGAAGAATTTGTGAAGCCTTTACCAGCCTTGGAATACTCATCTCCAGACTTTTTTTTACATAAGAGAAAAATGAACTTCTCTTTTCTGTAAGCCATTGTTTATTTGGAGTGTCTGTCAGTCACAGCTGAACCTAATCCTAATCAATACTTTTACTTACCTTCCTTTCATCTTCTTTCTGCATATTTGTTTCCATTCTTCCCTGCCATGTGCCAGACACATCTACTTTTCTCTTCCTCTCCGTCACTTTTCCTGTCCTTATTCCAATAAATGTTTATTGAGCAATGCTATCTACTAGATTCAGAAGAACAAAAATGCAGATGATTCTGGCTCTACCACTTAGGCATTCATGGTCTAATTAGGGGCGACTTGTAAGTAGGTGCAATATGGTGCAAAAAATACCATAAGGCGGTATGTACAAAGGACATGGAGAGAACTTTGAAACTCAACTCATGCGTAAGTTATGTTATGGTGACATAACAAGACTGGTATGAGATGGGTATAACTAGGTCCTTGGGCCTGTTCTTTTCCTTTTGGACCCAAAAACCTTAAAAAGGAGGTGGATGTGAAATTGATGTTTGTAGATGTCAAAAGGCCTTAAAATATTGCGGGATGATAGAAAACCTGCAAATGTGAAATGTTAAAATGTGGGTCAATTGGTAGGTTTGTTTTTTAATTGTTTTTTGTCTGTGAGTGCCATGCATATAACATTAGGTACTCAGAGGACTAAAAGATTAAATAGAACACTATCTGTGCTCTCATGGAGTATATGTGCTTAATGGATTACAGTAGAACATAGGGTAAGGACCAAAATAGAATTTTAAAATGCTCCTTGTTTCTCCAGGGCAAGATGAACTACCTGACTCCTGAGCCATGAACTACCTGGTGAGAGAATTGTAAACCAGAAACATCTTGACTCCTGAGACTACGATTAAGAAATGTCACAGAGGGCTTCCCTGGTGGCGCAGTGGTTGAGAGTCCGCCTGCCGATGCAGGGGACACGGGTTCGTGTCCCGGTCCGGGAAGATCCCACATGCCGCGGAGCAGCTGGGCCCGTGAGTCATGGCCGCTGAGCCTATGCGTCCGGAGCCTGTGCTCCGCAACGGGAGAGGCCACAACAGCGAGAGGCCCGCGTACCGCAAAAAGAAAAAAAAGAAATGTCACAAGATGATGATTAACCCCAGCTTCTTTGTTCTTCCCCTTTAAGAAACCCCTAGGACTTCCCTGGTGGCGCAGTGGTTAAGAATCGGCCTGCCAATGCAGGGGACACAGGTTCGAGCCCTGGTCCAGGAAGATACCACGTGCCGCAGAGCAACTAAGCCCGTGCGCCACAATGACTGAGTCTGCGCTCTAGAGCCCGCGAGCCACAATTACTGAAGCCCACGTGCCACAACTACTGAAGCCCGCACGCCTAGAGCCTGTGCTCCGCAGCAAGAGAAGGCCACGCATTGCAACAAAGAGTAGCCCCCTCTCGATGCAACCAGAGGAAACCTGCGCGCAGCAACAAAGACCCAACGCAGCCAAAAATAAATAAATTTATACATTAAAAAAAGAAACCCCTAACTCAGAGACAAGCTGGAGTTTGATCTGAGGCTGTCTCCCACTCCCCTTGCTTGTCGCCCTGCAATAGAACCTTAGTTTGTTGCAAAAAAAAGAAGAAAAAAGTGCTCCTTGAACAGATGACGGCACAATTAATTTTGGTTTTTGAAATTTTTACTTATATATTTATAAAAAATTTGAGTATTTCTTGGTGTGTAGAGATTATAAGAGCATGAGCATCAAAATCCGCTGTGAAGTTTTATTTGATTATGAAATATTACAAACATAAAGTACAAATATAAAGAACACCTGTGTACCTCCTACTCAGCTTAAGAAATAAAATATTAAAACCCTCTCGGGACTTCCCTGGTGGTCCAGTGGGTAAGACTCTGTGCTCCCAATGCAGGGGGCCCAGGTTCGATCCCGGGTCAGGGAATTAGATCCCACATGCTGCAACTAAGAGTCTGCATGTCACAAGTAAAAGATCCCACATGCCACAACTAAGACCCAGCACAGCCTAAATAAATAAATAAATATTTAAAAATAAAAAGTAAAACCCCCTGAGTGCTCTTCCCTATTCTTAGTCCCTCTCACTCTACAAAAGGCAGTCTCTGTTCTGAAATGATTATCATTGCCATGTACATCTTTATATTTTTATAACATGTGTATATGTCTCTAAAGAATAATTGTCATTGCTTTAAGTTGTAAATGATTTATATAAATAAAATCATTTTCTTGTATTTTTCTACAACTTGTTTTTTTGCTTTTTATTACGTTTTTGAGATTTATTCAAGTTGGTTCATGTAGCTATACTTCACCCCACTTACCTGTATTTTTTAAAATCCTAGCAACCCCAAACTAAGTTATAGTGATAGAAATCAGAAGGATGGTTGCCTCTGATAGGCTGGAGCAGATTGGACTGGACACAAGGGAATATGAGGATGATGGAAATGTCTTATATCTTGTTTTGGGTGGTAGTTACTGGGTTTATATAGTTGTCAAATTCACTGAACTGAACACTAAGATCTGTGCGTTTCATTGTAAGCAAATTTTATCTCCACAAAAACATTAAAAACAATCGAGCAAAAACAATTTTAAAAAACCTTTAGCCTTGGGGATTATAATTCAGTAGGTCTGTGGTGGGGACCACCATGTGTATTTTCTTTATAAAGTTCTAGGTATAATTCTGAAGGGCACCCCCAGTTGTGGACAACTGCCCTAGAATGTCACAAAACTGGGGTAGGAATTAGGAAGAAGAGTCATCTGTCAAAGACCTAGAAACCTCTCATGGTATTTTTCTGTCCTTCCTAAACCCATTATAGTAAAGATGGAGTTGCATATTTTATAAGAGTAGAGATAACAGTGTTTGACATTGAATCAAGCACTGATGGCAGCTAGGCCTGACTGCAATAAAGCTAATATGTTTACAACTTAGTAATGGACATCTTAATTGGATTTAATTCTTTCTCACATATTGGTGAAGGCACAACCAGGAGCATATCTCTGTCTTGCACATCTAGGAGGTATGCTTCCCCAAATGACCTAATCTCCCTCCCACCACTTTCTTTATCTTTTACCTTTGTTCTCCTATCTTAAGTTCTTTTCACAATCAAGTCAAGGAAAGTTCACTTTCAGCGTATGATTTGATTTTTTATTTTTAAATTCTTTAAAAAATTTTTTTAAATTTTGTTTATTTATTTTTGTCTGTGTCGTGTCTTCGCTGCCGTGCGCGGGCTTTCTCTAGTTGCAGTGAGCAGGGGCTACTCTTCGTTGCGGTGTGCGGGCTTCTCATTGCGGTGGCTTCTCTTGTTGCGGATCACGGGCTCTAGGCGCGCAGGCTCAGTAGTTGTGGTGCATGGGCTCAGTTGCTCCGCGGCATGTGGGATCCTCCCGGACCAGGGATAAAACCTGTGTCCCCTGCATTGACAGGCGGATTCTTAACCACTGCGCCACCAGGGAAGCCCACGATTTGATTTTTTTTTAATCTGATTTGTCAATGACATTTTGAGAAGCTGTTTTGTGTAGAGCACCGTTTTAAAGATGATGGGTCTGCCTCCAATAAGTTCAGGGAGAGGTACCTGCCTAATGATGCCTATTGGAGGATTTTTTTTTTGAGTATTTTTAACCATATTTCTGATGGATACACACATGCATATTTCTGATGGTTACAAAAGCATGCACATATGTATATGCCACTGTATTTTTAATTTTTCTTCCAGTTTTATTGAGATATAATTGATGTACAGCATTGTATAAATTTAAGGTGTACAGCACAATGATTTGACTTACATATTACCACAATTAATTTAGTAAATATCCATCATTTCATATTGATACAAAATTAAAGAAATAGAAGAAAAAATTTTTTTCCTTCTGATGAGAATCCTTAGGATTTACTCTCTTAACAACTTTCATATATAATATACAGCAGTGTTAATTATATTTATCGTGATGTACATTATGTTGTAAGGATTTTTAAAAATTCAACCTAAGGGCTTCCCTGGTGGCACAGTGGTTGAGAGTCCGCCTGCCAATGCAGGGGACACGGTTTCATGCCCCGGTCCGGGAAGATCCCACATGCCACGGAGCAGCTGGGCCCGTGAGCCATGGCCGCTGAGCCTGCGCGTCCGGAACCTGTGCTCCGCAACGGGAGAGGCCACAACAGTGAGAGGCCCGCATACCGAAAAAAAAAAAAAAAATTCAACCTAAGTTGGATGTACTCTCTTCCTGGAGAGGACCCTAGTGTGGCATTCCTTATGTGCATTTCAGCACAGTGTCCTGGCCAGTGGTTTTGTGCCTCCTATCTCCCATGAATGACCTCACTTCATTATTGAAAACCCTTGTCAAATTTCAGCTCTCCCATACTAGGTGAATGTGAAGATTCTCACTTTCCTCAAAAACAACTGCCAAAGAACAATTGATGAAATTGGAGTCTATTTATATTTCTATTGTAGAAAACAAACTTTTTTTCTCATTAAGAAAGCAATGCATGCTTGCATCAATTAGGAGTGTATAATTGCAAACAGCATAACACAAATTTGGTAACTTAATTAAAAAAGAATTTATCAGAACTGTATCAGAGTTGTTCATAGAATCAAAGGAAGAACTGAAGACATGGGTATCTGAAAAGATAGCAGCAAGGGCAGCCCCCAGAACCTGGAACCAAATGACCAATCCTTTCAAGGGCTGCCTTTCAACAAATATTCACTGAACTCCAGCTACACACCTGGCACCACCCTGGGTCCAATACAATCAAACACGATGCTTGTCCTTCAGGAGAGGAAAAGGAGGAGAGTCAAGCAAGGCTTTACCAAAGAAGAAACGCTTGAAACAGGTCTTAAATTAGAGTTTGCTGGGTGGATCAGGGAGAAAACAGCATGGATAAATGTACAAAGATACCAAAAAATGATGAATGGCATATAGGGGAGGGACAGTAGTTAGGGAGACAGGGAAGGATACTGGAGGACTCTATGTCCAGTCCCCAAAACTGAAGGGGAATTCTGTGGGGTATGGAGGTTGGGGGTCAGGAGAAGGGGGAGGAACTCAGTCTTGATTGTACCTGGACAGTAATGACTGATGGAAATGTCTCTATCTGAAGCTTCAGTTACACCCAAATCACATAAGAATGTAAATTTAAAGTCAGAGGAAGTTGGCCTGAGAATAGCTGGGTGGTGTAATGCCTCCAAACAGGTCAAAAGACCCAGAAGTCTGATATAAACTTGGTGAACAAGAATCAAAGAATAAAAAAACCTGGACAACAAGAACAAGAATGTTCTGAGTGAACACCAGAGACAGGAGCTTAATGCTCACAGATAGACCATGTGTGAGTGAACCAGCTCCGTTTTAGAGCTAGGGATGTTGCAGACATCGTTATGTCATGAAACACTTAGATTTAATCATAGGTGATTAGGAAGAAGAGAGGGGAAATGGAGATGCTCACCATTATTTTGAGTATTTACTAATGCTAGGCATTGTGCTAGGAATTTTGCACACATTATATAATTTAACCTTCAAAATAATCTTATGAGATAGATACTATTATTTATCTCTCTTTTGTAGGGGAGGAAACTAAAAGACAGAATTGCTAAGTAGCTAGCAAGCTATGGAACCAGGGTTTGCTGGCTCTTTCTGACTTACCATGATATGACTTTATTTATTTATTTATTTTTTAAAAAATTTATTTGGTTGTGCTGGTGTTAGTTGCGGCAGGCGGGCCTCCTTAGTTGCAGCACACGAGCTCCTTAGTTGTGGCATGCAAACTCTTAGTTGCAGCATGCAAGTGGGATCTAGTTCACTGACCAGGGAAGTCCCACCATGATGTGACTTTAATCAGGAAAAGAACATAATCAGTTTGGAAATTTAGAAAGATCTGTCTGGGGGACTTCCTTGGTGGTCCAGTGGGTAAGACTCTGCACTCCCAATGCAGGGGGCCCAGATTCCATCCCGCATGTATGCCACAACTAAGAAGTTCACATGCCGCAACTAAAAAAAGATCCCTCATGTCACACCTAAGACCCAGCATAGCCTAAATAAATAAATATATTTTTTTAAAAAAGAAAGATCTCTCTGGTGACAGCGTGAAAGGAATTCAAGAGAGTAAGTGTATGGCAGTGGCAAGGAGGTAAGCAGAGCCAGTATGAATGATGAGTGAAGGCAGGGAGACTAATTAGGAGACTGTTGCGATGTTCTGGAAAAGATATGTTTAGGATCTAAGCCAGGGTGATTGCAGAAGGGATTGAAAAATAGAGTACAAATTAGAAGAAGGAAGAAAAAGGGAATAGAGTTATCAGAACTTGGTGACCTCAATCTTAGCTCTGGGGACATGCCATGGAAGGGGGACTAGCTCTGTGCTCAGTTGTGTGTAAGGAACCAAGTGTTGGGAATCAGAGTCTGTGGCGATTTGGGCCAACTATTATGAGTGAAAGAGACATCTCATTTTGTTGCCAACCCTCATACATACAGAGTCATACAGGAAATGCACACGGAGGTTGTGGGGAACAGCTATTGAGGTTGTGGGAGGAGAACTAAGGGTGACACGTCCTTGGGCACAGGTCCAGATAAACACTATGCTGAGCCTCCAGTGTCTTCCTGCTTACCCACGGTAGAGGTTACAGAGGTAGTTATGGCAGTGGTAGCAGACCCTTAGCTTCAAGAGTGGGTATTTGAGCTTTAGCCCCGCAGGTTTCATTGGAAATTCAGTGGTCAGGATCCCTCCATGGCTGACCAAGCAACCCATAAAGAGCAAATGGAACAGGCTCTCTGGTTTCTTTGAGGCCATTGTTCTTAGGCCTGAGTAAACCTCTGGGGATATTGGATGTATCATGAGTAAAGAAACTCTTGGAAGAAAATAAACTGTCTCTTAACCACTAAATGGAAGCTCCAGTATTCAATTAAAATACTGGAAAAAAAATGTGTCCAGTGTAGTGGAGCATCAATAAAAGGTTATATTTTAGGCAGAGACAACAGCATGCACAAAGTTCAGGGTTCAGGGTTCAGGGTTCAGCACGTACTGATTTGAAACTAATTACACTAATGATATTCTGCTACTTACACAAGCAAGTTGCTCCTCCTCTTCTATTGTTTATCCTAGTCAATGAATGAAGTGTAAAATTGGAGGAGTGACAACAGAAAAAAAATTTAAAACTTAAGAGAGGTTATCATTTGAGGTCTTGTAAGACATGTTAAAATGTCTTTGTTCACTGTCATCCATTGATTCTGGAAAATTCTGAGCTCTTTGAATACTCTATTTCATTCTATTCTCTGCTTCTGAACCAGATTTTTTAAAAAAGGATTTAAAAAATATATATATTCTAAATACAAGTTCTCTCTTGAATAAATGTTTTCCAAATATTTTCTCTCAGTGTGGCTTGTCTTTCATTTTCTTAACAGTGTTTTTCAAAGAGCAATCTTTTTAATTTTTATTAAGTTCAATTTTATAATTTTTTTTTCTTTTATAGGTTGTGCTTTTTATGTCCTATGTAAGAAATCTTTTCCCAAGCCAACTTTTCTTTTGGAAAAACTTAGGTTTAGGTCTATGTTCCATTTCAAGTTAATTTTTTTTTTTTTTATGATATGAGGTAAGGATGAAGCTTTATTTTTTGCTTATGGATACCCAACAGTTCCAGCACCAGTTGTTGAAAAGACTGTCATTTTCTATTGAATTACCGTGGAATACTGACCATATACATGTTGGTCTATTCCTGAACTGTTGAATCTGTTCTATTGATCTGTACATCTATCCTTATGGTAATATCACGCCCTCTTGATTACAGTAGCTTTATAGTAAATTTCAAAATCAGGTCTCATGAGTCCTTTCAACTTTGGTTTTCTCTTCCAAGATGCTTTTGGCTATTCTGGATCCTTTGCATTTCTATACAAATTTTAGAACTTGCTTGTCAGTTGCTACAAAAAGTCTGCTGAGATTTTGTTTGGTATAACACTGAATCTATAGATCAATTTAGAGAGAATTAAATCTAAACAATGTTGCTAATTCATAAACACAGTATATCTCTCTATTTACTTAGATAATCTTCAATTTCTTCAACTTCTCTTAGAACAATTTTATAACTTTCAGTGTACAGATCTTGCACATATTTTGTTAAATGTATCCCTAAGTATTTCATGATTTCTTTATTCTATTGTAAATGATATTAAATTTTTTTTAAATTTATTTATTTTATTTTTATTTATTTTTGGCTGCATCGGGTCTTTGTTGTTGTGCGTGGGCTTTCTCTAGTTGCGATGAGCGGGGGCTACTCTTCACTGCAGTGCGTGGGCTTCTCAGTGCAGTGGCTTCTCTTGTTTCAGAGTACGGGCTCTAAGCGTGGGCTTCAGTAGTTGTGGTGCACAGGCTTAGTTGCTCCGCGGCATGTGGGATCTTCCCAGACCAGGGCTCAAACTCATGTCCCCTGCATTGGCAGGCGGTTTCTTAACTACTGTGCCACCAGGGAAGCCCGATATCTAAAATTTTAAATTTCCCATTGTTCATTGATAATTAGAAATACAACTGATTTTTGTGTATTGACCTTATATTCTGAGAGCTTATTGAAATCACATATAGAACTAGTACTTTTTTGTAGATTCCTTAGGATTTTCTGTATAGATGATTATGTCACTCACAGATCATGTTTTATGTTAAATTCTAACTGGGAGTTCCCAGATGGATACTAATACAATAGTGGTATACACTCAAACTCCAAATCTAAGTGAGGTCAGGTCAAGCTAGTAGTTACAAATTCAGAAAGAATACTTCCTTTTTACTTTCCAGATTCCCAGGCCAAGATAGACAAGCTTTCTTGTCCTTTTACTATGCCAGAGGAGTTTTTCTTACTTCACCTGTCGCTTAGAGTAGTCTTTGAAAGTCTCGACTTTGTTAATGGGATGAAATTCCAGCTCCTTACCTCATGAGATGTCAAATCCTTGTTAAAAACCTAAGCTCTGGGACTGCCCTAGTGGTGCAGTGGTTAAGAATCCGCCTGCCAATGTTGGGGACACAGGTTTGAGCCCTTGTCCAGGAAGATCCCACGTGCCACGCAGCACCTAAGCCCGTGCACCACAACTACTGAACCTGTGCTCCAGAGCCCGTGAGCCACAACTACTGAGCCCACGTGCCACAACTACTGAAGTCCGCGTGCCTAGAGCCCTTGCTCTGCAACAAGAGAAGATACCACATGAGAAGCCCGTACACCACGACGAAGAGTAACCCCTGCTGGCTGCAACGAGAGAAAGCCCTTGCATGGCAAAGAAGACCCAACACAGCCAAAAATAAAAATAAATTAATTAGAGTCAAGATGGAGGTGTGGGAACACACGGAGTTAGCGTATCCCCATAACTAGGGCACCTGCCAGCCGCTGGTGGGGAACTCTTACCCCCAAGGAGATGGGAGGAACCTCTGAGTGAACTGGTAAAATGTAGGGGGACCGAGGTGGGGAGAAGTGGAGGCTAGACAAGATTGGCGCCCCGAGGCCGGGGAGATCAGAAGAGGCAGGTGGGAGGGACTCTCCGGGGACAGTGGGAGAGGAGTGGAGGGTGATCGCCTGGCCCACTCGGACTGGAGCGCTTGCTGAACTCCCAAGCTGGTTCCCCCCTCCAAAGCCCCATCCAGGCTGAGTGGGTCCTGGGGACATAGGAGGGAGGCCAGTGAAATCAGGAGTGGCAGGCGGGAGGAGCAGGAGAGGAGTGGAGGGCGATTGCCCCGCCCACTCGAGCACAGGGAACCTGCTGAGCTCCCAGGCCAGTCCCCTGCCCTCCAAGGCCCTTCCTTCCCCCCCCAACCCCGCACACACCCCCACCCCCTGCCTGCATTTTTCCTGGGGGCATAGGAGGAAGGCCTGGAAGATCAGGAGAGGCAGGTGGGAGTGGCCCCCCCAGACCCCAGATCGGAGGAGCGGGAGGGGAGAGGAGGGCGTTTGCCCTGCCCACTAGAGCCCAGGAAGCATGCTGGGCTCCCAGGTGAGGTCTCCTGCCCTCTGAGACCAGGGGTGCGGGGCATGCCTGGGCCCCTTCTGTTGCTTGAGCCTAAGCACTACCCCACACATCCCCCAGGGCCTTTTCCAGCC
The DNA here is from genome assembly GCF_949987515.2 of Delphinus delphis. Lineage (NCBI taxonomy): Eukaryota > Metazoa > Chordata > Mammalia > Artiodactyla > Delphinidae > Delphinus > Delphinus delphis. The sequence goes on from NC_082687.1 coordinate 75,196,926, forward strand.
CTGTGGGTCCTGAGCATTGACCCCGCCCACCACCTAAAACTCGCCCTTGCTTAGGCCCTGCCCTCCACAGCCAAGGCCTTCCCTCCCTGCTTTTTTTTTTCTTTTCCCTCCTCCTCTTTTTTACTATTGTGGTACTGAGGTACTTTCCGGTTGTTGAGTCATCTATATTTTTATTTTTACATTCTTTCTAACATATCTGTTAGTTTCCTAGTCTAATTTTATTTTTTAATTTAATTTAATTTTTTTTTTGCTGCCCCTCGTGGCTTGTGGGATCTTGATTTGAGAGCCCAGGGTCAGGCAGAAGCTCCTCCAGTTGCAGCTCCGAGTATGAACCATTGGACTAACAGAGAACCTCAGACCCCAGGGAATATTCATTGGAGTGAGGTCTCATAGAGTTCCTCATCTCAACACCAAGATCCAGCTCTACCTAATAGCCTACAAACTCCAGTGTTGGAAGCCTCAGGCCAAACAACCAGTAAAACAGGAACACAATCCCACTAATTAAAAAAAAAAAAATAATGAGACAGCAAAAAAATATGTCACAGATGAAGGAGCAAGGTAAAAACCTACAAGACCAAATAAATGAAGAGAAAATAGGCAATCCACCTGAAAAACAATTCAGAGTAATGATAGTAAAGATGATCCAGAATCTCGGAAATAGGATTGAAGCATGGATTGAGAAAATACAAGAAATGTTTAACAAAGATCTAGAAGAACTAAAGAACACACAAACAGAGATGAACAACACAATAACTGAAATGGAAAATACACTAGAAGGAATCAATAACAGAATAACGGAGGCAGAAGAATGAATAAGTGAGCTGGAAGACAAAATGGTGGAAATAACTGCTGAGGACCAGAATAAAGAAAAAAGAATGAAAAGAATTGAAGAGAATCTCAGAGACCTCTGGAACAACACTAAATACACAAACATTCGAATTATAGGGGTCCCAGAAGAAGAAGAGAGAAAGAAGGGGTTTGAGAAAATATTTGAAGAGATTATAGTGGAAAACTTCCCTAACATGGAAAAGGAAATAGTCACCCAAGTCCAGGAAGCACAGAGAGTCCCATACAAGATAAACCCTAGGAAAAACACACCATGACACATATTAATCAAACTAACAAAAATTAAATTCAAAGAAAAAATATTAAAAGCAACAAGGGAAAAACAAAAAATAACATACAAAGGAATCCCCATAAGGTTATCAGCGGACTTTTGAGCGGAACCTTTGCAGGCCAGAAGGGAGTGGCAGGATATACTTAAAGTGATGAAAGAGAAAAACCTACAACCAAGATTACTCTACCCAACAAGGATCTCATTCAGATTCGAAGGAGAAGTCAAAAGCTTTTCAGACAAACAAAAGCTAAGAGAATTCAGCACCACCAAACCAGCTTTACAACAAATGCTAAAGAAACTTCTCTAAGTGAGAAACACAAGAGAAGAAAAAGAGCCACAAAAACAAACCCAAAACAATTAAGAAAATGGTAATACAAACATACATATCGATAATTACCTTGAATGTAAATGGATTAAATGCCCTAACCAAAAGACACAGACTGGCTGAATGGATGCAAAAACAAGACCCATATATATGCTGTCTACAAGAGACCCACTTCAGACTTAGGGACACATACAGACTGAAAGTGAAGGGATGGAAAAAGATATTCCATGCAAATGGAAATCAAAAGAAAGCTGGAGGGCTTCCCTGGTGGCACAGTGGTTGAGAGTCTGCCTGCCAATGCAGGGGACACGGGTTTGTGCTCCAGACAGGGAAGATCCCACATGCCGCGGAGTCGCTGGGCCCGTGAGCCATGGCCGCTGAGCCTGCGCGTCAGGAGCCTGTGCTCCACAATGGGAGAGGCCACGGCAGTGAGAGGCCCGTGTACCGCAAAAAAAAAAAAAAAAGCTGGACTAGCAATACTTGTATCAGATAAAATAGACTTGAAAATAAAGACTTATCTCCTTGCAAGAGATAAGGAGGGACACTACATGATGATCAAAGGATGAATCCAAGAGGAAGATATAACAATTATAAATGTTTATGTACCCAACATAGGAGCACCTCAATACATAAGGCAAATGCTAACAACCATGAAATGAGAAATCAACAGTAACACAATAACAGTAGGGGAGAATTTTAACTCCCCACTTACACCAATGGACAGATCATCCAAACAGAAAATAAATAAGGAAACACAAGCTTTCAATGACACAATAGACCAGATAGAGCTAATTGATATTTATAGAACATTCCACACAAAAGTGGCAGACTACACTTTCTTCTCAAGTGCACATAGAACATTCTCCAGGATAGATCACATTTTGGGTCACAAATCAAGCCTTGGAAAATTTAAGAAAATTGAAATTGTATCAAGCATCTTTACTGACTACAACGCTATGAGATTGGAAATCAGTTCCAGGAAAAAAACTGTAAAAAGCACAAATACATGGAGGCTAAACAGTGCGCTACTAAATAACCAAGAGATCACTGAAGAAATCAAAGAAGAAATTAAAAACTACATAGAAACAAATGACAATGAAAACACGACGAACCAAAACCCATGGGATGTAGCAAAAGCAATTCTAAGAGGGAAGTTTATAGCAATTCAATCTCACCTCAAGAAACAAGAAAAATCTCAAATAAACAATCTAACCCTACACTTAAAACAACTAGAGAAAGAAGAACAAAGAAAACACAAAGTCAACAGAAGGAAAGAAATCATAAAGATCAGAGCAGAAATAAATGAAATAGAAACAAAGAAAACAATAGCAAAGATCAATAAAATTAAAAGCTGGGTCTTCAAGAAGATAAACAAAATTGAAAAACCCTTAGTCAGACTCATCAAGAAAAAAAGGGAGAGGATACAAATCAATAAAATTAGAAATGAAAAAGGAGAAATCACAACTGACACTGCAGAAATACAAAGGATTATAAGAGACTACTACAAACAACAATATAAAAATAAAATGGACAATCACGAAGAAATGGACAAATTCTTGGAAAGGTACAATTTTCCAAGACTGAACAAGAAAGATTTAGAAAATATAAGCAGACCTATCACAAGTAACAAAATTGAAACCATAATTAAAAACCTTCCAACAAACAAGAGTCCAGGACCAGATGGCTTCACAGGTGAGTTCTATCAAACATTCAGAGAAGAGCTAACACCAATCCTCAAACTCTTCCAAAAACTTGCAGAGGGATAAACACTCCCAAATTCATTCTACAAAGCCACTATCACCCTGATATCAAAACCAGAAAAAGATATCACAAAAAAAAGAAAATTATGGACCAATATCACTGATGAACATAGATGAACATAGATGTATATGCAAACATATACAAATACATTCCTCGTGAGCAGTTCTGTTTTGGCGATTAATAGCAAGCAATATGCTTGGATTAGAGGTCCAATTTCCACTCGAATGCAAAGTTTCTTCTCTTCTGGCAACAAAGCCATTTGCAAAGACCTGGAAATCATGAGCTTCCTAGGCGGGAAGAGGTGCTATTCTGGTTCGCCTGAAGATAGCCTTTCAGATTGGCTGGTGTTTTATCATCCTTTCAAGACCCGGTGTGTGTTGTTGATGATGATGGAGTCAGGCCTGCCGTAGTTGGGCGGGTTTGCATAGGAGTCATAGACGGGCTGAGCCAGCATGGGGGCGATCTGAGCCATGTCCCTAAACACATCCCCAGCGATGTGGCCAGTCCACTTGGAGAGAGCTTCCAGGTTCATGGGCTTGATGACCTGGTCTGTGGATCCCTCGATCTTGAACAGGGAGACACTGCCAGGCTTGCCTATGAGGTCCTCATGGTGCAGGATAGCGTCACTCCAGGTGATGCCGAGGAAGTCAAGGATGAGTTTGAGGGAGTGCTGGGGGTGCAGCACCAGCTGCTTGTAGTACACGGGCAGGCACTTGTCCTTGCCCACCTCCATGCACTGGGCGTACATCACCTCAATGGCCTTGTTCCCCTTGTTGAGGCAGTCGCGGTAGCTGCTGAGGTCGAAGCCAGGGACGGTGACCTTGCGGGTGATCATGGAGTGCATGGAGGCCCGGCCGTCCCACACCATCAGCAGGAACTTGGAGTTGGGGAACAGGCGCGACAGGTAGACGGAGGACTTGAGCGTGAAGGGGTCTTTGTTACAGAGGACGGGCTGGCTCTCCATGCTTGGCGATCACCTCCAAGACGAAGGCCGGCGTCCAGCACTCGCCTGTCACACCCGCCTCGTCCAGCGGCAGCTTCTCCCGGCCCGACTTGGACCAGGCCTGGGCATGGCCAGCACTCGGGGGATGATGCGGGTCTCCCCGGCAGCGCAGCTCGGGGTGGGCCTCCAGCATCACACGCGTGAGCATTGTGCCACTCCGGGGCTCGCTCCCCGCGAAGATGAGCGGCATGGCCTTGCCGTAGAGGTACTCCACGTGGTCCGTGCCCACCATCACGAGGTCCTCCTGCTCCAGTCACATGGTCCTCCGGGGGCCCCCTAGCACCGCCCGGCACTCCAGCACCTGCTGCCCCAGCTGGACCACCAGCACCAGGGCCAGGGCGAAGCCAGCTGCCAGCAGTGCCCTCTGCACTGACAGGCGCATGCTGGGCCCAGGGCTGGGGGCGCTTCAGCGACAGGTGGGCGGGAGCCCCAGCGGGCTCACATCTCCCCTGGATATTCTCATCCCTGGGATCTAGCCCTTGTGGCTGCTTGCCAAGACTCTCCACCGGCTGAGCCTGCAAGAGACGTCCCGCGGCAGCTCCGCGCACCCAGCGACTCAGTGCTCGCCAGCCGCCCCGGCCCACAAGATCTTTTTCGATCCACCTCCTAGAGTAATGAAAATAAAAACAAAAATAAACAAATGGGACTTAATTATACTTAAAAACTTTTGTACAGCAAAGGAAACCATAAACAAGACAACCTTCAGAATGTGAGAAAATATTTGCAAATGAAACAACAGACAAAGGATTAATCTCCAAAGTATACAAACAGCTCATGGGGCTGAATATCAAAAAAACAGACAATCCAGTTAAAAAATGGGTGGAAGACTAAATAGACATTTCACCAAGAAAGACATACAGATGGCCAAGAGGCACATGAAAAGATGCTCAACATCACTAATTATTAGAGAAATGCAAATCAAAACCACAATGAGGTATCACCTCACACCAGTCAGAATGGCCATTATCAGAAAAGCTAGAAACAATAAATGCTGGAAGGGGTGTGGTGAAAAGGGAACCCTCCTACAGTGTTGGTGGGAATGTAAATTGATACAACCACTATGGAGGTTCCTTAAAAAACTAAAAATAGAACTACCATATGACCCAGCAATCCCACTACTAGGCATGTACCCTGAGAAAACCATAATTCAAAAAGAGACATGCACCAAAATGTTCATTGTAGCACTATTTACAATAGCCAGGACATGGAACCAACCTAAATGTCCATCGACAGATGAATGGATAAAGAAGATGTGGCACATATGCAATGGAATATTAGCCATAAAACAAAACAAAATTGAGTTATTTGTAGTGAGGTGGATGGACCTAGAGTCTGTCATACAGAGTGAAGTAAGTCAGAAAGAGAAAAACAAATACCGTATGCTAACACATATATATGAAATCTAAAAAAAAAAAAAAAATGGTACTGATGAACCTTGTTGCAGAGCAGGAATAAAGAAGTTGACATAAAGAATGGACTTGATGACGTGGGGTGGGAGGGCGAAACTGGGGCGAAGTGAGAGTAGCATCAACATATATACACTACCTAATGTAAAATAGTTGGCTGGTGGGAAGCACAGCATTAGCACAGGGAGATCGGCTCGGTGCTTTGCGGTGACCTAGAGGGGTGGAATAAGGAGGATGGGAGGGAGGCTTAAGAGGGAGGGGATATGGGGACATGGGTATGTATATGGCTGATTCGCTTTGTTGTACAACAGATACTAACACGGTATTTTGAAGCAATTATACTCCAATAAAGATGTATTAAACAAAAAAAAGTAATTAAAATAGCCTGACCACTGCAAAAAACATAGATTAATTAATTAATTAAAAAACCTAAGCACCAGGACTTCCCTCGTGGTCCAGTGGCTAAGACTCGGCATTCCCAATGCAGGGGGCCCGGGTTCGATCCCTGTTCAGGGAACTAGATCCTACATGCCACAACTAAAAGATCCTGCGAGCCGCAACTAAGACATGGTAAGGCCAAATAAATTAAATAAATATTAAAAAAAAAACACAAAAACCTAAGCCCCATTGTTATCAAGATGGGAAAACCACCTCTAACCTTAGGATAGGGCTGAGAGCTTATTTGCTTTCAGCTCTGGTTTTACCTTTGTTTTTGGTTCCCAACTATCAGTTATCCATTGCTACATAACAAACAACGCTAAAACTTAGTGGCTTCATATAGCAATGTTTTACTATATCTCACACTTCCCTGGGTTGAATGTGGGTTCCCCTCTGCTCATTCTGCCTGGGGTCATTGATGAAGCTGCACTCAGCTGGAGGGTCCAAAACGACCCCATTCACATGATTAACAGTCAGTGCCGGCTATTGGCTGATGCACCTCAGTTTTTCTCTATATGGCTAGACCAACTTTTTTACATGGCAGTCTTGGGGCAGCATTACAAAAATACAAAGTGGAAAACTGTAAGGTTTCTTAAGACCTAGCCTTGGAAGTCATATAACACATTTTCACTATATTCTATTGGTTAAACGGCATTATATAATACAGAATTTGACCAGTCTTTGACTCTGGTTCCTGGGATTGAGGCTCTAAATCCTTGGCACTTCCTAAGTACTAAGGATGTCTTTGCTATTCATGACCCCCCCTTGGATATCACCTTAGTTTATGCTATGAGATAAAAAGACTCATGATGGGGCTGGTCACCAGAAAGATCAACTATATGATTAAAAGTTTGGGGCTTTGAGCCAGTGTAATCTCCAGAAAGGGGAGAGGGGCTGGATATTAAGTTTAATCACAAGGCCAGTGATTCAGTCAATCATGCCTATATAATGAAATCCCAGTGAAAACTCTAGACACTAAATCCCAGTTGAACTTCCTGGTTGGTGAATACATTGATGTGCCAAGAGGGTGATACACCCTGATTCTACAAGGAGAGGGCGTGGAAGCTCTGTATTCAGAATCCTCCCAGACTTTGTCATATGTGTCTCTTCATTTGGTTGGTTCTGACATGCACCCTTCATAACAAACTGTTATTGTAAGTATAGTGCTTTCCTGAATTTTATGAGTCATACTAATGAATTATCGAATCTGAGGGGGTTCATGGGAACCCTCCATATTTTTAACTAGTTGGTTGGAAGTGCAGGTGGATGGAGGACCCCATTTGTGGCTGGCATCTGAAGCCAAGAGCAGTCTTGTTGGAGATCATGACATTTAAGCTGTGGATTCCTACAGTAATGCCAAATAATTAGCATTAGAATTGAATTGTATTGCAGCACACCAGTTGGTGTCAGAATACAAGAGCAATACAAGTGTAAAGGGTGAGGGAATAGACCATCTCTTGAACAAGAAGCAGCAAAGTTGCACTGCAAAAGGAAGTGCATATTGGGATGAGAGGAATTTATGGCCATTAAACATCAGTTCTTTACTTAAAAGAATGTTTTATTTTATACAGCATTTCTAGTTTTTTGTTTTGTTTTGTTTTGTTTTGTTTTGTTTCGGTACGCGGGCCTCTCACTGTTGTGGCCTCTCACGTTGCGGAGCACAGGCTCCAGACGTGCAGGCTCAGCGGCCATGGCTCACAGGCCTAGCCGCTCCGCGGCATGTGGGATCTTCCCGGACCGGGGCACGAACCTGTATCCCCTGCATCAGCAGGCGGACTCTCAACCACTGCGTCACCAGGGAAGCCCTAGATGTTTTATAGGAAGATTTTTCCAGTTATCAGTTCACAATATTACCAAAGAAAGAGGAACTAAGATCCCACATGCCGCTGGGCAACTAAGCCTCACGCCACAACTACTGAGCTCCTGCGCCTCAACTACAGAGCCCACGTGCTCTGGAACCTGCATCACAACTAGAGAAGAGAAAACCGGCACGCCACAACTAAAGAGAAACCCACACTCCACAACGAGCATTGCAGCAAAAGATCCCATATGCCACCACGAAGACCCGACACAGCCAAATAAATAAATTTTAAATATATATATATATTACCAAAGAAAGAATCTATCTTGGGACTTCCCTGGTGGTCCAGTGGGTAAGACGCCATGCTGCCAATACAGGGGGCCCAGGTTCAATCCCTGGTCAGGGAACTAGATCCCACATGCATGCTACAACTAAGAGTTAGCATGATGCAACTAAGGAGCCCAAGTGCCAAAACTAAGGAGCCAGTGAGCCACAACTAAGACCCAGCATAACCAAATAAATAAATAAAATAAATATTTTTAAAATTATTATATAAAAAAAGAAAGAATCTATCTTTATTAATTACTGTACATGCTTAAGTGTGGTAGTTAGAGGCTAAAAAGGAAAGGCCAAAAGGAAAAATCCTGCCACTAGCACAGAAAGATTCATTTAAGAGAAATCTAGAGAATAGAGAAGATGATGGGCTAGTAAGTACTAGTTAAAAGTATGTGATAAGAATGAATTATCTAGCAGGCTGGAATGGAGTATTGACTTTGAGCTAAAAAAAGAAAAAATGTGTAAAATGAAGAAGAAATATAGCAGAAACAAAAAGAATGTAAAATATTAAAGGGCCATAGAAATACTCTCTGGAAAGAAAATTTCTGCAAGAAAGATAAGTCTCTACTCAGGGGAAAAAAATGGTTCAAAATACTGTCTTTTTTAACTACATAAATAAAAATTCACCGAAGACTGATATTCTTCATACTGTCATGTTTGTACAGTGTTGTTCTTCGATTTAAAGTCACAGTCATGGGACTTCCCTGGTGGTCCAGTGGGTAAGACCAGGCACTCCCAATTCAGGGGGCCCGGGTTCAATCCCTGGTTGGGGAACTGGATCCTGCATGCATAGTGCAACTGAGAATCTGCAGGCCACAACTAAAACATCCTGCATGTCGCAACTAAAACATCCCGCATGTCGCAACTAAGACCCGGCACAGTCTAAATAAATAAATATTTTTTAAAATAAATAAAGTTACAGACACATGGTCAGTTAATCTACAACAAAGGAAGCAAGAGGAAAGACAATCTCTTCAATAAGTGGTGCTGGGAAAACTACATGTAAAAGGATGAGATTAGAACATTTCCTCACATCATATACAAAAATAAACCTAAAATGGATTAAAGACCTAAATGTAAAGCCTGAAACCATAAAACTCCTAGAGGAAAGCACAGGCAGAACTCTCTTTGGGAGAAAATATCTTCAAGTGATATAAGCATCAAGGGGTTAATATCCAAAATATATAAACAGCTTATACAACTGAATATCAAAAAAAAAAAAATCAAAAAATGTGCAGAAGACCTGAGTAGACATTTTTCAAAGAAGACATACAGATGGCTAACAAGCATATGAGAAGGTGCCCAGCATTGCTAATTATTAGAGAAGTGCAAATCAAAACAACAAGGTATCACCTCAAACCTGTCAGAGGGGCTATCATCAAAAAGTCTACAAATAATAAATTTTGGCAAGGATGTGGAGAAAAGGGAACTCTTATACACTGTCGGTGGGAATGTAAATTGATGCAACCACTATGGAAAACAGTACGGAGGTTCCTCAAAAAACTAAAATAGAACCACCATATGATCCAGCAATTCAATTCCTAGGTATATATATATATATGGAAAAAAAATGAAAACAGTAATTTGAAAAGATATATGTACCCCAATGTTCATAGCAGCACTATTTACAATAGCCAAGATATGGAAGCAACCAAGTGTCCATCAACAGACAAATGGATTAAAAAGATGTGGTTTATATATATAATGGAATATTAACCATAAAGAAGAATGAAATTCTGCCACTTGCAGTAATGTGGAATGACCTAGAGAATATTATTCTTAGTGAAATAAGTCACTCAAAGACAAATACTGTATGATGTCACTTATCTGTGGAATCTAAAAAAATAAAGCAAACAAATGTTCATAGCAAAACAGAAACACACTCAGAGATATAGAAAGCAAACTAGTGGTTGCCAGTGGGGAGAGGGAAGGGGGAAGGCACAAGATAGGGGTATGGGATTGAGAGAAACAAACTACTATGTATAAAATAGATAAGCAACAAGGATATATTGTATAGTACAGGGAATTATAGCCATTATCTTGTAATAACTTTAAATGGAGTATAATCTATAAAAATACTGAATCATTATGCTGTATACCTGAAACTAATATATTGAAAATCAACTATAATTCAATTTAAAAAATAAAGTCACAGATACAGTAACTAAAATTGGAATAATCAGACAGTGATGCATAGGGCGGTAGCAGTTGACTTTCCGTAGCACACCCAACCCCAGGAGTTGCTTTAAGACTGAGACTGCTTCTGCTGAATATGCAGATACACTAGAAGTACCATGGGGTTATACAGTAAAGCTAGAGTTACAGATCACTGCTATGGGGTCAGTTCTTTGAGGGAAGTAGGAAAGGGATAAGGGGAAATAGGATTAAGACCGTTTGGCAGGGCATAAAGAGTCGTTTAGGTAGTTATGGATTCCTCTTTAGACTAGAGGGTGTAGACAAGATCAGCTCCCCACCTTCAAGCATCAGCAAGAATGCTTTCCTACCTGAACATCCTCTATCTCAAAGTATGGTTCATGTATCAGATGTTGGTGATGTGGAACTCAGGCCAGGCTGCTGCTGTGTCCGTGTTGAATTACCTGACCTAGTTCTTTTTATCTGTAGATGCTAGACTCCAAGTGCCTCATGAGGTCAACAAAAAGATCAGGTAGGTATTGAACTGTTCTTTGCTTGTTTATTTAAACTTCTGTGCAACACAGAGCACACTCCTGCCTCTGCACTGCAGTGAGGTGGGAAAAACAGTGGACTAAAAATCTCACAACTCTTACACAAGAATGTTCGCAGCAGCTCTATTCATAATGACCAAAACCTGGAAACAACCCAAATGTCCATCAGCAACAAACACCTGCAGATACATGCAACAGCATGGATGAAATATAAGTTAAAGAAGCCTTATACAAATATATAGAGTATACATATATACTCTAAATTTCACTTATATGACATTTTAGAACTGGCAAACTGGTCTTTTGGATTCATTCACCACATTCCCACTGCTTATGATGAGCTAGCTACACTGTCATTCTTTTGTTTTCTTCTATTTCAATCAACAAGTACCTTCCCACTTCAGAGCCCTTGTTTCTACTCTTCCCCCTGAGTAGGATATCCTTCACTCCCCCTTTAATCTAGATACTCCTCTGGTTTTCATATACTTTTTCTCCAAGGAAACTTTCCCTAAGATTCAGACTTAGGTTATCTCTAGAGCATCTTGCACTTCTCTTTTACCACAGTATCATAATTATAAATAAATAATTATTGATATGATTACTTGCTGGGGGTCTGCTCCTCCTTAGACTATGAATATCTCAATGTCAGGGACTATTTGTGTCTATTCACTATCCTATTCTCAGCCCCTAGCAACATTCTTGAAAATATAGTAGGCAAATAATAAATATCTGTGGATGAAATAGCTAAAGGAATGAATCTTTCCGTACTTCCATACTCTCATTTTCTAAAACTTTGGTTATCTTTGATCACCTTTTCATATGACAATAGTTTTTTTTTTTTTTTTTTGCGCTACACGGGCCTCTCACTGCTGTGGCCTCTCCTGCTGCGGAGCACTGGCTCCGGATGCACAGGCTCAGTGGCCATGGCTCACGGGACCTGCTGCTCCGCGGCATGTGGGATCCTCCTGGACCAGGGCATGAACCCATGTCCCCTGGATCGGCAGGCGGACTCCCAACCACCGCGCCACCAGGGAAGCCCATGACAATAATTTTGTTATATTATTTTCTATATAGAGAATGAAACGTAGTTTTTCTTTTCTGTAATCTAGTTATTCAGGGTTTTTTTTCCCTATTGCTAGATTTAAAAAGTATATTTCAGCTCCACAACTTGTTTCAGTAATGTCATATAAATTTTTAGGATCATTGACAAATACGGGAAGCCCCCTACCAAGTTTCTTTCATGTATGAGGTGCAAGATTACAAGGCATCTGAAGATCTCTTGTTCAGTGACAAACCTTAAAAACTCTGCGTTGTCAACATGCATTGACAGTTTGCAGAGGCAGAGTTCCTGGAAGCCATTTCTACACTCAGACAACTGGCAATAACTTAACTATACATAAAAGTGATTGCAAACGACATAAATATATTTGGCTAAGTCCAAATTACTTTTTTTTTTTTGGCCCTGCCACGCGACTTGTGGGATCTTAATTCCCCAACCAGGGTTCGAACCTGGGCTCTCGGCAATGAAAGCTCGGAGATTTAACCACTGGACTGCCAGGGAATTACCCATTGCTAAATCCAAATTAAATGTACCAAATTCAACTCCCCCTCAGTCAGATCCCAAAAGATGCCTAAGGACACTCCAATGTCTCTCAAAATGAGGGAAGTGCTAAAGAAGTGTAGTCACAGGGGATAGAGACAGTAGTCTAAATCTACTGTGGTTAAAACTGCAAATTTTACAAACTCTTATGACTGTGTGGCTCTGCTAAGGTACTTCCCAGGGGGTGCTGAAACTTCAAATTCATTAGCTTCTTGGTAAATCCATCTCTGCCTACCTCTCTCAGTTGTTAATAGCACTAAACAAGATATTGGGTATGAAAGTACTTTTTAAACTATAAAGAACTACACACAGATAAAATGACGATGACAATGGGCTCCCAGCCTCGGTCCAAGCTTTGTCCACTATATTTAAGTCTGGGGATACCTAGTAACCTGGTGGGAAGAGCTAAAATAATCCTATTTGCCAGAAAGCAGAAGCAGTTCCTGGTGAGAAAATTTATCCTAAGAGAAAAGCCAGGATTGACATATTTGACTCAGTAAACAAAGCCCGTGATGCCTACAGTAAGAGGCGATTATTATCTAGCCAAGCCCTCTTGTGCACTGTCTCATCCCTTTGTGGGAGTCAGTTGAGGGGTGCATCATGAATAAATACTAAAATACCTATTTCGGGACTTCCCTGGTGGCGCAGTGGTTGGGAATCCGCCTGCCAATGCAGGGGACGTGGGTTCGATCCCTGGTCCAGGAAGATCCCACATGCCGCGGAGCAACTAAGCCCGTGTGCCACAACTACTGAGCCTGCACTCTAGAGCCTGCAGGTCACAACTACTGAGGCCACACACCACAACTATTGAAGTTCCTGCGCCTAGAGCCCGAGCTCCACAACGAAGAGTAGGCTCCACTCGCCGCAACTAGAAAGAAAGCCCATGTGCAACAACGAAGACCCAACACAGCCAAAAATAAATAAATTAATTAATAAATTAATTTTAAAAATTTATCTATTTCATTGAAATAACCTTGTAAGTCATTGGGCCAAGGAAATTTTGTTAGAGAACTTTCCAAAACTCCACTCCAGAACTTCTTAAAACTTCAAAAATCAGAGCAATATCCTCAAATCTTTTTTTTTTTAATTAATTAATTTATTTATTTTTGGCTGTGTTGTGTCTTCGTTTCTGTGCGAGGGCTTTCTCTAGTTGCGGCAAGCGGGGGCCACTCTTCATCGCGGTGCGCAGGCCTCTCACTATCGCGTCCTCTCTTGTTGCGGAGCACAGGCTCCAGATGCGCAGGCTCAGTAAATGTGGCTCACGGGCCTAGTTGCTCCGCAGCATGTGGGATCTTCCCAGACCAGGGCTCGAACCTGTGTCCCCTGCATTGGCAGGCAGATTCTCAACCACTGCGCCACCAGAGAAGCCCCAGGGAAGTCCCTCAAATCTTAAAACAGTTCAGTTGACTGGATAATAAAATACCCTGGATTCTGCCTATGCAGTTTCATGTTCAAATAGAATAATAAACTACTTATCTGTATTTTATATTGTTATGCATCATTAAAGCAATGATACTTTGATAAAAACTTTTTTTTAAAATGTAAGTATGTAGCACTCTCCCATTTCTCCTAGGTCTTATGTCAAGCCAATCCATTTCAGAGTTGATATGATTGGATAAATCCTGGGAAAGGGAAGAAGAGAGCAGTAGATTCTATATTCTTAAAAGATTATAGTAATATTGGAAAAATCCTAATTCTACTTCATTGTTGACCCTAATTTCTCCTGTATCTGGAATGGTGTCAGAGATAATAGCAGTAAAAGTCTAATACTCTGTCGTGTCCTATAAAGTATCTCCTTCTCCTCCTCTACTTATGTATACCACTTGACAAACGTGCTGGTTCATTTCTAGTGAAACAGCAGAACCATGCCTGGGATAGGGAAGGCAGCAGTGGTACAGCCCAATATTAAACATCCATATTTTTAGCCAGTTAGGGATAGACACATAGTCCAGAATTTTCTGTTTCAGTTGACCAAATATTTATTGAGTGCCTGAGTGTGCCAGGCACTGTTCTAGACATTTGAGATACACCCTGAATAATATAAGCAAAGATCCCTGCCCTCACATGGTTTGTAATCTAGCAGAATGTACACAATAGTACCTTGCTTCAAGTTAGTGTCAGATACCCCCAGATTCACAACAGACTAAGTGTTTGGAAAGGGTTTCTCTACTCTTTACATATCAGCTTCCCCAGCCCTCAGTGGACAGGGGTTCTTCCATCTAAGTCCACAGAGCCACCCTACCTGGCTATCCCCCTCTCTGCCAACAAAGAAAAAACATCCTCCCCTTTGGCCCTACCCTTTCTTTTCTTCTCCTTCCATGACACCTGCACCTTTTCCCCATGATCTTATGTCTTCTTCTCTACCTCTGGCATAGGCTGTGGGCCATTCAGCTCTGTTCCACTTTAGATCAGACCTGGGGTATGTCAAATCCTATCAGTGGAGTATATACAATCAGACTTTTCACATTGCAAAGACTGAACTCCCTCATGTGTTAATATTCTGAAGGGGTCTCTGTCTCTTCCACTGCATTCAGTAACATTGCCAAATGCTCCTTCTGTTCCCATGGTATGTGCTCTGCCCCAGGAAGGGAAGAGCATACAGGGAGGAAAAGAATGTCTGTCCTGCCATACTACCAGTGAGAGAATCAGGGATGCAGATCAGGGTACAGAAATGGAGTTTCTTGGAGATAATAGTTTTCTGTTTTATTATATGAAAAAAGATAGATATTGTGTTATAAATTTTGAACTTATTAATATATATTAAATATTATTTATTAAAATGTGAAAATGTATTTGATTTTTTAAGGTTAAAAAAGCCAAAACTCTGAAAATTCCATTTAAATAATTAACTCTGATGCTAATGGAGAGGGTTTTTTTTTTACGAATTGGTGGGTGCATTGGGAATTTTGTGTGTGCTTTGGTACTACTTTTAACAAGATAAACATTTGGTGGCAATTTTTTGAAAGATGTGCTTGGTCTATGACCCCAAAATCTTTCCTTTCTCTGGAAATTGCTGTTGGTGTCCCAGTTCATTAGTGGTGGCTCGTCCAGAGGTATGTTTTAGCCATGACCCTGCCCACCTGGCCCCAATTGATTAGGCCAGTTATGGGCACCTGAAGAGACAAACCATAAACAGTAAACATAATAAGTAATAAATTATTTAGTATGCTAGATGATAAATGCTATGGAGAAAAGAAAAAAGAATTAAATTTATTGTCCTTAGCATTTGCAATTTGGACTAAGAAATTCCAGTTTAGTCTGGGCTGATCTAAGATGAAGGAGTTGTGAGCTTAGAAGATGGATGGTTCTCTTCTGCATGTCATGTGAACTGAAAAGCAAAGAAACGAGCCTCTTCAAAGAGCAAAGAATGAAGCAGGCGTTCAGAGGGAAGTAGACAGCATCCTGCATGCATGAATATATAGTAATAACATAATAATAACACAAGAAAACTTCAAATTGCCTGTTGAAGTCAGGGACAATATCTTTTCCACCTTGCATCTTCAACATTTAGTATAGAACTTGCAGACAGTATGTGCTAAGTGGATCAAGGTATCAAGACCCAATTTAACAGAGGTTCTTAACTGGCCTCCCCTGTTGTATTCAAAACAAAACAAAACGAAACAAAACAAAAACCTCAATACACACAGAGATGGAACTAACTTCCATGGAAAGTTCTAGCCTCAGTACATGTTTGGCTCAATCAGTCTTTGATTCTACACCTACAATTTTGCAAATTCAAGTGGCTTTCAGATTGACAAACCTGAGGCACTGGGGTATGTTCAAACACCAAAGATTCCCCATTATGTTCACTATCCGGTGCTTCCTAAAGAATGAAAAGAAAACTGATATATTCTAGTAATATTTTCGATTGAGTGGAAAGGAGTTTTCTGATTAAGTTTCAATTTGTCGAAAATTCAATTAACAAGAAGCTTCCTATCTCCTGAAAATCATGATAAATCTGTCATGATTAGAAGGTGAAACAGCCCTTGTTAAATTTCCTGCAGGCTCACTGTTTAATTTTCTGTAGTCTCTGGACGAGTCTACGCATAACTGAACTCTGAAGAGTTTTTCCAAAACAGTATTTACTAGGTAGTCCGCATTCCAAATACTATTCAGTTTCTGGAACTACTTGGAAAAATTTGGAAGACAAAAGTTACGTAAATTCTTGGCACATTCCTTGGATAAGTCAGATGGTGCTGACTACCAGTTCTGATGTGGTTACATTTTCAATTAAACCAGAAATTTGAAGTTCAGCTACTTATTCTTACAGTCTGCCGCAGTTATTATGGTAATGACATTTGATAGCTATAAATCATAGAAAATATTGTATTTATAAAAATTCTTAGTTAATAAAATGAACATAATGAAAAGAATAATTGATTATTAAACAAGCAAACGTTGACTTTAGTCCATTCACTTTTGTACAATCTCATTTAGTACATTATATATTCTCATTTCTACACTGCTTTTAAAATTCCAATTTTGGACTCTTCCATATCAGCTGACAAAGGAATACTTTGAGCCAAAGCTTGGTGGAGCTGCCTGCCAAGCAACAGTTCCATTTCTGCAGTTTCTCTTAGTTGTACAATTATTTAAATATTTGCTTGCATATTGTTCTTATTTCCTAAGAATGTGAGAAAAATGGAAAAATGAAAATGTAGATTCTAGAGATAAATTAAGGTTCACAAACTTAATGCAATTGAGAAAAATGTAGAAATCAGGTAAGCTGTCACTCACTGCTTTATAAATGTTCTATAGCTCTCTTTAAAAACAAACGAAAAAAATTAGGTCCAAAAATGAGAGTGATGAAATTTGTCTCTCAGAAGGTAAAATGCTTTTGCTACTTTACAGCTACTAACTAACCCACTTTAAGACAAATTTTACTTATGGCTGGTGGCAGGTGTATTAGTTTCCTAGAGCTGTTGTAACAAAGTACCATGAACACAGTGGCTTATAACAACAAAAATTCATTTTCTTACTGTTCTAGAAATCAAGGTGTCAGCAGGGTAATACTCCTTCTGAAGCCTCAAGGGAAGAATCCTCCCGTGCCTCTTTCCTTAGTTCTGGTGCTTGCTGGTGATCCTTGGCATTCCTTGGCTTGCAGCTGCCTCCCTCCAATCTTTGTCTCTGTCATCCCCTGGCCTTCTTCCCTGCATGTCTTTTTTTCTTTTTTTGGAGTAAAATTGCTTTACAATGTTGTGTTAGTTTCTGCTGTAGAATGAAGTGAATCAGCTATATGTATGCCTATATCCCCTCCCTCTTGGACCTCCCTCCCACCCCACCCTCCCATCCCACCTATCTAGGTCGTCATGGAGCACCGGGCCTAGGTCCCTGTGCTATACAACATGTTCCCATTAGCTATGTATTTTACACATGGTAGTGTATTTATGTCAAACCTAATCTCCCAATTCGTCCCACCCTCCTCTTCCCCGCCATGTCCATGTGTCCGCTCTCTACGTCTACTTCTCTATTCCTATGTCTTTTTTTTTTCGGCTGTACTGCAGGGCATGTGGGATTTTAGTTCCTGACCAGGGATCGAACCTTCACTCCCTGCAGTGGAAGCGCGGCATCTTAACCACTAGACCGCCAGGGGAGTCCCTCTGCATATCTTCTTATAAGAACACCAGCCATTGGACTTAGGGTATACCCTAAGTCTAAAAAAATTAAATTATCATATAAAATTTTTGAGTCTGTCTCTTTTTCTCTTCTAGACCTCAGGTGACCTGAATCGGATTAATCATAATCCTTGGGTTACAACACATCCCTCCTTGTTCCATGGATTGCTCTCATTCATTCATCCATTCATTCGCTTAACATATAATGAATGTAAATGAAGCCACCACTACACCCAAAATTAAAGCTTTAACAAGAAAATATCTGCCTATGTATTCATTCTCCCATATTGTTCCCCTGTGTTCCCTGCTTTCCCTTGTACTCCAGGGGTAACCAACATCCTGATCTTTGCTTTTGAACTTTATAAATAGGTTATCATAGTATGTCACTAAGATATACTCATGTTGTTTACATCTGTAGTTTCTTTCATATTTGAAAATATTTAGCTTTAGTTTGCTGTCCCTGCTCATTAAATAATACTTAATTTTGATAAAACAATTTTAAGAAAGCTAATATAATTAATGATACAGGTCAGCCTTCACACTTTAAATTGAAGAGAGAGGGGCTTCCCTGGTGGCGCAGTGGTTGAGAGTCCTCCTGCCGATGCAAGGGACACGGGTTCGTGCCCCGGTCCGGGAGGATCCCACATGCCGCGGAGCAGCTGGGCCCGTGAGCCATGGCCGCTGAGCCTGCGCGTCCGGAGGCTGTGCTCCGCAGCGGGAGGGGCCACAACAGTGAGAGGCCCGTGTACCGCAAAAAAAAAAAAAAAAAAAAAAAATTGAAGAGAGATGTGCATGGAGTCTAAGATATTAAATAAGATTCAAATAAAGTCTTTAAATTACCATGACAAATAAGTTAATCATTAACATCTTGGTCACACTAGGCTAAAATGATTCAGACTTCATATTTTTAGTCATCAGTCATCAGTGAAACATGTCAAATTCATTTCATTCACTACAGATAGATATGTTATTATCCTATGCCTAAATATATTTAAATTTTAGCTAAGCTGTCAGTGATATCTGGAAAGACACTTAAATAAATTAAAGTACAATTTTTTTAGTTTCACACTAATTATGATGTATTGTTAAAATTTCTCTGTGACCAGAGGTATATAGAAGATTCAAATGTTTAATCTGTGAAATTACTCAGGATAAATTAGCTAGTTACATTTTAAATTGAAAAGCAAATAAAGAATTCCAGATAAATAAAAAACATATTTTTAAAAACTGCTTTAAATATTTTTTCATTTTTATCTGTTTGGTTGTATTTTTACCTTAATTCACTTTCACTATAAATGTCTTTAGTCTTCTATTACCCCCATTCATCCTTTGAAACTACCACTCTGTTCAACATCTGCAGCATTCAGTATGAGCACAGTTTATCCTCTACCCTCATCTTCTGTCAATCACTCCTACAAACTTTTCACTCCAGAGCTGCACTGTCAAATATAGTAGCCACTAATGGCTGCTTAGATTTTTTTAAATTAAATTAAATTAAAAATTTAGTTCTTTCATTGTAGTAGCCACCTTTCAGGTGTTTTATACTGGTACCTACAGTATTGGACAATACAAGTGTGGAACATTTCCACTGTTGCAGTGCCCTAGAGTTTGGATCTAGAATTTCTATGTAGGAAGAATTTGTGGTTGGTAGTATGATTGAAATAGGGGGTTAGGGATTTGTCCTGAAGCTGCACTGGATGCCATTTTGTACATAGATTGTATGCTTGTACATTTGTATATGGGAGAGGGGCTGATGGAAATTAAGTGGGGGTAGAATAAGTCTCACAAAGCCAAGCTACTCTTTTATGCAACTATTGTTCTAATCACATCAAAGTCTTTTCCTTAAAAAGAATTTGCACTTAATTACCTCAAGGCTTTTTTTCACCTTGTGGTTATCTGTTAACTATTGCTCGCCCCACGAAAACTACTCACCACAACAACTCACCCTCCAATGGCCAGCCTCAAATGCCCCTTCCTTTGGGAAGTTCCCATAGCACCCCTTTCCGAGGCTCCCAGACAATATAATGTAAATCCCTATTATAATATAAATCACACCCTTGCCTTGATTATGTTTCGTTGTATGTCTGTGATTCCTCCATTAGACTCTGATCATGTCAAGATCAGGGACTTTGCCTTCTTGTTTTCTAAATATTTCCCCAGGGCCTAGTATAATGCCTTACCCACTGCAGGAGCTGAGTAACTGTTAAATTAACTTTTATTTATTTATTATTATTATTAATTTATTTATTTATTTATTTCGCGGTACGTGGGCCTCTCACTGTTGTGGCCTCTCCTGTTGCGGAGCACAGGCTCCGGACGCGCAGGCCCAGCGGCCATGGCTCACGGGCCCAGCCGCTCCGCGCATGCGGGATCTTCCCAGACCGGGGCACGAACCCCCGTCCCCTGCATCGGCAGGCGGACTCCCAACCACTGCGCCACCAGGGAAGCCCTAAATTAACCTTTAAATAGCTTAGATTCTAAAAGACATTCTGACTCTCAATCTGCTCCAAGCACAGTCCTCCCCATCCCAGTTAGTGGTAACTTCATCCTTCTAGTTACACAGGTCAAAAACTTTGGAGCCATCCTTGCTTTCTTGACTCCTCTCTTTTTCTTGTACCATTTTTCATCACTTCCACTGTTATTACCCAGTTCTTATTACCATCTCTCCTTGGGATTTTTGCAGTTGTCTTATACTTGGTTACCCTACTTTCACTTTTGCATCTCTACATTATTTTCAACTCAGCAGCTAGAGTGATTCTTTCATTTTACATATACTAAAAAATTATGTGGGGGCTTCCCTGGTGGTGCAGTGGTTGAGAGTCCGCCTTCTGATGCAGGGGACACGGGTTTGTGCCCCGGTCCGGGAAGATCCCACATGCCGCGGAGCGGCTGGGCCCGTGAGCCATGGCTGCTGAGTCTGAGTGTCCGGAGCCTGTGCTCCACAACAGGAGAGGCCACAACAGTGAGAGGCCCGCATACCGCAACAGGAAAAAAAAAAATTATGTGGAGCTTAGTATGTACCAGTTACTATTCTAGGCACTTTACAAATGTTAACTTATTTATCCCTCATAATGACCCTCTGAAATAGAAACTATTATCCTTGTTTTACAGATGAGGAAAATGAGGTACAGAAAGATTAATTTGTCAAAGGTTGCCTAGCGCATAGAACATAAATCATATAATATCACTTCTCTTTTTAAAACACTCCCATCTCAGAGTACATGCCAAAGTCTTTCCAAAGGCCAAAGGCCTAAAAGGTTATATGTGGTCTGCATCTCACCCCTGCTTCTCTACTTTATTTTCTTCCATAGCAATTTATTTATTTATTTTGTCTATCTCTCCCCAAACAAATTAAGCTCTACCACAACAGGTAGGGATTTTTGTCCACTTCCCCACTACAGATTTTTTTCTCAGTGCCCAGAACAATGCCTTGCATAATAGGCCCTCTTTAAATAATTGTTGCTCAAATGAATGTACCTCTTCTCATTTACACTAAGTGAAAACTTTTTAAAAAAGAAAGTAAAAACAAGAATTTCAGAATTCCTGAATTTTAGAATTATATAAATTCCACATTTTTATGTGTTATAATCCTTAGGGCTTACTATCCTATGAGTGTTTATAAAATCAAACAGTATCAAAAAAGTAATAAGTTGTATAAAATTAAAACTTATGGGTATATACAAAACTCCATTTAATTATGGGTAAATTACTTAGAGCAAGAATGAAAACAAAAAGCAGCACTCTTTAGCTATTTAAATGTGACAGATTTTTAAAAATCATAAGTGAGAGAAGAGCCTGAAAAGAGTGTAGGTTTTGGTCAGTTTCATAGTTTGGATGGAGACAATCTTAAATGGATTCTGCCTGCTACTCTAAATGCCCAAGAACAGAGCTCTGACTTTTGGGCAGAGTTGTAGCAAATCGGCAACTGTGGTGTGTTAGATTCCAAGATGATTGTTCCCTTGTGGAATACCTGAAAAACAATTCAGTGAGGGCAGCACCTATATTTTTTTTTTAGAAAGAATTTTTAATATTTATTTATTTATTTGGTTGTGCTGGGTCTTAGTTGCAGCAGGCAGACTCCTTAGTTGCAGCATGCGAACTCTTAGTTGTGGCATGCATGTGGGATCTAGTTCCCTGACCAAGGATCAAACCCGGGCGCCCTGTATTGGGAGCGTGGAGTCCTATCCATGGCACCACCAGGGAAGTCCCAGCACCTATAATATTTTTAAGATCAAGCAAAGAATGTGGAAAAGACCGATGGATATCCATCAAGAATAATTTAAATAAATAATCGAATATAATTTTAAACTATGGTAGTGGTCAGTTTCAAGAGCTGCCTGCTATTTCACATTATTGTGTTCTTTTTTCAACTTCATTTTCGGAAATTATGTACGTGCTTCTGAGGTTCATCTGCTTCAATTTTCTTTTACATTAAACTGCTCAAACACCACTGCATTGGGCTTTCCTTTGGATGAAAGAAAGTTATTCTTCGGTATACTTAACACTTAAAAAAATGAATTATTCCATATTCACAAGAGCCATCTATCTAAATTGTAAACACGCTTATTTCTGGATTCCAGTCTCATAGATCTTCATTCTCCAGGTTTGGGAGTGGAGCCCAGGATCCTACGTTTCAGACCTTTCTTTAAGAACTACTCGACTCAATGCTATTTTCATATTTTGCTGCTTTCAAAATATTAATTTTAGGCATCTAAAGAGGGGAGGGCAAACTCTGGTGGTTGTCAGAAGGAACAAGAATGAGCGGCCCACGTTGTACCATGTTGCAAAACTTTTCCTCAGTTTGTAGATCCTCCGTCCCTGGGGAGGAAATCAGTTCATTTTCACCAAGTAATTCACCATTTTTCAACCATTTCCGTCCACGTCCCTCAGGATGAACCCCAAAAGTCATGAACTCATCTCCGCGGCATAAGATAAAGCCCTGTTCGTCCCGCTTGCCCTCACAGGGCCGCGGGGACCGGTTCGCTTCCCGCCAGCCGGGCTCCTCCTCCGCTCGCCTTTTGGGTCTAGTCCTCCCGGAGGCGTTCGCCGAGGCAGGTCTTGGCGCCAACCGGGTGGCGGCGCTGTCTGCCCCGCGCGCCACCGCCTCAGGCCCGAGGGAGGCGGAGGCACGGCCTGCGGAGGAAGGGGCGGGAGCGAGGCGCGCGCCCTTCTCTCGCGTGCTCCCGCACCGCTCGCGTGACCGACCGGTGGGTGCGAGAAGCGCCGGCTGCCCGGAGCACGGACTGCCGGGCGCGCGCCGCTGCGAGGGGCGTCCGGGTCCGGGTTGGCGGACCCGGCCGGCGCGAGGTGCCGGCTGGCGGGCCCGGGGTTCCGGGGCGAACACACGAGCACACGCTCCCGGAGGAGCCTTTTCCGAGGCTGCTCTTCCTCGGCCAGACGGAGAGCGGCAGTGTCTCCCCGCCCAGCGCTCACTCGCCCCGCGTCTCCCCCCGCGGCGACTGCTCCTCCTCGGCACCGCCAGCCCCAGCGCCGCTCCGGGGCGGGCGGCGGCGGCGGCGGCGGCGGCGGGACCGGCGGAGCCGCTTTGTGTGCAGCCCGGAGAGGGGCGGCGGCGCAACCACCTGACAGAGGCCCGGGCGCTCGATGCACCTTCCGCCCGCATGAGGAGGAGGTAAAGGCGGCGGCGGCTCGGCTCCCGCCCTCGGCTGGTGGAGGGAGGGGACGGAAGGGGAGACCGGAGCGGGTGGGGGGTGGGGGCGCGGGACCGAGGCCCGGCGGGGCTGCCCGGAGGTGCCGGTAAGGCCTCGGCGGCGCCGAGTGGCCGGGGGCGAGAGAAGCCGCCGGGGAGCCTCAGCCGAAGTTGAAGGAACAAAATGTGAAGTGCGGAGCCGCGTCAGCCGCTTCCTGGCTTGGGGTTCGGGGTGGAGGGCGGCTTGTTTTCCCCTCCCGCGGGGGTGGGGGAGCGGGACATGGGAGGGGCGGGAGCGTGGCGGGGACGCCTGGGGTTCAGCAGCTCTGCCCGGCAAGGGCGTTCGTCCCCGGGAGACGCCGCTGCGTGTGGGTCCGGTTGGGTCCCTAGTTTTGCGGCCTAAGCCGAGCCCTATAGGCCTCGCGTCTCCTTTCCCGGAGGGGACCGGCCGGGCGGGGACTCGAGGCTTCTCTCTGACCGAGCGGGGGCTTTAGGGGTTTTGCCGGGCTCTCGAAGCCGCCAAACTTCGGACTTCGGTGTTTGGGGGTGGATTTCATTGTGAAAGGAGGACTGGGAAACTCCTGGCGCTGCCCGGGGCTTCCCGCGGCCGCCGGTGCCAGAGAGCCCAGTGGGCCCGGTGTTGGAGGGGCCCGCGTGGGTGGGCGCGGCGCGGCGGCCGCCAGGATCCAAGCCCCGGGAAGGAGCGGGTGGCGGGGCCGCCGCGAGTCCCCGGCCTCCCGGGAGAAAGGGCCCTTTGCAGATTAGAGATTTTTGAAATGAAAAAAGAGGTTACAAAGTCGTCCCTTTCCCGCTGAACTTTTGTTTTCTGACCGATAGAGGCCGGTAGAGGACTGTGAAAGAAAAGTTGTCCCCCAGGATGGACTTCTCGACCGCGCAGCCCAAGCCTGCCCCTGCCCTCTGTGGCGTTGTGAGTGCCGACGGGAAGATCGCTTACCCTCCGGGGGTAAAGGAGATCACCGACAAGATCACCACCGACGAAATGATCAAACGACTGAAGGTAAGCTCCTCTGGACCGAATGTTCACATTTCAGACGTTTGTGGTAGGAGGTGCTCTCTCCTGTGGTATTACAGCTCTGCTGGGCCTGGCCTTTAAGAGTTTCACTGACCAGGGCTTTTTTTTTTTTTTTTTTAGATATTTTACGTTTTCTCTTTTACCGCCTCTGAAAGATATTGTTCTATCTTGGCTATATCTTTGAATGGTGATTTCTGTTAGGGGCATAACCATTATGGGAAATTAGAAGGGTGTGTGTGATCTTTTTTAATCTTACTTTTTTTTTAAAGTATAAGAATTCGAGTATTTTTTTAAGTTTTTTTTTTTTTTTTTCTAGAAATATTTACGAGAATACTATTCAGAGTAGCTTGCAGCCTTAAAGGTAGGCAGTAATTTGCTTAGGAAGGTTTTCATCAACTTCTGAGGAGACTGATTTATCAAAGCACAAAAGGCATTTTAAAAATTATCACAATTTTCTAACATCCAGAAGCTTAAATATGTATATAGTATGGTTAAACTTTGACAGAAGGTACTGACTTTTCAAACTTCAGGCTTGAAGTAAGGTGATGATTTATGCCCACATGTTCAGAGGGGTTTGTATGTGTTTGTTTGTTTAAATATTTATTTATTTGGCTGTGCTGGGTCTTAAGTTGCGGCATGCGGGGATCTAGTTTCCTGACCAGGGATCAAACCTGCGCCCCTTGCATTGGGAGCACAGAGTCTTAACCACGACCACCAGGGAAGTCCCCAGAGGGGTTTTAAGAGAGAGTGATTATGGCTCTTTTTATGAGTCAGTGTATTTTTAAGCGTGGTGGTCCTAATGTCAAGGTTGTAAGTTTCAGCCTTAGGTAAGTTAATTTTTTGCTTTTTGTTGCATGGACATAGATTGTGGATACAGCCTTACAAAGTAAGTGCTGTTCTTGTTAAGGGATCAGCTTGATGCAGTGTTTCTCAACCAGGACATGTTTGACCCCCAGGAGACATTTGGCAATGCTGAAGATGTTTTGGTTGTCACTATCGGGGCTGGATTGGAACAGGGTAAGACTGGAGACAGGGAGTCCAGCTAGGAAACTGTTAACAGTAGTCTAGGTCAGAGATGTTGAAATCATGAAGTAGGGCTATGATAGTGGGAATAGAGTGATAGGGAACGTTACAAGACACATTTCAGTGTTAGAATCAATCAGAGTTGGTGGGAGGTGAGGGAAGAAACGATGTTGACACTTTGCCAGTCTTCACCTTGGGCACTTGGTGAAATGTATTTTAAGGAATAATCTTGCCCTTTTGCTTTTAGAACTTATAGTGTCTAGTAAATGTTTACCATGTTATGAGTGATTAATATTTAAAGTATTCCTGTAGTTTATTGTTAAAAATCTAATTGGATTCTGCGGTTTGTTGCCCCTTTGGAAGGAATGGGACACAATGCCGTCCATTAAAATAAACCTTGATACTAAAGACTGTACATAAAGTAGGGTGCTTAATTGATGCTTCTTAAGGTTATATTATTGTTCTTAAGTGTTCTGAGATGCTGAAATATGAATTATGAAATATAAAGCTAAGTTAAAAAATTTATAGGTCCTTTAATTTTTATTTTCATATTAAGAATATCAAAACGTTGAATTCTAGTGATGGATAATCTGGTTAAAAAAAGAAAAGTTATGACTGTATATACATCTTCCATTTGGAAATAGATTAAATATCAGAAATATTGTTAACTAGAAATTGACACCAAGTCTAGAATGAGCATACGGTTAGAATATTCATTTTTATGAGTTCTTTTGGAAGTTAAATTTGATACACATATTAACAAATTTGAATGTCCTGTTGCTAAAATTTTGCTTTTCTCAAGAATTATGATTCTGTCTTCCTCCTGCCTTTCTAAGTCGATTTTGACTTTGTACATTTTAGGGATCCATGTTTAAAGTATTACTGTCTCGTTGGAAGTATAGGTTTCAAACAATGTTTAACTTTTTTTTGATAACTTTGGTGTTATTTGTGGATAAATTTTATAAATTTGGTAGTTTGTTATAATACAGTAACAATGTTCCAATGCTGTATAAATACAAAACCGCTTAAAGGCAAGTAAAATCTTCGTTAATGGGGCTTCCCTGGTGGTGCAGTGGTTAAGAATCCGCCTGCCAGTGCAGGGGACATAGGTTCGAACCCTGGTCCGGGAAGATCCCACATGCCACGGAGCAACTAAGCCTGTGTGCCACAGCTACTAAGCCTGTGTTCTAGAGCCCTCGAGCCACAACTGCTGAGCCCACGTGCCACAACTACTGAAGCCCGCACGCCCAGAGCCTGTGCTCCGCAATGAGAAGCCCACACACTGCAACGAAGGGTAGCCCCCGCTCGTCGCAACTATAGAAAGCCCGCGTGCAGCAACGAAGACCCAACGCAGCCAAAGTTAAAAACAAATAAATTAAAAAAAAAAATCTTGGTTAGTGGAATTCAGAGATGTTTGGTCCATTTTGTTCAGTTTTCAAGACTGGAACAAGCATTTTTACAGTGGAACCATAATTTTAGAGTTAGAATGATTCTAAAAGAAATTCTGGAACTCCCTTTATTTCACAGATAACAAACGTTAGACCCAAAGTGGCCAGGTAACATTTACCAAGGTCAGCCATAGGACAGGTTAGTGGCAGAGCCAGGGCAATAGCATCATGTATCTTTTTATTCTTACAGCTGCTTTCTTCTAAGGAATCTAAACGAAGTTGAACAAAGAAGTTGTGATTTTTATTATGCAGTTGAAAACAGTAAAGTGAAAAGAGAAGGGAATCAATGAGAGTTAACTTGGTCTTTTGCAGGGAGATATGGGACAACGTTTTTTTTTTTTTTTTTTAACATTAGAAATTATTGTGATGCTTTGAAGCTTTCTTGAAAATAATTCTTAGAGTATATCTTTGGAAGAACTTAGACATACTTTTGTATTTTAGAAGTTTTAATTTCTGTTTCCAAGGAACTACTTTAAATATTTTTATGTCCAGTCACACTGGCCTTCTGTCAGTTCCTTGAACATGCCATGCTCATTTTTGTCTAGACAGATTTAGAATTATGTAGCCCATATATGTACTCTTCCTCCCAGTTCATTAAGGGAAGTCTCTTAGATTCCCTGTTAATATATTCTTTTAATTCCTTCATATCACTTATTACAGATGTGATATTACATTTATGCATATGTTTATTTGGTTTGTCTCCCCAGCTTCTCTGTAAGCTTCATGAATATAGGTATCACATCTGTTTGCTTAGTTTTGTATCCTCCCAGTGCTAAGTTTAATACCTGGCACATAGGTTCTCAACATATATTCCTTGAATGAACGAATGAATGCTTTGGTTTTTTTTTTTTTTTGGCTGTGTTGTGTCTTCTTTGCTGCTAGGGCTTTCGTGGAGCGGGGACTACTCTTCGAATACTTTGTATTAATACTGATTTAGACAAATATTTTTATTTTTGAAGATGAAGGATAATTTGAAAATATTTTGAATTGCAGCTAAGTACTTTATCTGAGATTGCATACTAGAGATGATAACACAGATATTTAGAATTTTAGAACCAGAAGGTAGCTTAGAGTTTATTTCATTTTGTTCTAATTTTCTGGATGAAGAAACTGTCTCAGAGGTTGTGACCAACCCTAGTCACATAAAGCTGAAAACCATCATTAACAGTTTTGTTATTTAGATAAATTACAAATATATATTAATTGGCAGAAATATTAAAATTCATACAAAGGCTGTTTGCAAGGATAGCAGACATTTTAATACCAATGTTATATTAAGCATCAAGATTTCATTAAGGATTCTGAAACTAATGCAAATCATGTCTGATAAGTTTAATAAACAAGATACACCTATAAACAGTGTTATACAAAGTTCCATTAAGTGCTTCTGCCCACAGTTTGTTATACACAGTCTATCTCAGATCATGTATTACAAAGCTGTGTGCTACACACTTTTTTTTTCTTCCTTTTTTGCTATTTTGGAAGTGGGAAGCCCTTGAAAGCCTTCATTTTTAAAGGGAGGGATTAGGATGAAGTTTGTTACTATATCCATTTCTTATTATCTGCTCTCAGAGTTCAGTGCCCCAGACAGTTCTCTAGCCACAACTCCATACCCAAACCTGCCATATTCATTCTGTCACAGAATCAAATCAAAATACTTATTACCTTGGTGCTAAGAATTAGGAAAAATTAAATAATAGGGTTTTATTGTTCTGAAAATGTCCCCCACTTTTCTCCC
The DNA here is from genome assembly GCF_949987515.2 of Delphinus delphis. Lineage (NCBI taxonomy): Eukaryota > Metazoa > Chordata > Mammalia > Artiodactyla > Delphinidae > Delphinus > Delphinus delphis. The sequence goes on from NC_082687.1 coordinate 75,225,904, forward strand.
ACTAGGTGTTACTTCTGTGTTTTCTTTGTATTTTTCTGTAATCTTTCTCTTTCTGTCAGCCATTCTCCCTCTTCCACATGCTCGTGCTTCTACTTTCTATAGTCTGGCCTGTTGGATAGTTCAGTAGGAATTGGGGTATGGTGAGCTTGATTTAGGTAGGACATCTCCCTTTTGCAATCAAACCTAGGTTGGAAGAGGGGAGGAATAGATTAGGGGCAGGAAGGCCATGAATTCTTTCATTTTTCTTCCCCTCAGGTGGACCTCAGAAATACTTGATTTGTTGTAATTATTTTCACTTGCATAAATGACTTTTATTTATCCCTAATTGCCACATAGTATGCTAATTTTGCTCATGATTCAGTATGTGATTTCAAGTCTGAATTTTGTTTATATCTTTTACTTTAGTATTTGTATTAATGCAGAAGATTCTGCTAAGTAATTAAGAAGTTAAATGGAGAGGCAAGATTTCTTAAAATGAAGTCCTAAAATATAGCCAATATACATTTGTGAAGTAATACTTCATGCAGCACAGCTTTTATTTTATTTATTTATTTATCTATCTGTTTATTTATTTATTTTTGGCTGTGTTGGGTCTTTGTTGGTGCGTGCAGGCTTTCTCTAGTTGCAGTGAGCGGGGTCTACTCTTTGTTGTGGTGCGCGGGCTTTTCGTTGCGGTGGCTTCTCTTGTTGTGGAGCACGGGCTCTAGGCACGCAGACTTCAGTAGTTGTGGCACACGGGCTCAGTAGTTGTGGCCTGTGGGCTCTAGAGTGCAGGCTCAGTAGTTATGGGTGCGTGGGCTTAGTTGTTCCACGACATGTGGGATCTTCCCGGACCAGGGCTCGAACTGGTGTCCCCTGTGTTGGCAGGTGGATCCTTAACCACTACACCACCAGGGAAGCCCCTACCATTTTAATCATTTTTAAGTGTACAGTTCAGTGCTATAAGTACATTCACATTGTTGTGCAGCCTCATCATCCATCTCCACAACTTTTCATCATCCTTAACTGAACTCTGTACCCATTAAATTATAACTCTATTCTCCCCTTCCCCCAGCCCAGGCAACCACCTTTCTGCTTTCTGTCTCTATGAATTTGACTACTCTAGGAGCCTCATATAAGTGGGATCATACAATATTGCTGCTTTTGTGACTGGCTTACTTCACTTGGCATAATGTCTTCAAGGTTTATCTGTATTGTAGTATGTGTCAGAATTCACGTGTATAACATCTGTTTATCCTTTCATCCATTGATGGACACTAGGGTGACTTCTGCTTTTTGCCTACTGTTGGTAACTTTTCTTACTATCTCACAGTTTTGTGGATTAGAAATTTGGGCAGGGCTTGGCTTGATTATTCTGCTCCACATCGCATACTGGGCTCACTCACTGGTATTCAGCTGGTGATTAGACTGGTGAAGTATATACACACTGGCTTCTCTCAAACACTTGGTACCTCAGTAGGAACAGTGGAAAGACTGGACTCAGCTGGGCCCTTCTTCTTGTCTATGATGTAGTGTTAAGGTTTCTCCACATGGTCTCTCCAGCAGGGTAGTTGGGTTCAGGGTTCCAAGACACTATGGAGGAAGTTGCCAGTACTTTTAAAGACTTTATTCAGAATTGGCAGTGGCACTTCTACCTTACTCTACGGTTTAAAGTAGTCATAGCACAGCTGACATTCAAGGAGAGAAAATTTGACCCTACTTCTCAATGGAAGAAGTAGGAAAGAATTTGTAGCCGTCTTTAATCTACCACAGGAGCTCTCATGGTAAGTCAAAGTGTACTATGTAGTTATAGTCATACATTTGTAAAACATTTAATCTCAAAAACAACAGTATATATTTGCAGCCAATTTGCTAGATTTGTAAAATTTATTTTAAATACTCTAAGAAAAAAATTGTAGGAACTTTTTTACGTGCTAGTTATGGAAGAATTATGGGGGAGGTTCATGATTTGATCCTAGAACTTGTTTCTTACACTTTTTGAATTTTTACTAGAAAGTATCACTGGCCAATCATAATGATGATTCCCCCTTCTCTCTTTTTCAAAAAAAATCCATTTTAACTTCTTATTTTGAGACATTTTATCCCTCTAGAAAAGTTGGAAAAGTTGTACCTTCAACAGCCATCCCTTCACTTAGATTCACCAGTTGTTAACATTTTGTTACTTTTGCTTGCTTTAATTTTTCTCCAAACACACACACACAGAGGGAGACAGATGTAACATACATTTTTGTTTGAGAGTTACTTGCATCTGTCATGACATTCCACCTCTGAATGCTTCAGCAGTCTTCTTAGAACAAGGATATTCTCCTACTTTATAACAATTATCATTATCACACTCAAGGAATTTAACATTGATACAGTGATATCTGTTATGCTATCCATAATAAAATTCCCTCAGCTGCCCTAAAAATGACTTATTAAAAGTTGAATTTTTCTTCCTCTATCCAAGTTGCAGTATAGGATCACATGCATTTATTACGTCTCTTTTGTCTGTTTTAATCGAGAAAGTCCTCTCATTTTCTGGGGGTGTGTTGTTCATGACATTTTTTGAAGCATTTGTCTTATAAGAGTTCATAATCTGTTTTGTCTTATTTCCTCATGCTTAGATTCAAATTGAACCTTTTTTGGCAAGTATACTACACAATCGGTGTTGTGTAGTTCCCTTAGCATCATATCAGGAGACATATAATGTCATTTTGTCCTGTTGGCTTTGCTAAGTTTGATCACTTGTGTACAGCTCTCTGCATTGTAAAGGTATTTCCCTCCCTTTGCAATTAATAAGTAATATTCAAGGTAATAAATAGTTTTTAAGAATAATTTGTTTTCCAACAATTCTTACTCAACTGTTTTAGCACCCACTTTGGTGGTTATAAAATGTTGCCTTGATTGATTGATTGATTTGGTTTTTTTTTTTGTTTGTTTGTTTTTGGCTGTACGCGGGCCTCTCACTGTTGTGGCCTCTCCCGTTGCAGAGCACAGGCTCCAGACGCGCAGGCTCAGCGGCCATGGCTCACAGGCCCAGCCGCTCCGCAACATGTGGGATCTTCCCGGACTGGGGCACGAACCCTTGTCCCCTGCATCGGCAGGCGGACTCTCAACCACTGCGCCACCAGGGAAGCCCTTGATTGATTGATTGATGGCTGTGTTAGGTCTTCGTTGCTGCTCATGGGCTTTCTCTGGTTGTGGCGAGTGGGGGCTAATCTTTGTTGTGGTGAGCCGGCTTCTCTTGTTGCAGAGCATGGGCTTCAGTAGTTGCGGCGCACGGGCTTCAGTAGTTGCAGGGCATGGGCTCAGTAGTTGTGGCTTGCAGGCTCTAGAGTGCAGGCTCAGTAGTTGTGGAGCACGGGTTTAGTTGCTCTGCAGCACGTGGGATCTTCCCGGACCAGGGATGGAACCCGTGTCCCCTGCATTGGCAGGCAGATTCTTAACCACTGCGCCACTAGGGAAGTCCCAACAATTGGTTTATTTTTTTCTGTTTGTATTCAATTTTATATGTATATACACATACATACATACATTCACTCTTGTGGACTGGACTCTTCATTTCTACTGACGATTATTATCTTTGCTTGATTTTTTTTTTATTGTGGTAAAAAACATAACAAAAACCATCTTAACCATTTTTAAGTGTACACAGTACAGTAGTGTTAACTATATGTACATTGTCAATACTACAGATCTCTAGAAGGTTTTCATCTTGTAAAACTGAAACTCTGTACCCACTGAACAACTCCCTTTCCCCCATCCCCCTCAGCCCTTAATGACCACTTCCTGTTTCTAGGAGTTTGACTACTTTAGATACCTCACATATAAATGTGGAATCATATGGTATTTGTCCTTTAGTGACTGGCTTATTTCACTTAGCATGAAGTCCTTAAGGTTTATCCATTTTGTAGCATATGACAGGATTTTCTTCTTTTTTAGGGCTGTGTAGTATTCCAGTGTATATATCTACCACACTTTCTTTATCCATTAATGGAAGTTTAGGTTGCTTCTACCTTTCAGCTATCATGAATAATGCTGCAGTGAACATGGGTGTGTGTATATCTCTGAGATCCTGTTTTCAATTCTTTTGGATATAGCTGGGATTGCTGGGTCATATGATAATTCTATTTAAACATTTTTGAGGAACCCCTTCATACTGTTTTCCATAGTAGCTGCTTCATTTTACCTTTCCACCAGTAGTACACAAGGGTTTCAGTTTCTCCACATCAGTGCTTATTTTCTGTGTTTTTGATAGTGGCCGTCCTAACAGGTATGAGGTAATGTCTCGTGGTTTTGATTTGTGTTTCCCTGAGGACTGGTGATGTTGAGCATCTTTTCATGCTTACTGGCCAGTTGTGTATCTTATTTAGAAAAATGTCTATTGAAGTCCTTTGCCCATTTTTTAATCAGGTTATTTGTTTTATTGTTGTTCAGTTGTAGGAGTGTGTGTATTCAGTTTTAGGAATTACATTGTTCGTTCTTTTTATTTAATTCTACATGGTTCAAGAGTCAAAACTATAGAAAAACTTACACTTCTGGAAGTCTTCTTCCCATCTTTATCCTTTTCACTTCATTTCCACCCACCTCCCCTCTGTAGATAATCATTTTCATTAGTTTCTGGTTTATCCTTTCTGTGTTACCGCCCTTCTTCTTAAAAGATAAACTACTATATATACTCTATTGTGCTTTGCTTTCTTCACCCAATATGTCTTGGAAATCACACCATATCTGGAAATGTCTTTAAATTCATTTTCATGGTGTTATATTATTCTATGTGTAGATGTGCCATAGTTTACTCAACTAGGCTCTCATTGTTGATTTGAGATTGCTTGTAATATTTTCCTATTACAAGTAATGCTGAAGTGAATAACCTTGTTACACATTGCTTTGTATTTGTGGAAGTGTATCTTTAGGGTAAGTTCCTAGGATTGTTGGGCAAAAGGGTACATTTCTGAGTTTTTGTTAGAGGTGGTCATATTCTCCTTCATATGAGTTGTACCATTTTGTACTTCCACCAGCAAGTATAAGAGTGTCCAGCCTCTCAGTAATGTATTGTCAAGTAATGTCTACTTTTAAAGTAGCAAATTGGCAAATTAACTCTTGCCCCAAAAAGCCATTTTATTGCCTCCTGGCAACAAGAGAAGTTCTTTATGAGAATGATTAAATATAAGTGCTCCATTGAGGTTCAAAAGGATAAGAACCCTATTTAGATTTCCTTAGAAACTCAAAAGGAATTGAGTGACTTTTTTAGTATGTTTAAGGAAATGAGGGTGGGTAGGGTAGAGATGGAGACAGAATTTTAGGAACAAAGATGAAGTTGAAATCATCAAGCCTCACTTAGGTCTTTATTCAAGACCTTGAGTTAAATAGAAATGAGGTGAAGGCTTATTATTAAAAATCATAAATGAAATAAATAACGTCATTGGCATGTAAAATGCCAGTGCCGTGATTTATTTTCCAATTATCAGAAATCTGTAGATGTCCAAGGGAAAAAGTGCTTTGTGTTCACAGTAGGAGAATAGGCTTAAAGCGTTAATGAATTTTGTTCCTATTAGCTTCTATTTTCAGAGTTAATTATTTAAATTAAATACTACTTTGACTGAGGTTGTTGGCATATGGAAGTATGTCCAGTTGAATTCACTGGTCAGATAAAATGAGTGGAGTTTATACATGATATAAAAGCATAACAAGTTTTTATTTGCTGAAGACAACAAATCGAGACGTTTCTAGATAACGGTTGTAATAGAAATCTAAACACAAACATAATGAAGGAGTTTACTAAATTTCTTTCCCTTGCTGTTGGCATTTGGTCTTTTACATTAGTACAGATCTTCCCAACTGATACTCTACACAGTTGTAAGTATGCCTAAATACAGAGTCCCTCAGCCTTTGGAGATTACAAATATTACATCGTTTTTTGTATATTATGTGATATTTTAAAAGTTGGGAACTGCCATAATATATGTGTTGTTTTTCATGTTATATTATAAAATTATTATTAAGATCAAACACTTAAAACTTCCTACCAAATAGGGGCCCTGTGATTAGTGCTGATAAAGCCAGCCCTTGAATAGCATTAGTCCATTAGGGGAACTTGGATTTATACGAGGAATAACACTGGAATGGATTTCCGTTTATATGAAGGATATTTGAGATTATTATATCATAAGTTAAATGTCAATTATGTGCTAGGATTGTATCTGTTTCTTTGGATAAAGAGCTACTAAGAATTTTGGTGGTCAAGAGAAGTTTCAAGGAAAAGGTGACAGTTATACTGGGATTTGAAGGCTTAGACTTTGGTAAGCAAATAGGTGGTAAAACATTTCAAACAGATGAATAGCAGGGACAAAGAGACAGAAGCATGCTTGGTGTGTTTGAAGAAAATGAGTAAAATAGTTTTGCTAGAACTAAAGCATCCTAAAAGAGTAGTGGAGAGGCAAAAAGAGGAAGTTACCAATGAAATTGGTAGAATCCTTAAATGACAGAGGAATTTGTATTTTAAAAAAATAGCTAAAAAAAAAAATAGAGCTGAAGAGTGATATGTCTGCATTGTGGTTTTGCATGATTAGCAAAGCTAGGTGACCAAGGAGTTTTTTAAGCACATGAATACCACCCTTCTTTGAGGCCAATTTGTGGAGATTTTTTATCCTCACATCCAGACCAGATAGTATCTTTTGTTGAACAGTAATCCACTTCTAATTGATACTGTCTGAATGAATCTGTTGGTTGCTGAGAGTTTAGTCACATGATACTAGGTGTGAAGGCTGTGGATGAGTAAAATTTTAAGAACAATTAGTAGGATTTTATGTACTAGATTATAACAATATGAATTGGATTTTTAAAAAATAAATTTATATATTTATTTATTTATTTTTGGCTGCGTTGGGTCTTTGTTGCTGCACGTGGGCTTTTTTCTAGTTGCAGTGAGTGGGGGCTACTACTCGTTGTGGTGCGCGGGCTTCTCATTGCGGTGGCTTCTCTTGTTGTGGAGCACAGGCTCTAGGCACATGGGCTTCAGTAGTTGTGGCACATGGGCTTAGTTGCTCTGCGGCATGTGGGATCTTCCCGGACGAGGGATGGAACCTGTGTCCCCTGCATTGGCAGGTGGATTCTTAACCACTTTGCCACCAGGGAAGTGCCAGATTTTTATTATATATATTCAGTGCATGTTTTTCCAAAATTTCCTGGAACTTCTGTGGTAGGAATTCAAGTAAACATTAATTGTAATTTGATGCCAAATTATTTTTTTTTCTAATTTTTATTTATTTTTGGCTGCATTGGGTCTTCATTGCTGCGTGCAGGCTTCAGTAGTTGCAGCATGCAGGTCAGGTGTTGAGGTGTGCGGAGTCAGGAGTTGTGGCTTGCGGGCTTTAGAGCACAGGTTCAGTAGTTGTGGCGCACAGCCTTAGTTGCTCTGCAGCACGTGGGATCTTCCCAGACCAGGGAAGGAACTGATGTCCCCTGTGTTGGCAGGCGGATTATTAACCACTGTACCACCGGGGAAGTCCCTCAAATTATTTCAATACTTGAAAATTAAGTTCAGTGACCATGTATTATTTACTGTAATTTCAAATGTTTGTTGAATTGAATAGCCTTCATCTAGCCACTATAAAATTAGTAGAGGTGAATTTCTCATCTGCAAAAAGAAAATCATTGAATAAAAGTGTTTAAGATTTATAAGGACTGAGTCAGTGTATATCAGGAGACTGCTTTGTTTCTGGCAGAAGTTTCAAAATGATTTTCTTCTTGAAGCATATACCTAAATAGCTTTGAAGAACGTGATAAAAAGCATCAGGCAGTAATAAAATGAAAATATTTTTAGATCTCTTGGAAATCATGTTATATAATCTTGTCTACTATATTCAGTTTTCATCCTTTTTTTAAAAATTTTATTTATTTTTCTCTGCGTTGGGTCTTCATAGCTGTTTGCAGGCTTTCTCTAGTTGCAGTGAGCAGGGGCTACTGATAGTTGCAGTGTGTGGGCTTCTCATTGCGGTGTCTTCTCTTGTTGCGGAGCACAGGCTCTAGAGCACAGGCTCAGTAGTTGTGGCATGTGGGCTTAGCTGCTCCACGGGATGTGGGATCTTCCCAGACCAGGAATCGAATCCATGTCCCCTGCATTGGCAGGTGGATTCTCAACCACTGTGCCACCATGGAAGTCCCCCAGAAAGCGTACTTTTAAGATCTAGTCTTTTGAAACCTATTAAGCTTTGTTTTTTTGGCCCAGTACATGGCCTATCCTGGCAGACATACCATGTATACCTGAAAAGAATGTATGTTTTGCTGTTGTTGAATGTAGTGTTCTATAGGGTCAAGTAATGTTCTTTAAGCCAGGAGATTGAGATCGTTATTCATCATCAAGTCTTTTCTAATTCTGAAAAGTTTTGATCTAGTTCTGTTGCTGAGAAAGAGTGATAAAGCCTCAAATTGTGATTGTGGAATTGTCTGTTTCTCCCTTTAAATCTGTCAGTTATTCTTTCATTTATTTTGAAATTCTGTTGTTAGGCACGTGTGCATTTAGGATTGTTAGACATTACCAAGAGTTGACCCTTTTAGCATTATGAAATGTTCCTGATGTCTAAATTGCACCTTTTACAGTTTCTGTATGCATTATATGTTTTTATACCCTTTTGTTTTCAACTTATGTGTCTTTATATTTTAAATGCATCTGGCATATGGTTGGGTCATGCTTTAAAATTTTTTTTTTAATATTTAAATATTTAATCTATTTTGACAATCTTTGCCTTTAAATTGGAGTGTATAACTCACATTTAATATTATTGATGTGGTTGGATGATATATGTCTACCATTTTGTACTTTTCCTTTTTTTTTTTTTTTTTGCGGTACGCGGGCCTCTCACTGTTGTGGCTTCTTCCGTTGCAGAGCACAGGCTCTGGACGTGCAGGCCCAGCGGCCATGGCTCACGGGCCCAGCCACTCCGCGGCATGTGGGATCTTCCCAGACCGGGGCACAAACCCGTGTCCCCTGCATCGGCAGGCGGACTCTCAACCACTGCGCCACCAGGGAAGCCCTGTACTTTCCTTTTGTCTCATCTATTGTTGTTCCCCTCTTTTCCTGCCTTTTATCTTTTAAAAAATATATTTGTTGATTTATATTTTATTTGGCTGCATCCGGTCTTTTTTTTTTAATTTTTATTTATTTTTGACTGTGTTGGGTCTTTGTTGCTGTGTGCGGCTTTCTCTAGTTGCAGGGAGCAGGGGCTACTCTTGGTTGTGGTGCACAGGCTTCTCTTGTTGAGGAGCATGGGCTCTAGGCACGTGGGCTCAGTAGTTGTGGCTCTTGGGCTCTAGAGCACAGGCTCAGTAGTTGTGGCACACGGGCTTAGTTGCTCTGCGGCACGTGGGATCTTCCCAGACCAGGGATGGAATCCATGTCCCCTGCATTGGCAGGCAGATTCTTAACCACTGTGCCACCAGGGAAGCCCTGTGTCCAGTCTTAATTGTGGCACATGGAATTCTTCTGGTTGTGGCATGCAGAATCTTTTGTTGTGGGATGCAAGATCTTTTAGTTGTGGCATGTGGGATCTAGTTCCCTGACCAGGGGTCAAACCCAGGCCCCCTGCATTGGGAGTGCAGAATCTTAGGCACTGGACCACCGGGGAAGGAGCCCTGCCTTTTATCTTAATTTGCTATTTTTTAGAATTCCATTTTAATTATTTTTGATTTTATAGGTATATCTTTACACTCTGTGTGTGTGTATCTGTCTGGCTATGTCTGTCTGTCTGGTTGTGTTGTACAGGGATTGCAATACATATCCTTAACTGTTCATAGTCTTAGACTTTTATTTTTCTGCTACTTCATGTAAAATGTAAGAACCTTTCATTAGCATGGGTCCATTTATCACAGCCCCACCCTTTATGCTATACATGCATTATAAACCCCACATTAAACAGTTATATGTATTTTAAATAAATGCAAGGGAAGTAGTCTTTTATATTTATGCACTTATTACCATTTTTTGTGCTTTTTTTCATTTTTTCTCAAATGTTGGATTTTCCACCTGATGATATATCCCTTCAGCCTGAGAAACTTCCTTTTAGTGTTTCTTTTAGTGAAGATTTGCTGAGATAATTTCACTTAGTTTTCATTTGTCTGAAAATGTTTATTTAACCTTCATTTCTGAAGGATATTACATTTTGGATATAAAATTCTGGGTTGACAGTTTCAGTGCTTTAAAGATGCAATTCCACTGTCTTGTGTTCTCCAGTGCTTCAGATGAGAGGTCAGTGATAATATGTATTTTTGTTTCTTTGTATGTAATGTGAGATTTTTTTCTGGCTGCTTTTGAAAGGTGTCTCTTTTTCTTTGATGTACAGCAGTTTCATTGTGATGCCTTGAGGTTTGTGTTTCCCAAATACTTGTCCTGCTTTGGAATCACTGAGCTTCCTGGGTCTATAAATTTATGTCTTTCACCAAATTTGGGGAATTTTTGGTCATGATATCGTCAAGCTGTTTTTTCTTTTTTTTATTTCCTTTTTTCCTCTTTCCAGGTTCCACTTACACATATGTTAGATTTTATTTATATTGCCCTCAGATCACTGGGGCTCTTTTTTTAAAAATAATTAATTTATTTATTTATTTATGGCTCCATTGGGTCTTCGTTGCTGCGCGTGGGCTTTCTCTAGTTGCGGTGAGTGGGGGCCACTCTTCGTAGCGGTGCACAGGCTTCTCATTGCGTTGGCTTCTCTTGTTGCGGAGCACGGGCTCTAGGCATGCAGGCTTCAGTAGTTGTGGCATGTGGGCTCAGTAGTTGTGGCTTGCGACCTCTAGAGCGCAGGCTTAGTAGTTGTGGCACACGGGCTTAGTTGCTCCGCGGCATGTGGGAACTTCCCGGACCAGGGATCGAACCCATGTCCCCTGCACTGGCAGGCGGATTCTTAACCATTGTGCCATCAGGGAAGCCCTCTTTTTCTTTTTTCAGTCATTTCTCTTTGTGTTCTTCAAATTTGGTCATTCCTATTGATTTGTTCTTAAGTTTATAACTCTTCTATTATTTTCAATCACAGATACAGCCTGAAAAATGTAAAATCACAGGGACTTGGGAGATGATCTATATAGCATTAACTGTGTGTGTGTTTCCTCTTTTTAAAAATATATAAATTTTTACATATAGTAAAGTTCATAAACCTTAAGTATGACATTTTATTAATTTTTACATATGTATATGCATATTGCCATTATCCAGATCAAGATGGCACTGCAGTAGTCTGCCTTATGTTCCCTTCCCCAGAGATAGAGACCCTTCTGATCTTTATCAACTTAGATTAGTCTTGCCATCAAAAAAATGAAATCATGCAGTATGTACTCTTTTATGTCTGACTCTTTTCCTAAACGTTGTGTCTGAGATTCATCCATGTTGTTATGGGTTGTAGTGGTTTTCATTGTATGAGTACACCAAAATTTATTTATCCATACTGTTATTGATAGGTATTTGGGTTAGTAGTTTTTTGCTTTTATGAAAAAAACTTCTATGAATAATGTACGTGGTTTTTGGTAGTGGTAAGGATTCATTTATCTTGGGTATATACCTGGGATTGGTGGATTTTTTCTGTGAAGGGTCAGTAAAAATTTATTTTGTGGGTCAAGAGAATACTGTATAAGTACTTACATAGTAAGAACTTATATTTTTTTTTAACAAAATTCAAAACATAGTGATTCAGTACTTTTTTTTTTTTTGTAACACAGGTCTGCTAATGAGAAAAATGGAATTCTTTGGAGGGGAAGGTGTGGAACTAACATTTTACTTAATTGGGGCTCAAAGTTAGTGTTTTCTGTCACCAAAATTGATTTCAAATGTTTACCTATTGAGCATCCCTGGTGGCGCAGTGGTTGAGAGTCCGCCTGCTGATGCTAGGCGACACGGGTTCATGCCCCGGTCCGAGAAGATCCCACATGCTGCGGAGCAGCTGGGCCCGTGAGCCATGGCTGCTGAGCCTGCACGTCCGGAGCCTGTGCTCCGCAATGGGAGAGGCCACAACAGTGAGAGGCCCGTGTACAGCAAAAAAAAAAAAAAAAGTTTACCTATTAATGCAGATCTGTAGTGAAATGTGGTGTATTTCATTTGAAAATGTTTTTTCACACAGAGACTTCCAAATATTGATATCAGTTCATGAACATATGATTTTAATTGATCATATTCATTGCTTGGAAGGCATTTATAGAATTATTTTATATTTTTCTCTTGATAATTGCCTTTTAGCATGTCATTACATTGCATATTAATAGCCTCCAGTGGAAGGGTTAGGTGGAAGTTCCTCAACTGCAATTTGAAATGGACTTTGAAATGTGGAAATTTCCTGTGCATGTGTGTTGAGGTCCTAAAAATCCTGCTAGAATTGCAGTTTGAGCATGGAAATCTCAGTTTTTATTATAATTTTTGGCAGCACAGGAAGAAGGAGCTTGACATTTCTTGTGATTCAGTGGATGTTAGTTATAGAAATATGTTAAATTTTCACATAGATGTGCTTAACAGCCCTTTGGTTACAACTTGAATTCATTGAGAAACAGCCCCACACCAGTAGCCAAAGCTACTTTCTGAAGCCGTTCAGTGTTTAAAAATACTAACAACAAATACTATCAATTAAGGGGTGTTGAGTCTACTGGAGTGATGTTTGCAGGAATCGCAAGAAAAACAAGAAGGAATTCTCTTTTTCCTATTCCTGCCTTCTAATCACCTTCCTGTCAAGTCTAGGCAATGCATTTTCCAGAATCCCAGTTTCAACATCAGAACAGAGTATAGAGGAGGTGGATTTGGAGTTGAGAGACACTGTGTAAATAATTAGCATACTATTCTGATATGTGAACTTCAGTAGAACAAGAAAACTTGGTTCATGTTTCCAACTAACAAGATACAGCTATCCTTCTTTTAAAAATGAGGATGTTCTCACCTCTTTCCAGATAGTCTCAGTAGTTATGCAATATCCAGTCCCTAGGTGACAAATACCCTATTCTGGGTGATGTTATTGGTTTTTTAGTTAAAACACTATTCCATCTGAATAGTCTAAGTCAAGGGTTAACTTAAATTTCATATTTTACACATGTAAAGGAAAATAAAATTGAAATAATTTGGCTGTTAGTCCTAAAAATCTTCACATTCAGTTTGACCCTTCTAAATCTTATTTTTGACTAGATGTTGATGTTTGTGTTTTCCCACACAGTATAATTGTTGTCAGAAGTATTAATGATACCAAATATCTTGAAAAAGTGCCCCCAAACTGACAGAGGATTAATCTCCAAAATATACAAGCAGCTCATGCAGCTCAATATCAAAAAAACAAAAAACCCAATCCAAAAATGGGTGGAAGACCTAAATAGACATTTCTCCAAAGTAGACATACAGATTGCCAACAAACACACGAAAAGATGCTCAACATCACTAATCATTAGAGAAATGCAAATCAAAACCACAGTGAGGTATCACCTCACACTGGTCAGAATGGCCATCGTCAAAAAAATCTAGAAACAGTAAATGCTGGAGAGGGTGTGGAGAAAAGGGAACCCTCCTGCACTGTTGGTGGGAATGTAAATTGATACAGCTACTGTGGAGATCAGTATGGAGGTTCCTTAAAAAACTACAAATAGAACTACCATATGACCCAGCAATCCCACTACTGGGCATATACCCTGAGAAAACCATAATTCAAAAAGAGTCATGTACCACAGTGTTCATTGTAGCACTATTTACAATAGCCAGGACTTGGAAGCAATCTAAATGTACATCGACAGATGAATGGATGAAGAAGATATGGCACATATATACAATGGAATATTACTCAGCCATAAAAAGGAATGAAATTGAGTTATTTGTAATGAGGTGGGTGGACCTAGAGTCTGTCATACAGAGTGAAGTAAGTCAGAAAGAGAAAAACAAATACCGTATGCTAATGCACATATACGGAATCTACAAAAACAGTACCGATGAACCCGGTGCCAGGGCAGGAATGAAGACGCAGACATAGAGAACGGACTTGAGGACACAGCGGGGGAAGAGGAAGCTGGGACGAAGTGAGAGAGTAACATTGATATATGTACACTACCAAATGTAAAATGGATGGCTAGTGGGAAGCTGCTGCATAGCACAGGGAGATCAGCTTGATGCTTTGTGATGACCTAGAGGGGTGGGATAAGGAGGGTGAGGGAGGCTCAAGAGGGAGGGGATGTGGGGATATATGTATACTTACAGCTGATTCACTTTGTTGTACAGCAGAAACTAACACACCATTGTAAAGCAGTTATACTCCAATAAAGATATTTTTTTAAAAAGTGCCCCAGTGTTGTTTCTGAGATGTTCTTCCAAGTCATTAAACACTTAATGCTGCAGGATTTGGTGCCAGTGCTTTTCTAGATATTGTCAGGCATTGTCAGCTCAGGGTTTTCAAACTGAAGTTTATACAAGCGCGAGCAACAGCACTTCTTACACTTACTTCCAGCTGTGACTTTTTCTAAGATCACTGATTTTTAAGACACATCTGAGTATCAGACATCTTAAAATTTGGGTGTTATAATTAATAAATATGGTAATTTAAATTTATCATGGACCCATGTATGCCAGACACTAGGCTGGGAACTTCATGTCTGTTATCTCAAAATATAATCTTTTAAGATTGTATTATTATCTTTGTTTTATAGACAAAGAAGGACTTATTTATTTATTCAAGTCACATATCCATTGAGAGGTAGAACAGAACTCACACACATGGTCTGAATAAATCCAGAATTTAATTTGTGTTCTTTTTGTGCTCTAAGGAGGAGATCAGTTTCAGAGATCAGGGTAGAATGAGTGTGTATGCTCATCAGTCCTTAGCATTGTTGTCTCAGTGGACTCAGCCAATAGGAACCACTGTGGATTGGAGATTGACAATCAAAAAATTACCAAAATCTGGGATGGCTGTAGGCGCAATACTATTAGAGTTTGACTGAAATAGCTACACTTGGGTGTAGGCAGACAGGGAGGTAAGTAAGGCAGGAGGGGCCTGTAGAATATGATTGAAGATTTAGAATTCATATTGAAGGCAATGAGTAGATTTAGTGAGAATAAAAAATGAAGGAGTTAGGGGTGGAATGTTCTAAAAGGATTTTAAACCACTGGACCACCAGGGAAGTCCCTAAAAAGGGAACTTTTTAAGAGGTAAAACACTTTGTAATGAGGTTCAAGATGTGACTCAAGTAGGATGAAGATGAAAAACATTGATGAGATAAATTAGTGAGAGATGCTTTCAGTAATTCTGAGACAACAGGTATGAACTATTTGAGGCAAATTGGGGCATGTAGTCACTCTGTGAATAAGGAAGTATAATGCTGGGATATTAATTGGGTCTTTGATCTAGAGTGAATTGTAAATTTAAATTCTTAGTCTGGGAATTCTGAATTGAGAATCTGAAGATTTACATCTAAATCCTGGATCCTCTTCTTACCAACAATGTAACCTATATAAAATCTTTTCTTTGAAGTTTTTTCCTCTGTTGAGAATGGGTATGTTAAGACTCTTTCCATCCCTCCCCCATAGTCATAGTTAAGGGTTATAGACTACACACACTACAAGCTAATGTGTTTTTCCCCCCAGGCCTAGGCTTTAGTTTTGTGGTCTTACAATTCCTTGGGACTTTTTCACTTTGTAAAAGGCATGCATTTTGCCTTGCAAAAGATTGTCCTGTCTTTGAACCTTTGCGATCTCCCTTAGTTTCTCTGGGTGACTCTTTTTTGCCCCTCTATGTTTGCTTAGAACTTACAGGAGGAAGAGAAGTCTATATGCTATAGATGTCAATGCCCAGTGGTTATATAGAAAAAGCCATGGGTAGCTTACTTGGCTTACATTGTCTAGGGCGATTATGTGTCTTCCCTTTCAGTTATTCTCTTTCCTGATGTTGGAAGGTGGCTTGTAAATCACAGCTCTCTCAGTTGAACCTTTTTCATTGCCTTAAAGGGACCTTAACATTTAAAAGAATATTTTTTTGGAAAGATATGAGGCTTTTATCTCTCCAGTTCATTTTTTAAAATAAATTTATTTATTCATTTATTTTGGGCTGCGTTGGGTCTTCATTGCTGTGCGGGGGCTTTCTCTAGTTGCAGTGAGCGGGGACTACTCTTCGTTGAAGTGCATGGGCTTCTCATTGCGGTGGCTTCTCTTGTTGCGGAGCTCGGGCTCTAGGCCTGTGGGCTTCAGTAATTGTGGCATGTAGGCTCAGTAGTTGTGGCTCACGGGCTTAGTTGCTCTGCGGCATGTGGGATCTTCCTGGACCAGGGATCGAACCAGTGTCTCCTGCACTGGCAGGTGGATTCTTAACCACTGTGCCATTAGGGAAGTCCTCTCTAGTTCATTTTTATTCATCTGTATTGTCTTGTTTTAAAAACATCCTTATTGAGAGGTAATTCGTATACCATGCAATTCACCGATTTAAAGTGTACAATTCACCTATTTAAAGTGTACAATCCACCTATTTAAAGTGTATAATCACTGGTTTTAGTATATTCACAGATACGTGCAACCTGCAATGTGTGGCTTGCGGGATCTTAATTCCCCAACCAGGGATTGAACCCGCACCCTCAGCAGTGAGAGTGCGGAGTCCTAACCACTGGACCGCCAGGGAATTCCCTAGAGCAGCGGTCCCCAACCGTTTTGGCACCAAGGACCACGTCCTTCCACCAAGGACTGTGGAAGACGGTTTTTTCCACGGACGGCGAGGGAATTGTTTTGGGATGATTCAAGTGTATTTTCATTGTGCACTTTATTTCTATTATTATTACATTTTAATATATAATGAAATAATTATACAACTCCCCATAATGCAGAATCAGTGGGAGGCCTGAGCTTGTTTTCCTGCAACTAGATGGTCACATCTGGGATGATGGGAGACAGTGACACCCAAAGTGTCTTGCTTATGCCCAGTCTACTCTGTAATCTCATTTTGGCTGCTGTCACTGCAGAAAACCCTGCTTCACAAAGATAGGATGTTGTAAATCGAAGCAGGCTTTTCAGTGCTTTTGTGGCAATCTCAGGATATTCCACCTTGACTTTAATCCAGAAGGTATAGAGATTTGAAGTTGTCTCAGACATATTTTTAAGGGCACCGTCATTTGCCATCTCAAGCAGTTGATCCTCTTCTCGCACGGACAAAGTCGATTCACCTGGCTTATTCACAAATGGGTCGCAGATCCATTCCTTCCCAGTTCGGGGGTCTTTTGTGCTTGGGAAGTAATGCTCAAACTCTTCTGAAAGCTGAGATAGGTGATGATGATGCACCAGCTGGGAGAAAGAAGGCCCTGGCTCAGTCTCTTTCAAAATCTCTGCTAATGTTTGAAACATGTCAAAAATCCCAATGTTCACTTGTCGCCCCCGTAATTCCAGTTTGGCTTTGAATGCAGCCACTTTATCTGCCGACTTGAACACAGTTGTCATTCTCCCCTGAAGTGACAGAGTTCATTGAGCAGGTTGAATATGTCACACAAGTAAGCAAGTTTTGCGACCCATTCTTTGTCACTGAAACGTGCTGCCACTGGTGACTGTTTTTCTAAAAGAAATCGCTGGAGTGGCTCTCTTAACTCAAAAACTCTGTCCAGTGATCTACCTTTAGAAAGCCATCTCACAGAGCTGCATGAACAGATGTGAGTTAAGGGCATGTACTTTAATGTGGTTGATAATTTTAATCACATCCTGTAAAATGTTGTTAAGTTCACGTGACATTTTTCGGCTAGCCAGCATTTCTCTATGGATGACACAGCATGTAGACTCACATTCAGAAGCAATCTCTATGACCCGAGTAGTAAAACCAGAAAGCCGTCCAGTCATGGCAGCCACTCTGTCCATGCATATACTGACACAAAATGACCAGTTCAGTTTTCCTGATATGTAATCATTCAAAGATTTGAATAGTTCTGCAGCTGTGGTGTTGGTTGGCAACAAAAGTGCACATAACATATCCTCATGCACATCCTCCTGAAAAATATATATCACAAAAACAAGCATTGTTGCCTTGTTGTCAACATCAGTAGACTCAGCTTGGATTGCGTACCATGGTGATTCATTAATCCTCTCTAACAATGTGCCTCAGTATCCTCTGCTATTTCATCAATTTGTTTAGTTATGGTGCTAGCTGAAAGAGGAACATGTGCCACCTTTCAAACTGCAGCCTCTCCTAAAAGTTCTTGACAGATGTCCTTAGCAGCAGGCACGATCAACGCTTCACCGATAGTAAAGGGCTTCTTAGCTTTAGCAATGTGGTTAGCCACTAAGAATGATGCTCTCAGTGCAGACACATTTGATGAAGTGTTGGCCTTCAATAATTGCTTCTGTTCTTTGTGTTCACATTTTTTTTTCTTTTGAACAATTCCAAAGGCTTGTCTTTTGATGCAGGGTGCTTGGTCTCCATGTGGCAAAGCAGTTTTGAAGGTTTCATGGCTTCGTTGGGTAGCCAGTCGCCACATGTTATACAAAGTGGGCTTGGAGAATGTGAATCACCTGTTGCAGTGAACCCGTAATTTAAGTAGGACTCTTGGTATTTTCTTTTAAATGCAGCTTTCTTTTTGTTGGCAGTCTTAAAGTCTTCTGCTGTCTCATCATTGGGTCTTTCCCCCTTTTCCAAGAAGCTCTCCAGTGGTGTTTGTTTTTTACTCATTTTGGCTAGGGTTAGCTTGTGGGCTTACCAGACTGACTGAGACAAGTGCACAGTGTGGGCAAGAGGCACGGACGGAAGTGGTAAATAAAATAATGGTGGGCCACGCGCAGACTAAAATAAGTGTCGGATTCTGACTTAAAGCCTGCCACCATATGCAGCTGTACAATTGAAGTACGTCCACTCACTTGCCACTGTAAAGCCTGCCACCAGATGCAGCTTAGCTGTCACTTGCCACTCACTGATAGGATTTTTTTTTTTAAGATTTTTTTGATGTGGACCATTTTTGAAGTCTTTTTTATTGCATTTATTACAGTATTGCTTCTGCTTTATGTTTTGATATTTTTGGCCGTGAGGCTTGTGGGGTCTTAGCTCCCCAACCAGGGATCAAACCCACACCCCCTGCATTGGAAGTTGAAGTCTCATGATGCTAATGATAATCTGTATTTGCAGCCACTCCCCAGCGCTAGCATCACTGCCTCAGCTCCACCTCAGATCATCAGGCATTAGATTCTCATAAGGAGCACACAACCTAGATCCCTCACGTGCGCGGTTCACAGTAGGGTTCGTGCTCCTATGACAATCTAATGCTGCTGCTGATCTGACAGGAGGCAGAGCTCAGGTGATAATGCAAGCGATGGGGAGCAGCTGTAAATACAGATGAAGTTTCGATCTTTCGCCCGCGGCTCACCTCCTGCTGTGTGGCCCGGTTCCTAATGGGGGTTGGGGATCCCTGCCCTAGAGCAATTTTATCTTCTCAAAAAGAAACCACCTGCCCTTCAGCTGTCATTCCCATATGCCCCTCCAGCCCTAAGCAATCACTAAATTGCTTTGTCTCTGCACATTTCCCTGATTTGGACATATCATATAATTGGAATTATATAACATGTTGGTCTTTCATGACTGGTTTCTTTAACTTAAGATAATGTTTTCAAGGTTCATCCATTTTGTAGCATCAGTACTTCATTCCTTTTTACAGCCAAATAATATTCCATTGTGTGGATGTATGAAATTTTGTTTATCCATTCATCAGTTGATGGACATTTGGGTTGATTCCACCTTTTGGCTATTAGGAATAATGCTGCTATAAATATTCATGTACAAGTTTTAGTGTAGACATTTTTACTTAATTGTTAGGTCATATGTAACTCATTTGAGGAACTGACAAACTTTTCCAAAGTGCACCATTTTATATTCTCATCAGTAGTGTATGAGGGTTCCAATTTCTTCACATCCTCATCAACACTTATAATTTTCTTATCTGTGTAATTTTTGATTCTAGCCAACCTAGTGGATGTGTAGTGGTGTTTTATTGTAGTTTTAATTGCGTTTTCCTGATAACTAATGATGTCAAGAATCTTTTCATGTGCTTATTAGCCATTTGTGTATCTTTTTTGGAGAAATATCTATTCAGATCTTTATTCCATTTTAAATTGGGTTATTTGTCTTCTTATTGAATTGTAAGTGTTTCATATATATAAATATTCTGGATATGAGTTCCTTATCAGTTATATGATTTGCAAGAATTTTCTTCTGTGGGTTGTCTTTTCACTTTCTTGGTGATGTCCTTTTTTTAAAAAATAAATTAATTAATTCATTTATTTATTTTTGGCTGTGTTGAGTCTTCATTGCTGCGTAGGCATTCTCTAGTTGCCGCAGGCGAGGCCTACTCTTCATTGTGGTGCACGGGCATCTCACTGCAGTGGCTTCGCTTTTTGTTGCAGAGCAAGGGCTCTAGGTACGCTGGCTTCAGTAGTGTGGCACGCAAGCTCAGTAGTTGTGGCTCACGGGCTCTAGGGTGCAGGCTCAGTAGTTGTGGTGCACGGGCTTAGTTGCTCCGTGGCATGTGGGATCTTCCCAGACCAGGGCTCGAACCCGTGTCCCCTGCATTGGCAGGCAGATTCCTAACCACTGCGCCACCAGGGAAGCCCGGTGATGTCCTTTGAAGTACAAACGTTTTTTATCTTGATGAAGTCCAATTTATCTATTTTGGTTTTTCTTTTTGTCACACTTTTGGTATCATATCTAAGAAACCATTGCCTAAATTAAGGTCACAAAGATATATGACTGTTTTCTTCTAAGCGTTTTACAGTGTTATCTCTTACATTTAGGTCCTTAATCTGTTTTGGTCAAATTGTTCAAAAATTTAAATTGGTCAAAATTTGTTTTGTATATGGTTTGAAGTAAGGGTCCAAGTTAATTCTTTTTTATTTATTTATTTATTTTTATAATTTTTTTTTTTTTTTTTTTTTTTTTTTTTTTTTTTTTTGCGGTACGCGGGCCTCTCACTGTTGTGGCCTCTCCCGCTGCGGAGCACAGGCTCCGGACGCGCAGGCCCAGCGGCCATGGCTCACGGGCCCAGCCGCTCTGATGCATGTGGGATCCTCCCGGACCGGGGCACGAACCCGTGTCCCCTGCATCGGCAGGCGGACTCTCAACCACTGCGCCACCAGGGAAGCCCCAAGTTAATTCTTTTGCATGTGGATGTCTGGTTGTTCCAGCACCATTTATTGAAAAGGCTGTTCTTTCCCCATTGGATGGCTTTGGCACGTTTGTTGAAAATTAGTTGACCATTGCTGTATGCGTTTCTTTTTGGACTCTTAATTCTATTCCACTGGTTTGTAAGTCTGTCCTTGTGCCCAGTACCACACTTTCCCCCCCAAGTTTTATTGAGATATAATTGACATACAGCGTTGTGTAAGTTTGAGATGTGCCAAATGGTTTACATATATTGTGAAATGATTACCACGGTAAGTTTAGTTAACATCCATCAACTTGTATAGATTTTTTAAATGTTTCTTTTCCTTGTGATGAGAGCTTTGTTTTCCCCAGTCCTGTGGAAGTCCTGCAGTCAAATCCCACTTGCACATTCCCTGGGGATTCCTAGTCCTGTTGCCGGACCCCCAGGCTGGGAAGCCTGATGTGGGCTCAGAACCTTCACTCCAGTGGGAAAATTTCTGTAGTATAATTATTCTCCAGTTTGTGGGTCGCCCACCCATGGCTTTGGGATTTGATTTATCGTGATTGTGCCCCTCCTACCATCTCATTGCAGTTTCTCCTTTATCTTTGGACATGGGGTATCTTTTTTGGTGGGTTCCAGTGTCTTCTGTCAATGGTTGTTCAGCAGTTAGTTGTGATTTCAGTGCTCTCGCAAGAGGAGGTGAGCACAAGTCCTTCTATTCGGCTGCCTTCCACAGGGGTCTGTGATGAGAACTTTATACACCATATTAATTGGTGTTGCTTTGCAGTAAGTTTTGAAATCAGGAAATGTGAATCCTCCTACTTTGTTCTTTCTCAGGATTAACTATTCTGCATGAACTTTAGAATCAGCATGTCACCTTCTACAAAGAAGTCAGCTTGGATTCTGATGAGGATTGCATTGAATCTATATATCAGTTTGGGGACTGTTGCCATCTTAACAATGCTAAGTCTTCCAGTCCATGAACGTGGGATGTTTCTTCATTTATTTAGATCTTTGACTTCTTTCAACAGTGTTTGTAGTTTTCAGAGTATAAGTTTTACACTTCTTTTGTTGAACTTATTCCTAATATAATTTATTCTTTTAATGCTATTGTAAATGGAATTGTTTTCTTAATTTCATTTTCAGATTTTTCACTCCAAGTATTTAGAAATTTAATTGATTTTTGTATATTGATTTTGTATTATGCAACTTTGCTAAACTTATTAGTTCTAATTGGTTTTAATAAATTCCTTAAGAGGAGTTTTTATGTGCAAAATCATGTAATCTGTGAATAGAGATAACTTTACTTCTTTTCTAATAGATGCCTTTTATGTCTTTATCTGTCCAGCTGCCCTGGCTAGAACCTTCAGTATAATGTCAAACAGGAGTGGTGAAAGCAGACATCCTTGTCTTGTTCTTAATCTTAAGCATCCAGTTTTCCACCTTGAAGTATGATATTGACACTGGATTTTTCATGAATGCCCTTTATCTTGCTGAGGAATTTCTCTTCTATTCCTAGTTTCTTGAGTATTTTTATCATCAAAGGGTGTCAGATTTTGTGAAATGCTTTTTTGCATCTATTAAGCATCATGTGATTGTTGTTTTTTATTCTACTGATATAATGTATTACATTAATTGATTTTCAAATGTTAAACCAACACTGCATTCTTGGCATAAATCTCACTTGGTTATAATAGAATTCTTTTTATCTGTTGAAGATTTGGTTTGCTAGTATGCTGTTGAAGATTTTTGCATCCAGAGTCATAAGAGATACTGGTCTGTAGTTTTCTTGTGATTTTTTTGTCTAGTTTGGTATCAGGATAATACTGACTTCATAAAATGAGTTGGAAGTGTTTTACCATCTTTCATTGTTGGGAAGACTTCTGGGAAAATTGGTATTCTTTACATGTTCAGTACAATTCAGCAATAAAGACATCTGGGCCTGGGCTTTTCTTTGTTTCTAGTTTTTGATAATTCAGTCTCTTCCTTTGTTATAGGTTTATTCATATTTTCTTTTTTTTTTTTTTTATGTGGTACACGGGCCTCTCACTGCTGTGGCCTCTCCCGTTGCGGAGCACAGGCTCCGGACGCGCAGGCTCAGCGGCCATGGCTCATGGGCCCAGCCACTCCGTGGCATGCAGGATCCTCCCGGACGGGGGCACGAACCCGTGTCCCCTGCATCAGCAGGCGGACTCTCAACCACTGTGCCACCAGGGAAGCCCTCTATTCTTTTTTAATTGGAGTATAGTTGATTTACAATATTATGTAAGTTTCAGGCATACAACAGTGATTCACAAATTTTAAGGTTCTGTTTCTTAAGTCAGTTTCAGTAGTTTGTGTCTTTCTAGAAATTTATGCACTTCATCTAAGTTATCTAATTTATTGGCATATAATTGTTCATAGAATTTCTTTACAATCCTTTTTGTTTCAATAAAATCAGTAGTAATAGACCCTCTTTCATTTCTGAATCTAGTAATTTGAGTCTTCTCTCTTTTTTCTTGGTCAGTCGAGCTAAAAGTTTGTCCATTTTGTTTGTTTTCAAAGAACCAGGTTTTGGTTTTCCCTTTCTCTAGCAGTCATCAAGTTCTTCTGGGCAGAAGTATTTTGGGGCAACTGATAATAGGGAGACTTCGCCCAATTCTGCTTCTCTGCCACTATCTAGTCTTTCCCACTGTACCCCTTTTTATCTTGCCCCTAGGGAGGGAATTTCCCTGTACTTACTATTGCTTATTTTCTGGCTCTCACTGCTTGAACCATAATTAATTCCATCTGTTTTTTACATATATATATATATATATACACACACACTTTGCTTGAACCTCATTATTCCTTTCTTTCTTTTGTCCAAATCTTAATCCATTTAACCTTAAGGAAAGCCAGCTGCTTTTCATTGTGGGTTTTTCATTTTTTGTAGATTATATTCCATTATAGCTTATTAAAAAATATTGTATAATTCCCTGTGCTATACAGTTGTTGTTGCTTATATATGTTACATATAGTAGTTTGTATCTGTTGTTTGTATCAGTATCTGTTAATCCCATACTCCTGATTTCTCCCTCCCCCACCTCTCCTCTGGTAACCACAAGTTTGTTTTCTATGAGTCTGTTGCTGTTTTGTATATAGATTCTTTTTAGATTCCACATATAAGTGATATCATATAGTCTTCGTCTTTCTCTGATTTATTTCACTAAGCATAATATTCTCTAGGTCCATGCATGTTGCTATAAATGACAATATTTCATTCTCTTTTATGGCTGAATAATATTTCTCTGTGTGTGTGTGTGTGCACGTGCGTGACATCTTCTTAAGCCATTTGTCTGTTGATGGGGACTTGGGTTGTTTCTGTGTCCTGGCTATTGTAAAGGGTGCTGCTGTGAACATTGGGGTGCATGTATCTTTTCAATGTTCTGAGTAAAAAGACCTTAAATTATGATTGATCATTTTAAGAATAGAGCAAATGATCCACCTTTATCAAGGAAAGGAAAGTTAGAAAACCGAAAGTTAAATTAATATATTAAAGGCATCTATTAAGCAGCCATATACCCCCGTCTACATTCTCTACCATAGTCTTCACCTAACTACGTTGTGAGAAAAGTAGGCTTTATGAGCTGGCCTGGGAACATAACCACATATAGTAGTTCTAGCGCTATAATATAGTGTAGTTTCTATAGTATACTCTCTATATATGTATATATTTTATTTTTCTCTAGTCATTTTGGATAACCACTCATATTATACTATACTATATATAATGTATGGATTAAGAATGGTAAGAGGTAGGTAAGAGTGATTAGCCACACAGCCTGGATTTGAATTTTTATGCCCTTGAGCAAATTACTTAGCTTAAGTTTCTCATCTGTTAAATGGGTATGTTAATAATGCCTCCCACAAAGAATCATTGTATTATATGGGTTAATAGTACATTTAAGTTACTTGAAATATGCCCAGCACATAGCAAAAATCAGTAAATGTTAGCCATTAGTACTATTACAAATAATTCACCTATTAAAATATGCTTTTTGAATTGCAGATTTTCTCTATGAGGATCAAACTGTAGAATAACATTGATTTGTGCCATGTTGCCATCACTCGTTTTGTCCTTCTGCCTCACAAGTACTCGGAATTAGAGAACATCTGTGGTTACAATAAACCAAAAGTCAAAACCTCTGAAGCCTCAGTGAAAGTGTCAGACCCTCAGTCTTTAAGGCTAATATTTTAGGACCTTAAGAATTTCCCTTAAAGCTAAAAATAGCTTCCATGATGACTGTCTCTTTTACAGTCAGTGTCCAGGTTATTTTTAGAATCCTAGTATTCAGGGTATTTTTAGAACTCTAGCAGTACCAGCTTATCTTGAAGGTGGAAATAAATGGAGTAAAACATTTCTTGTAATTCAGAAACTTTCAGGAATCTTTGTGAAGTGTAGTTTTGTAGTATATGCTTGTTAAATGGTTTGGGGCTGATAGAATGAGTCTTTAAAATGTAATTTGGTTTAGCTCTTAGGAAGAGTATAGTGAAATGTGTAGCATCTAACTTTTCTATACCACACAATTTAGGTATGAAATAATAACCTTGTCTCATTAAAGAATAGTGACCTTGACTAAGTATATGAGTAACAAAACAAATTGTATCTTCAAGTAGGCTCTATTGGTTTATTAGAAAAATAGGTTATTGAGTTTTTTCCATAGAGTAACTCAATTTGTTAAAATTGAAGTAGCTGTATTGATACTCTGTTGTTTGTTTGTTTTTTGGATTTGACCCATAAGAGAGATCATATGGTATTTGTCTTTCTCTGTCTGACTTATTTCACTTAGTGTCCTCTAAGTCTATCAGTGTTGTTGCAAGTGGCAAGATTTCATTCTTTTCTAATGGCTGAATAATATTCCATACACACACACACACACATATATACACACATATGTATGTATACAGAGTCTACAATTTCTTTATCCATTCATCCATTAGTGGACATTAGGTTGTTTCCACATCTTTGCTATTGTAAATAAAGTTGCAATGAACATGAGGTTGCATCTATCTTTTCGAGTTAGTGTTTTTGTTTTCTTTAGATAAATACCCAGAAATGAAATTGCTGGATCATATGATAGTTCTATTTTTAATTTTTTGTTTTATCTTAATATTAGCACTTAGTCTTGAAATATATATTGATTGCATAGCTATTGACAAATCAGAATTTTAGGGAGATTTCTGTTCTCAGACTTGATCAACCACTGAAGTCTAGAGCGTGTCAAAAAGTACACTAATAGGTTTCATTCCTTTAGAAAGTATGCATTTATATCTTACTTTATAAGACAAATGTAGAGCCCTTAGGAGATTACAATCTTCTTGAGGACACATAATTTTTCATACTAATAACTGCAGCAAGGAGACACTGTAAGATAATTGCTTTGTAATTGGTATAGTGTTTTCAGTTCAAAGGAGTCAGTGATTCCTTCAGACTAGAGTGAGTCAAGCAGGGCTTCAAGAAGAGGAAGCAGAATTTGGGCCAAAATTTTAAGAGCAGGTAAGATTTTTTTTTTTTTTTGTGGTACACGGGCCTCTCACTGTTGTGGCCTCTCCTGTTGCGGAGCGCAGGCTCGGCGGCCATGGCTTACGGGCCCAGCCGCTCCACGGCATGTGGGATCTTCCCGGACCGGGGCATGAACCCACGTCCCCTGCATCAGCAGGCGGACTCTGAACCACTGCGCCACCAGGGAAGCCCTAGAGCAGGTAAGATTTTAATAAGAGTACTGAGGGGTAGAAGCAATTCTATGACATATTCACATATTTTTTCACCAAGTGTTGAACTCTTTCCTATGCAAAGCTGTAAAGATACTCAGGATGCTTTTTGAAGATAATGAATAAACCTAGTTTGATTGGAGTGGAGAGTGGAAATCAAAATAACATTTTATATTTACATACTATAAATATATGCATTTATATATATAAATATATATACACATACCTACACATAAAGGTAAGATAAAATTATAAATTGATTATGGATGTGTTTTTTTTGTATGTTTGCTTTTGCGGTACGCGGGCCTCTCACAGTTGTGGCCTCTCCCGTTGCGGAGCACGGGCTCCGGACGCGCAGGCCCAGCGGCCATGGCTCACCGGCCTAGCCGCTTCGCGGCATGTGGGATCTTCCCAGACCGGTGCACGAACCTGTGTCCCCTGCATCAGCAGGCGGACTCTCGACCACTGCGCCACCAGGGAAGCCCTGATTATGATGTTTTAAATGCCATAAGGTATTATCAGTGGGAAACCATTGTTCTATTGGAGTGACATTAAAATAGATGTTTTAAGAGTAACTTAGAAGCTCTGGGTTTGATTTTGAGACTTAAAGAGACTAAAATCGGGTGTGATGTAATAAAGGCCTAGAGTATGGAGCATTAGAGTATTAATACAGTTTTATCAACTGTTACTAGTATGAAGGTAACTTACTTTTGAGAAGAGTAGTCTGGGCACTTAAGAATACTGAAGTTTTCTTAAAAGGAATTTACAATGTAGGTACAATGGAAAAACATTCTATTTTTTTTTAATTAATTAATTTAATTTTTTGGTTATGCTGGGTCTTAGTTGCAGCAGGCAGGCTCCTTAGCTGTGGCTCCAGGGCTCCTTAGTTTTGGCTCGCCAGCTCCTTAGTTGCAGCATGTGGGCTCCTTAGTTGCGGTATGTGAACTCTTAGTTGCAGCATGCGTGCAGGATCTAGTTCCCTGACTAGGGATTGAACCCGGGCCCCCTGCATTGGGAGCGCGGAGTCCCATCCACTGTACCACCAGGGAAGTCCCACGGTATTCTAATTTTTAAGGTCACATTGGAGTTTTTGCTTCAAGTTCTTTTGGAACAGTTAGGATTGAATGGGGGATGGTTTTACTTCTTAATTGCTTATAGGGAACAGAAATAAAATCTAGAGGGTCTGGTTTTTTTAATTAAGTTTGCAGCACTTAATGAGTGCATGAGCTTTACAGGCTGAAATACTTTGCTTTTCAATTACCTGAGAATACCCAAGATGAATGGGCACCAGTTTATTTTCTTTTTTTTTTTTTTTTTTTTTGCGTTACGCGGGCCTCTCACTGTTGTGGCCTCTCCCGCTGAGGAGCACAGGCTCCGGACGCACAGGCTCAGCGGCCATGGCTCACGGCCCCAGCCACTCCGCGGCATGTGGGATCTTCCCGGACTGGGGCACGAACCCGCGTCCCCTGCATCGGCAGGCGGACTCTCAACCACTGCTCCACCAGGGAAGCCCCAGGTTATTTTCTTAATGTCATAACTGCACCTATAGAGTAAAAATTAGAGTTATCTAGTTAACTTGAATAACCTCCCCAACCTAAATTGGGTAGTTCCAGGATAAACATCACTTTCGGGATTGCATTTTCCCATCTGTTCTATTATTGATCATATAAACTAGAAAATATCCTAACACTCGCTTTCTACTACTGTATGGGCTCCATACATACTTTAATTCTTCGAATGAATTATATATTAACATAATTACTTATACATACTACATTAAAAAGAGATTGGGGTAATATTATCTGTATATTTTATGGATCATCATATGGAGTCACGCAGAGGTGGCATCAATTTTGTTCATCAAAGCTGCTTGTAGAAAGTGGCAGAGTTTGAGTTGGGCTTCTAGGGTGAGCCAGCTGAAACTTTCTCTTCAAGGCCTGGGTCATTACTGGGGTCAGCCCAGTTCCTGTTTCCATATTTTCTTTATTGGTAAGTGGAGTTCCACCTGGGCTCCTCTCTACATCGACTTTTCTGAGTAGTTTCCGCAGATCTAACTGGCTTTTACCAGGAGTAATGAAGACATTGTAACTCGAGTTGATAACACTTTGGACTTTCGTTTCAGGGAAACGCACTGCAGGTCAGAGACAGTAACTAGTGGATTCTGTGCCTTTGGTGATGGTACAAGCTTCCTCCTTTCATCAAAACTCTGTGTCTTCTTTAATTTCACAGTCAGTAGATCTTTAACTGTTATCTGCATGGGTCCACTTTTTTTTAATGGTCCAGCCTCAAGTGCTTTAGTGAGATCAGATTTTCTGAGCAGCAAAGGTGCTGTCAGTGGTGGAGGCAGAGGCGGAGGCAGGGGCGGAGGAAAAGATGACTGGATGGCTGTCACAGTGAGGCAGGAAGTACAGCCCCGGAGTCTCCAGGGGTGGTTAGAGCACATGCAGGCACATTTGTAAGTTTACCACGCATGTGACACATCTGACCACAGCTTGGACAGGAAGAATTTTCTGAGACGGCCTTCAGTGCTTCCTGGAGCTTGCGTAATTCATTTCCCAAAATGAGAAACCATTGTTTTAGACTATGAAGTTCTTGGTGGCAGGATGGTGTCTTTCAATACTTCCAAACTCCGGGCCATGCAGTTCTGAAACCAATTGTATGTAGACCATACTCTATTTGTCCGAAGTTTTACTGAATCTTTAAAACTGGGAAATTTGAAGTTCCAGGATGGTCTTAGCCAGCTTCTGCTAAGGGGTGTATCTGTTGAAGGAATAACCACTCTTTCTGTTGACGGTGGCGGAGGGGGAGGTGTAAGTAGCTTAGACTGAAAGTGAGAGGCTTCTTTTCTTTTGAAAAATCTTTTTGCTTTGGCTTTTAGCTTTATTCTTTGTTGCTTGAACTTGGGCATGGTTTTAGGCTAAGAGTCCAGGGATTCGATGGAGTCCCGGCAGTGGTATCTCCCTCACCATAAAGAAAAATTCAAAAAATAAAATTAAATTAAAAAATCAAGACATACTATTAATGTGATAATTTAGTCACTATGTCACTTGAACTTTGAGCTTTAGGCCCCAAAGTTGCTCTGATGTGAACACACTTCTAAAATTATCATCAAATGTGTATTAGGTAGACTTAAAATTTTTGTAATTGTGTTTTTTGTTTTTTGGACACACCGCACGGCTTACGGGATGTTAGTTCCCCAACCAGAGATCGAATCCATGCCCCCTCCAGTGAAAGCACGGAGTCCTAACCACTGGACTGCCAGGGAATTCCCTAATTTTTGTAGTTCTAATGGCTTATGCATTAACTATACCCCTGCCTCGCCTGCTTCTCTCAGGTTTCACCTCAAATGTATATTAGATAAAAGGATTTATGTTAAAAATAATTAGGTGAAACCGGAAAGGAGTGCATATTGGCAAATAGCTCAGTGCTCATTCTTTTTTTAATAAATTTATTTTATTTTATTTTATTTATTTTTGGCTGCGTTGGGTCTTCGTCGCTGCGTGCGGGCTTTCTCTGTTGCAGCGAGTGGGGGCTCTTCTTTGTTGCGGTGCGTGGGCTTCTCTTGTTGCGGAGCACGGGCTCTAGGTGCATGGGCTTCAGTAGTTGTGGCACACGGGCTTAATTGCTCCGTGGCATGTGGGATCCTCCCAGACCAGGGCTCGAACCCGTGTCCCCTGCATTGACAGGTGGTTTCTTAACCACTGTGCTACCAGGGAAGTCCCTCAGTGCTCATTCTAATCTGGCAGTCCATGTATATATTTACAGAGTGAAGCACCATATTAATATAAAACTATAAGGCTTATTTAACTCCAAAACTTACATGTTTTCATGTGGATTTTATTTTTGTTCTTGAAAGGTTAGTGTACATGTAGAGATTGTCTGAACTAGTCAGTTTATTCATAATTCAGCAATTACTGAGCACTGTGTATAAGGCATAGTTTTATAGATTCTGGTACTACATAAATGAATACATTTTATTGCCTTTGCAAAACTTAAGTCTAGTGCAGGAAAGACAGAGAATAAGCAAGTAAAATATGAGAAAAATGTTGATAACGTAAAAGCATGTGAGAATTAAAATGGTGTCCTGGAAACTATTAGATTAGTAATCTTGAGACCTGGATTTAATTATCAGTCCTAGACCGGCCATTAACCCACTGTATTTCTTCAATTAATAATCCCCCTCCCTACACCTTCTCTTTTTTTTTTTTTTTTGACTAAATCACAAGTCTGTTCAATTATTTATTTCTTTATTTTTGGCTGTGTTGGGTGTTCGTTGCTGCGCACAGACTTTCCCTAGTTGTGGCAAGCGGGGGCTACTCTTCGTTGCCATGCGTGGGCTTCTCATTGCAGTGGCTTCTCTTGTTGCGGAGCACAGGCTCTAGGTGCGTGGGCTTCAGTAGTTTTGGCACGTGGGCTTAGTAGTTGTGGCGCGCAGGCTCAGTAGTTGTGGCGCACGGGCTTAGTTGCTCCACGGCATGTGGGATCTTCCCAGACTAGGGCTCGAACCCGTGTCCCCTGCATTGGCAGGCAGATTCTTAACCACTGCACCACCAGGGTAATCCCCTTCTCTTATTTTTAAATGGAAAATTTCTGAAGTCTTTACATTATCTAAAATATGATTAGGGAATTCCCTGGCGGTCCTGTGGTTAGGACTCCTCGCTTCCACTGCAGGGGGCATGGGTTTGATCCCTGGATTAGGAACTAAGATCCCACATTCTGCATGCCAGGTGGTGGCCCTGTCCCCCAAAGGTGATAAGATTAGCTCCTTTAAAAGGAATCTAAGATTCTTATGATACATGTAATTTTTTTTAACTTTTCCATTTTTCATTATGGAAAAACTTCAACAAAAACAACAGTGAAGAAAAGAGAATAATGAACTCCTGAAGCAAATCTCAGATAGCATTTCATTACTATTTCAGAATGTATTCCTAAAAAATAGGGCACTATATTTAAAAAAAAATCATACTATGATTATCATACCTAAAAATTTATTATTAGCTATTATTATAATTAAAGTAGCCATTAACTATTTTATTAAATGCATATACATATATTATGGTGGGTCTTGTGTGTGTGTATATATTTATATGTGAACATATAAAAAGTACATAGAGTTTAACAAGTAACTATAAAGTGAACATATGAACAAAGAAATAGACTATCAACACCTTCAGAATATCATCAGCACCCCCAAAAGTCTAGTGTGTACCTCCCAGTCATAAACTTTTTCTTTCATAACCACTATATAAATGCAGTCTCTCTGGTTTTCTTATAGTGTCACTGTCTATGTACAAATCTCTAAAAATATAGTTTTCTCTAGTTTTAGCTTTGAATTTTATATGAATGGAATCATATAGTATGGTTCCTTGTGTATGCGTCTTTTTCAGTATTATGTTTGAGCTTCATCCATGTTATTGCTTATGTGTTTTTCAATTATTTTTATTGCTGTATACTAAGTACTCTATTGTACTACTTAACCAATCCTCTCTTGCCACTGACTTCTAGTTTTTTGGCTTTTACAAACAACATTGCTATGAATATACTTGTATGCCTGTTCTATTGTACATGTACAGGCTGCTTTAGGGCATAGACATAGACATTGGTGAAATTGTTGGGCCATTGGGTGTGCATATCTTTTACTTGCCGAAAACACCAAAGTGGTTGTAATTAAGAATGAATGAGAGTTTTCATTTTCTATGTTGGACTTTTAAAAGTTAATTTTTACCAGTGAGGTTTTAAAGTTCTGTTACTTTACTGTTTTTCCCCCAAGACAGTGCCTTTTTAAAAAAACAGCTGTATTGAGTTATAATTGAAATACAATAGGTTGCACATGTTTGAAGTAGATACTATAATATATATCTAGTCTAGTCTTTGTTACCAGTTCTTAGCAGGGAGCTTCAAAAACCCTTGCAACTTCCTGAGTGATAGGAGTATCTTTGTTATGTTAATGAGGTGACTCTTGACCCCCTTCCTGGAGAGCTTCAGGAAGGGACTGGTCAGCAAAATGTTGGAGATTTGGAATTTTCAGCCAACTGGGAGAAGTGAGGGGGAGGCTAGTGACCTAGCTCAATGAAATGATAATGAATGAATGAATGAATTATTCCCACATAAGGAAGCCCAGTAAACCTCTGGAAACCAGGAGGAGCTTCCTGGTTGATGAACACATTGATGTGCCAGGAGAGTATTGTGTCAGATCCACCAGGAAAGAACATGGAAGTTATTCATCCCTGCCTTCTCTCCCCAAGATCTTGACCTATGCGTCTCTTCTGTTTAGCTGTTCCTGAGTTATGTCCTTTATAATAAACCTGTAATCGTAAGTATAATGCTTTCAGCGAGTTCTGTGAGTCATTCTAGCAAATTACTGAACCTGAGGGTATTGTAGGAAACCCTAAAGTCATAACTGGCCTATCACAAATGCAGGCGGCCCCCAGGACTTGCATGTGTCATCTGAAGTGCGGGGAGTTTTGTGAAGGAATTTTTTGCTCTTTTACTTGCGGGGTCTGTGCTAACTCCAGGTAGTTAGTGTTAGAACTGAATTGAAATGTAGTACATCCAGTTGGTATCAGAGAGTTGCTGTCAGGGCAAAACAATTTGACAAGTTTTGACGTACATATATAGCCTTGAAACCATCATCACAATCAAGAAAATGAATGGATCTATCTCCCCCATATGTTTCCTTGTGTCCTTTTTTTTTTTTTTTTTTTTTTGCGGTATGCGGGCCTCTCACTGTTGTGGCCTCTCCCGTTGCGGAGCACAGGCTCAGCG
This sequence comes from Delphinus delphis, assembly GCF_949987515.2. Lineage (NCBI taxonomy): Eukaryota > Metazoa > Chordata > Mammalia > Artiodactyla > Delphinidae > Delphinus > Delphinus delphis. The sequence goes on from NC_082687.1 coordinate 75,259,477, forward strand.
GCCATGGCTCACGGGCCCAGCCGCTCCGTGGCATGTGGGATCTTCCCGGACCGGGGCACGAACCCGTGTCCCCTGCATCGGCAGGCGGACTCTCAACCACTGCGCCACCAGGGAAGCCCTCCTTGTGTCCTTTATTAATCTACCCTGCTCCCCATTTGTGTCTGTCTTTTTTGGCTCTGAACACAATGGAATTCCCAATTAAATTGGGAATTATATTCCCAATGGAATACTTCTCAGCACTTAAAAGGAATGAATTACTGATATGTACAGCATGAATGGATCTCAGATGCATTATGTTAAGTGATAGAGCTAGATCCAAAGAGCAATGTACTGTGTAACTCCATTTATGTGATATTCTGGAATCACAGAATATCACAGATCAGGGGTTGCCAGACAGCACAGATCAGGGGTTGCCAAGGGCTAAGGAAGCAGCTGAGGGTTGACTTCACAGGGACACAAAGGAACTTTTTTAGGGTGATGAAGTAGTCTATGCCTTGATTGTAATGTTGGTTACACAACTGTGTATTTGTCAAAATTCGTAGAATGGGACACTAAAAAGTGAATTTTATGTAATTTAACCTCAATAAACCTGTCTTTTAAAAAAAAGGTAAAAAGATTGGAAGAATTTGCTAATGCAGATCATAAGTTACAGTGGCAGTATTTCAAGCAAAGTGGACTTTAGAACAAGTGATAGTGCCAAGGATAAGAAAAGATACTTGATAATAATAAAGGGGTCACTGCAGTAAGAAAATACAACAGTATATACCTAATAACAGCTTCCACATAGCTGAGAAATTAACAAGTACACATGGAAATTTCAACACTCCTCTTTCAGTAATTGATTAAACAAGTAGGCAGAAATCAGTAGGGTTGTAGAAGAGTTAATGTACCAATGCACTTGACCTAATTGACATTCCATTCAATAACAGCAGAAATACACATTCTTTTCAAGTGCACATGAATCATTCACTAAGACAGATAGCCCATGTGGTGGGCCATTGAACAAATTTCAATACATTTAATATGATTCATATTACATACAGGGGTAATATCACAGGGAGTTTAATGAGAAATTAGTAAGAAAAGATGTCCAGAAAATACCCCAAATATTTGGAAATTAAACAGTATATTTCTGAGTAATACATGAATAAAAGAAGGAATCACAAGGAAAACTAGAAAATATTTTGAACTTCGTAGCAGTGCTTATTGAGAAATTTATTTTGATAAGCATTTAAATGTTCATATTAGAAGAGAACAATCTAGAATCAGTGATAGGCTTCTACCCTGAGAACCTAGGAAAAGAACAGCAAATTAAACCTAAAGAAAGTATTGGGTTGGCCAAAAAGTTAGTTTGGTTTTTTCTGTTAAGATGGCTCCAGTAGCGCTTAGTTGTCTTTAACTTCCTTTGAAACAATTTTGTTAGATTGTATTGTGACAGCTGTCATATCAGTGTGCATTAAAAAAAAAAAAATCTTATCAAAATTGGTGAATTTTTGTGTAGCCATTTTAACATTGAAGATGGAAGAAAAACAACATTTTCAGCATATTATGCTTTATTATTTCAAGCAAGGTAAAAACGCAACTGAAATGCAAAAAAAGCTTTGTGCAGTGTATGGAGAAGGTGCTGTGACTGATTGAATGTGTCAGAAGTGGTTTGCAAAGTTTCCTGCTGGAGATTTCTTGCAGGTAGACCAGTTGAAGTTGATAGCGATCAAATGTAGACATTAATTGAGAACAATTAACGTTATACCATGTGGGAGATAGCTGACATACTCAAAGTATCCATGTCAAGCGTTGAAAATCATTTGCATGAGCTTAGTTATGTTAATTGCTTTGGTGTTCAGGTTCCATGTAAGTTAAGTGGGGGGTGGGGGGGGTGGGAACCTTTCGGCCGTATTTCTGCATGCCATTCTCTATTTAAACGTAACGAAAACGTTGTTTTTAAAACAAATTGTGACGGGCGATGAAAAGTGGATACTGTACAATAATGTGGAATGGAAGAGATTGTGGGGCAAGCGAAATGAACCACCACGAACCACGTTAAAAGCCGGTCTTCATCCAAAGAAGGTGATGTTGTGTATATGGTGGGATTGGAAGGGAGTCCTCTATTATGAGCTCCTTCCAGAAAACCAAATGATGAATTGCAACAAGTACTGCTCCAAATTAGACCAACTGAAAGCAGCACTTGACGAAGAAAAGCATCTGGAATTAGTCAACAGAAAACGCATAATCTTCCATCAGGATAACACAAGACTGTGTTTCTTTGATGACCAGGCAAAAACTGTTACAGCTTGGCTGGGAAGTTCTGATTCATCTGCCGTATTCACCAGACATTGCACCTTTGGATTTCCATTTATTTTGGTCTTTACAAAATTCTCTTAATGGAAAAAATTTCAATTCCCTGGAAGACTGTAAAAGGCACCTGGAACAGTTCTTTGCTCAAAAAGAGTAAAAGTTTTGGGAAGATGGAATTATGAAGTTGCCTGAAAAATGGCAGAAAGTAGTGGAACAAAAGGGCGAATACGTTGTTCAATAAACTTCTTGGTGAAAATGAAAAATGTGTCTTTTATTTTTACTTTTAAAACTGAAGGAACTTTTGGGCCAACCCAGTAGAAAGCAGGACATAGTAAAGGTAAGAATGGGGATCAATCAAATAGAAAATGCGCAGACAGTAGACAAAACTAATAATGCCAAATTTGGTTCTTTGAAAAGATAATAAAATTGGCAAAACCGCTGTTAGATCAGGTTTCTCCACCTTGGCTCTGTTGACTTTTACAGCCTGATAATTGTGGGGAGCTGTCCTATCCCTGGTCTCTACCCCTAGATGCCAGTAGAGCCCCTTTTCCCAGTTGTGACAACTAAAAATGTCTACAGACATTGGCAGATATCCCCTGGAGGTGGGTGGCAAATTCACGCCTCCTCGAGACCACTACATTAGAACAACCAAGATAAAAAAGGGGGGGCAAGGGGGAAAAAATAAAAAGTAAAAAAAAGAAAGAAGACAAAAATTAGCAATATCAGTGAAAAAAGAAACATCAGTTTAGATTTTATAGTCATTAAAAAGGTAATAAAGGCATATTATAAGCAAGTTAATGCTAGTAAATTCAGTATCCTAAATGAAATAGATATATTTCTGGAAAAATGCAAATTACCGAAACTGACTTAAGATGAAATAGAAAACCGGATAGCTTTATACTGATTTTAACTATTATACATTGCAGGTGATAACTGGTCACTTAGCTTTTGGCAGATGTTGTGATTGATTATCACTCCTGCTCAAGGTCAAGAAATATTCACTTAGGAGCTACTCTGTGCTAGGCAAAGGGCTAGGCACTCAGTGTACAGTTTTTGTTTTTGTTTTTTGCCGCTCCACACAGCACGAGGGATCTTAGTTCCCCAACCAGGGATGGAACCTGTGCCCCCTGCAGTGGAAGAGCAAAGTCTTAACCATTGGACCGCCAGGGAAGTCCCACCTTATACTGGTTTTATTTTATTTTTAAAATTTTATTTATTTATTTTTGTCTGCATTGGGTATTCGTTGCTGCGCGTGGGCTTTCTCTAGTTGTGGCGAGCAGGGGCTATTCTTCATTGCAGTGTGCCGGCTTCTCATTGTGGTGGCTTCTCTTGTTGCGGAGCACAGGCTCTGGGCGCGTGGGCTTCAGTAGTTGTGGCACGTGGGCTCAGTATTTGTGGCTCAAGGGCTCTAGAGCACAGGCTTAGTAGCTGTGGTGCACAGGCTTAGTTGCTCTGGGGCATCTGGGATCTTCTCGGACCAGGGCTCGAACCTATGTCCCCTGCATTGGCAGGCAGATTCTTAACCACTGCACCACCAGGGAAGTCCCTTTATACTGATTTTAGAAACTAGATTTGCAACTAAAAACTTTCCCACAAATAAAGACCCTGATGACTTCATTGATGAATTCTATTAAACACTTAAGGAAAAAAGCGTACTAGTCCGACACAAACTAAGCGAACAGGAAGAGTGAACACTTCCAGCTCACTTTATATGGCCAATATTACCTTGATACCAAAGCAAAACATATTACAAGAAAAGAAATCTGCAGACCAAGAGCCTAAATGAACAACAAAATATTAGCAGGGGAGATCCAGCCAGCCAAACCAAACAAACCAAAAATAGGAAAAACAAAAAAACCCCACCGCACACATGCGAAACATAGTGCACCCCCAATGACCACCATGTCAGGTTTATTCCAGGAGTGCAAATTTGGTTTAATATTTGAAAATCAGTCAATTTATTTGCACATATTAACACTAGTGTAAATTGGGAAAAACATGTTATCATCCCTACAGATGTGGGAAAAGTATCTGAAAAAAAATTTCATAAAAACTAACAGCACCTTAGGAATAGAAGGTAAAACTTTCTCAACCTGGTAAAAAGGCATCTACAGAAACCCATTAACTTAATATGTAATGGTGAAAGACTGAATGCTTTCTAAGATCTCAAAAGAGGCAAAAATGTCTGCTCTCACTTTTGTTCAGTATCGTGGTTTTGCTAGCACTATAAGGAAAAGAAAAGGCATACAAATTAGAGAAGATAAAATTAAACTGTCCTTTTTTGTTAATGATATTGCATTTATAGAAAATCCTGAGAAATGCATAAACAAGCTACTAGAACCAGTAAAGCTGTGTAGCAGTGTGAAAGGCTCAGTATGCAAAAATTGACTGCCTATATGTAATAGGAACCAGCAATTGGAAAATGCAAAGTTTTTAAAATTCGCAGTAGCATCCATAAGGTAAATAGTTGGAAGTAACAAAATATAGAAGACCAATACACTGAAAACTACATAATAAATGCTGGAAGACATTTTTTTCCACTCAACAAACTTTTATTGAGTATATGTCAAACCAAAGTCTTCGTGCCAAAGGTATAGAAATAAACAGGGTGCAGCCATAGCCCTAGGAGAGACAATAAATAGGAAAGCAGAAAGCACAGTGAGATAAGCATTGTGATGGAAGTGCAACATAGAGAGTATCCTTCCAGAAGGATGCAGTGATTGTCCCAATATTCAGTCAGTCTGGAAGAGAAAAACCTAAATCAGTGGAGACATATACCATATTTGTGGATCAGAGAACTCAGTATTATTAAAATGTCAGTTCTCTTACCATTGTTTTCCGTTGCATGTCCTTGGCCACCAATGGGATTTAGTCCCCCATTTTTTTGACTATTTGGGTTTCTTTCAAAAAGTGCTTAGTCTAGCAAGTCATTTGTCCATTTTACAATTGGCTTTTCTCTTCCTTACTGAATTGTAGGAGTTCTTTACATATATTTAGATAGGTTCTTTGTTGGTTATGCGTGTCACAAGTATCTACTTTCATTAAGTGGCATGTCTTTTTGAAAACTTTAGTGATACCTTTGATGAATGCACATTAACTTTAGTTTATGGAAAGAATCAATCCATAGCTAGTGCTTTTTGTGTCTTGATTTAAGAAATCCTTCCTGCTCAAGATCATAAAGATATTCAATTTTTTTTTTGCTGCATTGGATCTTCATTGCTGCGTACAGGCTTTCTCTAGTTGCGGCGAGTGGGAGCTCCTCTTCCTTGTGGTGCATGGGCTTCTCATTGTGGTGGCTTCTCTTGTTGCAGAGCACGGGCTCTAGGTGCGCGGGCTTCGGTAATTGTGGCACGCAGACTCAGTAGCGTTGGCACACGGGCTTAGCTGTTCTGCGGCATGTGGGATCTTCCTGGACCAGGGCTGGAACCTGTGTCCCCTGCATTGGCAGGCAGATTCTTAACCAATGTGCCACCAGGGAAGTCCCTCTTATTATGAATTTATTTATTTATTTTTGGCTGCGTTGGGTCTTTGCTGCTGTGCACAGGCTTTCTCAAGTTGCGGAGAGTGGGGGCTATTCTTCCTTGTGGTGCACGGGCTTCTCATTGCGGTGGCTTCTCTTGTTGTGGACCGTGGGCTCTAGGGGCGCGGGCTTCAGTAGGTGTAGCACACGGGCTCAGTAGTTGTGGCTCGTGGACTCTACAGCTCAGGCTTAGTAGTTGTGGTGCATGGGCTTAGTTGTTCCGCAGCATATGGGATCTTCCCGGACCAGGGAATGAACCTGTGACCCCTGCATTAGCAGGCGGATTCTTAACCACTGCGCCACCAGGGAAGTCCCCCTCTTAATTTTTAAAAACTTTCTTAGATGTCCCTTTCAAATTTTGATTTTTATCCCACTGGGAATTAATTTTTTTTGGTAGGTTCTAAAGTGGTCTGTTTTTACCATTACTTTTGGGCTTGGAAAATGTTATTGGTATTTTCTGTGGTATGGTTTAGGAGTATGTGCTATAAAAATCCTCATTAACATTTTGAAGGCTCTCTGGATTTTAATGATGTTCAGTTTATTGAATATTTTCTTCATAATCTTTTATAACTAATTAAAGAAAACTAAGTATAAAAGAAATGGCAAAACAGCTTTTCAGAATAATTTGTCTACCTGAAAAGTTGACTGTGCTGACATTTTTCCTTTGAAATATTTCTAACAATTTGTAAATTGCTGATTTGGGGACCACATAGACACGTTTTGCTTGTCCCTCACAATGGTATGAACTTTTTGGAGTTGCTGAAATTCTCAAGTCGGATGATTTCACTTAACCTTTTATTGTGTCCTGATCAACTGAATGATTTTGCAGTACTAGGTCTGCATTCTCACCTGGCAACAATTAGCTGAAACCAGCTCTTGTCTTTGGATGGGGCATGTGCTCTCCATTTCTCCCAAGTTGTTATTTCCATTTCCCTCCCCTTGAGTTGTGACCCCTGCTATAGACCTATGTTTAGACTATATTTACTTAAAAATTCTAAACAAATTTCGAGCAACAGACATAATATACTGATTGTCTAGAACTGATGAAGTTTTTTGCCAGAATGGTAGGGACATATGGATCATATTTTTAAAAATATACATGATATATATTATCAGAGTAGATGTTAAAAAGACATTTCATGAATTTAAAAAAATTTTATTGAAGTATAGTTGATTTACAGTGTTGTGTTAATTTCTGCTGTACAGCAAAGTGATTCAGTTATACATATACTTTTTCATATTCTTTTCCATTATGGTTTATCACAGGATATTGAATATAGCTCCCTGTGCTATACAGTAGGACCTTGTTGTTGATCCATTCTATATAAACTAGTTTGCATCTGCTAATCCCAAACTCCCAATCCTCCCCCACGCAAAGCTTCCTAGCTTTTATGAGGGGTAGCAATGGTTTACAAACGTATTTTAGTCTTAAGGTATTGTACTGCCCAAATACAGAAGGTCAATATATAAAGCTAATGAAAAGCCAGCTGCTCAGAGGCAAGCAACTGAGAGACCCTGGGCATGTGCCCGTCACACCACTCCTTTTGGCTGTCTTGTTGCCTCTACCAGGGCTACTAGGAACCTCAAAATTGGAACATGGTTGAAACAGCTGTTCTGGAAAATCTCCCAAGTAGCTCAAGTCATATTGGAAACTTGCACCCGAAACCTTAAAAACAAAAGTTCGTTTTACCTAATCAAATTGCGTCCTTATAATTTTGTAATATTTCAGACATTCATAGGGAATAATAAGACAAACATTTATGTACCTACCACTCACCTTTATCAAATCTTAACATTTTACTTCGTTGCTTTGGTTTTTTTATTTTAATTGGAGTATAGTTGATTTACAATGTTGTGTTTCTGTTGTATAGCAAAGTGAATCAGTTACACATATTACATATATCCACTCTTTTTTTAGATTCTGTTCCCATATAGGTCATTACAGAGTATTGAGTAGAGTTCCTTGTGCTACACAGTGGGTCCTTACTAGTTATCTGTTTTATATATAGTAGTGTGTATATGTCAATCCCAATCTCCCAATTTATCATTCTCCGCCTTTCCCCCCTGGTAACTATAAGATTGTTTTCTACATCTGTGACTCTATTTCTGTTTTGTAGATAAGTTCATTTGTACCATTTTTTTAGATTCCACATATAAGTGATAATCATATGATATTTGTCTTTCTGCATCTGACTTCACTCAGTATGACAGTCTCGGTCCATCTGTGTTGCTGCAAATGGTATTATTTTATTCTTTTTTTGTGGCTGAGTATTATTCCATTGTATATATGTACCACATTTCTTTATCCATTCCTCTGTCAATGGCATTTAGGTTGCTTCCATGTCTATTGTAAACAGTGCTGCAGTAAACATTGGGGTGCATGTATCTTTTCAAATCGTGGTTAGCTCTGGGTCGTGAATTTTAATGTTCTTTCAAAAAAAAAGTTTGCAAGCTTACTATGTGCCAGTCGTGTTCTAGTCATTGAGGATACAACTGTTAACAAAACAGATAAAAATTCTTTTCCTGACAAGAGTTAGGTGAAAGAAACAAATGACTTCTAAAACTGGAAAACATTTTTCTCAGCTATATGTTAATGTTAAAATCAAGTGGAATAAACACAAATATTTCAAAACATGTTAAAAGAAATAAAGCTCTGGATGAAGTAATAGTAGTGTAATAAATAATAATTTTAAAAAGAACATCTGGTCCTTGGGAATTCGCTAGGATTCAAAACTTTCAGAAGGGAATGCACCACACACATTGTCATAAAATATAGACAAGTATAATATGAATGGCTTAACCTGGGAAAAACAACACAGATGTGGATGACTGTAAATCACTATGCCATATGCATTTCTGATTTAAAAGGTTTTAAAGTAGAATTAGAATACTTTATAAATGTGATTTTATTTCCATATTATTAACATCTCTATATCAAACTAGTGATGCACAGATAAAATCAGAAAATCAGAAGATTTTATATATTAAAATCAGAAAAAGAATAATACATCTTCCCCACCCCCGATTAATATTTAACATTATTTGTTAAAAAAATTTTTAAAAGACAAGTCTTATTTGGTGAACTTTCATTTCAACTATTAATATATGTATGTTCGTCCCATATCATGTGGTAAATGTGTTCTTTTTTAATTTTGACTTTTGATATAATTGCTGACTTGGAAAAGTTGCAAGAATAGTAGAGAGCTCCTGTATTCTCCAGATGTTGACTGTTTCCACTTTTACTGTTCCCTTCCTCCTTCCCCACCCCCAAGCTCTGTATGAGCACAAAGCCATTTATAATAAAATCACCGAATTCAGTTCTTTAAGATGCCATTCCTGACATTTGTATTTAGGCTCATAAGGAATAGTGATTTACAGTCATCCTCATCTGTGTTGTTTTTTCCAGGTTAGGTCATTCATACTATACCTGTCTATATTTTAGGACAGTGTATGTTATACATTAAAATTGGATTATAATTAGAAAACCAGTCAGTGGGATTTACTCTCATAACAGAATTAGGTGGAAAACATCACTTCAGTAGACACAGAAAAAAGTATTTGAAAAAACCCAGCACTTACGATAAAAAGTCTTGTCAAAATAGAAATAGAAGTACACCTTCAATATTTGAGAATGTTGACTGGTTAGGTGAAGTCTGATTTATTTAAAGAAGAATTGTGATGGCATGAGGAAATAATCATGATTGGATAAATGAATAAGGAATGACTATATGGTTATTTGCATCTTTACAGAGAAAACAGACCAGCATAAAATACACAAAAACATAAATAGTGGTTATTTTCTGGGGTTGAGAAATTATGGATTTTTTCATTATACTTTTTTTGCCTTTTAGAGTGATTCTAAAATGTGCATTTGTTAATTTTGAAACCATAAATAAGAACAGAGGTTATTTTATAATTAAGGCTTTTAATCAGAAGTACAACTACATAAAAATATTTAAACATGGCTTTCTATTGTGAATTGCAAAACCCATTAAAGTGTGAAATGAAATAGTTTTAAGGAGCCTAAATCAAGGCAGCTTTGATGATAAAATGTACAAGAAACATAATTGATGAGGTTGCAAAATAACAAATGATTTGCTTATCCATATGAAGCCATGAACTTTTTACCTGGGGCTAGATATAATATAATAACGAGAGTCTTTAGTTCTTCGTAAACCTGGTACAAATGCAGATAATGTATCTATCAGTAATCCAAAAGTTGGCATTTGTTCACGCTTGGAATCTTTACTCGAATTCTTAAATGAAGATGTACAAAAATTGATTGTGAATCCTCTGATGGTAACTGATTGCTAGTCTGTGTTGTAATGGAGATGATTAAATATATATACTCCACTGGTTTCTAAATATCAAGAGTTGTATTTTTCTTCTATATATTTTTGCAGATGGTAGTCAAAACTTTTATGGATATGGATCAGGATTCAGAAGATGAAAAACAGCAGTATCTCCCACTAGCCTTGCATCTAGCATCTGAATTTTTTCTCAGGAATCCCAATAAAGATGTGCGTCTCCTTGTAGCATGCTGTTTGGCTGACATCTTTAGAATCTATGCCCCAGAAGCTCCATATACTTCCCACGATAAACTTAAGGTAAATACAATCTTTACAAAATTGGTTTACTTTTATAGTTTAGCTTACTACCCTTAGGAACATAGGTTTCATTTTAATCATCCTGTGACCGTAAGAAGATTATATCATAAGTTCTAAAACTAATTAATTATTCATTCAATTAATATTGAGTATCCACAAAAATGATTGGTATTTTTATGTGGCATTAAAAGGTATGGATCAAAACTAGTCCCTGTCTGCTCATATCTAACCTTCAGGAATATCCATCTGAAAGCCCAGATGGCTGAATTGAAGGGGGGATGGTGGATGAATGACACTTTTCAAAACAACTATATAACAGAATTTACACATTCAAATGACTGTTTTCCCCTGCAAGTTATATTATATGCAAAACTGTATGATCATCTTGATGGTTCTGCCTTTGTTAGAAATGTTTGAGGAACTCCTCTTTTGAGTTGATCTCTTGAGCTGATTTCGTATTTTGAATACTTTTATACTTTAATCCTTTGGATTGCTTTCTTTTAAATAGTCCTAAAATCAGTTTGTTCCATACTGATACTATTTGGGGTTAAAACTTCTAAAGAAAGCTTATTAAGAAATGGAGCACTATTGTTGTGGAAAGTACAACCCTTGGACCAGTCTATTATTGCTTTTGTTCCACACAACTTTGTAGTCACTCATCAAATTCAAAACTAGGTACTGAAAATTACTATTTAATTTGGGAAATTATAATGGGAGACTCATATCCAGGTACTTAAACTGAAGATAACTGCCATAATACAAGATGAAGATAGTGAATAAAGTTCTGTACTAGAAGGGTAGCAAGATATAGAACCTATGGTCCTCTCAGAATGAGAAAGCCTAAAGATTTGTGGCAGTAATAATCTTTATTTTTGCTTCTAAAGAATGTAATTTTAGGTGATTTGCTGTTTTCCAGATATTTTAAGTAATGGACTAGGCCAGTCCCAAGTCATTGGCTAAAGGAGAATTTTCTTTTATTGTCTATAATGGAGAATATATATTGTAGACTATTAGTGTATTGTGAATGTGACAAGTATTTGTATCTAAATTAATATGTTTTATCATTTTTTAAAACAGGACATATTTTTGTTTATTACCAGACAATTAAAGGGTTTGGAGGATACAAGGAGCCCGCAGTTTCATAGATACTTTTATTTATTAGAGGTAAACAAATTTTATTTAATAAATATCACATTATTTCATGTTGTAGAAAATTCTTTATAGTAACTTTATAATGTAAAATGAATCTTTTGTTTGTTTGTTTTATACTAAGCCCACTTAAGAAAATGTCATTTACAATCTTTTTTTTTGCTCCTCATATCCTGAAAAGATAAAGCATATTCCACTGGCAAAGCTGTTATATTATTTGAAACTTTATTTTTATATTTCTGTTTTTATTCTTTTCTAATCCCAAAAGAGATTAAGTTGAATTAATTTTCACTGTGCCCTATATTTTGTACGTATATATGTGTTACTAGCCTCTGACAGTATTTTTCAATTAGAGAAGGTTAATACCAGCAGATACGTCTTTTTAAAGATCAGAGTACGACTGTTTAAACAATTGTAATTTTATATGTTGGGCCATTATAAGTTTTACTGTAGATTTATAATTCTAAAAATTAAATTTTATTAATGAGCTTGCTTTTGTGTAACTTTTATGTATGTGTAAATAATTTTATTTATTTATTTATTCAAGAATTTAGCTTGGGTTAAATCATATAACATCTGCTTTGAATTGGAAGATTGCAATGAAATTTTTATTCAGCTTTTTAGGACTCTCTTCTCAGTGATCAAGTAAGTTATTTTTTAAGCATCTCTGTCTCTTTTTCTTGCTCTATGTATTAAAGTATCATGTACTGTGCATTTACACTAAGATCTTTTAGTTAAAAGGAAATGTTTTCCTTAGAAGAGTTAACATAAAAAGGAAAATAAATTCTGTTGTCTGAAACCTGCCTTTGTCCTTATATTACCATTTTAAATAATGGTGTCAATTGTATAGGTTGACTCTTGTAAAGCAAGCGGTATGAGACCTTATATAATGAAGTACTAACTGATGAGGTGGAAATTTTAAGTATTGTAAGTATCATTAGTGAGTACTGGGAGGCATAATAGCTCAGCGGTTAAGTATACTGACTTTGATATCTTCTCATTTTACAGCTAAAAAAAATCGTAAGCATTGCTCTTTCCTTATAGAAATAGGGACATTCATGTACAGAGGAGTTTGGTGGCTTGCCGGGGCACAAATTGCTGAACAGGAGAGCCAAAACTGATTTCAATCCAGTGTTTCATTCTGGTGTGTGTGTGTGTGTGGTGTGTGTGTAGTAAACCAAGCATTGTTATGAGATGTGTTCTGCAACATTACATTATATGCAAACATAATATATGTCAAATATATTTTAAATTTTCTAGTAGCCACATTAAGAAAGGTAAAAAGAAACAAGTGAAATTTATTTAAATAATATACTTGGGCTTCCCTGGTGGCGCAGTGGTTGAGAGTCCTCCTGCCGATGCAGGGGACACGGGTTCGTGCCCTGGTCCAGGAAGATTCCACCCACATGCCGCAGAGCGGCTGGGCCCGTGAGCCATGGCCGCTGAGCCTGCGCGTCCGGAGCCTGTGCTCCGCAACGGGAGAGGCCACAGCGGTGAGAGGCCTGCGTACCGCAAAAAAAAAAAAAATATATATATATATATATATATATATATATATATATAATAATAATATACTTTATTTATTTCATGTTATCCAAAAGCATTATTATTTCAACATAAGGCTCTCTATTCAGACTTTATCTTCAGTAGCCAAGTGGCTGTTGGATAACAGCTTCTGTATTGGACAGCACATTTCTAAAGTTTTCTGTAGATTTCTTATGAATACTTTAACATATTTTTCTTTTCCTTAGATAGAATGGTAGGAAGAGAATTAACCAGAAATAAACAGGAAAGGACTGGACCAACCTGGTCTAGTGATAGAAGCTTATAAAAAAACTGCATGAGAAAAATCTTCCTGTGGCAACTAACTGAAGGCCCTTAAATAAAAGATAAAATGTATAAACTTTACCTTTGTGTTACTTAGCTTTTGCTGCATAACAAAGTAACCCACAACTTGGTAGTTTAAAACAGATTCCATTTTATTTTGCTCATGATTCTGCTTGTCAGTTCTTTCTCTCTGGGCTGGACTTGCTCCTGTATTTGCAGTCAGTTAGCAGGACATCTGGCAGTTGGCTGAGGTAATAGGACAACTGGGTCACGTGTCACTCTCTTGTCATCCAGCAGGCTAGTTCAGACCTCTTCTTATGCTGACTGGGTTTCAAATGTAGCAAGAAGGGCACACCCCACCACACAAGCACTTTTTAAGACCTCTGCATACTTCATGTTTACTTATATTTCATTGGCCAAGCAAGGTTCATAGGCAAGCCCAGATGCAAAGGTTGGTTAGATAGACTCCATATTTTGTTGGACAGAGCAGCGTTTTAAAGGCTTGTGCATAAGAGATGGGAACAGTTTGTGGCCATTGTTTGCACTCTACCACATATTTGCAGTTTTTTCTTTTAATATTAAAATCACCAACAAAATGAAAAAAAAAAATGCCTGACTTGTCATTCTGCCCATTTTGTGACCTTGGTTATCCACTTAAGTCCGCTTCCCACTCTGCAGTTATACTTCTTTCCTCTATTACTTTTACGTACAATCCTATCAATATTTTTCTTTACTAACTCTGAAGATCTAAGTTTATTGTTGACCTAATTATCTAATTGAAAGAATTCACAATGAGGTATCAGTAAATAAAGGACTTGCCTTTTGATAGAGTTTATTGATTTGTATTTACTGACGCATTCACCATATATCTGGTATTCTTCATTCCTTCGCATATATGCAGATTTCCACCTGGTATTATTTTACTTTACTCTGAGGGATTTCCTTTAACATTTCCTATAGTTCAGGGCTACTGTTGATAGAATTCTTTCAGTTTTTATATGTCTGAAAAAGTCTTTTATTCCACCTTCATTTTTCAAAGTTATTTTCATGGTATGAATTTCAGGTTAATAGACTTTTTTTTTTCTCTTTCAGTACTGTTAAAGATGTTTCCTGCATCTTTCTCTGGCTTGCATTGTTTCTAATGATAAGTTTTGTCATTTTAAATCTTTGTTCCTCTGTAAATAATGTATCTTCTTTTTCTCTACCCACCTAAGATTTTCTCTATTACTGGTTTTAAACAGTTTGATTTTGATGTCCCATTGTGGGTGGAGCTCGTAGAGGATATGTGGGTTTACCCTTCTGATTACTCTATTAGATGCCCTTGTAAGTTATAAGATTTTCCACTGTAGTTGGAACATGCACATTGTTAAGACCTGTGTGAATTCCGGGAATTATTCCCTCCACGCCTTTCAGGTGGTACCTTCCCCAAACTCAAGAAATTTCCTCACCTGCGTGTGCTGATCACTAAGCACCTGAAGACTCGGGGAGGGGGGTACCCTCTGTGAGCTTGCTCTCTGAGTAGCTCTCTCCCCTCTGGTATTCTGCCCTGCAAGCTATAGTCACCCCAGACTCAGGAAAACCATTAGACTCTGCTAGTATCTTCTCTTCCCATACTGAAGCCTGGAAACTTTACCAAGTAGGAAAAGTAAGCTGCGAAAATTGTTCCCTTGTTTCAGCAGCATGTGTATAATGTCTGAAAACTGTTATTTCTTATATTCTGTCCAGTTTTTTAGTTGTTCAAGTAGGAGAGTAAATCTTACCCCTATTATTGAAGCTTGGGCTGGAACTTGTGGAAATAATTTTTAAGTCCATTTTTCATTTATCTTTCCTTCACTCCTTTCCTATCCTCAAGTGCATATGGATCTGAGAGCTATATACTCTCTTCATTCTTTTGCATCAAGCTGAATATCTGTTCTTCTTCACCCCCTACCACACACACACATCCCACTATATAATTGATCTTTCACAATCTTGGCCTGTAGTAAACAAGATATTTAAGAGAGGATATGCAAGAGGGGTATCTTTCTAAAAGGGGTATTTTTCTGCCTTGTAGAAAACTGTGTCTCTAACGATGGGACAATTTTTCTACCAACTTTATAAATTTTTTCATCTTTGATTTTACAACTAAGTGTCCAACAGGTGTATTATACATTATTTCAAACTAATTTTTAAAAAATTATAGGTAAGAAATACATAAATGAAATAACATTTAGTTTAGTCTTAATTTAAACTTCCCTGTGTCTGTAGTAGTACAACTAAGTTATATTATCTTGATTTGTCTTTGCATATGTATTCTGATAAATGTGAAAATGGATAGGTCAAGTCTTTATTTAAGATGCAGTCAGAGAGGGAGAAACCTAGATGCTCTACTAATTTATAACAATTTTGTAGCCAATCTTTTGGGGTAAGTTTGTATCAGCAGTAGAGATATTTACTGAGGAGGTCCACATTGACTCTATACTGGCTAAGGAAGCAGGACTGAAACTGATTCTTGGCTTTTTACCTCGTTGATTTTTCATTCGTTTGAAATTCTTTGAGAGATAGCAGGATGACATTTTCAGAACCTTCTAGTTATAAGTTCTGGTAAGCATTTTATATCATACTTTGGGTTTTCAGTATGGTTGAACTAAAAAGTCCAACGGCAAAAATATAGGAGTGTTGACTTAGGCTTTTTTGTGTGTTTATAGTTCTGCCTTATTTGGAGGAATTATTAAGATCAAAAAGGATAAAAAGGATGAAAAACTGCCTACCTTCATTATCTTGTACATTTTTTTTGTTTCCTTACTTAAAATTTTATCACCTTTTAAAATCCAGGGGCATATAAGCAAAGATGTCCTTTCTTTGAAGTTGACATTTTTGTTTAGTTGAATTTAACTCACTCTTTGAATTCTAATTGTATAGGGGCTTAGTTAAATTTAAAGGTTTTTGTTTTTGTAAAATACTTTACAATGATATCTTAGTAGCTGTTTTAATAATCAACAAAGGGAGAAAGTAAATATAGAGCAGCCAAAGTTTCTTTGCCATTACTGGCATGGTTCCCTCAATCAGGTGAAAATCCTTTTACATTTGAGATAGTTGTTTTAAACTGGGAAGTTTTAATTTTCTTTTGTAAGCCTAATTGTTTTTTCTTTTTTTTCTTCCTCTTTTTTTAAAGCAATAGCCACAATAGGAAGGTACAAATGCACATGCTAGACTTGATGAGTTCTATCATCATGGAAGGTGATGGAGTTACTCAAGAATTATTGGACTCCATTCTTATTAACCTCATTCCTGCACATAAGGTCTGTATAGTATGAAGATATTAAAGGTTAATATTTAATGGTAGTACTACACATATGAAAAATAATTGTTTTTCACCATTTGCAATCCCATGTAATTATTCCCATTATCATTCTCCAGCCCCAAATAAAATAGAGTAACACATATTGGTCTTATAGCTATTGTTATCTTTAGAAGATATATTGATTAATATATTATGGAAGATTTTCATTCAGTTAAGTGCTGCCTATTCTCTGGAAAACTAAAAATGTTCCAGATTGATTGACCACTCATATCTAATCTAGAAATTACAAGGGATTGGAGTACTGTCTTGGTTAGTTGCTGTTTGTTTGTTTTGGAAAAGAAAATGTATTTATTCTTTTGTAACGTAGATGTAGAGTGTAGGAATTTGTATTTCTTCTCAGAACCCATGTCCTACATTTTTCTTAGGCACTTTCAGAAAAAGATTTAGGCAGAAGTGGGAACTATGTGGTTAATGTTAAGGGGAAAAGGATGATTCAGAGCTGTATATTCCTCTCCATTTCCTTTTCTGTTTCTCTCTGCTAGCTCCCCCTAAGAAACTGAAGGACTTAGCTCCCTACCAGCTTCCCCTCTGGGGTGGACTCAGGCCTACCCCACTGTTGATACTTACTCTTCTGCCCTTTTCCTCTGACTGTTCAGTGACCTATTATCAGATGTTAAATGAAGATGTATCTAATGATACTTACTCACTATAAGATGCAGTCAATTATAAATTTTTCTCCTTACTCACTATATATTATTTGCATTTTTTTAATTCAAATGAGTCTGTAATTGGTAAAAATTTTGAGAGTATGGCATAGGGGGAGTATATGTCAGGCAGAATAAAGGAAAAACTTTTTGAGGAATAGTGTATTTGGTGTTTGTATTCTAGTTAGAGGTTATTTTTAATGAGTAGGAAATATACCTTTTTAGGAAACAGAAAGGTTGCCTTAATTTTTTTCTTCCAGTTTTATCGAGTTATAAGTGACATACAGCACTGTATAAGTTTAAGGTATACAGCATAATGACTTGACTTATATTATGAAATGATTTATTTCATTTAATTTAAACATTATAAAATGTTTAGTGAACATCCATCATCTCATAGATATAAAATTAAAGAAATAGGAAAAAAATTTTTTTCTTGTGGATGAAATGTCTTAACTCTCTTAACAAGTTTCATATATAACATACAGCAGTGTTAATTAGATTTATCATGTTGTACATTATATCCCTAGTGCTTATTACCTCATAGCTGGAAGTACCTTTTGAATGCCTTCATCCAATTCTGCCCCCCCACCCCCCGCCATAACTACAAATCTGATATCTTTTTTTGTTATTGACCTACATAACACTATGTTAATTCCTGTTACACAATATTTCTATACGTTTCAAAATGCTCACCTAAATCTAGTTACAATATATCAGCATATAAAGATATTACATAGTTATTGACTTATGTTCCTCACTCTGTACATTTCATATCTGTGACTCATTGATTTTTCACGTGGAAGTTTGTATCTTAATCTCCCTCACCTATTTGTTTCCTCCAAGGTTGCCTTAATTTTGAGATAATCTTATCCTCTTGCCAATGGAATAAAAACCTGGAGCAAGTGTCAGGAATCTACAGTTTGTAGACCAAATCTGACCCACTGCCTATTTATGTAAAAGTTTTATTTGAAAACAGCCATGCTTATTTGTTTTCATTTTGTCCGTGGTTGCTTCCTGCTACAACAGCCAGAGTTGTGTAGTTGCAGTGGTGACGATATGGCTGGCTAATAAAGCCTAAACTATTTACCATCTGGCTCTTTGCATAAAAAGTTTGCTGACTACTAACCTAGAGTATAGGATATCCTTGCCTTTTTGGGGGATAGGTGCGAGATGATGGTCAGTGAATCTCAGGTTGGTCTAAAACTGCAAAGTGTGGAGATGTTAATGGGTACTCTTCAACACAAGAATTCCATTTACAGTAAGTTTTTAAAAATTAAATATATGTCTTTTCTATAGGCTTCCTCAGACCCTTTAATTTGTTACCATGCATTGGGAATCTTGAGGAGTGAAGACAGTATTTGGCGTTTTAAAAACATAATTGGCTGAGAATTTTACCAGAAACACTTACCAGGTCCACTCTTGCTCAGAACAGACGTTAATTAGACGGTGAAATACTGAGGATAGTGGGTTCGAAAGGGGTGTGTCCGTGCGTGTGTGTGTATTTGTTTAGGATGCATGGGTGTGATTGCCAGTTCAAATTGGTTAACAAACAAAACCAAAAAGCCTTAGGTCCAATTTAAGTTAAGTAAAACTAAACTTAATATAGGGTTGGGCTTTTGGCTAATTATCTAATGTATTTTAGTTTTTGATTCATGGTTGTGCTATTTGCAACTTCTGCATTTATGACCACTTGACTAGCCAGATATTGGGTAAAACCTTGAATGGAGTTCAGTTATATTTTTTGCTTCATATTTTGTGGACTTGAAGACATTGGTGTTCTAGTGTTGCTATCTAGATCATAAATTCACTAATTCATTTGTAACTTTGCATATTTTTATTGTGTTTCAGAACTTAAATAAACAGTCCTTTGACCTCGCAAAAGTCCTATTGAAAAGGACAGTCCAGACTATTGAGGCATGCATTGCCAATGTATGTATTTCTGCCTATATTTTTTTTCATAATTCTATAGTTCTTAATCCATTGTACTAATTTATTGAAACCTTTCACATAAAGGCTTATTTAGCCTGTAAACAGTTTCATCTTTTTATAAGAAATATATAAAAAACTGATATGTCTAAATGTAACCAAATGCAGCATAACTTTGTAAGCTATAGACATTATTTTTAAATGGCATAAGATGGGAGGATGTTATTTTATGAAAATTTGTTTACAATTTCTACTCTTTTTTCTACTGCCTTTGTATTTATCTTTTTATCTCCTGGATATGCTGACCTCTTTCACTTTCTCCTTTCATCTTTATCTATGGGTCTCTCTCTTTTTTCTTCTTCATGTCTCTAGGCCATTCTTCTGAACCTTTTTGGTTTGCTTTCTTAAATAATTGTTATAGAGTAATAAATTTTTTTTTTTACTTTATTGAATAGAAGTTTTTTCGTTTTCTTTTTGTTCTTTAAAAAATCAATGAAGTAATTTGGAAAAAAAAATTATAATTCTACTACCTTAATGTAGCAATTTCATTATTGAACATTTGCTCAAACTCCTACCTATTTTTTTCATATATAAAACTTTGAATTGTCTTCATTTATACATGTATTTCCATATTTTGATTTTTTTATTTATGATAAGAATGACTATAAATGTTCCTTTGAATTCACATATAATTTACCTAATCATTTCCCTCTTGCCTCACATTTATATTTTTTCAGTGTTTTCCTTTAGTAACTATCTTTAGTAACTATCTTTAGTAACTGTCTTTGTAGCATTTCTCTATTGTTTAATTATTTTCTACATATAAAAACCCAAGTGAGAGTCTGTTAATTTAAATGGTATGAATTATTAGTATTATTTATATTACTAAATAAATACTTAAACGTGGTAAAAAAAAAAATGTTTTCTCAAGTAGTACAAAAGGTATACAGTGAAAATTGTCTCTTCAAACCCTGAATACTCTATTCTTAATTCTCAGAAATAGGCATCACCAATAGATTTTCATGTATCCTTTCAGAATTTGTGTTCTGTGCTTATTTGTGTGTGCATGTGTACTTTTTAGTTTTGTTAAAACTATTTTCCTTACTCTTTTCAAGGTCTGTGTAATAAATATTAATGTTTTCTAACTCTTAATGTGTGTTGCTTTTCAAAAGAAATATATCATTTGATGATACTACCAAAAACATATGCTCAAATCGGTTGCATACAGCTGCCTCTGTAGCATTTTTACATTTAATTTTTTTTCTAAGTTTATGTGTGTTAGCAAGGAGTGGAGGTATCTTTTAATTTGTGCTTTTATATTCTCTCTGTTTCTTTTTCCTAGAATTCTTTTAAATTATCAGCCTTTGTATCATCACATTTTCCTTCTCTTTGTCCTCTGAGTTACAGTGTTTTTGACTTTCTGGGTATTTAAAAAAAAACCAAACAACTCATCCTCCACCTTCAATTATTCTTTATTACTAAACTAATAGAGAGAATCCTCAAGCTTAAATAAAAATTCAAAAGATTAAGACTTTAAAAAATTTTCTGTGCTATAAAAGGAAATTTCTCAATAAAATTCTCTATAATGAATTACATAAACTATCTAAATTGTTTTGTTTTAATGAAAGTTAAGATTCCTAGAATTGTCATCCTAATTTGAAAGAAAGCTAACAACTCAATTACTTTTTATCTCTTTCATGTAACATTCATAATTTGATGATATTTAGAGGTTTATTTCTTCTGTTTTGGTGGACTGTCCTATCATATATATTAGTAATTTAAACATCTGTTCTTTTTCACCACCTTCACTTGTATATGGAATGCCTAATTATATCGTTTTCTTTTAACATGTTTATTAAAAAACCTATCTAAGTTTTTAAATGAAACGGATATTTTATTTTTATGTTTATCTCCTGTAGTTTTTCAATCAAGTCCTGGTGCTGGGAAGATCATCAGTAAGTGATTTGTCAGAACATGTATTTGATCTGATTCAGGAACTTTTTGCTATAGATCCTCATTTATTATTATCTGTCATGCCGCAGCTTGAATTCAAACTGAAGGTAGGACTGACTATAATTTCTAAGCCCTTTAACATTTAAGAGAAAAATATATATCATATTGTTTTTCTCTAACTGTAAAAGAATAAAATGTGAGTTCAGTTTACCTTCTTATATTTAGTTAAGGTATGCATTTTTTAAACTTTTTATTTTATATTGGAGTATAGTTGGTTAGCAGTGTTGATAGTTTGTTGATCAAACTGTCAACATATAGTTGATAGTTTCAGGTGTACAGCAAAGTGATTCAGTTATGCACGTGGGCTTTCTCTAGTTGCATTGAGCAGGAGCTACTCTTTGTTGTGGTGCGCGGGCTTCTCATTGTGGTGGCTTCTCTCGTTGCAGAGCACAGGCTCTAGGGTGCATAGGCTTCAGTAGTTGTGGTGCGTGGGCTCAGTAGTTGTGGCTCGTGAGGTTCAGAGTAGTTTAGGTACTATCTATATATAATTAGGGTGCCCCCTTTGGAGTCACCAGTGTGTGCTAAGCAGATAGCCTAGGAAGTTTTTATAGCTGTGGTGATTTTCTGTAGTTATATCCCTGAATCATATAGCTACAGCTTTTTATAGTTAAAAGTCCTAGGTTACAGTCCTCTGAGAACAATAAAAATACTTGAGAAAATGCTTCAACATAACAGTTTGTTTGATTTTGCTTTATACTGGGCCACTGCATGCAACTGTATACACTGTCCACTGTGTGGGTCCATAGTGCTATTATCACTTATGTTTTAAGGGATACTCTGGAGTTGTGCTACTTAGCAGCTTTGCTATAGTCAGAAAATTTGCCACATTTTATATATAAGACTTTTTTCATGTTAGGCAGAGATAGACATTTACATTTATTCACCAATTTAAAACATAAAACAGTCATAATTGCTTTATTTTGGTTTTAGAAAATTTTTCCAGAGAATTGTTCTGAATCAATTACTTTGTAATTAGAAGCAGTAACAGAGTGGTTACCTTTTTCAACTAAGGTTGAAGAAAAATAAAAACTAGGTGGCCATTTGAATTTCTTTCAGAAAGTCACTGGTAAATTACTAATGCAGAATTTCTCATTTTACCCATTATTTTAATTAACATTATATATATATATATATTTGTATTCAAACAATGTATTAGGTAATATCTTAATGAGATAATTTTCACTTTGGTATAGATTACTAATAACAGCTGTACATCAGAGACACCAAATGATTTTTGCACCAGAAAAAAATTACCAGCACTATCATCATATTCCAACCTCACTCAGAGAACATATTTAAAAATTCAAAAAGGCAGGGGGTGGCTTCCCTGGTGGCGCAGTGGTTGAGAGTCTGCCTGCCAATGCAGGGGACACAGGTTCAAGCCCTGGTCCGGGAAGATCCCACATGCCACGGAGCAACAAAGCCTGTGTGCCACAACTACCGAACCTGTGCTCTAGAGCCTGCGAGCCACAACTACTGAAGCCTGTGTGCCTAGAGCCCGTGTTCTGCAACAAGAGAAGCCACCACAACGAGAAGCCCGTGCACCGCAAGGAAGAGTAGCCTCCCCTCTCCGCAACTAGAGAAAGCCCGTGCGCAACGAAGACCCAGTGCAGCCAAGAATTTAAATTAAAAAGAAAAAGAAGGCAGGGGGTGGGAGCGAGTTTTCATTTAATTTTATTTCAGTAGTTAAATTACATAGATGTGAAATGTCACATTTGAAATAATCACTAAGCTACTAAAGTAGTCACCTTCAAGTAAAGTAAAATTTCCAGTTTTTCTAGTGTTTGACATTTAAGGGATAGATTGATTTTTCTTTAAAAAAATAAATCATGTTGGATACTAAGTTGGACTTACTTACCAAAAGGCAGCACTAATCTGCATTGTAGTCACATTGCTTGCGAAAAACTTTGTGAAAGAAAATCATTTTTGTAGTTATAAGTGTTAAAACTTGAATTTTCATTTTTATCTTTGTTTAGTAAGTGTGCCTATTTTAACCACAAAACCCCTATCCCTGAGAGTTGAGACATTCTTAAGGAAAAGATGATATCCTGGAGTCATTTTTCTTTTTTCACTTACTGCCTTTCCCCATAAATATTTTTTTTATTGACTTGCTGGTATTGCTTTAGACACATTATATTTGAACACTTTACAAATTAGCAACTGCTTTTCATTATTGCTTTTATTTTCCTAGTGAATATGTGACTTTTAAAAAGTTTCATGCACCATATGGTTTCAGAATAACTTAATTTATATTAAGACGTGACATCACTAGTGAAAACTAGAACACTTTTTATAGAGTATATTGATTCAGGATAAGAAAATAGGCCTCTATCAAAAAATAACTTTAAGTTTTGTTTTGGTTTAAGTCAACAACTTTTATTACAACTCACATATTTCATAGAAAAAAGAATGTAGCGTCAGGTCCAGTTGTGTGAAAAACGGTAAAATGCAGGTTTGTCCTGGTTGCTCTCTTGACACCCGGGGCAGGCTCTCCGCGACACCAGGCACAGCAGCTTCACTTGTCCGAGGCCCCTTTGCAGACGCAGCCCTGGGCACACTTGGCGCAGCCCACGGGGCAGCAGGAGCAGCAGCTCTTCTTGCAGGAGGTGCATGTGCAGGCTTTGCAGGTGCAGGAGCCAGTGCAGCTGCAGGAGCCGCCAGTGGGGCAGGAGCACTTGGGGTCCATCTGGAGGAGAAGTGAGGCCCAAGGTCCAAAGCACGGGACGAAGCCGGTTCACTGGTCCGGTGGGGGGCATCAAGTTTTGATTTTTGGTAGTGTTCAGTTCACCTGACCTTTTAGGTACTCTTAAGATTCATGCTCTTCTATTAAAATGAGTTTTCCTGAATCATGACATTATTCAGTATCATGTGCTCCAGTCAGCAGGGGAACCTTGATTAAAACTTCATGTATCAAAACCTTAATTGATATGGGTTTATGTTGGAGATCAAATTATAGGATTAGGGCAGGAATTATTTGTAGCTCTTCCCTTTATAGAATTTTTTCTAGGACTCTTACGGAATGTTAGAATTGAATGATTATCTTCATGTTTCTACAGCATCTGTACAGATTGCAAACAAGCAGTGAAGTAGGCATATATTAACAGTTGGGAGTGTATGAAATAAGAGCAAAGAACCTGATGATCTAACATGGAATCAAGTCAACTTCTGCACAGTAAATGAGAGAACATGATATTTTAAAGTTCTTATCATTTTAAGCAGAAATAATGAAATTGTAGCTTCTCAGAAATGTTTCATGTTATTTTTTTGTAATCTGATGAATAAACCTCAGGGTTTATTTATTTTCTTTTTTCCCTTAGAGCAATGATGGAGAAGAGCGATTAGCTGTTGTTCGACTTTTAGCTAAATTGTTTGGTTCTAAAGATTCCGATTTGGCAACACAGAATCGTCCTCTGTGGCAGTGTTTTCTTGGACGGTAAGAGAACATAATTCTGTGGATTCTAACTTTTATATTTTGGAGGCTAGTGAATGTGGCGCACTTGATTAAAACCACACATATCAAAACTTTGATATGTGTTTGTGTCTTTAGTACCTGTGTTGCTGTCTTTATTGGAGAATAAATTGTAAGACAAATTCTTTATGAAGAAAGCTTTGTCTTATTTACCCACATAACAGGTTTTAATCTTTTTTGTGTGTGCTAAAATAATGTCATTAGAATAAATAATTCACATCTGAGAATGTTCAGAGTCTTAAATTTTTTAAATAAGTCATGAGACTGAAGACATCATGGTCCAAAACATGCTAGTATGTACTATGTGTTTTTTTCTAGAAGTTTTCTAGGTGTTAAACTTCTAGAAAAAAACATAGACAGTACACACTTACTGGTTTTAGTAGTATGCTTTTGGATGTGTCTCCTCAGGCAAGGGAAACAAAAGCAAAAATAAACACATGGGACTACATCAAACGAAAAAGCTTTTGCACAGCAAAGAAAACTATCAACAAAATGAAAAGGCCACCTGCTGAATGGGAGAAGATATTTGCAAATGATATATGTGATAAGGGGTTAATATCTAAAATATACAAAGAACTCATACATAAGTCAACCTGATTTAAAAATGGGCAGAGGATCTGAATACACATTTTTCCATAGAAGACGTACAGATGTCAACAGACACATGAAAAGATGCTCAACATCACTAATCATCAGGGAAATGCAAATCGAAACCACAGTGAGATATCACCTCACACCTGTCAGGAAGACTGTTACCAAAAAGACAACAAATAACAAGTGTTGGCAAGAATGTGGAGAAAAGAACTGTGTACTGTTGGTGGCAATGTAAATTGGTACAGCCACTATGTGAAATAGTATGGAGGTTCCTCAAACATTTAAAAATAGAACTATTGGGAATTCTCTGGCAGTCAGTGGTTAGGGTTCATGCTCTCACTGCCAAGGGCCCAGGTTCAATCCCTGGTCAGGGAACTAAAATCCCACAAGCCACACAGTGTGGCCAAAAAAAAATAATGATGAAAAATAAAAATAGAACTATTATTTATCTGAAGAAAATAAAAACACTAATCAGAAAAGATACATGCACTAGCTCTATGTTCATTGTGGCATTATTTATAACAGCCAAGATATGGAAGCAACCCAAGTACCCAGTCAGTAGATGAATGGATAAAGTAGATGTGGTATATACATGAACAATGGAATTTTACTCATCCATAAAAAAAGAATGAAATTTTGCAATTTGGGATAACATGGACGGATCTAGAGAGTATTATGCTAAATGTAATAAGTCAAACAGAGAAAGACAAATACTGTGTGATTTCATTTACATATGGAATTTAAAAAACAAAACAAATGACCGAACATAACAAAACAGAAACAGAGTCATAGATAAGGAGAGCAAACAGGTGGTTGCCAGAGGGGAAGAGGGTTGGGAGAGGAAACAAATGGGTAAGGGAGATTAAGGGGTAAAAAAATCACATTATTCATAATTAATATGTTTTTAAATTGCCCAATAAATTTAAAACTTGAGAGTTTCTCAGCTTATCCTTATTATATGCAGTTCTGAATTGACATACTGAGTTTCATATTATTAAGTTCTTAAAATATATTAGACCTAAAATAGCAGTTACAGGTTGGTCCCAGCCATATGAAACTTTTTTGCTATGAGGCAATATGGCACATGTATTTTATGTACTTACCTTTGAATTTCTGGGTCTGCCTCATATATGATTTGCTTTCTACCTCACATTCCTCTAGTATTTTCCTCCTATTAACTTCTTTCAAATAGATTTTGTGCATTTTGAATATTTATTTTTTGTTTTGTAGCATAATTTTAAGCTCCAATTTTTGGTTCTCCAGTGAAGGTAGTTTGGGTTGGGGGATGTGTTTATACCGTTTTTGTTTTAGCATGGTGAAAAAATCCTGTTGTAAAAAATATTCTTGTGAAATTATGTATCTTTTTACTTTATATTCTTCCTTCAGTACAAGTTAACTGTCATTTTAATAAACCAACACATCTTATAATCAGTAACTTGTTGTTTATAGGTATTTACGTAACGTTGATATACCTTATTTGAAAATAGTTATTTTGCCTTACAACTAATATTAGCAATCTTTTTCTATGTAGATTCAATGACATTCACGTTCCTGTGAGATTAGAAAGTGTGAAATTTGCGAGTCACTGTTTAATGAATCACCCAGATTTAGCAAAGGATCTCACAGGTAAGGTAGCTGGTTTATTGAAGTATGAGAGTAATCACACAAATATATTTTAGTTGTGGCTTTTGACTTTAACTTCGGTTTCTGAATAGGTTTCACTCTGGCACTCTTTCAGGTCTCTATCAGTCATGGACTACTAGTAAGGGATTTCACGTTTATACAGTAAAATTACATTTGAAATCTTCACATTGTAATCCTTTGGAATTTTCTGGAAATCATAGTTTGAGGAAGTAGACTCTTCCTTATGACTCTGGGTTTGGGCACAAATCATTATATCTGTGTGATAATTAAATATAGTAACATATCTAATAATAGGTGGGAAAATGATTTCTTCTGAAGTAGACTAGAATTTCTCATTTTTCACTTGAAGTAGAGCATTTAAACCTACTTACTTGGTTGTAACAAATAAATAACTGCTATCAAAATATTGTTTACCAAAAAAGAGGAAATAACTTTATTTGTATCGTAGTTATTTAGGATTTTTTTTAGAGGTCACAGAATGTTATTTTATGTTGCGTAATGTGAAGATATATACCTATCAGCAAACTTGCTATAAGCATTTTTACTATATTTTAAGTCTTTTAATATGTATCGTTAACTTAAATTCTAAACTGTATTAAATCAGGTGCTGATTTGATTTCAGGTGCCGATTTGGCTTTTCCAGAATAGTTGATATAAAATGTTTTATTAAGATGTGACTTTACAGTAATAAATAGTGTGGTATAGTTTATTTTGTTATTATGTAGGGTATTGCCACCTGAAAAATTAAATAATTTTAATTTATGCCACATTTTACAATCATTGTTCCAGTATGGACATAAACTTAAAAGCATTAGGGTTTTTTTTGTCATTCTGAACATAGTGAATGTTATAGCTAACATTTAGCTTAATTTTTTCTCCTATTTCAGAATACTTGAAAGTTAGATCACATGATCCAGAAGAAGCTATTCGTCATGATGTCATTGTTACTATAATAACAGCTGCCAAAAGAGACCTTGCCTTAGTAAATGATCAGCTACTTGGCTTTGTAAGAGAAAGAACACTGGACAAACGGGTAAAATCTGAGGAATTTTATTCTTTTATAATTTACTGTGTTTACATTGTTAGCAAAATACAATAGAAATTATTTTCTATTTAAAGTTTTTCTGTGTGAAAGTCAAACTAATACAATACCAAATAAAAAGCTAATAATTTGTATGTTTCCTGTGTATCTTTTAATTATCTTTACAAATGAATACATTGGATTCTGTAGCTTTTCAGATCTTAGGCATGGGTTTTTTAGCCTACCTTTACAAAAAGAGCAGCTAAATCAAAGTTTTATTTTACCTTTACAATTACATGATGAGTTTCAGAAGGATAGTGATTGATCACCAGTATTTATTTCTTTTATAGTTAGCATCTTCAAAAGTAACTGTCTTAGAATATCGTACTTTCTGTGAAAGTGGTGTTTCCATATTGCTGTGCTAAGCTAAGGGCCGAAATGATGTTTAGTTACTATTCTTTTTGTGTAATTTCCTCCATGTGGATGCAGTTAAAAACGTGGGTTGATAAAGAAAAGCAGTACTAAGAACAGTAGTAGCAGTTGCTAAGAAAGTGTCAACCATGAGTAAGAGATACACAGGCAAGGCAGGCTGATTAAATGTGTTACTTATTAACATCTTCAACAAAGGTTGCCTTTGCAGTGTGGTATTTTATTTGAAGCATAGTTGAAAATCTGCTACCCTCTTGAAACCAATGTAATTTAGCTATAATTTCAGGGTAGAAAAGCAGTATCTTGCTATAGAGATATAGCAAGATGCATTCTTTTTTTTTTAACATCTTTATTGGCGTATAATTGCTTTACATTGTTGTGTTAGTTTCTGCTGTGTAACAAAGTGAATCAGCTATATATATACATATATCCCCATATCACCTCCGTCTTGCGTCTCCCCACCACCCTCCCTATCCCACCCCTCTAGGTGGAGACAAAGCACTGAGCTGATCTCTCTGTGCCGTGCGGCTGCTTCCCACTAGCTCTCTGTTTTACATTTGGTAGCGTATATATGTCCATGCCAGTCTCTCACTTCGTCCCAGCTTACCCTTCCCCCTCCCTGTGTCCTCAAGTCCATTCTCTGTGTCTTTATTCCTGTCCTGCCCCTAGGTTCTTCAGAACCTTTTTTGTTTTTTTTTTAGATTCCATATATAATGTGCTAGCATACGGTATTTGTTTTTCTCTTTCTGACTTACTTCACTCTGTAGGACAGACTCTAGGTCCATCCACCTCACTACAAATAACTCAATTTCATTTCTTTTTATGGCTGAGTAATATTCCATTGTATATATGTGCCACATCTTCTTTATCCATTCATCTGTCGATAGACACTTAGGAGCAAGATGCATTCCTTAAGTTCTTTTGAAATAGTCGTAGGAAACAGATACATAAAGTAGACACCGTCTAACTTGTTCAACTGTGTCAGTAATTCTAACTCTGAGAGTTTTTTCCCCTTGGCTTTAATTTAAATGAAATGACACTCCCTACTGGTTAGTTGTTAACTACCCCCTCTCCCCTGCCTCCTACTCCCAAACCAGATTTCAGGTATTGCCGTTTGTGTTACTTCCTCCTTTTAGAAACAGTTCACTCCTACTCCTGTCAGTGTTTGTTTATAGTTTCAGGAAGAGTTGAATAAATGATTCTTGCTAACTGAGACTGTATGATATGGTCTAATAGTTCAAATAACACCTACTGTACATCTTAGGAACTGGTTTTTGGTGTAATGAATTAAATGACCTTGAGTATAGCCTTTCTGAATTTTGTTTTCTATAAAATGTGGGGACAGGACTTCAATCTTTGATTTCACGGCTTACATTCTTTTGTTTCATGTTAGACATGTCAAAAGACATCTGTTACCTGTTATATGGGAACAGAATTTCATTTCATCTACCAAATAGCATACAAATGAGAAAATTATACTAAAAAATTATAAGAAAGTATTAACTTAAACAAGCCAAAGATGGGACTCCCCTGGTGCCACAGTGGTTGAGAATCTGCCTGCCAATGCAGGGGACATGGGTTCGAGCCCTGGTCTGGGAAGATCCCACATGCCGCGGAGCAGCTAAGCATGTGCGCCACACCTATTGAGCCTGCGCTCTAGAGCCTGCGAGCCACAACTACTGAGCCCACGCACCACAACCAAGAATAGCCCCCGCTTGCCACAACTAGGGAAAGCCCGCGTGCAGCAAGGAAGACCTAATGCAGCCACAAAATAAATAAATATATTTTTTAAAAAATAAGCCAAAGATAAGTAGCCTCTGATTTGTTATTGAGACAAATAACTTGTGATTATTATTACATCGTACTGTTGTTCTAACTCTAGATTTTTATAGTCTACTTTTCTGTCCACTCTCCTCTCACCACCTTTCTTTCCTCCTCATAAACCATTCCAATCTCTTTAAGTCCCAAAGAATCTTTCACGGACTAGGATGTGACTAGGTAAATAATTTGCCCTTTTAATCCACGTAAGGAAGTTCACTTAAGATGATCACTAAGGTGCTTTCCAACTTTGTAATTCTAAAATCTTGATACTAAATTTTGCTCTTATTATTCTGAGTTAATATCAAAAGGGATGTAACTAGGACAAAACATTCCAGACGATAGGGCTTTTGTTTGCAGAGTGAATTATACGCTTTCTCTTTTATTTTTTAATCACTTCTAAAACTTGGCCAAATTTTTTTTAGACAGAATCTAATGAAATCTTTGTAAGATTTACTATTGCTTGGCTTTGAGGGAAATAAAAAATTGGTAGGTGATTTAGCAGTATTTGCACTGGATGATTTCTAAATAGGAACATAATCAAAATTGTTGGTTAAGTGATTTGTCTGCCTTTTTTGAAAATTAATATTGTGCTAATCTATGCACACATAAATCTCATTGTGCAACCTAGTGAAGAAATGGTAATTTTTGCAGATTTGTATACTAAAGTTTGGTATCTAGCTTATCCAATAAACTTTATACTTTCTAGTGGCGAGTAAGAAAAGAAGCTATGATGGGTCTGGCTCAGCTTTATAAGAAATACTGTCTTCATGGTGAAGCAGGAAAGGAAGCTGCAGAGAAAGTCAGCTGGATAAAGGACAAACTTTTGCATATATATTATCAGAATAGCATCGATGACAAGTGAGTCTAATTTGTTGGTAAAATGGTTGAATATAAAAGTGCTTTTAATTTTTAAATATTTCTGTTTAATTTTTTCATAATAATTAGTTTCTCTAAGTTTAGAAACCACTTTCTACATATTTAGACATACCGTGTTTAAATAAGATTCCAGCCAAGACTGTGAGTTAGCATAATAATAGTGAAATATGCATGAGATTTGGACTCAGACCAGAGACCAAATATTCATTCTGCCCGTTATTAGATCTGTGCCCATGCACAGCTGATTTAACTTCTGTGTACTTGATTTTATCTAAAAAGGAGTAATAATAAGCCTTTCTTACAGAATTGTCTTATGGATTAAATAAAATAATGAATGTAATGACCCCTAGCTTACTGCCTGGCAGAGTAGCACTATTTAATAACTGTTAGTTATTTTTTCCTTTTTACAACACTGTAAGTACCAATAGAGGTATTACTGTATTTTTTTATTGAAGTATAAGTGACATACAGAATTACATTAAATTTCAAGTGTATGACATAATGATTCTATATTTGTATATATTGCCTAATGATCACCACAATGTCTTTAACATTCGTCCCCGTGCATGGTTAGGAAATTCTTCTCTTGAGATGAGAACTTATATTGTTTTCATTTTCTGAATATTACTTACAATTCTCTGTTGGATTATAGTAATGATTTCGGTTTTTGCAAAATACTTTGCAGTGTTTTATTGAGTTAGACTGACTACTTTGACATGATCGATTATGTATTTCATTGACTAATGAAGAGCCCTTAAATTTTCTTATTCCAGTGATGTTGCATAATAATTATAAGCTTAGCAAGAAGGATATTTTAATATTGGTGAGGAATTTAGAATGTGGAAAGGAGACAGATGTGCATAAGAAAAGCTGAATTTTCAGGAAGATGAAGAAAGAGCCCCCTGATTTTACTAAATGTGACAACATGGGAAAGGAGCCAAAATAATCAAAGGAAATTTTTTTTTTTGGAGAATTAATTATTCTTGAGATCATAGCTTTATGTGTAATGTTAAGTAATTTGCTGTAGCTCCAGACTGATGAAGAAAACAGGTAGAACAGCCTAGCACCCTGTGCTTAGGAATAATATATAACCCTTTTAGGACAAATGTTTCATACTGATAAAACATAAAGTCACAAATAGCAACAGTAGCTCTAAATTTTAAAATAGCCATACTTGCAAGGAAAAGCATTGATCACATACTGATCTTTTCCATTGTATTTTCACAGATAAGTTTCATCATTGGTGTGATATCTTTGCATGAGGTGGATAAAATATGAAATGGCTGTGGCGTCTAACAAATAGAATAATTTTGTTATTTGGGTTTTTTGTTTGTTTGCCTCGTAGACTGTTGGTAGAGAAAATCTTTGCTCAGTATCTTGTCCCCCACAACCTGGAAACAGAAGAGAGAATGAAATGCTTGTATTATTTATATGCTAGTTTGGATCCAAATGCTGTCAAGTGAGTTACTTTTTAAATGATTGGAGTATTTCTTGAAGATTTTATAAAATTACTTCATCTTATTTAATTAATTGTTGTTGATAGGGTTGTTGCTTCTTCTGGTTGAATCAAGAACCTCAGATAAGTATTTATAGAGGAAATTTTTATTATATAAGTCCAGTTAAGTTAAAAGCAAAAATATTCCTATATGCATAGGCATATTTGGCAACTGAGCCAGTAATATGGTTTCAGGGATTCAAAGAAGTCCCCGTGTCAAAATTATCTTTTGGTCACCTGTTGGCTGAGATCTGAATCATACTACTGGAGCTTTACCATACTAAGCCTAAGAGCTAAGAACTGGTTCTTTGTCAGGAGAGCGTGTCCAGATCACTTCTATGTAGAATAACCATGTGATTGATTGTCCAAACTGAGATATTTTTGAGATTGAAAGGAGGCACTAGTAATAATTTTGTTCAGACAACTGGCATAAACTTTAACTATCCCAGGCTACCTAGGATGTGTGGACATTCCACTTTAATAAAGCTTTTAAAAAACGAAATAACTCCTGTCATTGAGAATTCTGATTTTTCTGAATAAGAACCTCAGCTGTTCCATTTACATATATATATATATTGCCTTTAATTTCTTATAATTTCAAATTTACAGAAAAGTTGTGAGAATAAAACAAAGCTTCGTGATATACTCTTTAGCCAGATTCATAATTTTTGACCATTTGCTTTTTATCATTTGCCATTTGCACATACTTTATATATGTATTTTCTTCTGATCCATTGATAGTAATTTGCAGACATTGGATCCCTTCACCTCTAATACTTCAGTGTGTATTCCCTAAGAACAAGGATACTCTTTTATATAACTAGAGTGCCTTTATGAAAATCAGGAGATTTAACATTTTAAAATATTGTCTAATCCAGTGTGTATTCAGATTTCTTCAATTGTCAAATAATGTCCTTTTTGGATGTTTTTTTCCCTTTCTAGGATTACACATTGCATGTTTAATTATCATGTCTCTAGTCTTTTTTAATTTGGAACCATTCCTCAGTCTGTCTTTGTCTTTTATGACTTTGACATTTTCCAGAAGAGTATTGCCTAGGCCAGTTATTTTGTAGAATGTTCTCTCAGTTGGGATTCACCCAGTGTTTCCTCATCATTGGATCAAGATTATGCATTTTCAGCAGAAAGTCCACAGAGTAATGTATCCTTGGTGCATCCTATTAGGAGACATTAGCCATCATTTTAAAAAAGGATTTGAAAGTGGTTTATAATGTTCACTGTAGGTAGTAAACCCCGGCCTAAGGTCTTGATCTCTGTTTATATTTCAAAATATTTGACAAAGAGTACTCAGAGATAGACTAACTTCCCAGAGGTCTTTTGGGCACCGGAAATTACAGAGTGGGTTTGTGAGAGAAGAAAATCTGCTTTCGTGGAGAGAAAAGAGTCTAGAATAAAGAAACTCAGTTTAATTTAGCATTTTGAATCCACATCATTTCTAAGAAATTCATTTTTTGAAATAGTCTACACTGCTTCATGCGTACCCCCTTAGCCTGGCATAAAAAGGCCTTCATGATCTGATCCTTTTCTATTGTATGTTCCAGCTTCCTTATGCTCCCCCAATCACATTCTGTGCTCCAAGCCTATAAATTTTTTTTCACTTTCCTGTATGTGCCATGGGCTTTGATGACATTTTATCTCTCTTTGTAGCAGAACATTCTGGCTTCCTCTGCTTAGACTGTCTCAGTTCCTTCAGTTTACCTGGCATGATCCTGTTCATCCTTAGAAACTTCTCAAATATTTTCTCTCATAAGAAGCCTTATATTAAGTAATTTAAACTAAACTGTTAATCCTAATAAGTAAATTTTCTGGTGCTTAAAATTTTAGGTAGATGTAGAAGAATGGTGTAAGAGAAGTAGTAAGGTTGAGTAGTTACCAGTATTGTTTTATTATGTATTTTTTTTCATATTTTTAACTATTTACAGGGCTCTCAATGAAATGTGGAAGTGTCAGAACATGCTTAGAAGTCATGTACGAGAACTATTGGATTTGCACAAGCAGCCTACGGTAGGTTCATGGTGTTTTATTTAAATTCAGTTTTAGTCATTGTTCATTTTTCTATAGTCATATATAATGAAGCAAGCAAAAAGTATTTCACGTGTTTTGTTTTCCACATGTCAGTTAAACAATTTCTGTGGTTATCCAAGCTAAATTTGCATTTCACATGAATATAACAAAATTTTATTTTCCAGCATGAGCAAAGAAATGGTGTTTTCCAACTTATCAAGTATTTAGACACTAAGAAGTTATAGTTTATCAATTATCAAATCATTAGAATTAAACCTTAATATAAAATTAGAAGTCATAAATGTTTTTTGCTCTGTGATTTGGTCCTTTATTATAGAGTCAGTATCAAATCAGGTATCAATCCTTTGAATATGCCAAAGTCAAATTAACAAAGAAATACTGCCCAACATTTTCTGGAAGGTGGATAAAAGAAATTTGAATAATCTCTTAATATATTTCTAAACATATTTGCTAGAATAGGTGTTCTTAACCAGGGAACCATACACAGAGACCCCTCAGTGGCCCAAGCAAGGGTTGTCGAACTTTTTTTTGTAAATGACCAGATAGTAAAAATTTAGGCTTTGCCAGCCATACAGTCTCCATGACTGCTTAACTCTGCCTTTGTGGTGCAGAAACAGTCAGAGATACAAATGAATGGGTATGACCGTGATCCAACAAAACTTTAACAAAAGCGGGTGGTTCATGGGACCATGCAGATTCAATAATAAAATAATACTCTTGTTGTAATGGAGGAAAGGGCAGTAGGAGGGGAGGTGATATATTAAGTAATGGGCCACAAAATAGCTGATAGAACTCTATTCAGAAAGAAAATTTTTCTGCTCTCCACATTTTTATTTAATTTTCTTTGGTGTATGGTTTCACAGTAATTTTGATATGATAATTGTTTTCATTATCTTCTCTGTTCAGTCTCCTGGCAAGATAACTTTCCTATGAAAGCTATATACTCTTAAAAATTTTTAAATAACTTCCTGCTGGCATCTCCTTTCATTCTATTTGTGCTAACTTAATAGTTGTGGGTACTTCATAGTTCTTTGTCATCAACATAGGGTGTAGATATGGTAAGCCATTTGCTAGTGGGTATATTGTGATGGATTTTTTTTTAACTTAAAAAAATGTACAATACTGAGTATATTTTTCTTACCAAAATTTGGTAGCACATGTGACAGCTTTTGTTTTTGTTTTAAATTTCAGTCTGAGGCTAACTGTTCTGCCATGTTTGGAAAACTGATGACCATAGCAAGTGAGTATGTTTATTCACTCCGTAGGTATATAGTAGACATCAAATAATTTACCCAGGGGGACTATCAATTTAATACTAAGTAAGAAAAAGTAATCCTTTTCTTACTAATTTTATTTCTAAGAGCCAGATTGACTGATTATCTTTTGATGCCTCAGCAGTATTTTTTAAGACAGCTTGCTTTTAGTTTAGTGGTTTTTCTTTTGTAGTATTGATTCTCTTTGAATTTTATAGAGAATTTGCCTGACCCTGGGAAAGCACAAGATTTTGTGAAGAAATTTAACCAAGTCCTTGGTGATGATGAAAAACTGCGGTCTCAGTTGGAGTTGTTAATCAGTCCAACCTGTTCGTGCAAACAGGCAGATGTTTGTGTGGTTAGTAAATTATACTTTTATATTTGTTCTCCTAGCTTTGCTTATAGAAACTTACATTTCATTAAAGCCTTCTTTACATAGATTATTTTATTTGTGTGAGTTTAACAATACTGTGAGCTCTGAATTACCTAGGAGTATATCTGTGGTCAATTTAGTTCTCTTTACTTACCACTCGTCAGCCAAATTCCAGGAAAAACACTAGAGAACTAAGCCAGGGAGATTGATCCTAGGAATTGAGCAAGATAAAATGCTTTGTATTTAGTAGACATTCATTAGGTAAATTAAATGCTTTTGTGTGTTGTGTGTGTATTTTCTTCTCCCATGTATTAGTAGGTAAATCAACAATAGTTACATTGGCATATACGCATTTATAGATAAAGTAATTCCTATTTAGGCTTTTGTCTTCATTCTATTCTTAGACTCTTTATTTTATAGAGAAAACCAATTGTTGACAATATCAGGAAGGAAAAATTCATCCATTCATTTATTTAGCATTTTATGAGACCGTTTCTGTTTAATTTCATATTTACCATTTACTACCAGTGAGACCTTTAGTAAGTTCAGTATTTTTGAGACTCATTTTTCTCATCTCTACATGTTAACAACCTCACAGGATTATTAAAACGAGATAGATACAGATATCCTATATAGATATAGATACATGGCCCTACACTGCCCTTTAGGATTTAAATAAATTGCATTTCTATAGTATTACACATATATGACAAACACTGTGCTTGCGACCAGGCTTACAGAGATGAATAAGAGAAAGAAAATCATTTCAGTTATTTATGTCTAACTTTGTTCTAGAAAGATAATTATTTAAATATGTGATAAGGGATAAGGACTATAATAGATGTATATACAAAGTCATCTGGGAACGTGGAGTATGTATTTTTTTCAGTCTAGTAGGGATATAGGGTCTCTAAGTGGATCTTAAAAGAGGAGTCGGGTTTCCCTGGTGGCACAGTGGTTGAGAGTCCGCCTGCCGATGCAGGGGACACGGTTTGTGCCCCGGTCCGGGAAGATCCCACGTGCCGCGGAGCGGCTGGGCCCGTGAGCCATGGCCGCTGAGCCTGTGCGTCCGGAGCCTGTGCTTCGCAACGGAAGAGGCCACAACAGTGAGACGCCCGCGTACTGCAAAAAAAAAAAAAAAAAAAAAAGGCGTAATCAGGAACAGGTGGGAGGAAGCCAGTTTAGGGAAGGAAGCAGTGGACTCTTCCACTGGGCCTAGGGATGTGCTTGTGCCAGGTGCCCAGAATACTTCACTCTTTGCACTTCTGAACAGGATGGTTTGCTGAGAACATTTAAAGGTTTCATTTACTTCTTCGGCATTTAGAATTCTAGTTCCAGAATACTGTATTCTGCCGGGCATCTACTAATATAATTGATCATAGAATGAAATAGCTTGAAAAAAATGCAGAGAGAATTGGTTTAACCACTTCATTTTACAGGTAGGGATTGAATTTTAAAGAGATGAAGTTTCTCATCCAGTGTTTCACAGCTGGTTATAGTGGCTGTGCTGCAAGTAGAGTCCAGATCTCACAGACCCTCAATAGTGCTCTTTCTATACATTTCATCATTGTTTGCAAGAACCAGTACAGACTGAGTACTGCTCAAGAAATGTGGACCTTGAGAATGAACAATCAAGTGGTATTTTTTGGTCTGAGAAAAATAAGACTTGAGCTTGAGTTTGAGAAATGGTACTAACATGAATTCCTACTATTTGTCAGAACAGAAATATCTAAGAGTTACCAAATCCAAAATGTATATGTAAAACAGATGTTGTAAGGAAAACATCTCAGGATGAATTGATTGTAGGAAGCAGGAAGGTGGAGATGAGGACTGGACTTGCACTGGAAAGAGCATGGTAATGACACCTTTTTGGAGGGGAGGTTATTCTGAGGATATTTAAGAAATGGGCCACCAAATGGCTAAAAGAACTCTGTTCCAGAGGGGAAAATTTCTACTCTTCGTATTTTTTAGTTCATTTTCTTTGGTAAATGGTTTCACAGTAATTTCTCTCTTAGCTTACATTAGCATTGTGTATTCTGAGCACATTATTTAACTTTACCTCTATGTTCTCATGTGTAAAGTAGGATTTGTAATACCCTTTAAATGCTCAGGAAAACAACCACCGTTAGAATAGTTTTGCTGTTTCCCAGAACATCTGTATCATTTTGTCCTTCTCCGCAAAGGCTATTGTTATTAGTTATACATATCCTTTAATATCCACATTCCTTTTTTCCTCAGTAACAGTTAGTAGGAGTGGAGATCTGATATTTTTTCCCCTTTTGTTTCAATCCCATTCCTAAAAAATTTTAGCGAAAGTACTTCGAGCGAGGAATATGAATAGACACATACCGTAGATTAATGCGAGTATACATGATGGTATAGTGAGAGGGTGAGCAATGGTATTGAAATACGTGCTGTATAGATTTGCTTTCTCTTTGGACTTCAGGTTTTGAGTTTCCACACCTTGGTTCTAGTGGAGGACCACTTATTTGCCATAGCTTCAGCTCTGCTTGCTATTTTATCCTCTAGCATGTTCCTATGACCATGGTTCCCAAATTTTAAGATTTTCCAGGAATATTGTTGATTCAGCATTTGAGACAGTCCTAGGTTTGAATTTCAGCATTTACTACCAATTTGACCTTTAATAAGTTACTCAGCATTTCTGAGCCTCATATTCTTCACCTATAAATATTATCAACCTCATTGGATTGTTGAATGAATAAGATAAAATTAAAATTTATGTACGGCCTACTAGAGGGCCCCTTGCACTGCCCTATAGGATGTAAATAGATAGTAATTCTTATGATGTTACATATACATGACAAACACTAAGAATTATTAAAATAGGTCTAGCGTGGGGTCCTGAATCTCCATCTTTTAGCAAAGTCTCAAAGTGATTCTGATGAGTAGTTCACGGACTATACTTTAAAGAAAAACCTTCCTTGCGGGATTATTTGGATATGCATTGTGTCTTCAGAAGTCCAAAGTATATTTTGTCCTTTGGTCAAGCCTACACCATTATAATTCATTACATAATTTAGTAAATTGTATTATACATGCTCTCTCACCGAAGTTGCTGTTTAGGTGACAGAGGCAGGCAAATATTTCAATAGAGAATACAGTGTGTTAAATATTCTGATAGAATCATGCGCTTCATCCCAGGCAGGGGTGGAAATGGGAATAGCTTGTTCTAGAATAAGTCATTCCTGAGTTGAATCTTAAAGGATGAGTAGGAATTAGACCAGTATATGAAGAATGACTGCTTTATTTCTAGTTGGGATGACTGGATATCAGAGGAGATACTTTAGGGATAGGAGAAGATAATGATGTATATGTAGCCTCCAGCAGTTATATTTAGAAATCTGAGATTGAGGCCTTGTTGGTATGTATTAGCATAGTTATATCTCCTGGAGGAGGTCGAGAAGAAAAAAACAAAAGGAGAGAGAGATGCTAACTTACGCTATTTAACAGTCATAGAATGCTTCCTGTTTTCTTTTAATATAATTTTTGTTTGTTTTTTTGGCCGCGTTGGGTCTTCGTTGCTGCACACGGGCTCTCTCTAGTTGCGGCGAGCAGGGGCTACTCTTCGTTGCAGTGCGCGGGCTTCTCATTGTGGTGGCTTCTCTTGTTGTGGAGCACGGGCTCTAGGTGTGTAGGCTGCAGTAGTTGGAGCACGCGGGCTCAGTAGTCGTGGCACACGGGCCCTAGAGTGTGCGGGCTTCAGTAGTTGCGGCACGCGGGCTTGGTAATTGTGGCTCACGGGCTTAGTTGCTTCGTGGCATGTGGAATCTTCCTGGACCAGGGATCGAACCAGTGTCCCCTGTATTGGCAGGTGGATTCTTAACCGCTGTGCCACCAAATCATGCCTATGTAATGAAGCCTCCATAAAACCCCAAAAGGACACAGTTCAGAGAGCTTCTGGTTTAGTGAACATGTAGAGATTTGCAGAGAGTAGCAAGCGAATAGAGAGCATGGAAGCTCGTCCTTTCCTTGTCCTATGCATTTCTTCCATCTGGCTGTTCCTGAGTTATATACTTTTATAATAAACCAGTGATCTAGCAGTAGTAAGAAAATGTTTCTCTGAGTTCTGTGAGCCAGTCTAGCAAATTAATTGAGCCCAAGGAAGGGATGGGGGTTGTGGGAACCTCTGATTTATAGTCATTTGGTTAGAGGTACAGGTAAACCTGGGCTTGCTACTGGCATCTGAAGTGGGAGAGTTGGGCGGGTGAGGGGTAGAGATTGAATTTTAGTATGCTCTGCTTGTGTGCAGAGAATTGCTTGTTGGTGGCGGGGGAACACCCCCCCCCCCCCGCCCCTGTTCACCATGTTGGAATTGGGCCCAGGAATCCAAAAGAATAGGTCACTAACATGAAAGTTAAACCTTTGGAAATTATTTCTTGTGAGAGATGTGTTTTATCTAGTTTACTGATTCCAGCTACAGAAAAATATTGATAATCCAAATCCTTTCAGGAATCTTTTTTTTTTTTAATGCAGAAGCCTTTGTTTTTTAATTTATTTGGCTGCACTGCTGGCACATGGGATCTTTGTTGCTGCATGCGGTATCTTCATTGCAGCATGTGGGATCTTCTTTTTTTTTTAGTTGTGACATGCGGGATCTCTTAGTTGCGGCATATGGGATCTGGCCAGGGATCGAACCCGGGCTCCCTGCATTGGGAGCATGGAGTCTTAACCACTGGACCACCAGGGAAGTCCGTCAGGAATCATTTTTATTAGCTAGGAAAGCAGTAAATTATACAAGAGGAAATACCGTGTATGTGAAAGAATACTTTCTTTTTTAACTTTTTAAATTTTTTTAATTTTAAAAAAAATTATTTATTTTTGACTGTGTTGGGTGTTCATTGCTGCATGCAGGCTTTCTCTAGTTGTGGCACACGGGGGCTACGCTTCGTTGCAGTGTGTGGGCTTCTCATTGCAGTGGCTTCTCTTTGTTGTGGAGCATGGGCTCTAGGCACGTGGGCTTCAGTAGTTGTGGCACGTGGGCTCAGTAGTTGTGGCACACAGGCTTAGTTGCTCTGCAGCATGTGGGATCTTCCCGGACCAGGGATTGAACCAGTGTCCCCAGCATTGACAGGTAGATTCTTAACCACTGCACCACCAGGGAAGTCCACTTTTTTTTTTTTTAAACAAATATGTATTTCTTATTGTCAGAATGAGAAAGCAGATATGTATGAAAAAGAAAGGAGATATATAGATGCAGCATTTTTTAAAGCTTTAAAAATTTTTTTGTAATAACAAATTAGTAAATTATAAACTGCTTGAGAATAGGGGCTATTTCCTTATTTCTTTGATATACCTTAAGAGTGCTTAAGTATTCTAAACAACTTATGTAATTGTAACTAGTAACTGTGTAACTAGTAAATATCAATCTGCAGTGATAGCATAGATTTGATCAGAAATTTCTGAAGCATTGTCAGGAATATAGAAAGAATTAATTTTCTTACTCTTTCTGCCGTCATTTCCTAAAAGGGTTACATATGGTATATGTTTCTGTTTGTGTATTAGAAGTATGTGTGAGTACCCCTTTTTTTTTCTGGAGTGTGTAAAGAAAACAAGGAAACTGTTTATTTGTTGCTGCTTACTTGCCACATACTAATTTGGCTTGTTGCTTATCCCCAGTATCACTTATGATTATGACATATATTATTTTAAAATAATTGTTATAAGAGATTACCTAAATATTACATACATAAAATATGGTTTGAAAGACTACTTAAATGTAAGATTGTTACATGGGAATACAAAAATGTCAGGTTTTTAAAACTGTGCCTTAATATTATTATTTACATGCATTGGTGTATTTTATATAGTGCTATTACTGTGCTTAAATGTGATTTATTCTTTTTCCTGTTAGCATTTCCTTTATTTTTCTTATGCTTATATATGTATTACTGTAACTCTTTCCTAATGCCTAGTTTTTACATTTTTTAGTACTGACGATATAGTTTGCCTAGCAATTTTCCAGTGGCATATTTGTTGTTAGACAATCACTTGACTTTATCTTATGTTAAAGCAACTATATTTTATACGAAGTCGGGGAAAATCGCCTCTTTGGGAGACCTGCACAAAATAAGTCTGATTTCAAAAGATAGTAGAGGGGCTTCCCTGGTGGCACAGTGGTTGAGAGTCCGCCTGCCGATGCAGGGGACACAGGTTCGTGCCCCGGTCCGGGAAGATCCCACATGCCGCGGAGCAGCTGGGCCCGTGAGCCATGGCCGCTGAGCCTGTGCTCCGCAACGGGAGAGGCCACAACAGTGAGAGGCCCGCGTACAGCAAAAAAAAAAAAAAAAAGTAGAGTATTTAAGTTGATTTTAAATGTGTATCTGTGGTTTAGAGCAAAGTATATAAGGCCTAAGCACTCCCTAAAATATTTTTATTTTCTCAAATGCTGAAATTTTGCTTGATTAATTACAGCTTGCAAAATAAATCAAGCATCTCCTCGTGACTAATAAATTTTCTTCAGAATCTCAGTCCTTTGGATTTACACTCTAATAACAAATATGGGTGGTATCTAATTTAATGTGACCTTTATAGTTAATTTGTGTCAAGATGTTACTGAAACTACAATAGAAATATTTTTCCTTTCTCCTTTATCCCCTTGGACAAATATCCTTAAAAATTTTTTTTACAAAAAATTAATAGAGTGACTATCATTTGTTATTGCTTTATAGTTCAGAAAGCACTTATAATATGCTTTATCTTGTCAGCTAACATTTTTCACCTATTCATCAGAGATAGTCAATTAAAAGCCTTGTTATTAAAGTAAATTTCTTACCCCAGTGCCCAGCACATTGTAAATTTAACCTTGTCTTTGGAGAACTCAGTCTTTACAAACATTAAGTCCTTATATTCTTTAGAAAGTTCCAGCAGTAATATCTTTTCTTTGTAGGAGCTCTTTGATGTAATGCCACCGTCTTTGAACTCAACTGTGTTCTTCCAGAGCTGAAAAACTTTATACACTTACAAGTCTTCCCCTCTTTAAAAAAAAAAAAAGCAAATTGTTGACTGAAATAAAAGTATTTTTTCAAACTATGAAATAAACCAATGAAACCCATGAAAGTATAAATTGTTTTAATTTTTTCAAAAGTAGAGCATTAAAAAGATTGTTTACAAGGTATTAATTTTATGGGAGAAATATGAGACAAAGGGCATAAATCATACCTTGTCACCCCCTTTCTTTTCTCTACAGTCCAGGTTTTCTAGTGATTGCCTAATGAGTATATCATTTTAGTCAGGCTGTAAAGCAGGAAAAGGGCTTTTTTACGCCTGATGGTTTTGAATCTTTAAATGCTTTTGTTGCCTGTGATCATTTTTATTTTG
This sequence comes from Delphinus delphis, assembly GCF_949987515.2. Taxonomy (NCBI): domain Eukaryota; kingdom Metazoa; phylum Chordata; class Mammalia; order Artiodactyla; family Delphinidae; genus Delphinus; species Delphinus delphis. Next base: position 75,303,160 of record NC_082687.1, read on the forward strand.
AAAAACATGAAAGAGGATGATACTTACCGTAAAAACTCTTTTCCTTTTTATAGAGAGAAATAGCCCGGAAACTTGCAAATCCTAAGCAGCCAACAAATCCTTTTCTAGAAATGGTCAAATTTCTGTTGGAAAGAATTGCACCTGTGCACATTGATTCAGAAGCCATCAGGTAAGCTAGGAAATATATTCACTCATAAATAGAATATAATCTGAAACTACAGTATTGTAAGTTTAAATTCTGGGTCCCCAAGGAGACCTAAAAAGGTTTCCTGTACAGCTTTTTAAAGGCAGAAGCATATATCATTGAAGTTGAAAGAAGGACCAAAGTTCATTTTTTGATCTTTGGTTTGCTTCACTGTTGATTTTTTTAAGAGTTCTTGTGTTTATTTTTAGCTTGTATGTGCTCATTAAAGAAAACCTGGAACATGAGAAGGAAGAAAATTTTACATCTATAGGCTATCATCAGCCTTTGAGTTTTCTTAACAGTTTTCATGGCCACATAGTGTTCTTTAGTGTGTATTATATTACTGTTCACTTGAGATATGTGAAAAACAGAATAATAGTTTGAAGGTAGCACAAGATTGCCACTGGACTAATCTGCTTTCTAAACACGTGTATTACTTACCAGTTTTTTGGCCCTACTTTATCTGAGTTTTTAATTTATTTTTAACTTTAATATGAGTATAACATCTTGTTATATGAATGTGAAAATTAGTGATAATATGCAAAAAGTAAGCAGACTAGCATAATAGACATTGACAGCTATTGTTTTTAATTAACTGTTCCCATAATTTCATGCATTTCACTTGTTTCTAATGATTTTCTGTTGTAAACTTCTGAGAATGCTTTTCCCTTGCACTAACCATTTTTCCAGTAGATTATCTACATATCTTTTTATGTTGGGTAACTAAATAGCATTTATTGATTCTCTTTTCTTTGGATTAGGAGACCTGGTTCTAGCTGTTAGTTATTTTATCTTATGTGAATCACTGCTTTGGTTGTATTGAAATTCCAATTGTATTAGTTTGCTAGGGCTGCCATAACAAAAGACCACAGACTGTGACTTAAACAACAGAAATTTATTTTCTTATATTCTGGAGGCTAGCAGTCCAAGATTCAAGGTATCAGCGAGTTTGATTTCTTGTGAAGCCTCACTCCATGGGATGCAGAGATAACTCTTTGCTTTCCTCACATGTCTGTCTCCTAACCTCCTCTTCACATAAGGACACCAATCATTTGGGATTATGCCCCACCCATTTGACCTCAGTTTACCTTAATTATCTCTTTAAAGGCTCTATTTCCAAGTACAGTCACATCCTGAGGTGTACTGGAGGTTAGGACTTAAACACAATGAATTTGGGGGTACACAATTAAGCTCGTAATGGTGATGTTTGTAGGGGTTTTTTTGTGGAGCTTTCTTGTTTTTTTAAGCTAAGATCTCCTTATCTTTTAATTTCCTTATTTGCAAGTAAGAAAGCTAAGGTTCTGAGAGAGACCAGGTAGTTTTTTTACAGCTGGGTAATAGCAAAAACCATAACTTAAACTGAGATTTATTATTTTCAGTGTCAGTGTCCTTTGCTCTATACCGTTTGGTTTTAATGGGGTAAATCAAGGAAATGGTAGGCACTCTTTCCTTTGCATATTGATTTTGAAAGAGACATATAATTGGCATCAGGAAGCCTTTGGTATTTGTCTCCATGAGGCCTCACAGAGTTTCATTACTTTACTAAATTATAATAAGCTAGTGTTTGATCTCCAGTCTTAAAAGACCAAAAACTCAGTTTTTTCAGTAGTGTCATGATTGTTTGGGCTCAGAAAAACCAACTAACTTATGGTTAGGATGTCTAAGGGACTAATTTTATGCAAAATTCCAATTTATTAATTTTACTGAGAAATATATGTCATATAAGATTCCTTCCATGTAACCAAATTTTCATGGAATATAAATTGCAAACAAAGGGTTTATTTATTCATTAAACATACCTTTAGAGGAGTGATTTTTAAAGTACATCGGGCAATTGGGGAAGGAGAGTTACCTAACCTGAATTGTGTGAAATGTATTTGTTATTAGAAAAGGCTCCTGAAATAGATGGCACATAATATGGGTAGTGAATGATCAGTAGGAATTATAGAGATCAGCCAGGTGAAGATTGCAGAAGAGCAGACCAGGCCACTAGCCCTGTGTCATTGAGCAGGTTATTTAAATTACTCATCTTTAAGATAAGAACAATAATAATTACTAAGTGAAGTTTTTGAGAGGCTTAAATAACATATACGTATGTAGAACACTTAGCATAATGCCTCACACATAGTTAAGTGCTAAATGAATGTTAATAGCTATTCTAGGAAGAAAAATAGCAGACACAAAAGAACAAAGGCAAAAGGAATCAAGAATTATTTAGAAAATTGCATATACTTCAGCCATAATGAAGGATTTGGGAAGGAAGCATTGAGAATAGTAGAAAATCATTCTAAGTATAACTTTTTAAAATATATTTATTTATTTTAGTGTATTTCCCCCAGACTTATGTACATACAAATACACATATGCATGCTACAGTTAGTTATTGGTCTGTAGATAGTGGTTGAAAATGAAGTAGTGATTGTAATAATGATTGAAACCTGGGGGGAGGGTAAAATTTAGAAAGAGAAAGGTTGAGGACTGAATCCTGAGGAATATTAACAATTAAAAGGCTGGCAGAAGAAAAGGAATTTATTAAATTAAAAGATGTTTTTTAAGAAGGCATGGTCAAAAGAGATCAGGGGTCAGATACTGCCCAGATTTAAATAGTAAATTCAAATATCCACTGAATTTAGAAAATAGAAAACCACTACAATGCCCGGAATAGTTTCTTTGGGTTAGCAAGGACAAATCCAGATTACTATGGATTGAGAAGGGCATAGGATAGTCCTTCCACACCACATCATGGTACACAAAGAAAATTACAGTATTTGAGCAGAGAAAACTGCTCAAGTCTAGAGGTGACTGGCCTAGCTGAGTAGGAGCCCACTAGATACCACTTGGCCATCTTGAGGTCTGAGAAAATCAAAGGGATATATACCATATCACCCTTCTAAACTGCTATAGGAGATAAATTGGGATTTGGGGACAGCTAGTATAGACAGTTTAGCTATAAAAAGTAAAGGAGAAAAATGAGTTGATGGAAAGAGAGTAAGGTTGAAGAAGGGTCTTTTCTTGTTTTTAATGAAGGGATTTTGAATATTTGAATACCTTTAAAAGGTGCTAAAAGGAAAGAAGAGAGGTTGAAGATGGGGTAAGGGGAATAGAACTAGGATAGAGCACCATCCCTAAAGAAATGGAACAGGAAGAAGAAAATCTTCCCCTATGGCATTAAAGGAGGTTAGAAAATAGGATATGGAAAATTACAGTTTTCACTCAAAGCCTCCATTGTTCTCCTTTATGTCAACAGTGAGGTAGTCTGCTCAGTGGAAGGATTTAAAAATTAGACCTGAGTTAGAATGGTAAAGATTTTTAACAGTTGTTATATAGGATAGGAGAGAAACGGACACATGGATAATTTCCCAAGCAGTTTTGAACATGCATTTGGATTGGTGATGATCTTTTGCTTCATCATACTCTGTGAAGTATATGGAGTGTATATTATTTATCTAATTTAGAAATGAGGAAGAATACTTTCACAAGAGGAAGGACTATAGTTCTGGCTTCAAGATTTGGGTCTGTCTCACCCAAATAGCTTTTTGACTCATAAGGGTGATCCCACCCACATTGTAATGAAAACAGAGATTATGCCTGTCTTGTTTTGCACTGTATTTCCAGGATAGACCCTAAGACTTCACACACAGTAGGTAGTCAATAAATACTTATTAAATAAATGCATGCACGGACTCTATTATGAGTAGTCAGATACATTTGTAAATTTTATCAAACACATTTGTAATCGTGTTAATAAATTCATGCGTTTTACGGGATTTCCTTCTAATAGAAAGCTTAATTCAGAATATTTTTCTCAAATTGGAAATAATTTTTTTTAAATGTATAATGTCAGAGGTAACCATTCTAAAACAAAATAACAGGGTGAGCAAGATTTTAGATGGGACATAAAGAGTACAAACAATGAGAGAAAAATTAATTATTTTTTTCCTCTCTGCAAGGCATCATTAAGAAAAAGAAAAGTCAAGCCACAGACGGGGAGATAAGACAAACAAACCAATTTTAAAATGGCCCAAAAAATTGAACACATACTTTATCAAATAAAACATACAAATAGTAAATAAGCACAAGAAAAGACAATCAACATTATTACTCATTGGGGAAATGCAAATTCAAATTAGAGTGAGAAGTACCACTACACACCCACTAGAATGGCTAAAATTAAAGATACTGTCTATACAAAGTATTGGTGAGTATGTAGACTTACCTAATCATGTGTTGGTGATATTTAAAGTAGTTTGTTGTACATTAAATGTACATACCATTACCTTACGACTCAGGAATCCCAATGGGGCAGACATTTGCCTATAAGAAAAGAAAACATCATAAAAAAAAAAAGAAAACATACTTCCCATAAAGACCTATACTTAACTGCTTTTAGCAGCTTTACTTATGTCTTTAATAGAAATACCCAGAAGTCCATCAGTTGGTAATTGGATAAACATAACTGTGGAATATACATACAACGAAATACTTCTCAGCAACAAAGAGGAACGAACCACTGATTTCTATGCAACAACATGGAGGAGTCTCAAAAGTATTATGTCACATAAAAGTTTTCAGACACAAAATATGTAAAACTTTAGAAAAGGTAAAATTATATTGACAGAAAGCAGATCAGTTATTGCCAGGATAGGAAAAGGGAATTGACCACAGAAGAGGCATAAGGCAGGTTTTTGTGGAGATGGCAATGTTTTATGTATGTATCTCCACAATGATTCACCACTTTATACCCACTAGATGGCTGTGATCAAAAAGATGAGTTGGTGAGGATATAGAAAAATTGGAACCCTCATGTATTGCTAGTGGGAATGTAAAGTGGTGGAGCTGCTTGTGAAAACAGTTTGACAGTTCCTCCAATACTTAAGCGTAGAGTTACCATATGACCTTGCAATTCCACTCCTAAATATATGCCCATACAAAATCTGTATATAAATGTTTATAGCAATGTTATTCATAATAGCCAAAAAATAGAATGTCCCAAATGGACCATCAACTGATGAATGGATAAATAAAATGTCTTATGTGCAGACATTGGAACATTATCCAGAATTAAAATGAATGAAGTACTGATACATACTACAACAAGGATGAACCTGAAGAGCAGTATGCTAAATGAAAGGAGTCACTCACAGAGACCATATATTACATGGGTCCATTTATGTGAAATATTTAGAATAGGCAAATGTGTATAGCAACAGAAAGTAGATTAGTAGATGCCTGGGGCTGAAGGAGGTGGAGGTGAATAAGGAGTGACTCCTAATGGGGAAGAGGTTTGTGTTGGGGTAGGGTGAAAGCTAAATTTGTTGAATATTTGCCTGTACTAGGCCATTTGCTGTAATAATTTAATATCCTCAAAGTTTAATATCCTTCTTCAGTTTACTGATGAAGAATTGAAGTTTCAAAAACAAAGGTCATGTTTTGTTTTTACTTAAAATAGTATCATGTTGACCAGGCAATATTCCATTTTGTGGTGGTTAGGTATATTTGAAAACTGATTCAATAATGTTGGACAATTAAATAGTTTTTAATTGATCAATGTTTATGGATATATTTAGCACGATGCTTCTCATGAATTGTTATAAATTTCTTTGTTATAAATCTCTAGGAATGGAATTACCGATTCAGTGTTAATTATAAGTGATTAATGCCTTTGTCCATGTGAGTGTTTGCTATGTTTTTTTGCTTTGAGTGCATTGTCATTTGTCCATTTAGCAACTGCCATCTTTACTGTTTTTCTTAAAATTGCAAATGATCTCTATATATGGGTATGAATATTACATTGCTTATACTTATAAAAATATATTTCCAGTACATGTGTCATTTAATTTTAGTTTTGTTGTTTTTCAGTAGAATTACTCTTATTATACATGGGTGGGGCAGATAAACTAAAAATAAGCTCTGTTGTTATGTAGAGAGCAAAATTTAAAGTCACAAAATAACTTTTTCTTCCAGAAGATATTTGAAGTTGTTGTTTAGATTCTGTGTATGTCTGCTACAATGTAATTAGGATATAGTTACTAATATAGTAGTGTTACTAATTTAGATTTTCTTACTTTAATAGTGCACTGGTAAAACTAATGAATAAATCAATAGAGGGGACAGCAGATGATGAAGAGGAGGGTGTAAGTCCAGATACAGCTATTCGTTCAGGACTTGAACTTCTTAAGGTATTTTTGAAACAGTTTGTCTTTTCTGCAGTCATAATTTGAATCCCCTTAAGGATATGCAGGAGTCAGGCTTTATTTCATTGGAAACTATTCAAAAGATTAAAATTTGTAATAGAAATCATATTTTATAAAAATAACACATTTTCTACATTATAATAATATAATTATTTTACATTATAAAATAATAGTTTTATGGGTTTTGCTGTTCCGTACATCACTTGCGTGCCTGCTATGCTTGTAACAGTATGTGCTAAATAATCTAGTCTTATCTTTCAAATAACCTGCATCTGGACTGTTCACAGGAAATTACTGTAAGACATCATCTATCTGATTGGGATTTTTTTTAAACAATTGGTAAACATAATAGATGCCAAAGAATTAAGAGAATTGAACAATTAGTAAGAGACATGATTTAATCTAGGGGGAACACAGCATCATCAAAGAGAATAATTCTTGGCATGTTTTAGGGATTGTTGTGAGTGTAGTCTCACTAGATAAAAGTATTGCTTTGGGGAGTAATGGAAGACAAGGTTGGTTCTAGATTGTGGAGTGCCATTAGGGCAGAAAGGTACCATCAAGGGCATTTAACACTCCTTTTTAAAATGATACAGCACTTGATGGAGCTTTCGTTAGATGGAGTAAAGAGAAGAAATTAAAGGCTAAGAGACATGGGCTTCCCTGGTGGCACAATGGTTAAGAACACACTTGCCAATGCAGAGGACATGGGTTTGAACCCTGGTCCGGGAAGATACCACATGCCGTGGAGCAACTAAGCCCATGTGCCATAACTACTGAGCCTGCACTCTAGAGCCCGCGAGCCACAACTATTGAGCCTGTGCTCCACAACTACTGAGCCTGAGGTCTAGAGCCCAAGAGCCACAACTACTGAAGCCTGCGCACCTAGAGCCCGAGCTCCGCAACAAGAGAAGCCACTGCAGTGAGAAGCCTGTGCACCGCAACGAAGAATAGCCCCCACTCGCCACAACTAGAGAAAGCCCATGTGCAGCAACAAAGACCCAATGCAGCCAAAAATAAATAAATAAATAATTAAAAATAATAATAATAAAATAAATAAAGGCTAAGAGACATTTATATCATTACAACATATGAACTAAAGGAGAAGAAACAAACCAGTGCAATGGACATTAGACAGAAAAGAGAGTGATGGGTTTGTATTGCAATGGTCTTAAATATCTTTTTTTCTTTTTCTTTTTGGCTGTGCTGAGCAGCTTGTGAGATTTAGTTCCCCGACCAGGGATTGAACTTGGGCCCTCAGCAGTGAGAGCATGGAGTCCTAACCACTGGACCACCAGGGAATTCCCTTAAATATCGTTTCATGGAAAGAACTGATGTGATTCTTCATGAGAAGGACTTTATATTTTTAGTAATGGAGTAATATGTTTAAATACTTTTTTTTTTTAATTTTTTTGTTTGTTTGGGGTTTTTTTTGCGGTACGCGGGCCTCTCACTGTTGTGGCCTCTCCCGTTGCGGAGCACAGGCTCCAGACGCGCAGGCTCAGCGGCCATGGCTCACGGGCCCAGCTGCTCCGCGGCACGTGGGATCTTCCCGGACTGGGGCACGAACCTGTGTCCCCTGCATCTGCAGGTGGACCCTCAGCCACCGCACCACCAGGGAAGCCCTGTTTAAATACTTTTAAGAGTAAAGTCATCTTTAAGGCAAATGTTTTTAATAGGTTGTTTGATTCAAATTTTCAAATTTAAATCTCCATTTTTCTATGAATAATTAAAACCTTATAACTAAATATTATCACCGTAAACCCTACCAAATGAGACACTTTCTCCACTTTATAACACATTAAAAAAATGCTGGGCTTCCCTGGTGGTGCAGTGGTTGGGAGTCCGCCTGCCAATGCAGGGGACACGGGTTCGAGCCCTGGTCCAGGAAGATCCCACATGCTGCGGAGTGGCTGAGCCCATGCGCCACAACTGCTGGGCCTGCGCTCTAGAGCCCGGGAGCCACAACTGCTGAAGCCTGTGCGCCTGGAGCCTGTGCTCTGCAGCAAGAGAGGCCACCGCAGTGAGAAGTCCGTGCACCTCAGTGAGAAGTCCGTGCACCGCAGTGAAGAGTGGCCCCCGCTCGCTGCAGCTGGGGAAAGCCCGCATATAGCAATGAGGACCCAATGCAGCCAAAAAAAAGAAAAAAAAAATGCTTATTTAATAAGTTAATGAGGGTTTACATACTCCATTCCCCCCACCTCCTTATTTTTCTACTTTTAGCCCTTACTGCCTATATTATGCTAACTAAATTGTTTCTACTTCGTGGAAGGTAAACTTTGTAAATACGTATCTAACTTGCTGTAAATTCCTTAAGGATAGCCTGGAACTTACGTCTCAATAAAGGGAATAATTATTTATATGTTTGTAATCATGATTGAGTTCCCAATAATGGCTTCTTTGTTTTTAGTTATGATGAGTGAACTTTTTGTGATGGATTTCATTTAAAATATTTCCTTATAGAGTATCTTTTTGCCAGTGAAATAAAGCTCAGTGTTAGCATTTTGTTCACATCACAGTATCACTCCACGAAAAGGAGCCACATTTTCCACATTCCCAGTATCAGAATAGACTAAGAGGTGAAGAAGAAAATATAGCAAGGGCTGTATATCGGGAATCATTAGCCACAACTCAACTTCAAGGGAGACGCAAGATATAATCTTAGTTGTATTGCTAGCATATGCAGCCCATAATTTAAAATTTTATTTGTAGTAGAAAATAGTTCTCTTCTTTTAATGGATTAAAACCATTGTCTGTACTTATAAAGTTATATCTATTCCTCTAGGTTCTGTCTTTCACACATCCTACCTCGTTCCACTCTGCAGAGACATATGAGTCCCTGTTACAGTGCCTCAGAATGGAAGATGACAAGGTAGCAGAAGCTGCTATACAAATTTTTAGAAATACAGGCCACAAAATAGAAACAGACCTACCCCAGATACGATCGTGAGTATGTTTTTTCTCATGGTAAACACAAAAGTTTTCCAAGTTTGGGAGTCATAGGATCATTGTTTCCCTTTTCCTTAGGAAGATAGGAGAGAGGAAAGACAACTTTTATTTAGAAGCTACTTTACTGTATCCTTTGTTTTCATCTTTTCTCGGCCTCACACACCTCCTCTACCATTAGAATATGGGCAGAGGAACAACCTGAAACTTTGTTTAAACAACATGATTTCAAAATATTAATATTAACAATCAAAAGTTAGTATAGAATTTAGGATTAATATATCTTCCTAATTTATCTTTTTCTCTCCAACTCCAAATTCAATAGCTACTACCTTCATATCCCACCCAAGAATTGGATAATCAAGTAGTGTGCTTAATAAAATGTTTATTAGTTGCTTAGTTGTTGGCCATGGTGCTTTTGTCTCTTCTTCTAGACTACCTCCCCTCTCCTTATAAGAATGAAGTATGTTTTGGTATTTTTACTTTGGCATCTTAAAGAGCTTGCGTTAGGATCAAAATTGTGCTGATGTCTTTTGGAGGAAGAACACATTGCTGATAGCTGTTATAATCGGATGTTATTATATATATGTAAATAGACTGGGGTAAATCCAAATGAAACCCGTTTTTCCTTACGAGGTAATAATAGGACAAGAGGACTCATGACTCCTAAAAGTTTTTATTGAATTTGTAAGCTAATAGTTTAATTTGAGAAATAACTCAACATTTATTGTACATTCTCTTCATTGTCGGCACTGTACTGGCTAATATAAAAGATTACCACTGTCAGTCCCTGCTCTTAAGGAGTTTATAGTCTAGAAATGATAATTTTATCTTCGTACATTATAGAAAAAGATCATTGACACAGGATAAAGTTAATTTGTGAGTTTTTCAAGGTGGGAAAACCTATACTTTTTTAAGGTAAAGGATTTATTCTTAAAGGAATTCTATCCCAGAGGAAGCAGTGGAAGAGTTAACTTTGGACACAAGGACTAAAACCTCTTGTTCTTAAGACTAATGGGGAAGGAAGGAGAGAATCACTGAAAAAGCAGAGAAGCACAGCACTGCGGACCTCAGTAACAGCACTGGTGGCATCACTGGATTGTAGCACACTAGAAAAACAAGGAGAAAGGTTAAACTTGACCTATGTATCATCCATTCATTAGGCTAAGAAGAATTAATAATATATTTAACAACAATTTGATCAACACTGTATCTTCTTTTGTTACTAACTGGTGTTATTTACAAGAACTGTTCCCCTGATAAATGAATTTCAAAGAAAGACTTAAACAGTGCTAGTCAAGGAAGCTATTTTGGCATGAAAATCCTTCTCATTATTCTAAATTGCAGCGAGAGAAATGTGTCATATTCATAAATATCAAATTCGACTTAGACTGACCAGCATATGTTCCCGTTTTTTCTTTGAGGTGCATTGCTCTTAATGTCTAGCCTCCCATTATTATAAGAGGACCCTTTGTCACCATTGCATTTGATATCATTGACCTTTATGAAGTAGTCTTATTGCATTAAATATATGACAAGTATCTTTCCTTAAATATTTGTTTGGCTTTATAGATTTTCTTCTGATTTAAAAAACTACTTATAAGATCATTGTAAAAAGGTGAAACTTTAGAAAATATAAAAGAAAAGAAAGAGTCAGTGTTAACATTTTGATATATTTTTTATGAATCTTATCTATTTGATGTGTATGCCAATTTTAATGCATTGACTGTAATATGTATTTCCATATTCTATAGAAAGATTGTTGTAAATCTTCAGTGTCAGTGTGGTGGTTAAGTGCATGGATTTGGAACAGAAATGTTTATCTTTTTTAAAAAACAATTTCCATTTTATTTTATTTCATTTATTTTTTTTCATTTTAACATCTTTATTGGAGTATAATTGCTTTACAATGGTATGTTAGTTTCAGCTTCACAACAAAATGAATCAGTTATATATATACATATGTTCCCATATGTCTTCCCTCTTGCGTCTCCCTCCCTCCCACCCTCCCTGTCCCACCCCTCCAGGCGGTCACAATCATTTATTTTATTTTTTAAATTTTGGCTGCGTCGGGTCTTAGTTGTGGCACGTGGGTTCTTTGTTGTGGCACATGAGCTTCGCTCTAGTTGTGGCACGCGGGCTCCAGAGCGCATGGGCTCTGTAGTTGGCAGCGCACAGGCTCCGTAGTTGGCCCGCTGCACGTGGGATCTTAGTTCCCTGACCAGAAATGTTTATCTTTAAACCTCAATTCCACCCTTTCCTATCTCTGTCACCTTAAGAAGCTTACATAAATAATATGTTTGTGCTTTAGTTTTCTCATCTGTTTAATGATCATAATAATAGTCTTCGGGTGATTGTGAGGATTGATTTAATTAATCCATGTTTGTTTTGTTTTGTTTTGTTTTAAAAACACCACTTAGAAGGGTGCTTAGCACAAGTACTCAATAACTGTTAGAAGTTTTTGTTACTTTTCTACCTATGTATTGTCTATATCCTTGCATACTCTCTTTCACTGGTATGTTCATTTCTGTTTTTTAATGTAACTTGGCCTTTTGCTACTTTATTTCCCCCCATGGTTGCTTTAAAAATAACTGAACAGGGGACTTCCCTGGTGGTGCAGTGGTTAAGAATCTGCCTTCCAATGCAGGGGACACGGGTTTGATCCCTGGTCAGGGAACTAAGATCCCACGTGCCCTGGGGCAACTAAGCCCATGAGCCGCAACTGCTGAGCCCCTGCACCACAACTAGAGAGCCCACACACTCTGGAGCCCATGCACCACAACTAGAGAGCGCTCGCACTGCAACTGCGCCCATGCACTCTGGAGCCCATGTGCCACAACTAGAGAGAAGCCACAACAAAAGATCCTGCATGCTGCAACTAAGACCCAACACAGCCATAAATAAATAAATATTTAAAAAAACAAAAACAGAAAAACACTTGATTCTTAAAAAAATATAACTGAAGGGAATTGTGAAAGGGAAGTGGAAAATTTAGGAATATTTTCTCAGAAGATAAATGTAAAAATATAGCATGGGGCAATTTTAGATTATAAATTAAGGGTGGCTTGTTTATTTCTCCATATTCATGAGGTGGCTTTAAAATGAAAATTGTCTTCTGTAGTAGCCCTTTTTTTTTGAGGCATTGTATTTCTGGGATTATACTTGGGGACAGGGAAGGAGTTTTAGATCTTTTTATAGATCAGGTAATTTAGAAGAGAGGCTTTCTACCAGCATACATCCAGATAGTTACTGCAGATGAAGTAGGAGACAACCAGAAGAACTACTTGTGGTTTATGGGCTTTTTTTTTTTTTTTAACTGATTATTATTTTTTGCAGGACCTTAATTCCCATCTTACATCAGAAAGCAAAGAGAGGTACTCCCCACCAAGCAAAACAGGCCGTTCACTGTATACATGCCATATTCACAAATAAAGAAGTACAGCTTGCACAGATTTTTGAGGTATATATAATTACATAGGATGTGTTGTTGATTTTTATTTTCATGCTCTGTGGTTTGATGAAGATAGAAAGTTGGTTTTTTAGCTATTTAGTCCCACTCTAGAATATAAATTCCATGGGAGCAGGGACTCTTTTATTCAGCACTTTAGATATTCCCAGCCTTTAGATCAGACTATATAACCAAATACTACATATTGAAAGATGTTTGGTGTGTTTTGTGTTACAACATTTTACTTAATTTTAGCTTCATTGGCTCAGTGGTCCATTTAGTTTAAGAAACTATCAGTAGATGACTTTGAACCACCCAGTTTAAAATTCTGGACAATCCTACTTGAAAATTCGTTCTGTTTGCCTTTCCTGATGTATGATCCTTTGCCTGATTCCACTACTGGAAAAGTATTCCTATTATAAATTGGATACTATATGAACAGAACCCATGAACTCTTATTTTTTATGATCCATGGTCATTTAAAATGTTCCCACAGGTTAAGAAATTCAACAACATAACAAAACTATTGTACATGACTTGAAAATAATGCTGATTTGACCATGCAGGAATTTTCTTGCTTTTACTTCTACCTTATATGTGGGATTTACTTTTTTCTTTTATCTTTGTTTACCTTTGAATCTTATTAAATTTCGGTAGGTGAAATAAGAATCAAGTGTCTAATATGATTGAAGTTACTTTTGATCATCTCATTAGAACAGATTTTTTGGGGCATGATAAATTCAGGAACATTTACTGTTTCTGTACAATGTCTAGATATTTATAAAACAAACTAGTAATTTTGACTGTTTTATTTTTATAGCCACTCAGTAGGAGTCTCAATGCTGATGTACCAGAACAACTTATAACTCCATTAGTTTCATTGGGCCACATATCTATGTTAGCACCAGATCAATTTGCTTCCCCAATGAAATCTGTAGTAGCAAATTTTATTGTGAAAGATCTGCTAATGAATGACAGGGTAAGTTTCTCATTTAATTAAATTTAGAATCATAAGATTAAGACTGTTTACATCTTTATTTGTCACAGAAACAACACTTCTGCTTCTATGTATGATTCTCTTTTACTTTAAAATTATTATATATTTTACCTCCTTATTTACTTACTTAAATTTCCAAATGACATCCTGCTGTGTAGCTATTATTACTAGAACTTAACTTTTCTTTAAGAAAGAAAAAAATGAGAACATGAGATAGATGAATCATGAAGTAAAAAATATAAGTCAAACACTATGAAGGACAATTAACTAGAGTACTAGAATTTTGTTTTATCAAATATTGTTTAAAGTATAAGTGGAATTGTATTTGACTAGCTTTTTGAAATATAAATTACATTGCACTTTTGGCACTAGATTATGTATTCTATTTTAGTTATTGAAGTGTGTGTGTGTGAGCGTGCACACATACTGATGAATTAGCTTTGGGTTGGAGCTTTGGGATGTATAGCTTGGAAAGGCTCCCCAAGTGATTACTGAAACACGTGTCTGATTAAGAATCACCACTTTACCAAACAGATCTAAATTAAAGAGTTATTGAATGAAGACACAAATCAGTCTACCTGCTGGATCATTGTGGATGACTTTCAGTGCAGTACTAACTTATCCAATTTATCTAGTCTTTCTAAATGGTCCAGTAGCCTTTGAACACTCAGTATTGGAACTTAAAAAAAAAATACTTGCCAGCGCACTCCTTACTCTTTTCCCTTCCTCCATTTGGATGTGATAGGGATGCAAGAGCACGGCCAAAGCCTCATTTCCTACTCCATACATCTGTTCTTTGCACTACTGATAGATTTGGCTGGCAACAGATGTGAAATTTGACACTTCTTAGATGATGACTTGATTGTTGATAAATTCTATTTTAATATAGTTCTCTTTTTTTGTGTGTAGTAAAATATAAATAATATAAACTTTGCCATTTTATCCCTTTTTAAGTGTACAGTTCTCTTACATTATATACACCCACATTCTTGTTGTTGGGTATTTTTTGTTTAAAAAACAAACAGAAGTTTAATAACATGTGTACCTCCTGTATACACAGAGGATAACCCAGGAAAGCCAAGCAACTCTCAACAATGGCCCAAGCCACCACCTACAATATACACCCACATTGTTGTGTAACCATTGCCACTATTTCCAGAACTTTATCATCTCAGAGAGAAACTCTGTATCTGTTAACCAGTAACTCCCCATTGCCTTCTCTCCCCCCAGACTCTGGTAACCTCTATTCTATTTTCCTGCTTTATGAATTCGCCTATTCTAGATACCTCTTATCATACAATATTTATCCTTTTGTGTCTGGCTTATTTCTCTTAGCATAACAGTTTCAAGATTAAGCTATGTTGTAGTATGTATCAGAACTTCATTTTATGCCAGAATAGTATTCCATTGTATGTGTAACTTACATTTTGTTTATCTTCTATTGATGGACCCTTGGGTTTTTTCTACCTTTTGACTGTTGTGAGTAATGCTGATATGAACATTTGAGTCCCCAAAGTCAAATCTTTGGGGTATATACCTAGGAGTGGAATTGCTGGGTCACATGGTCATTGTATGCTAAACTTTTTGAGGGACTGCCAAACATTTTTCCACAGTGGCCGTACCATTTTACATTCCCAGCAGCCATGCTCAAGTCTTCCAGTTTCCTTACATCTTGGCCAACACTTATTCTTTCCTGTTTTTTTTTGATAATAGTCATCCTAGTAGGTGCAAAGTAGTATCTTGTGGTTTTGATTTGTTTCCCTCATGACTAATGATGTTGAGATTTTTTTTCATGTGCTTAATGGCTGTTCTTTGGATATTGAGTCTTTTGCCCACTTTTAATTGAATTTGTTGTTGTTGAGTTGTAAAAATTCTTTATATATTCTGAATATTAGATCTTTGTCAGGTATTTGCCAAATCCAGGATTATAAAGATTTTCCCCTGTACCTTCTTCTAGGAGTTTTTTAGTCTTAGTTCTTAAGTAAAGATCTTTGATCCAGTTTTTTGAGTTAATTTTTATATATGATATAAGGTAATAGTCCAGCTTCATTCCTTTGCTTGTCGCTGTATCTAGTTTTTCCAGCACCATTTGTTGAGGAGACTGTTCTTTTCCCAATAAATGGTCTTAGCACTTTTGTTAAAAATCAGTAGACCATATATGTGATATATGTGAGGTTTTCTGGGTTTCTGTTTCATTCCATTGGTCTATATGTCTATACTTATGTAGGTACCAGCCACATTGTCTTGATTCTCATAGATTTGTAGTTAAGTTTCAAAATCAGGAAGTTTGAGCCCTCTAACTTTGTTCTTCTTTTCAAGTCCCTACTTGGTGACTTTCTGTGGGTTTCCTAGAGCACTGCACTGTTAAGCATGAAAAACTTAATGAGCAAAATTTAAAATTTTTTTCTAAAAGTTAAATTTATTCAATTGTCTATAGTCAACAGGTGAGAAGAATGGGAAATTATGGTCTCCAGATGAAGAGGTTTCCCCTGAAGTACTAGCAAAGGTAAATTTGTGTAGGTCTTAATAACTTTTATGTTGAGATAAAGAACATTTATAGATACCCTTTTTTTTTAAACCTAACAGTTAATAAGCATTTTAAATGAGGTACTTTATTTTTAAATCAAAAGTTGTGGGCTTCCCTGGTGGCGCAGTGGTTGAGAGTCCGCCTGCCGATGCAGGGGACACGGGTTTGTGCCCCAGTCCGGGAAGATCCCACATGCTGCAGAGCGGCTGGGCCCGTGAGCCATGGCCGCTGAGTCTGCACGTCCGGAGCCTGTGCTCCTCAACGGGAGAGGCCACAACAGTGAGAGGCCCGCGTACTGCAAAAAAAAAAAAAAAAAAGTATGTTTCTCAAATTGTAGTTGTCATTGACTTATTTACATATAGGTGTATGTCAGCATGTTCTTTAGACCTTCCTGCCTTGCTAAGATAATTTCAGTGAGGCTGTTTTACATAGAGATTGTAGAATATTGATGCTCAGAGCACCTCAGGCCTAGCCTCATTACCAATGTCTGTCTACAGGCATAAGAATATTAACTTGGCAAAAACAGATGGCTGTCATCATATTGTAAACTTCTGATAGATGTAAATTATCCCTCAGGAAAGCTAATTTTTAAAGTGGTAGTCTTGGGATTTAAAACAAGACTTCTTCATTATCATCTTACTTGATTGATAATCTGTTTCACCTTGTAGCTTCACAGTTCGCATTTATTCCATCAGTTCCTTTTTCCAGGTTGTCAGTAAATATAGTAAATAATATCTACATTCTTTAGCTAGTTCTTGCATGTATTCCATAACAATCTTTTGAGTATAAGCCACCAAGCAAATATGGCTACAAATAATTATGAAATCTCCTAGTTTTTTAATCAAAATAGTTTTTCAGTACTACAAAAAATATTACAGTCTATCTAAATAGTTATTTTTAATCACTGTAATCAGTATAGTTCAGTTATTTTTAAACAATATATTTTTAAACGATTTGAAAAGCAATTGTTCAGGTGTGAAAAGTCTGAATTCAAGGAGCCAGACCTTGGGCAAGTTATCACAGTAATGTGTCTAAGTTGCCTTATTTATTGGAAATAAGAATACCTCTCTCGGGGCTTCCCTGGTGGCGCAGTGGTTGAGAGTCTGCCTGCCGATGCAGGGGACACGGGTTCGTGCCCCGGTCCGGGAAGATCCCACATACCGCGGAGCGGCTAGGCCCATGAGCCATGGCCACTGAGCCTGCGCTTCCGAAGCCTGTGCTCCGCCACGGGAGAGGCCACAACAGTGAGAGGCCCGCGTACCAGAAAAAAAAAAAATACCTCTCTCATAGAGTTGTTTGGGAGATTAAATCAAGTAATATATGTGTAACTCTGGGGAAAGTACCTGGCATAGATTAAACAGAATAAGTATTAGTTCTCATTGTTATTATCCTATAGGCTTGTTTAATAAAACATGTCTTCCGGCAGCTAAGTAATCTCACTAATCTAATTAACATAAATTAATCTAACCTTTAAGTGGAATTTTAAGTTGCTTTCTTTTTTTAGCATGTTAATATTTTATAGGTACAGGCAATTAAACTTCTGGTAAGGTGGCTGTTGGGTATGAAAAACAACCAGTCTAAATCTGCCAATTCAACTCTTCGGTTATTATCAGCGATGTTGGTTAGTGAGGGTGACCTGACAGAGCAAAAGAAGATCAGGTGAGATTTTTCTTCCTTTCCAGGTTTTTTTAGCTCAAGATGTTGGTAGAGCTTACGTAGGAATTATTTACTTAATATTGACTGTTGTAATTGCACTATGTGCTTTGTGTTTAAATTTTACATACTTATTTGGGGTTTATATCTGAATAATGATCATGTATTTTTCTTCATCCCTAAAGACACCTTTCTCCAGTAAATTTTTAGTAATAATCACTACAGCATTGTTACAGTTAACTTCAACATTTGAATCAGTTAAACAAATATTTGTTGAATTACTACTCTTTGCAAAACACTATGAAAAGCATTGCAGCAATAACAGATAAAATTCCGTTCCTGCCTTTAAGGAACTTACCCTAGTATAGTGATTGAACAAGTAGAGTGTCTTGATGCCACGAAGGGAATAAAAATTTCAGTGTAGGTTCAAAGAAGAAAGAGATGCAGCCTCCTAATGGTTTGCAGAAGACTATACAAGGTTCTGCAAATGCCAAAGAAAAATGTTTCATTTCTACACCTGTTCACTCTTCAAATCTGTGAGATCACCATTTCTTCTTTCTGTTCCTTTTAAGATGAAAATAAAAGCCAAATTTTTTTATTTACTAGGGTCCAGCTGAAATAACTGAAAAGTTCTACTTGCGATGGATTCTTACTTTAAAATTTTTGTTAGAGGATAGATTTAACTATGTATTTATGCTTTCAGTATTTATTGAGCACTATCATGCCAGGTACTACCAAGCCTTTTAAAGATACAATAATCTCTCCCTCTAAGGGATATGCATTCTAGTGGAGGAGATAGGAAATGCACAATTACAGTAGAGATGCTGAATGCTCTGATAAACTGAAGAAAACTAAATAAACTAAATCAAAAATTATTTTTATCATAAAATAAGCCAAGGGTAGCTTTGCATGAACAGATTGAAGAGTAGAGATAATGAGAAGTTTTAAATTTGGGGAAACTATGTACAGTGTACAGCAAAGGCTTAATAATGAGCTCTTACAAATCAATGATAAATAGGATCCCCAATAAAGATGAAGATTATATATTACCAGTTTACCTTTAAAAAAGTGTTTGACATCACTAAATACAATAAGTACAATTTTAATTTAAGTGGAACCTCTTGTCTGTCAAATCAGCAAAAAGTTTTTTAAGCAATCATCACTCCATGGGATCAGGGAAATGGGTTCCCTCATAAATCCTGTGAATATAAATGGGCACAGTCTTGGCAGGACAGTTTGGCACTTTGTTTCTAAGTCCTTAAAAATGTTATCCATTGACTCTTTTTTTTTGACTCTTTATTTTTACACTCATGAAATGATAAAAGAATCATACAAAAATACATATACGAACATGTTCTTTCCAGCATTTTTTATCATCACAGAAGATAGGGGAATGGTTAACTGTGGAACACACATGTTATGAAATATTATGCAGATCTTAATTAGATGTTATGTATCCCATAGTTTAGCTTAGGCTCTGGAATCAGAAACTTATTCAACTCTACCTACGCTCCATTTACTAGCTGTGTGAACTTGTATAAGTCACTTTCCTAAGCCTCAGTTTCCTCATCTTACAGAGTTAAGTACACAAATAGTAGCATTAATTTTTTAAATTCCTGAATCATTTGCCTCAAAAGCCATTTGAAGGTTCCTCATTGTTACCAGTGCTCAGTTTGATGGTCATGTGGTCCAAGAGTGCCATGTTTTCTCCTCCTGTATGCTAAATAATAGTCCCTTGTGGATTCAGGGCAGCTTTCCACATTTCCTAAAGTCTTTGATTTATCAAAGCTATGTTATGTTCCTTATAACAGTTGAAGTAAGAAGACTATCCTTTCACCACCTCACTGTCACATTTTACCATTTAGGTTATAAAAGTTGACTGGGTGTGGGTGGGAGTGCCTGGACTCCTGGAGTCCCTTGGAAAACTTCCTGTTGCAAAGGAAAGTCTGCCTCAGAGACTAGTACCTGAGAGAGACTGGCTCTCACCTCCATATCCTTTCCTTTTAGATATTTGTCTGATGCCTCCCACTTTCTGGTACAGATCACCTCCTAATTCATAGCCCCCTCCATTTCATCAGACATTTGTAGGCTTAAGATTGATTTCTGTTATGTCTGTGTAAATATGTGTATGCATTTAAAAATTGTGGGAAATACAATAGATTTTAAATAAGTGATTTTTAATTTTTCAGGTTTTTTTAATATCAAGTTTTCTATGATGAATGTGAATGCCTCTTAAAATGAGAAATACAGTTCCTAATGTAAATGTTTCTTGCTAGCGTTGCAGTTAGTGCTGTTGTACGCATAAGCAGAGTTGCTTAGCTGTGGTGGAAGATCTAAGCTAGAGTGTAACTAAAAACGAAGGCAGACATAAAAAAAGAATGAAATTTTGCCATTTGCAACAACATGGATGGACCTGGAGAGTATCATGCTTAGTGAAATAAGTCAGACAAAGACAATACCATATGTTATCACTTATATATAGAACCTAAAAAATTAAAAGAAACTAATGAGGACTTCCCTGGTGGTACAGTGGTTAAGAATCTGCCTGCCAATGCAGGGGACACGGGTTCGAGCCCTAGTCCGGGAAGATCCCACATGCTGCAAAGCAACTAAGCCCATGCGCCACAACTACTGAGCCTGCGCTCTAGAGCCTGTGCTCTACAACAAGAGAAGCCACCGCAATGAGAAGCCCACGCACTGCAACGAAGAGTAGCCCCCGCTCGCCACAACTAGAGAAAGCCTGCGTCCAGCAACAAAGACCCAACACAGCCAAAAAGTTAATTAATTTGATTGATTGATTGATTAATTAAAGAAACTAGTGAATATAACAAAGAAGCAGACTCACAGATACAGAGAACAAACTAGTGGTTACTGTTGGGGAGGGGGAGGGGCAAGATAGGGGTACAGGCTTAAAAGGTACAAACTGCTATGTATAAAATAAGGTACAAGGATATATTGTACAACATGGGGAATATAGCCAAGATTTTATAATAAATATAAATGGAGTATAATCTGTAAAAATTTTGAATCACTATGTTGTACACCTGAAATTAATATAATATTATAAATGAGCTATACCTGAATAAAATAAATTAAAAAATTTTAAATGAAGGCAGATAAATTTAATATCAGATAGTCACGATGATTTGAGCCTTCTGCCCTGTGTTGAATTGAAGGACTCAAAGTAACTTTCCCATATTTGTACATTATGTCATTTTAAGCATAAATTATGATAAAGACCTTAACAGTCAAAAAGGGATCAAAGAGTTTTGTGAATGATAATGGTTATAGGAAATGTTTATTTCTTTTTTGTTTGTTTATAGTAAATCTGATATGTCTCGCTTGCGATTAGCTGCTGGTAGTGCCATAATGAAGCTTGCTCAGGAACCTTGTTACCATGAAATTATAACCCCAGAACAGTTTCAGCTCTGTGCGCTTGTTATTAATGTAAGTAACAATCTTATTTTTGTCATTTACTTGGCCTTCAAAGTTAAATTTATTTACTTTCTATAGATTACAGATCCATTTGCTGTATGGATGTATGCACAAAAGGGATTGCTATTATTACTATTCTAACCAGTTAACTCCCCAAAATTGTTATTTACTCCCTCAGTATAATTATCTTTTTTTTTTTTAAATGAAGACGTTAAAAATGCTTAAACTGTTTTTTTGTAAATGTTTGCCAATTTTTAAAAACTAAACTAGGGGTTTTTGTCATGGTTTTAAAAGTACTAATACTTTTATTTAAGTATTTTTGGTTTTGTGCTGCTGTAGGATGAGTGCTATCAAGTAAGGCAGATATTTGCTCAGAAGCTACATAAGGCACTTGTGAAGTTACTCCTCCCATTGGAGTATATGGCGATCTTTGCCTTGTGTGCCAAAGATCCTGTGAAGGAGAGAAGAGCACATGCACGACAGTGTTTACTAAAAAATATCAGTATACGCAGGGAGTACATTAAACAGAACCCCATGGCTACTGGTAAGTAACTTTCAAAGTGCTCAGTGTGTAGCTATATCTTGTCAGTGTATCAATTTGTGGAGGGTTTTATTTCATATATTTCTATTATAGTTTATAATAACACTGGGACCTTTATAGAATGCTGTTGTTGTAGCTAAGATGTAAGTAAAATCTAAAATCCTGGTTTCTGAGTCCTAGTTATAATGCATAAAACTGTTTGGAGGAACTGCGTTTTTCCTTAGGGAATCTGTAGTGTGGCTTGATTTGAACACATTGCTCTGATGTCAGAGAATAAAGAATTACTTTCCTAGCTTTGCCAGGGACTCAATCTTAAATTATCCTTTGTCTTCAGTAGCCTTCAAAATTGAAAAAAGTTATTTCAGTATCATCTAGATGTCATGTTGCCTCTAATTTAGAAATAACTGAGGGAAAAAATGTTAACTGAAGCGGTTAGAACGTAAATTAGGGAGGGATTTTTATAAAGGCTATTATTACTATTGTTAATAATAATGTTTTCACTTCAGAGAAATTATTATCACTGTTGCCTGAGTATGTAGTTCCGTATATGATTCACCTGCTAGCCCATGATCCAGATTTTACAAGATCACAAGATGTTGATCAACTTCGTGATATTAAAGAGTAAGTCATGTTGATTTTTAATAAGTCTAACAATTATTTTTCCTTTTTAAAAAATGCTAAACTTTTTCCTTTTACTATTCGCATTAGAATAAAAACATTTTTATGGTTTTATTCTTCTATTGTAAATTTTAAGTTTCATCTTACAAAATTGTTCCTATCTAATAAGTTCTATTTGGTTATTTTGTTTGTTTCCTGTTTGTTTGCAGTTAGCTTTAGCTGATTCTGTGACATAAGTTGATTTGGTCTTTATGTTATTTTTACCTTTGTATTAAGATGGGCTTCAATTACTTCAGTTTGATAATTTAGAAAGCCATGTAGTGAAAATTTCTCTCCTTAAAACTATACTTCAACCTCAAAAGATAATTCCTCAAAAATATGCACACACATACGAGATACTCTGTGGCAGGTCTATGGTAATACAAAATTAGATTTGTTACACTAGTCACAGAGAGATTTGTCTCTAATGGAAAGACAGGCAGGTAAACAATTGCAAAACACTTGTTTAAGAAGTGTTTTTATGTAAAATAGAACTTTATATATGATGCAGGGTGAGTGAACAAGTACGAAGTAGCCTAGGATTGTCTACAAATGACCTCCAAGAAACTTTAAAGCAATGTCTATTTTCCCATTGCTGTGCTTTTGCTTTGCACGTTTAAATTGGTTCCCTCAGCTTGTATTTAAAGTACTATGATTTTTCTATGTGTGACATGAAGCCTTATCCCTAATCTTATTTGAGGTTGTAATCAACAGTTTATCTCTGCCTCCTGTAGCTCTTTCAGGAGACATAGGTTCTAGTCTTAGCTATCTGAGTAAAAACTTTACTTCTCTGCTTCAGTTGCCTTATCCATAAAATGCAAGATATGAAATAGATAATCCCTAAAATATCTTCCAATTCTAGTTTCTGTTTACTTAATAAATATATTTTATTTGCAAATTCTTTTTCCTTTTTTTTTTAAATAACTTTTATTTTGGGATTTTCCAGAAAACACATTCATAAAGTGAAAAAGTGATGTATGTATTTGCCTAGAACACAAGGTCTATGTTAAGGAACCTTTTTAGCCCTATTCAGTTGCAAGGCAGTCATGTGAAAAAGGGATTAGATTTGCGAGAGGCAACAGTGATGTGGGAAAAGTACTGAAGTCGTCAGTTAGGATTGAAATCACTGGCACATACTTTTTGGTTCTATCTAGCATGCAGTACTTTTGAGTATCTTTAAACATTTCATTTTAAGTTACCATGTAATCTGAAGTGTTCACTTTTCTTTTTCTAGTTAAGGTGTACAGTTTCTTAAGGTATACAGTTAGATCATTCATTGAGATGTTGTTTCTTAACAGAGGGTGTTATCGCTGTAAATTTCCCTTTTAGTACTACCAGTGCTGAATCCTATAAGTATGGTATGTTGTGTTTTTGTTTTATTTGTCTTAAGGTATTTTCTAATTTTTCTTGTGACTTCTTCTTTGACCCATTGGTTGTTTAAGAGTGTGGTTTGGGAATTCCCTGGCGTGGTCCAGTGGTTAGGACTCTTCCTTTCACTGCCAAGGCCCTGGGTTCAATCACTGGTCAGGGAACTAAGATCTCACAAGCCACACGGCCAAAAAAAAAACATAGGAATGTGTGGTTTAATTTCCATATATGTGTGAATTTTCCAGTTTTCCCTATTTTCCTTCTTTTATTGACTTAGTTTCATGCCATTCTGGTCAGAAAAGACACTTTTTATTAAGACTTGTTTTGTGGCCTACCATACGGTCTGCCCTGGAGACTATACCATGTTCACTTGAGAAAAATGTATTCTGCTATTGTTAGTTGGAGTGTTCCATATATGTCTGATATCTGATTGGTTTATAGTGTTCAAGTTCTTTATTTTCTTTTTAGTTCCTGTCTGGATTTTCCATCCATTATTGAAAATAGGGTATTGAAATCTGTTATTGTGGAAACATGTATTTCTCCCTTCAATTCTGTCAATTTTTGCTTCATAGATTTTGGGGCTTTGTTGGCTAGGTTCGTATGTGTTTATAATAGTCATATCTTCTTACTGGTTTTACTTTCATCAATACAGTCCTTCTGGGTCTTTTGCAATCCATTTTGTCTAATTATAAAATAGCCACCAGCTCTCATTTGGTTACTGTTTGAATGAGTATATTTTTTTCATCCTTTTACTTTCAAATAATTTGTGTTTTTATATCTAAAGTGAGTCTCTTGTAGATAAGATATAGATGGATCTTTTTCCCCCCCCTTAATGTACTCTGCTTCTCTGCTTTTTAATTGGGGGATTTAATCTATTTTCATTTAAAGTAATTACTGATAAGGAAGAAGTTACTTCTGCCATATAGCTGTTAGTTTTCTCTGTGTCTTACCTATTTTTTGTTACTTAATTGCTCCATAGCCTCTCGTTTTTGTATTTACAGTTGACCCTTGAACAACACAGGTTTGAACTGTGTAGAGGGTCAGCACCCCTAACTCTTGTGTTGTTCAAGGGTCAGCTGTAGTTGTTTTTTGTAGGGAAACTTTTTGATTCCTTGCTTTTGTGTATATTTTTTAGTTATTTTCTTAATGATTACACTTAACATCTTAAAGTTGTAACAGCCTAGTTAGAATAATAGCAACTTAGTTTCATGAGTATAGAGATAGTCTGCTTTTATACAACTTTATTCCACTCCCTTTATATTTTAATTGATAAAATTATATCTTTATACATTGTTTTATTTTACATATATATGATTATTATTTTATGCATTTTCCTTTTAAGTCATATATTTAAAAAGGAATTACAAATCAGAAGTTCAGTAATGCTGGCTTTATATTACCTATGTGATTACCTTTACCAGTGTTCTTTATTTCTTACAGCTTCAAGTTAACTGTCTATTGTTTTTTCGTTTCAGCCTGAAGGGCTGAGTTTAGTATTTCTTGTAAGACAGGTCTACTAAAAACAAAGTACATTAATCTATTTCCCCCTTACAGTAGTCTCTTAAGACATTTACATATACTATAGCCAAAGACGTATACAGAGATTATCATCAAATGTTTTTTCTCTCCTGTTGATGGAGTAAAACAGTAAGTCCATGGTGGTTGCCTGAGAATCATCATGGCAACTTAATAATAGGCTTTGATCCTATATTTGTCGATGTAAGCTCCCCAAGTGATTCTAATGTTCATCCTGATTTGGGATTCATTTTTACTTAGAAATTCAGGTGTCACCTTCAGACACTTTATGTATTAAATGAATATAAAGTAACAAGAAGAAAACAGCAAAAATGGTTTGAGATGTGACTGTTTAGCTGAATTACTGGTTACTATGCACACCAGCCTCATAGCATGTGAAATTCAGTTATGTCACAGTAGAATTACATACAAATCTTAGATCTTCTGCATACCTTGCAAATAGTCAAAATGGCAAGACTGTGCTGTATGCTGGTTCGCTTATCATTGCTGGATATTAATACACGTTATATCATCTAAATGTTTATTAAATACCTATAGAATGAATCTTTGCCTCATGAAACTGTCAGACTTTCTCATATTAAGCTATATGTTCATATTTGTTATTTGTGATATGATTCTATTTGAATTGAATATTATTAACAGGATATTTCTATTAATCATTAGAGTTTTCTCTGTATTATACTCTTTTATATTCAGACAACAGAACTTCCCAGTAAGCTATTAAATCCCTTAAGCAAAAGCACCTACAATCAGTCTCTTTACTAAATGAATATGTTTGTCATTTAGGTGCCTGTGGTTCATGCTTGAAGTTTTAATGACAAAGAATGAAAATAACAGCCATGCCTTTATGAAAAAGATGGCAGAGAACATCAAGCTAACAAAAGATGCCCAGTCTCCAGATGAATCCAAGACAAATGAAGTAAGATATATATTAGGCCAGTGGGTATTAAGATATTACAGGAAAAAATATTATGACCCTTGTCCCACTTGTTTTTCCTAACTATTACATAATAAAATAGATTACAGAACATTTATTAAAAATACTTAGTTTTTACTTTATTTCATTAAATTGAATTCTATTATTTGAAGAACATTTATTACTTTGAAAAAGATATTAAAACTTCTACAGAGCACAGGAATAAGAACTAGTAAAATTTACAACTATGCTGTCTTAAGAACTTTTAGTAAGAGTTACAGACAAGTAGATATTCTTTTTGTATGTTTCCTTTAGTTTGGTTTATTGTTTTTAACACATACTTGGCATTCATGTTAAATTAAGATGAAGGGGTCTTTTTTGTTGTTGTTTACTAGGAGGCTACATAAGAAGAAATGCCAAATACAAATGCAGAATGTTCAAGGAATAAATAATAACCCCATATTATTGTTTTGATTCGATTTTATATATTGGTTAGAATTGGTACTTGTGGTTATTTTTCACTACTGAAAGGTATATGTGATTTTTTTTTTTCCTCCCTAGAAACTTTATACAGTGTGTGATGTGGCCCTGTGTGTTATAAATAGTAAAAGTGCTTTATGCAATGCAGATTCACCAAAGGATCCAGTCCTTCCGATGAAATTTTTTACACAACCTGAAAAGGTAATTTCTTCCCTTCATTTTTCTACCATACTAAACCTATTTAAATTTGTTACCATCAACCCTAGTGGCAAGTATTGGATTGTCTTGACTACAGAGTAAAAAAAAAAAAAAATACCTCTGTGAGTTTATCAAGAAATGGGAGATTGTCTTCCAAAGCCTGAAAAATATCATTCTCACCTTACAGAGTAGAGAATACAAATCAAGCTTGGTGGTGGTGTTCCTATGTGAGCTATTCCTTCTGGATATTTCTAATATGTAAGAGGAATTTTCAAATTTCTTAAATTGTTTTCATCTCATTAAAACACTGTTAGTATTTTTTCAGACAAGAAGTAAACAAAATATTTGGTAGAGTATAAATATATATACATCTATATATGAAATAAAATGTTAGAATGAATGGAATTGGTCTTGGCAATTGACAGACCTGGATTCGAATCAACCATTTCTAATTTGAGGGACCTTACACATGTTAACTCTTCTAAGCCTCAATGTCTTCATCTCTAAAATGCAGATGATGATAATACCTGTGAACAATTACTAATATACCTAGGTTTCTAAGAGTTTGTCACAAAGTAAGCATTTAATAAATGGTATTAATAATAAATAGTACATTTATTCTGCTGTCAGCAAATGAAGTTTTCCATGTAAGTAAATTTTTCAGCTAACTAAAGCTCTTTAAGTTTTTCCAGCTAATTTGGATTAAGAAACTTTTTCAAAAAGAATGCCTTTCATTACCCACTTTAAGGTGGTATTTTAAAGTTTAACTTTCCTGTGCTTTGTTTAAAAAAATATCCTTAATATTTTTAATTGGAAAAAATAAGGCATTTAAAATTTTCAACAAAAATTTTAATCAGACTTTGATTTAGTACTCAGAATTTACTCTGCCTGGTTTTGATAGGAATAATAAGGATTGCAAAGTTACTTCTGTTCTAATTGAATTTACTGGTCTTTATAAACACTCCTGAGTGACCTCCTGAATTTAAATTTACTTTATTGTTGACCCAGGGCTATCGTGACTGGAATAGTACCCAAATAGAATCTTCATACATCATCAAGAATTTAAATTGCTGTTTGTCACTACACCTGATTCTAATTGTTTTTTGTTTTGATATTGAAACTTAGAATGTCTTTAGCCTTCTTAATAATAATTTTGTTTTTTTTCTGTTTTAAATGATCAGCTTTCCTCATTGCCTTTTCTAATATGTTGCTTTCAATATGGTATAAATTCAGACAGGAGAAAACTAGGCATATTAAGATAGCTTAGTGAAGCTATAGTATATCTTTATGTAACAATATTTTCAGCTACATAAAAGCCTTTGTGGGGAAGAAAAGAAAGATAGAGCCTTGCCTAGAATACATGCCAAAAGTGTTATTTCTTTTTATAGGCACATTTAAGCCTTCTGTTCTTTTCTGTGACACTAGTGTGAAGGTAAACTTAATAAAAGAAAAATAATTTTTTAAGTGCGATTACTTACAAATTAATGAACTTCCAGACAGCAGTAAGTCATTTTGCTTCCGTGAGACCATTGTGGTTTACTCGTGTGCTATTCCCAGGATAATTAACAGATAGAGGCACCATAGGATCAAATTGAACTCTTATACAGATGTAACTTTCAGAAGTATCATCAGTGTCCACATTTGGTTTAATTCATTTATTAACTAGTTAATATCACTGCAGCCAAAGAACATTACAATTGACTTAATTAGATTTTGATGGTGTATTTACCTTTATGATTTGGACAGTCTACTTATGGTTCTAGGAAACAAAACATTTTTAATTAAAGTAACAGATTTTTTTTCAGTAAGGATAATTTTCTTGAGATTCTGTGTGGGGTTCTTTTAGTGAATATTAAGTGCCTGATATATGCATAGTACCATTTTGGATGCTTTGGGAGCCCCAAAGAAGTAAATTTTAGGGACTTCCCTGGCAGTCCAGAGCTTAAGACTCTGTGCTTCCACTGCAGGAGGCGTGGCTTCAGTCCCTGGTCGGGGAACTAAGATCGCGTGTGCCACGTGGTGTGGCCAAATAAATTTTTTTAAAAAGTAAATTTTATAATAGAGTGGAGAACATAGTTCATTGAATAAACTGGAGACTGTTTGCCCTGAACCATATGAAAGAATAGAAATGTGTTTTATTTAAAATGTGATTTAAGGGAATTCCCTGGCATTCCAGGGGTTAGGACTCCGTGCTTTCACCGACTATGGCCTGGATTCAATTCCTGGTCAGGGAACTAGGCTCCTGCAAGCCACGTGGCACTGCCAAAAAAAAATGTGATTTAAGTAATTTATATCTGACATTTGACTAAGTCTTGTGTGTCACTGAGTTAATTTTAAAACTAGACTTATGGTATGGTTCATGAAATATGCTTTGATGGTTTGATATGTTTCTTAGCGCAAATGAAACTGTTATGGTAAAGCAGAATGCCTTGAAGTCTTGTATGGACAATAAATATATGTTTACTTTTTTTTGTTTGTTTTTTTGATAGGACTTCTGTAATGACAAGAGTTATATTTCAGAAGAGACAAGAGTACTTCTGTTAACAGGAAAGGTATTATGTACTAGATAATTGGGGGATCTTTATCTCATGTGCATATTACTTCTGCTATTCTTAGAAATAACCTTTAAATGTCCCTCAGATTTTATAGTTCCTGATTCTTAGGGATCATGTTGTGGATTATAGCATCTAAAGCATTTGTTCTCTCAGGCTTTTTTTTTTTGTCATGAACCACTTTAGAATTACAACCATGTGTTCTCACCAGTACTGATAGGCTTCAAGTTATTTAGAATTCACAAAGCAGATTTCCCTGAAAAATGATATAATAAATTTAGATGTGTAAGATAAAGATAATTTTAAAGTACTAATAAGTTAGACAGTTTATATTCTATAAAGGTAATATGACATCTAAAAGAGCAAAGGAAAATTTAGTATTTGATAAACAGTGTCTAAACTATTACTATATATACTCAGTAGTTTACCTGTAAGACATTTTATTGTGTCTTAATTATTATGTATTTCACTGTTTTAGGGACACTTTGTTTTGATTGAGCAACAGGAATAATTAAATATTGCATAGTTATTTTTAAGTAGAGGTAATGCTTTTGATTTGTAATTATGTTTAGATATAGTTTTACAGAATTATCATTTCTAATAAATTTAGGATTTAACTTTCCAAAGCAACAACAATTCCTGGCTGTAAGCGAAACAGTATCCCTTACATGTGTCTAAATTTGTATGTATTCGTTTCAGTAAGGTATAAAATAACATGCGTATATGTAATTTTTAGCCAAAACCTGCTGGAGTACTAGGTGCGGTAAACAAGCCTTTATCAGCAACGGGAAGGAAACCATATGTTAGAAGCACTGGAGCTGAGACTGGAAGCAATATTAATGTAAATTCAGAGCTGAACCCTTCCACCGGAAATCGATCAAGGCAATTTTTTTCTCCAATTGTTTTTGTTACTATCACTCACTACTTGGTTCATCTTTCAGTTTCTTTTCTTAAAGCACTGTATCACAAAAATGGACTTTAGGAAACATCTTAGTAAAAAACAGTAGTGCTAAATTTTAGTATAATTAATGATGGAAATTGAGAGTGTCGTACACATTTTGAAACTGTTTAGCATTCTAAATGTGTAGAAAAGTTAAATGGAAAAACGTAAGAATTAGTAATATACTAAAACTAATTTACATGGGAGTGTGTGTGTTTAAATTTAACACTTAGGAGAACTGAAAATGTAACTCTTTAAATAAATTTAATTTATATGCTTTTTAATTTTTAACTCAAAATTAGTATAGCATGAGTAGAGATAACATTGTTAATAACATTTTCCACTTATTAAAGATTCCATGTTTGGGACTTCCCTGGTGGTCCGGTGGCTAAGACTGTGCTCCCAATGCAGGGGGCCCAGGTTCGATCCCTTGTCAGGGAACTAGATCCCACATGCTGCAACTAAGAGTTTGCATGCCAACAACTAAGACCTGACACAACCAAATAAATATTTATTTAAAAGATTCCATGTTTAACATGTCAAGTGTTTACTGTCTTAGCTACTGCATAAAAATTTCCATCTGACCCTACTCTTACCAACACTAAATATTGAGGCTTTTAAAGATTTTATTCTAATTCATGAAATTTTAAGCATAAATTCAGTGGTGGTGTTTTAAACACATTTTTAGCAGTAGAATCCCAAAATATTAAAAAATTAACGTGGAACATCTGTGGTTTACATAGATGGTGGGGGTCAGACACCTCCCCTGTGGCCTCTTCTTGCAGCCCCTTCCCTTGCAGAGCATTAAGAACACAGACTGGAGAAAACTATACGCTCATCTGTTGTATTTTTGCTTTGTTTTAGGGTTTTCCACCCCCCAACAGATAGGCTTATAGAATAGTTGTGTTGTTTGTTCCTTGTCAACTACGCTTTCTATCTGGTGGTTTTAGGCAGTCATATCTGTCTTACATTAGTAAGGTAAGATGGAAATCCAAAACTTGATATAGTAGAGCAGTAGTCTGTAACCACAGAAGATCTGAGTCTTGTTAACGTTACTTCACTTGGCCAGGCTTCTAAATCAGCCTAAGCCTCTTTCCTTATTGGTATAGTGAGAGAGTACACTTCCTATTCATATGGTGAAATAAAGAAGCTTTGGTTTATTTCTCTTCAACAGGGAACAGAGTTCAGAGGCAGCAGAAACTGGAGTTAGTGAAAATGAAGAGAACCCTGTGAGAATTATTTCTGTGACACCTGTAAAGAATATTGACCCAGTAAAGAATAAGGTAAATTTTAAAATTTAACAAGTGGGTTTTTCCCATGGAGATTCTTATTACAATTTTATGATGGGGTAAGAAACCCACAGTCTACACATTAATATATACTACATACTATACCTGTGTGTATACCACCCCCTGCTATACTTACTGGGCTTCCACTCTACAGAAGTGATTCTTTGTCCACTGTCTTCATTTACCAGAGTTTGTGTGGTCACCTTCTCCCAATACCTTGAAAGAATAGGAACTGAAGTGTTTTGAGACCTTGTTTTCAAAACTTCATTGACTCCCACCAGGGATCAACACTGTTTCTGTTGTCGTTTTAAGTTAAACTTAATGAGCTGACCTTTTAAAATATGTTTTTTATTTAACAGCTGCATTCTTTGATGGTGTATCTTTTAATACTTTTAATACTTTTAATAATAATATTCTTAATTTTTTGGCAGGACAGAAAGGAGTATAACATTGGTAGGAGGATAACTTGCCTCAGTAAGAATGACCTAATACTATTATTTCTTTTTCTATAGAATCATGTTCTTGATATACTTTTTTTTTACCCCCCATATATTTATGGTATTATCAAATGTTTTAGGAGTTATCCTCAGGTACATAAAATATGGGACTATACAGTTATTCCACAGTAGCTGAACTTTTCCTATCCAAAATTATCATCTGAATTCAAACTAAATAGGTAAGGATACATTTTTTAGGTCAGTCTCTGACTATCCATACTCTTGCTGTTTGCTATCTGAACTTCATTATGTCAGTAAACTCAGGTAACAGGGAACCTCTCACTTTCAAAACTCTTAGAATTCAGAAACCAGTAGATTTAGATATTGTGGGATCCTTCTATAGAATTAAACATTGAACATAATCATGCTTAGATGCAGATATGCATATTGCCACAGATACATAAACATGCTTATAATATGTATTAAGAGGTGGTACAGGGATGCAAATATTTATCTAGTACAAACATCTATCTATAACCTTTTCAACCTCTGCTGTAGAATTGTATAGAAGATAAATTGGACATTTAAATTCTAATTTCTGAGGGGCCAAAATATTACTTTGATTGATCTGTAATATTATATTGTTCCAAACACTGTTTTAACTTTTTCATACTTCCAAAGAATGTTTAACAGATTCACTGTTGCCTGAAGAGACTGGGGTTGTATTTTGACAAAAGCCTGATAGCTTCCCAGTCAGATCTCCCAGAAGTTGATACGGTCATTTCTTTCCAGGGTCTGGTTCTCAGTCTTGCAGGCTCAAAACACTACCTTGTTGTACTGAAAGAAGATAAAGATCTAAGAGAGTGTTTCTTGGTAACCAATTTCTCAAAGAGATTGATGCATAAACCAATTTATTAGTTATGTATATAAAAATTATCCAGCAAATTGTATATCCATGTTTACAAATCAGAACATTTTCTCCTATTATTTACTCTGTGAGCAAAATCAAATGGTAATATGAAGAATGAATAAGGGAGGTGGTTAAAAGAAGAAATAACACATTAACATTCTGTGGAGCAGGCAGGCAGTACCACCAGTGTTGCCCTTTAGAGTCTTCTATTTCTTCATGCCTACAGCTGACAACTGATTTCCTCTTCATTTGGCTTTTGCATGAGTTCTTTATACATATGCACATAAATGTAATGTTCATAAATGTGTAAATATGATCATGTGCATGACATTTAATAGTCTTTTTTTCCCCTTTTAAACAGCCTTATCTGTGTGTTCCATTTTTTCTCTACAGTGTTATCATTTTCATGTTTGTATACACATAAATACTTCCTTTCCCTGTTCTTTGTCACTACAATGTTGCATTAAATTTACTGGTGATTTTATTTCTAGGGGCTAATAAGTTCTAGTAGTGGGAATGCCAGGTCAAGGAGTAAATATACTAGAGATTTTAGATATTTTCATATTGTTTTCTTCGAAAATTAGAACACTTGACATTTCTACCAGCAGGGTACTTTTTCTCTGTATACCCACTAACAACAGGTTTATAGTTCTTTTGAATTTTTTTCAGTTTAAAGTATCAAAACTAATGCCCCACTATTGTTTTAATTTATATTTCTCTGATGATCAGTATTTTTGTTGACCGTTTGGATGTACTCTTGTGTGAACTGCCTGTTCATATTTGCCCGTTTTTAAATTATCTTTTTCTTATTTAACTCAACTTTTTTTTTTTTTTGGCCATGCCATGCGCCTTGCAGGAAATTCGCCAACCAGGGATTGAACCCAGGCCATGGTAGTGAAAGCCTGGAATCCTAACCACTAGGCCACCAGGGAACTCCCTAACTCAACGTCTGATAGTGTAGTAGTTCTACCTTCTTGTTAACATTCTTGCTCCCTTCCAATCTCATCACCAAATATAGCAGCCAGTGTGATCTTTTTAAAATATAATCTGGATTATGTTTGTCCTCTGTTTAAAGTCCATCAATGACTTTTATCACCACTTAGAATAAAATCAGATTTCTTACATGTCCCATAAGGCATTCATGATCTGGCCCATGCTTGCTTCTCCTACCTTATACCAGTCTCACATCACTTCAAGTTCCTTCAATCTTCCAAGCTCTTTCCTTCTTCAGGTACTTCATGCTGCCTTTTCCATCTGTCTAAAATACTTCACTTTTCATGTGATAAGTCCTGCTTTGATATTATTTAATTAATATTCCCCAGAAGAACCAATGAGAAATTGATGCTTCCTGGTTTTTTTTTTTTTCTGAATGCCCTTTTCTTTAATCTCTTAGCATTTAGGGTAATCTGTACTTAAATGTTTGTTTACTCTTTAAAAAATTAGTCAACTACTATGCTAATCTGTTTGAGGACAGGAAAAATAAGAGTTTTGTTCCCCAATCTATGCCCAGCAGCCACTGCACCTAACAGGCATTCAGTTGAATGGTTTCTACTTCAAGTTTAACCACACTTAGTTTTTATTGACCCTTCTTATTTTGCCCAGGAATCTCCATCTTTCTCCAGGGTGCCTTCGCATATCTTTTCTCTGATCCATTTTGTATTGTTTTACAGTTTAAATCCTGTGGCCCACCTTACTCTTGTTCCCTTTTGATGATTTTTGTAACACGACTCTCCACATCCCAAGAGGGTGAAAGAAGTAGGAGTCATTAGCTCATCATCCTGGAAGGATGGATTTAAGTCTAGCTGCCCATGTTAAAGGCTCTGATACTGTCTCTTAAGATAGGGTTTACTTTAATGTTAATCCTCAACGTGAAACACTGATTTGTGGATTTTCTAACTTAAGATACTACTTTCACGAGTTTTCATTTAAGTAAATTTTCTTGAAACATGAAAGATTTATGTGTTTCCCTGGTCATTGAAAACATTTTTTGGGGAAATGAAAATTAATTAATTAATTGAAAAGATAAAGTCACTTTTTCGGTGAGGATAGTGTTCCTTTGTTTCCCTTGAATCAGTTAAAATTATTATAATTGACTCCTAAATATCATACATATAAAGGTCACTTTCATTCTGAAAATTATTATTCCTCCTAATGTCCATTATGTCTCATATTAAAATGGAATTTTATTACTTTGAACATTTTAGATGACAATATGTAATATAT
This sequence comes from Delphinus delphis, assembly GCF_949987515.2. Lineage (NCBI taxonomy): Eukaryota > Metazoa > Chordata > Mammalia > Artiodactyla > Delphinidae > Delphinus > Delphinus delphis. The sequence continues at coordinate 75,338,591 of NC_082687.1, forward strand.
ATGCCAAACAGAGGAAAAAAGAGAATGCTCAGAAAAAAGTAGAAGGTTAATGATTGATAAAGAAGAGACAAAAGTTAGAATGAATGAGTGGAGTGAGATATTAAAGAACTTTGTGTCACAGAACTACAAAGATTATTATAGTCAGATGCATCATAGAGAAAGAAAATAACATTGAATTATGAAAACATTCCCCCCTCTTTTGAAAAGTGATACATTAAGAGCATACCACAATAAAAAGGACCTTGTCATTTAAAATGGCTGTGAAAGCAAAACTGAGTAGGTTTTCTCTTATATAACTGCCTATGCACTTTAGTAAGCATTTATTGAGTATATTATATATGCCAAGCACTATGGTAGGCACCTCATTCAGTCCTTATCCTTGAGGAGTTTACATTCTTCATGGGATGTAAGCAGTTAATCAGAAGCCCTGGAATTCCAACTCTTTTAAAATACTTGCAGAATGCTTCTTTGTAGTATAGATCAGTGATATTTAAGGAATTTATGTTCATATAATTGTTTTCTGCTCTTTTAGGAGATTAATTCTGATCAGGCTGCCCAGGGCAACATCAGCAGTGACCGAGGAAAGAAAAGAACAGTAACAGCAGCTGGTGCAGAGAATATCCAACAAAAAACAGATGAGAAAGTAGATGAATCAGGACCACCTGCCCCTTCAAAACCCAGGAGAGGACGTCGACCCAAGTCTGAATCTCAGGGCAATGCAACCAGAAATGATGATATAAATAAACCTCTTAGCAAGGGAAGAAAGAGAGCCGCAGTCAATCAGGAAAGCCCTGGAGGTTTGGAAGCAGGTAATGCCAAAGCACCCAAACTGCAAGACATAGCCAAAAAGGCAGCACCAGCAGAGAGACAAATTGACTTACAAAGGTAACGTACACCGTTCTTTCTGAACTTTGAATTTAGACATCTGGTTTTAATCTTAGTTGCCAGTCACCCCCAAACACCTAGGCATTTGGGAGTGAAAACTGCCCCTGGTTTTCCTAAGTTATGGTGGCATTTGCTTTTATCTCATAACTTTCAGGACAACAATTTGAAGAAAGATCTCCTTTTTTCTTTGGTTAATTTTTAATTAGGATATGGTTTTTGATGTTTCTATTTATTAGCAAGGATAACATTGTCTTGGTGTCCCTCACATAGTTGCATGGGGTTTTCTAAATATAAACGGCTACTTTTTTGATACAGAGATCCCAGAGTGGAATAGATAGATGTCATGGCATGCTCTTTATTTCCACTTGTTACAGTAAATTTTAATATAAGTCAGCAACTTACCTCTCCCCCACCCTCCCTCACAGCTACTCATCTTTGATCATGTTGTGTTGGGATTTCAGATTTTCCACACTGTAACAGTGGTGCCCCAATGAGATCTAGAAGTTGGCTCCTTACTTGGTCTACAATTAGAACTTAGCTCTACACTGCTTCTTTTTCCTTATATACCTATACCTAATTCATCTCCCCCCTGAATTAGATTGTAAGATTCTGAGTTCCTTCTAGGAAAGAACCAGCTCTGATCATGTCAGGACACCCTCACCATCCTGCTTCAATATTTTTATAAAGTACAGTGTTGCTAAGGCATATGTGTTTGTAAGTACATTTTTTAAAATTACCATTTTTGAAATTTGGAAGTTTGAGGCTACTAGATTTTCTTACATTTTAAGTGTCTCTGAGTACCTTTTTCAACATCTCATGGCAGCTGATCCAGGCCCAAACCTGACTAAGTAATGGGTGTTTCTTCTACTTAGCCACTTCTACTTTTATGGACTAAAAGTGTAGTAAGGAAAGCCAGTATTGGGGGCAAATTTATTATTTTTCTCCTCAAACCTGGACCTTTGACCTGGAACAACATACTTAACCTCGGCCTCCTTTTCTTCATCATTAAGGCAGTATAATTATACCTTCCTCAAAGGACTGTTCCAAGAATTAAATGGTCATTAAATATAAAGCACCTAACAAAATGCCTTGTACAGACTAAATGCTCAGTAATTATTTTAACCATTGTTTTGAATTCTAGTTGCTTTACCTCTTACTATATTTTTAGTTATACAAAAGCTGAACAAATTTCGTTGGAGATTGCCAGACTTCTCTTAAGGGTTTCTAGAATTCTAGCCATTCCTCACCCACATAAAATAGTACTGATCATCACACCCAGGCCACCTGAGCCACCTGACCTTACCTCTCATGTGCTGTCCTTTTGACATCTAACCAAAATATGCAGGCACTCACTTGGACCCTGAAAACGTTTTCAGTAGCAACCAACCTTGTCTCTGAAATTGAGCATTGTAAAACCCATTGCTCTTCTTTTAGTTAACACCATTTGCCCCCAAAGCATTAAACAAACCAACAAAAATGGCTTACATGCCAGAGACTGGTGTTGATTAAAAATGGCCTTGGGCCTTTTTAAAACTCTTAAAACATCTTTTTCAAGAGTGAAAAGACACCTTAGAAGTCTTAAGTATGCCATTTAGTAGATCAGTTGGGCAATGTGTTATCCAAAATATAGAATTCTTTGATGGTTTTATATTCTCAGTGAAGTTAGATGGTTAAATTTGGTGTTCATGATAACACTGTACTTCAGTAAAACAGATCAAAGACTTTGCGCACATATTTCAGAAACTTCTGGTTGAATTATTGACTACTAATTCGTGGCTAACAAAACATAGAAGGACATTCTGAAACTTTCTCCCAAGCTTCCTTTTGTCTTTTCCATTCTTTCCTGAATCTAATATACAACTCTGCCCTTAAATTCTAGCATTATGACTTCGGCTTGGAAACCTAACTTACTCCCGAAACTCTGTATTACTCATGATAGCCTCTTGCATAGGACTGAATGTATTATAGGCACATGAGCATTGTTCCTTATACTTCTCATTTGTTCTTCTAACAAATACAGACAGATTAAACTGCCAGCATTGCGCTGGATGTTGGCAGTACAAAAGTATCCAAAATGGATAGGTTCTCGCCCTCAAAGAATATATTTCTCCAGCTTGTCAATTCCAGAATAGAGCAGAAAACTTTCACTTTAAGTCTACTGATTGATAAAAGTATAAGAATTATTTTATTATTACTATGTAAAACAATGAAATTCTGACTTATGCCACAATATGGATGGGCCTTAAGGACATTATGCTAAGTGAAATAAGCCAGACCCCAAAGGGCAAATACTGTATGACTCCACTTCTGTGAGATACGAGAGTAGTCAAATTCATACAGACAGAATGAGGTAGTTGCCAGGGAGAGCGGGAGGAGAGAATAGGCATTACTATTTAATGGGTACAGAGTTTCAGTTGGAAGATGAAAATATTCTAGAGATGAATGGCAGTGATTTATGTTACATATATTTTATTTCACTTAAAAAACTGCTACATAAGATGAATAATAGCTAACACTAATATAATGCTTATTATGAGCCAGGCTCAATTCTAAGCTCTTTGTTAACCTATTAAATGCTTAAAACATCTCTACATGGGTAAGTACTATCATTATCCCCAGTTTATAAAGAGGAGAGAACCAGGAATAGAGAGTCCATGTAGCTTTTGGTCCCTTTGCTTATATACATAGTGGAGGCAGCATTAAAACCAGGCAGCATCACTCTGGAGTCCACACTATATTGTACTTTAAGGTAAAATTAAGTCTTAATTCTACAGGAACTATACCTGCACACAAAAGTAGTTTAACAGAGGATGCTTTGAAAATATATTTACTTCCATATTTTAAATAGCTAATGTAGTTAATATATGTGGTAGTTTCCATGAAATGGAAAATCTTTGCATATAGTTTATTATTTATAATTACTACATAAGAAGCTGGTTTATTTAAAATAATCGTAGGTTAAACCACACAACTATAGTCATCTTTTGAACCTATTTCAGAGTTCATGCAAACAAAAGCTAAAGTATTTTAGCTTCAGAGAGGGAAAAAACAAAGAGAGATCAGATGTTCTTGAATTCAAGTGGCAAACTTAAGTGAAGCCCCTAATGCTATAAGAACATTGAAAGACCGTAGTGAATATTAGGTAGAATAATGTATGGGGTATTTGCAATGGTGCTTGGCATATATATTGGTAGAAATAATAATGATAATAAGGAAAGGTTGTTGAATGTATATTTGCCTTGCCAACCATCATTATGAAGCAAGTACAACCCTATGTTAGAGATAAGGGGGTTAGACCTAAAAAAATTACTTTCTCAGGCCACCTGGCCAGTGCTACACAGAACAGGGTTTTGAATCCAGGCTGTGTCCCTTATTAATCGCCTTACTGTACTGCTAACAGTGGCAGCTGCGGTTATGTTTCTCCTTTAAACTATGAACGTTCACAACTCTATTATTTTCTTTTTCTCTTAATGTGTAAAAGGAAATGTTTTAAGGTATAGTAACCACCAAGCGATGGAATAGACAGGCACACTAAAACAAAACTTCCTTGTTTGTGACTCAGCTGTTCTAACTATCCTTCAGCTTGAGGAGAAAACGTTGAATGGTCAAAATCCTGAAGGTGCCAGCTTTATTTTTATTTCATGGGAAACTATAGCTTTCACCTTCATACAAGATTCTAAACATACTTTTGATTAACCAAAGGTATTACCTATGATTGATTTGACATCTCACCTGTATTTTCCTGAGACCTGGTGAGGATCAGATACAGGTTAAAGCCACATGATTGAACAATTCTGAATACAGAGCTAATATAACACCTTGAATCATCCTGTTAAGGTTATCATTACACTTTGAACCATCTCATTAGTAAAAAAAGAAATAGGGTTGCCAAAGCTGAGAGCCAAGCACCACATTTCTGAGCTAAGGATGAACCCAGAATGGTAGGAACAGCTCACTTACTGCCCTGGCAACTTGAAGCATAGCCTAGAGTCCTTGCATTGTGGAACCAGATCTGGATCTGGATCACTGCACTAAAGTAGTTTACCCCCGGATTTTAAGCTTGACTGCAAGCCTTTGAGAAATAAGGCCCAGCACCCTTGTGCTTCTCTGTGGCCCTGCTTTCTAACACTATTTCATCTGTCTTTTCCTTTACCTTGCATTATTCTTCACACATTTTACTTGCTTGCTTTCTCACTTCCCTGATGGTCAGTTCCTGCGCTGGTCACAACTGTCCCTACATTAACATCTGAAAAGAGCCTTTCCTGACATTACGCTCCCTTCTTTACTCCATGTGCTCCTTTGTAGATCTGTCTGAATACAAGATGATCTCGAGGCGGTCAGTCTACACTGTATACTAGGACCACCTCCAGAAAACGCCCATTTTTATTACTTGGTATTTATACTCATCATATTGTATGATTTCAACTTTATTATTAAATAGTTAGTGAAAACCATTTTTGAGGCCCTAGTATCCAACCACAGTCTAGATGCTTTATGTTTGTAACCTCACTAATCCTTCAGCCCTGTAAAAGTAGGACCCTTGATAAATGGTAGCCTCTACAGTCATTTAAATACCATAGCAATCACTTATGTGTAACCCCTCTAGAATTCCTCTTACTAGGTCCTCTCACTGACAATAGGTAAATAATAATTTTTAGTATGACTCCTACTTATATACTTTATTAATTCAAGGATAGATATGTTATTCCACCAAAATACAAAAACTGTACAGAAATTTCCTGGCATAGAATTTACTTAATCTGGGAGTTCATACATTTTAACTTGTAAACTTACCTGTAGGATTTTTAGATCCCTCTGGATTTTTGCAGTAAATCTATTCCATCAGAGGGGTGTGTGTGTGTGCGTGCGCGCGTGCCAATAAATGTTCCTGTTTATATTTTGGGCTGCATTTGGAATTGTTACTTCTTTTCAGAAAATTCCTTGAATTTACCCTGTAAATTTATGAAAATCAGCCATTTGTATACTATAGTCAGGAAATAGTATCTGAACAACTGGACACTTAATGTTGGCTTCCTGAGTTTGGGAATGGAGGATTCATCATCATTTCAGTTATTTACTTGTTTTTCTTTTGTTTTTGAATTATTATTCAAATGGCAAACAATTCCAAATATTTTGCATTGAAAATGTGTTTTTATAGGTCTGCTGATTCTTGAGTATGTTTTATCTTTGAGGCCAAATTCTTCCATGAAAAAGAAAATATCAATTAACACCAGTGGAGACACAGTCCTTAAACTTGGGACTTAAGGGGAAACTGTGAATTTAAGGAAGTTACCTATAGGATAACAGACTATAGTTTTCCCATCTTTGGATTAATATGTTTTGCTTAGTATGCTTAATATTGGAGTGTTCAAGAGTCTTGGAATTTCTACTTTTTTTAAGCAAAGGATTTCCCGATTTCCTGTGCTCATTTGTATATTGAGAGTTTCCTCACATCACATCGGTTTGTATCTTAAAGTATCCCCTAAGTGTGTTTCCTCATGTATTAACAACCGTGTATTAGTTTAATATGAATATTCTTCAGTAACAAGTGAATTTTTATCAAAATAATATGAAATTTTTCAGAAGCCAAGTGCTCGGAAGTGATGGCGATTCACTTTGGGACATAGAATCAAGTCCAGGAAATTCTTCCAGTGATCTGGATCGTTTAAAAGTCTGTGAGAGCAGCCAGGAAGATACTGAGGACTCAGAGCTAGTAAAGGGAAGCTTCCTGAAGGTGCAGCAGGCAGCTTGTAGAGGATTCTTTGATATCATATTATTAAATTTTATCTATTATAACAAATTAATTTAATACTATGTAAGAATCTTAATCACTTATTAGCTTTCTTTGGTTAGCATTGTTATCTTTATTAGAAGGTATATGTTATGTTGGGGTTTGGGAATATAAGAAAACAGCCCCCTTATCTTTCTCTCCCAAGTTTGGAATTGTTAAAAAGGAGATACCATCTTAATACTGATGTGGCTGATTAAAAATGTGGAATGACAGGGAGTTCCCTGGTGGCCTAATGGTTAGTATTCTGGGCTTTCACTGCCCTGGCTCGGGTTCGATCCCTGGTGGGGAACTGAGATCCCACAAGCCACACTCCCCCCCACCCACCACCCAAATCTGAAATGACATAGGCCAGGTAACTACTAATGCCTTGCCCCTAAATTGAACAACCTCCGGCAGACCAGAACACACCTTTTGGAGGCAAAGGAGAAGAAATCTAGACAAGACCAAATTCCAGTATGCTCAGTTTTTCCTTCCCCCACCCTCTCACCCATTAGATGGGTTCTTCCTCCTCCCAGAGAGGAGTAGGTGAGGGGAGAAGAGAAAGAGACCCTATCCCACTACTTCATGCTTCCAGAGGTCATAATTTTCCCTCCCTATTAGGGAAATAGGATCAGTGGGGCATTTCTCTTAACAGAATTAAGCTAAATTTTCCTCCTTTTTTTAGTACACTAAAGAACAGAACTTATTTTGCTGCTTTTATTTGCCAGTTGTCTAGTAATTTTTCTACTACATAATTTTGAAAGTATTCATTAAAAATCACAATTACTTCAAATAGCTTTTAGTGTTTTATTGTAGTAATAAAACAGATTGGACACTGGGTAGCAATGCTTAATGGTTGAAAATAAAAACTTCTTCATTGGTATTGTGTTTTTATGTAATTTAGGGAAAGATTACTAAATCAACTAAAGTGTCACATGAACAATGAAAAAATATTTTCAGATTTTAGGTAATAACTATAGAAATTAAATAATCTGTGTATGGTTTGTTTTCCTGTTTATATCTTTTCTAACATTGCTTTCTTCTACTCCTATCCCCAAGGTAAAAAGAAAATTCATTTGCAAAGGGAGAAAATGAAGGCCAAACAGAAGCAGGCTCTAGCTTCTGCAAAAACTTGGATTCAGAATGACCCTGAACAGAAAATGAAGTTAACTTCAAAACACACTTTCTGCCTTGAAAACTGAAAAAAGCTATTACTTCCTTTTTTCACTTGACCACAAGTCCTTTGATGGAAATGTACAGCAGAAACTCTTGAGAGAGAGGCTAAAAGCAACTCTGTTCTACCCTCCCCCCAGACTTTTCTTATGAAAAGTCAATAATTAAGCAAATTGCTTAACACTTGGTTCCAGTTCCTGCATATCTGGAGTTTAACAGCATAATACACCATTAATTTCCATGCTGCAGTCTTTATTTTAAAGAAATTAATAGGATGTCCTTACACTGACAGTGAGAATTCATCAATTTTAGAGCCAGGAATTTCCCATGTTACACAAGAGAAAAATAGAAGTCTACTGAATTAATTTTTTAGAAGAAAAGAGATCAGATTAAATATTTCTTTGTTTTTCCTTTTGGAAACTTTTATGTATAATTCTTTCTGCCTGCCTACTTTTCTGCAAAATGAGATGTACAGATTTCAGTTCCCTGCTATGAAAAGTGATGTGGTGGCAATTTTATAAATGTTGCTTTCTGATTTTTATCAGAGTGAGAAAATAATTAAAATTATTATTGATTTCATATCACTTCATATTTTGATTTCCCCTCCATTTTAGTTTAATATAATTTGCAATAAATGTACATATTGTTTTTTGTTTCATAAAGCATATCACTTTAAAGTGGTTTTTACTCCTGTGATTATGTTGGAATATTTGGAATTTTAAAGGAGTAAAGACTGTCCAGCATTTGGTTTTATAATGTCTGTCACCAGATTTTTATTATTGATGTAAAAAAAAAAGTCAATTTTTTTAAATAGTTGGACTCTGGCAGCTTTGTAAGGAAAGTGGGAGGAGTTTAGGATTGCTATCAGTTTTCAGCATTGTGCTATTGGGAAATAAGTGCTTTGCTTTTTGTCTGCCAGTCCGGGCTCCGTTTTTATGTTTATTTTAGAAAACAACTGTTGCATCAATATATTGTTTCTTGGCATTGTTCAGCATAGGTAATGTGTGCACTTTTTGTGTGCACATTCATATTTAAGTTTTTTGCATAAAATAAATGCTTCTAGATGTCATATGGTAGTCTTTTTTAATCTTTTTATATTATGTTTTCTTGTGAAATTTTTTATGTAAAAGGGCTAAAGTCATAAAGAAACAAAGAACATGATTACAGTCAACTCTCCATTATCTATATAAAATAGTGACTGCCTCAGGTTTTAGATTTTGCAGTAATCAATCATAAAATTAAAATAACGAAGGCATACCATAAGAGCTAATTCAGGAGGAACTTGAGATTGGTCCTTTCTCACGCCCAGAGTTATCACCTGCCCCCATTCTCCACTTTATGCCCTTCCCCCAAGCCCTATCTGAATGTGCTCAGTGTCCTTGCACATACCTATCATGGGTTCGAGGGCATAAACGTTTGTGTGATAACTTGGTCTTGACAGGCTGTAGTCTACGTGAGATGTAAAACAGTGAACGTGAGCTGTGTCAAAAAAAAAAAGATTATGTTAAATGTGAAATTTTCTGGTAGTAAATGTCACTTATGTTCTCATAGGTAATCAAGAGTTGGCTGTATACTGACTGAGTGAAAGATGGGTAATTCTTTTAAAATATGCATATACATACACATTTAAGTATTGGATGATGGCTAGGGAACAGTGGATACCAGTGATAGAAAATATCTTTGGAAGGGCAGAGAGCTCTACTCTTCCTTATTGCCTCTTCATAACTCTTTAGAAGTATAAAATATTGCCTCCGGCATGCTGAAAGAGTACCTATGCATAAGCATCAGAGAGGTCCCTCAAGCAATCAGTGGGCATGTTCTGTTTAGATTTTGAAGCTCTCTTAGAATCAGACAGCTTGATTCTTAAAGGCCACCAATTTGCCACCAATAAAAAGCACACTGGTAGGGCCTTCTGTCTCATTATCTCCTTTTAACTAATTACCCAGCATCATATCTGTCTAGATTACCTAGTGTGAAGTCATATTTAACATAATGTAGCAGACCATTCCCATCAGTTATGGCTGCTTAGATTTTTGCAAGAGAGGAGTTAGCTAAAAGGATCTGGTCCACAGACATATGTAAATGGCCCACCCCTGATTTTTTAATATAAGCAAGTATCTGGCACTAAGGGATGGGAGAGTAGGATGATAGACTGAGCTGATGGGGAGGGACTTGAATAAGGGAAACTTGTCATTTTTCCTTTGAAAAAGGAAAAAGTAAAAATCCCTTAGGAATTTGGTATTCACATCTCAGAGAAATACAACACAAAGTGCAGACTTACATTTGAGAATTAATGTTAACCCTTTGTGTCTAGTTTGAAGCTTCTTGTATTTGTCTAAAACTACAAGCCAGAATTTTGTATCTCCTTTGATAAAAAGTGTGTATAATGTAAAGTAGTTTTGCATATTCTTGTGCTGCACATGGGCTGAATTTTTTAAAAAAATTTTTAAAGACTTGAAGAGAACCTTGTAATTTGTGTAAATGACAAGTGTAAAATCCTACCATAAAATGCTAAAAATATGCATTGTTTCAAATAAAACCAAGAAATGCAGCATTATATAGTAGTGTGGAACCCTGAATATTCATGAACCCCCTTGGTATGTCACAAGCTGATAAAATGTCTTTGCATATTTTGTTTAGATTCTGGAGTTTGCACATAAGGGATCAAATGCCACCTTCGAACTTCCTGACTACATACTCTGATCTGGCTTACAGTGACTGAGGGAGAACATAATAATTAATAGATGATAAATTCTTACGGACATTTGGGAAATTTTAGAAATTGTTTAAGAACTTAAAAGTGGCCTTCCATTCATACTGGCTATTGATACATCTATTTATCACAAATTCTGTATATGCACATTTAGTTCAAAAACTAGTTCACAGAGAGCAAACAGATTACATATATGTATCTGGAATAAGATGAACAGAATGAGAAGAGAAGCTATCATGACTGGTTATGTATTTTACCCTGAATGGGATTATCTTTCCACACTTGGGATACTTCTATTCACATGAGTAACTGTCAATAGAAACCACTGGTGACCAACAAGTCTCCAACAGTCTGACGAGCTTTGCAGTGTGCCTAAATAATGGTGGCTTTGCCTACAAGAAGTTTAAAGTTTGCTACAAGCCAGCAACAGTGGAAATCAATGGAAATGAGTGTACATAAACACTCAGCCTGTAAACTAGAGCTCCAGCTTTTCATTCCCATTTAAGAGTAATAACCTTCACTTATTTTATCTTGTACCTATTTCAAAGTCCAACAGCAACATGTACAAAGTACCATTTCTAAGGAACATGGGCCAGGCTGGTTGGTGATCAGGACTTCAAATTTTGGGGTATTTCTCAAATAACGTTTTTTAATCAATGCTGATTACAACTTAAGGCACTTTCCTCCCCTTCCTTCTCTAGTCACTCCTTTCTCTAGCAAAGACCACGCATCCTTTTAAGAAACAGCACTGTATGCGTTCTTCCGGGAGAAGCTTGAAAAACAATCAACTGGAGGTCAGTTATACACAGAGAGAGTGCTGTAGTTCATGGTCCAGATCTGTGGAAGCCAGTAAGAAAGTGTAAGGGTGGGAGGTAACCATTCTGTACAGACTGGGCTTATTGGCAGGGGCTGGCATTAAAACACTAAGATGCGTGCCTTAGAAGGACTAGCAATATAAAGCAAATGGCACAACATGGGCATATATGGCTATTCAGGTGTCCATTGCCTGGACCTCATAGATGCTGTAGAAGCAGAAAATCCTTACCTTTTCTAGAGAAGTGTTAATTTTGACAACTGTTTTGAGCACGTAGGTCCCTAAAGTGGGCTGAGCAAGCCACCCGCGTCCGGATTAGCTGGACCTGATGCAGGAGTCAGTTCTCCAGACTGAGGGCCCCCTGGAAGGAGGTGACCGTAAGGGTGGGCTGGAGACAGATTAGAAGATGGCTCTTTCAGCAGCACGAACACCACTTGAGCACTTCCCTTGTACAAAACATTGCTCTATTCACAGACTCTGGAATACCTGGTCCCAGCCCTCAAACCTTGGTTGTCCACCATCCTGAGTGCACCCCCATCTTGCACAAATTCTGGTGTGTTGATAATTCCTGTGCCTTCTTTGGACAAACTTCAGGGATTGAGTGAGCTTCTCCAAGAATCAAATTTTGATGGGGACCCAGGCAGCAACCCCTAAAAGCACCCATTTTAGTTTTATTCTGAGCCTTTTTGAGAGATCACGCTGGTGGCCACCCAACCCAAAAAAAACGCCTGAAACCCTTTCCCTCCCAGGAAGGTCTTGACAGTTTTGCCATCCGGTTTCACCTGGCATGTGGTGGACTGTATCCTCCAAGATACAGCTGCAGAGACAAAAGAGTAACCTGCCCCTTTGCCACCCACCACAGGTTAAGAGCTGAAAGGCAGAAGGCTGGTACCCTTAAAAACTACCGTACTTGTGACCATTTTACGAGCAGGCTCTTTAAATGCTGTACATAGAATCAGCCCAGGAGTCCAGGGTCTCTGCATTCATTGCCCATTTGGAAGCTTGGCCTGCCCAGGGAAGCTTATAATTATGTGCAGCAGGGCCTGCCTCTTTCTAGAAGTCTATTACATCACTTGCAGTCTCCTAATTCCACCTTTTCATCACAATGGTAACATAAATGGCAATGAAGTGTTTGTTGTCCAAAGACCTGATCTTCAACTGATGCATGATTTCTCTCTTACTGATATTTTTGGCGTTGTGTTTTGAAGGTCACAGCTACCTAAATTTTACAGTTCCTATGGAAGGATGAAGGACATTACAAATATTCCACAATTAAGTAGAAAAAAGAAGAAAGCCACACAGCAACCAAGACAAGAAAAAGAAATAAAAGGTATTCAGGGCTTCCCTGGTGGCACAGTGGTTGAGAGTCTGCCTGCCGATGCAGGGGACATGGGTTCGTGCCCCAGTCCGGGAAGATCCCACATGCCGCAGAGCGGCTGGGCCCGTGAGCCATGGCCACTGGGCCTGCGTGTCCGGAGCCTGTGCTCCGCAACAGGAGAGGCCCGCATACCGGGGAAAAAAAAAAAAAAAAAAAAAAAGTATTCAGATTGGTAGGGAAGAGGTAAAATTGTCATTCTATGCAGATGACATACTATATATAGAAAACCCTAAAGACTCCACACAAAAACTACTAGAACTGATCAACAAATTCAGCAAGGTAACAGGACATAAGATTAACATACAGAAATTGGTTGCATTTCTTTACACTAACAATGAAATATCAGAAAGGAAATGTAAACAATCCCTATTAAAATCATGTCCAAAAAAAAAAAAGAAAGAAAGCTTCAGGATAAACCTCACCAAGGAGGTGAAAGACTTATATGCTGAAAACTAGAAAACACTAATAAAGGAAACTGAAGATGATTCAAAGAAGTGGAAAGATATCCCATGCTCCTGGAGTGGAAGAATTAATGTTGTTAAAATGGCCATACCACCCAAAGCAATCTACAGATTTAATGGGATTCCTATCAAATTACCCGTGACATTTTTCATAGAACTGGAAAAAATAATCCTAAATTTTATATAGAACCATAAAAGACCCATAAATGCCAAAGCAATCCTGAGAGAAAACAAAAAAGCAGGTGGCATAATCCTCCCAGACTTTAGACAATACTACAAAGCTACAGTAATCAAAACAGTGGTACTGGGCTTCCCTGGTGGTGCAGTGGTTGAGAGTCCGCCTGCAGATGCAGGGGATGTGGGTTCGTGCCCCGGTCTGGGAGGATCCCACATGCCGCAGAGCGGCTGGGCCTGTGAGCCATGGCCGCTAAGCCTGCGCGTCCGGAGCCTGTGCTCCGCAACGGGAGAGGCCACAACAGTGAGAGGCCTGCGTACCGCAAAAAAAAAAAACAACAGTGGTACTGAAACAAAAACAGACATATGGATCAATGGAACAAAACAGAGAGCCCAGAAATAAATCCACACACCTGTGGTTAATTAATCTTCGACAAAGGAGGCAAGAATATACAATGGAGGAAAGACAGTCTCTTCAGCAAGTGGTGTTGGGAAGGTTGGACAGCTGCATGCAAATCAATGAAGTTATAACACACCCTCACACCATACACAAAAATAAACTCAAAATGGGTTAAAGATTTAAATATAAGACATGACACCATAAAACTCCTACAAGAGAACATAGGCAAAACATTCTTTGACATAAATCATACCAATGGTTTCTTAAGTCCATCTCCCAAGGCAATAGATATAAAAGCAGAAATAAATAAATGGGACCTAATCAAACGTATAACCTTTTGCACAGCAAAGGAAACCATGAACAAAATGAAAAGACAACCTACGGACTCGGAGAAAATATTTGCAAATGATGCGACCGACAAGGGCTTAATTCCCAAAACATACAAACAGCTCAATAACAAAAAAACAACCCAATCAAAAAATGGGCAGAACACCTAAATAGACATTTTTCCAAAGAAGACATACAGAGGCCAACAGGCACATGAAAAGATGCTCAACGTCACTAATTATTAGAGAAATGCAAATCAAAACTACAATGAGGTATCACCTCACACCAGTCAGAATGGCCATCATTAAAAAGTCTACAAATAATAAATGCTGGAAAGGGTGTGGAGAAAAGGGAACCCTTCTACACTGTTGGTGGGAATGTAAATTAGTGCAGCCACTATGGAAAACAGTGTGGTGGTTCCTTAAGAAACTAAAAATAGAGTTACCATATGATCCAGCAATCCCACTCCTGGGCATGTATCAGGAAAAAACTCTAATTCAAAAAGATACATGCACCCCTATGTTCATAGCAGCACTATTTACAATAGCCAAGACATGGAAACAACCTAAATGTCCATCGACGGATGGATAAAGACGTGGTACACAAACACAGACACACACACACAACGGAATATTACTCGGCCATAAAAAAAGAACGAAATAATGTCATTTGCAGCAACATGGATGGACCTAGAGATTATCATACTATTCAAAGTAAGTCATAAAGAGAAAGACAGGGCTTCCCTGGTGGCGCAGTGGTTGAGAGTCCGCCTGCCAATGCATGGGACACAGGTTCGTGCCCCAGTCCGGGAAGATCCCACATGCCGCGGAGCGGCTGGGCCCGTGAGCCATGGCCGATGAGCCTGCGCGTCCGGAGCCTGTGCTCCGCAATGGGAGAGGCCACAACAGTGAGAGGCCCGCGTACCGCAAAAAAAAAAAAAGGAGAAAGACAAATACTGTATGATATCACTTATATGTGGAATCTAAAATACGACACAAATGACATATGTGTGAAACAGAAACAGACCCACAAATATAGAGACTTGTGGTTGCCAAGGGGAGGGCAAGGGAGAGATTGGGAGTCTGGGATTAGCAGATGCAAACTATTATATATAGAATGGATAAACAAAGGTCCTACTATATAACAGGGAAATATATTCAACATCCTGTGATAAACCATAATGGAAAAGAATACGAAAAGGAATATATGTATGTGTGTATAACTGAATCACTTTGTGCTGTACAGCTAAAATTAACAGAACATTGTAAATCAACTATACTTCAATAAAATTTTAAAAAAGAAGAAAGCCATTGTGCAAACCCATGGCCTTCACTGCCATTTGGCTTTGGGGAGAACAGGGTTGCGAAAGTGCGAAGGAGAAGATTAGAAAGCTTTCTGGCTGTGTTCACTTTCATTTTAATATCCCTGCTTATAATTAATATTTTTTAACAGTAATAGTTGAGCAGAGAAACCCAGAAAGGGCTGGTGGCATTGCAACAATAGATTTTCTTCCCCTTAGAACAGCTGAATCATGAGAGCACTAATCTATCAGATGCAAGGAAACTTTTGCTCTGTAAATTCAGGCCTGAACCCTTGAAGGCTTGGGTTGAGTACCTCACAGTGTCAATCAAGTGGCAGGAACCAAGTGATGATGGAAATCTGCCTTAAAATAATTGCGAAGTCCAGCAGGTGTGGGAGGACTTACCAGCTCTCCTGGATACTCAGAAGGGCAAGTGCCTCAGAGAAGCCCAGGTGGGGAAGGGGCCTCACCCTGTAGGATGCGAGCCTGGCACACAGGCCTTCATTCACGTTGGAACAGGATGATTAGGTGGAGAAGACCAGAATATTTTCCTACTTAGGAATTAAAATTAAAAGTTGCTTCCTTGGACTTCATAAAGTTCAGCACCACTGAGATGCTTTTTATTTTCCTTACTCCACAGAGCACCTTCCTTTCATGGGGCAAGATTCAGTCTGTCTCCTTGGAAATTGGCCGCTTAGTACTTTTCCCCGTAACCGTCAGGTCAGAGTGTGCTGGTCCTTCATTGCCTAGTCTGTCCTGGCTCTGTTTTAGCTATAAAGAAAGTGAGACACAGAAGAGGCTGTTTGTTTTGTCTAAGCTCTAGTCCCCCATCCCACACCCAAAGCTAATACTTAATAAATTACTAACTTATCAAAAGCTTGGATCTTTACATACACTGGCACTCACAATAATCTCATAACTACTATGTTCATCTCCATTACACATGCCATTGAAGCTCAGAGATGTGTTTAAAACAATAAGCCCAAGACTCAGCAAGAACGTGGAAATTTAAACCCACATAGTCTGACTGCACAACTCAGTGCTTCCTGCTTAAACTTTTCCACCAGGTTTCTGAGAGGCCCACAACCTCTCTGGAATCTGATGGTGAGTGAAATACAAAAGTAGAAAGAGAAGGATAATGAATACAAGATGGTGGGGAGCAGCTGGGATGATAGCACCTATTGCTTTCTGTTGCCTCCACGTACGCATTCAGCAGACAGTATCCTAAGGAAATCAAGGTAAAATTGAACAACAATCATTCAATTGGTGGATGCATGAACAAAATGTGATCTATCCATATATATCAAATTTATAAATAATAGAATACTACTTAGCAATAAAAAGGAAGGAAATACTGATCATGCTGCAACACAGATGAAGCTCAGAAACATTCTGCTAAGTGAAAGAGGCCAGACACAAAGAAGCATACATTGTATGCTTCCTTTTATATGAACTATCCAGAGAAGGCAAATCTGTAGAGACAGAAAGTAGATTAGTGACTGCCTGGGGCTAGGGTTGAGAGCAACAATTAACTGTAAATTGGCTCATGGGACCTTAGTGGAGTAATGAAAATGTTCTAAAGCTGTATCATAGTGATGGTTACACAGCTCAGTAAATTTATTGAAAATTATTGAATTATACATTTTAAGGGGGGTGTATTTTATGATATGTAAGTTGTACCTTAAAGTTTAAGATAAATGAGACATCTTCTCAAAAAAATGTTTAACTATACAAAACAAAGCAGCATCTACTTAAGTATCACATTGTTAAACCCACATTATGTCAAAAGCACCATTATTAACAATAATTGAGTTTACAGGCACACCACCTTCCCATCAGTGAGCTCCATTTCTCAGAGGGTTACTTGCTGGGGTTACTCCTGTTCTCAGTTAGGAGGGTCTGGAAACAGTTTTTTTCCATGGGACTGGCCTTATTAACCAAAGACTATTAAACATAGTCTTTTATTTACACAAAAGACTATGTGTAAACCAGAGGCCAGCATGTTCACAATGACTGATTATTTCCTTCTCTCTGCTTGGGAAGTCTCTGTGGGAAGCTGAGTTGAATGAGGTCTGGGAAGTGTAGACTCTACAAGAAGAGTTGGCTGGGTCATCTTCACGATCAGCCTCTATTAGCTGCAACTGCCTGCAGAACCTACCTCTGCTCTGATGTACCTGGCACTGTGAGATCTTGGAAATCTCACAGGCCCTTTCACAACTCAGGTTTCTCACCTGTAAAATAATAACTGCTTCATAGTCATGAGGGTAATATACGGAGAAAACCTCACAGAATGCCTGGCCATAGGAATGCTTACATGCTCACAGCTGTTGTCACCATTCAAGCAGACTGGCAGCCCCAGCTATGGCCAGAACATCCTCGGGCAGCGATCGATGCTTCATTCTTGCTTGCTGCATCTGTTTTCCAGGTTCTGGGCCAACCACTCCACTTCTGTTAATCAATCTTTCTTGAACCAGGGAGAAAGTTTCCACTTCCTCACATTTCCATACCGTTCAGCCCCAAAGAGGCCACATTTACAAGTAAAACCTCATCATCATTTTTCAGACAGTCAGCATACTGAATGCCCTTTTTGGGTTTGGGGAACCCCCACCCCACAACTGACACCCCACGAGGCAGAGCCCATTTCCCTCCGCAGAAGCTGAAAACACCAACACTTACTTTCCTAGCCTCCCTTGCACCAAGGGCTCGGACATATGACCTGGATGCTATCAACCAAACACCTATAACCTGCTTTTGAGATGTGGACTGTGGCACTACAGAATGGGGACCATTCCACCCTAGAAATGGAGGGCAGCAGTATCCAACGCCCAGAATTGGTGGTATCAGTGCTATAGGCTGGCTGGGGTGCCTCAGGCATTGGCAGTGGAGGCTGTATCTTCACAGGACCAGTTCTATGATATTATTTTTGGCATTGCTTCTGGCATTGCTTTTGGCATTGCTTGGCATTGCTTCTCATCCTTATAAGATGAGAAACCAGAGAACTTGTACACTCTCTCTCCACCTGCACTAACTGAGGAAAGGCCATGTGAGGACAGAGCAAGAGGTGGCGATCTACAATCCAGGAAGAGGCCTCACCAGAAACTGGGTCAGCAGGCAGGAAAACATTTAAGGGGTGGGGCTTCCTCAATGATCCTGACCCCCTCTCAGCAGTAGGAGGCTCTAATGGCCTGGCTCCAGGATAGTTTTCCTCCTCTTCCCCATGGGACAGGGATTTTTTTCTTTTTCTTTTTCCAGCCTCATTTGATCTTCACCTGTACTCTGCGGTGAAAGGTTGCTCTCCTTCTCAAGCAGATACTGCTTTTTTTTTACCTGGCAGAGATGAGTTCAGGCAGGGCTTGGTTTCTTTTCCATAGCAGCAACTGCTCACCTCCCCCAGGCCTGAACTACCAAGAAAGTCTTATCTCTGGTCTCCACCGGTACCAAGTGTTCCTTGTGAGTGCCGATGGAGGACAGTGTAGAAGCGCCTACACGTAGGCATAACACTCCCCTTGTGTCTCAGGCACCTTTCTTTAGATTTCAGGCCATTGGGTTACTTCAGTTCTCTGATGGGTTGAAGAAAAGTTATGACTTTGTGGATTATCTGCCTGTTCTTGTTAGGGTGGGAACTACCCTCTTCACAGTTTTCTACATTCTAGGCAGAAGGCAGAAGCCTGAAGCCCCTAGATTTAAAATAATCAAATAAAGAAACTAAACTTCAAATATTGCAAATTTGCCATTCTACATGACAACTTGGAGTTTTTGTTTGAATTTTTTTTCTATTGAAGTCACTACAATCAACCCTGAAAAGCAAAAACACTGACAGTATTGCTATTTCTGGAATATTCTGTGATATGGGACTTTATGAATTTCTGACACACTATCCTTATGTTTAAGACTTTTCCTATAATTTGTTACAAGTTGCTTCATTCAATACTTTTCAAATTTAAAACAAAAAGTGTTCTTCACTCATCTATGAGTAAGGATAAATGACAAATCTGGGTATAATCTTTTCTGAACATTAACACAGAAAGATCAATTTTGACAATAAATTTGGAGAAGACTCAAAAAATAAAGATTGCAATATTCATTGTACATCAGACTAATATGTAGGTTCTTCCTTTATCTCAAAAAATATATTAATGTAAATTAAAACTATTAATCTATTACTTTTCCTCTTACTCTAGAATTTTAAATGATTATACATATATGAAGTTCAATAAAATTTTCAGTTTTATTATTATTTCAATGATTACTGGAAATAATTTTGTAGAATAAAAGGTGTTAAAAAATAATGCACTTCCTCTTGTGCATTTCTAGTTGCTTCATCCATGTGGGACATGAACTGTGCAATATCAGGGGCTCCACTCACATGAAAAGAATAAATGAGGTTATGCAATAAGGCAATCTGTCTCTATATCTAATATTTTATCAAGTCTTTTTTTCTAAGAGTCAAAAAGTCCTCTCAAAGCCCTCTGTCCTGCTCTAATAAAGGGTTTCTTTTTGTGCTGTCATTATGGGTCTTTCCTGTATTGCGCGTCCGGAGCCTGCGCTCCACAACTGTGCCAATCTCTGTGCTAGGGTTACAGGTAAAAAAGACATGACTCTAACCATTAAGGAGGAAAAGACTGAGATGAAAAAAAACTGTGCTAATACAGTGTGATGTGTGCTATAATAAAAGTTTACACAAAGAAGTATAAGCGTTCTGAAAAAATTTACTGTGTCTGAATGAGAGGGAGTTCAGAGAGATGTAAGAGGGAAAGTTTCAGAAAAGTGACATTTAGTTAAAAAGGGATTTAATCAGCAGGGAGACAGGGTATTTCAGACTGGGTTGGAAGGTATAAAGAACATGGATTTGGAGGTAGTCTTAATTCCAGCTACATGATTTATTAATAATGTATATATGAACCTTAGGCAAGTCACATCTCAACTTGAGTTTCTCACCAGTAAAAATGAGAGGGATTGCCTAAAAGATCTCTATGACTCTCCCTACTTCCTACAGGGTATATTTACAGCAATCTACACTCTAGACAATAATTCCTTCAAAAGAGTAATAAAACATTTTACATCCAATGTATTTCTTTTTTTTTTTGCGGTATGCAGGCCTCTCACTGTTGTGGCTTCTCCCGTTGCGGAGCACAGGCTCCAGACACGCAGGCTCAGCGGCCACGGCTCACGGGCCCAGCCGCTCCGCAGCATGTGGGATCTTCCCAGACCGGGGCACGAACCCGTGTCCCCTGCATCGGCAGGCGGACTCTCAACCATTGCGCCACCACGGAGGCCCCCCAATGTATTTCTTGATTATAGAATCCACACATATTCTGTAGACCACTCTTCCCACAAAAAAGATAGTATTTTCCATCTCCCCAACATCTTCAATTTCTCTCTCCCTACTGGCATTTCTCCTTTTGTCACAAAGAAGTATCTGCGCACAAGTTTATCGTATCTTCGAAGAAAAGCAAACCTTCACCTGACTCTACTTGGTAATTATTTTAAACAGCCAAACTTCTGAAGTTTTAGCTCACCACTGTAACTTCTAGACTAGCTGTTAATCCTATCATATGATCAAAACTGCTCAGAGATTGCAAGAAAACAACAAAATGTCGAAAATATTGTCCGTATGAAATGACCAGCTCAAATCTGCTCCATCTTTCTGATGCCTTTAATGTTGCTGATGGTGCGTCCTTAGTTCCGTTTCCTCTGCTCCTCTTGATATTTATTTCTTCAGTACACACATAAGTCAATTCATTTGACATTCACTGAGTGCCTATTTTATGTCATGAGAGTAACAAGATCGTGTTTAAGGAGTTTACAATAAAAAAAAAAAGGAGTTTACAGGGAGTTCCCTTGCAGTCCTGTGGTTAGGACTCAGCGCTTTCACTGCTGTGGCCCTGGGTTCAAATCCCTGATCGGGGAAATAAGATTCCACAAGCCGTGCAGCTTGGCAAAAAAAAAAAAGAGTTTACAATCACTTGGGTCAACAACTAACAAGGATGTAAGGTAGGATGTACATAAGTACTAGAACGCTTACAAAGTCCTATGGGAGATGTGAGGTGGCATTTAGGGGTGGACTTGATGGATAAGATTTCAATTTATAGAAAAGGAAGAGAATCGTATCCAAAAGAAGAAACAGTAATTTTAAATGCACAGAGGCAGAAAGTACAATGTGTAGAGAAACATTACTATAGGGTGGGAATGGAAGTTCTTTTAATATAAACATATTTTTATGAAAAGAATAAATAAATGGTAGTTAAAGAAACAAAAGGCTTATAGTGAAAATAACAGTCTTTTGCCCAGCCTTTTTCAGTCTCTGGTTTTACTCTTTAGAGATAAGCTTTCTCGGCCATTTCTTTGGATATTTGCCATCGTATTTTAAAATAATGTACTTTGAATACTATTTCTTAGTTTATAAATTCTGGATATATCTACAATCTGCTCTGAGATGAAAATCTGACATTCTAAGAGCCATCCCCCTCATCTTGCAATTCAGATTTATCACTACATTTGGTTAAATTGATTATCAGTGTTTACTGCCTTGCAAATATTGCTCATAAAGTACCAAGTTGTGTAGTTTAATTGCTATATAGCAGCCCATACTGGAGTTCAAACCCTGAATAAGGCAGTTCTTAGCAGTGTTAACTTTGAGGAAGTTATTTTATCTTTCTGCCATTTCCTCATGTGTAAAATGAGCACAGGATCTACAAGGTTGTTTTAAAATCAGATTAGGGACTTACCTGGTGGCACAGTTGTTAAGAATCAGCCTGCCAAAGCAGGGAACACGGGTTCAATCCCTTGTCTGGGAAGATCCCACATGACACAGAGCAACTAAGCCCGTGCACTGCAACTACTCAGCCTGTGCTCTAGAGCCCGAGAGCCACAACTACTGAAGCCGCGCACACAGAGCCCGTGCTCCACAACGAGAGAAGCCACCACAATGAAGAGTAGCCCCCCTTCTCACAGCAACTAGAGAAAGCCCGCGCGCAGCAACAAAGACCCAATGCAGCCCAAAATAAATAAATAAAATAAAAATTTTTTTAAAAAATAAATAAAATAAAATCAGATTAAATAAATACATGTAAAAGTACATAGAACAAATACTGGTACTTAGTATATAGCCAAAAAATATTAGCTATTCCTATTACTGTGGGTTTTGTACTCGAGTTTATACTTGTCTTCCTCTTGTGCATTTCTAGTTGCTTCATCCATGTGGGACATGAACTGTGCAATATCAGGGGCTCCACTCACATGGAAAGAATAAATGAGGTTATGCAATAAGGCAATCTGTCTCTATATCTAATATTTTATCAAGTCTTTTTTTCTAAGAGTCAAAAAGTCCTCTCAAAGCCCTCTGTCCTGCTCTAATAAAGGGTTTCTTTTTGTGCTGTCATTATGGGTCTTTCCTGTATTACTCTTCCGGATTAGTTCCACTGTTTCTTTGACCCCAAGTATCTTTATTTTTGATATACTCTAATTTGCTACAGCCTATCTACAAGCAACTTCTTAAGATGGTGTGTATAAGTAAAATTTCTGAATATTTGAATGTTAAAAAAAAAAAGTTTAGGGCTTCCCTGGTGGCGCAGTGGTTGAGAGTCCGCCTGCCGATGCAGGGGACGCGGGTTCGTGCCCCGGTCGAGGAAGATCCCACATGCCGCGGAGCGGCTGGGCCCGTGAGCCATGGCCGCTGAGCCTGCGCGTCTGGAGCCTGTGCTCTGCAACGGGAGAGGCCACAACAGTGAGAGGCCCGCGTACCACAAAAAAAAAAAGAAAAAAAACCTATCAGCGAGTAGCAAGTGACAATTAAGCTGCATCTTACGGAGTAGACTGGACATAAGCAACACACATCGGGTGTCACTGTCTCCCATCACCCCCAGATGGGACCATCTAGTTGCAGGAAAACAAGCTCAGGGCTCCCACTGATTCTGCATTATGGGGAGTTGTATATATGAGCATGTTAATGCCATTAACAAGCATGTTACAATGTAATAATAATAGAAATAGAGCACACGATAAATGCAATGTGCTTGAATCATCCTGAAACCACCCCCCAACCCCCAGTGGAAAAACTGTCTTCAATGAAACCAGTCCCTGGTGCCAAAAAGGTTGGGGACCGCTGCTCTATTACATTTCTATTCATTCATTCATTCAACAAGTGCTTACTGATGACTGACCTATTATATTCTTCTATGTCCCAGGCAATGTTCTGCTAACTGGAGATAAAGTAGTAAGATAATCCCAATCCTCACGTTGAACAAAATTGAAAAGTGGGTTAATAGTAAGTGCCATAAAGTACCATAAAGAAAAATTAAGCAGGCAGGAGGAGACATGAATGGAAGTAAAAGCTGTTTTAGTTAGGATGGTCAGGGAAGGCCTGACATTAGAACAGCAACATAAATGAAATGATTAAGACGTGAGGATCTGGGGAAAAAGCATTCCAAGCAGAGAGAACAGGCTATACAAAAGACCTGAGGTTGCAAGAAGCCTGGTGTGTTTGACAAATACCAAGAGGCTAGTACATCTAGTATAGAATGCTCAAGGGAAACAAAGGGATAAGGTTGGAGGAGTAGTCAGGAGCAGAGGGAGTGGTAATGTCACATAGAGTCATATTATGAACATGGTAAGGAACATGGATTTTATTCTAAATTAAGCCATTCTGAGCAGGTAAGTACTACTTTAAAATAACAATCTGGCTGCTGTGTAGCAGATGGACTGTAGGAGTTCAAGAGTGGAAGTAGGGACACCTACAAGTTTAATAGTCAAAGCAAATGTGATAGTGGCTTGGCTAGGAAAGTAGCAGACAGCAGTAAGTGGAAATCAGAGCCAGAATATATTTAAAGGTTGAGCTAATAAGAGTTGCTAATGAACATGGGCCATTAGGCAGAGAAAGGAATGAAGGATGATTTAGGAGGTTTTTGCTTGAGCAACTGGATAAATGATGTACCATTCAACCACCTAAGGAAAGATGAAGGAAGCAGCAGATCTGGGTTGTAATGGAGAGGGAAGAGGATTGTTTTTTTCTTTTTTTTGGCCACACCGCACAGCTTGCGGGACCTTAAGTTCCCTGACCGGGGATAGAACCCAGGCCCCTGCAGTGGAAGTATGGAGTCCTAACCACTGGGCCACCAGGGAATTCCCAGAATTCTGTTTTTAAACCTAAGTTTGAAATGTCCCACATAACGGTTAAAAGCACGCAGGTGAGTTGCACGCATGAGTTCAATTCCTAGACTGGATGGGGTAAGAGCCTATAAAGGCTTCCTTTTTCTCTTTAAGATGGAGACATAGAGTAAGTCTGCTACATATGAACGAGTTCTGTTCCAAGAGCACGTTGATAAGTCCAATTTGTTCCTAAGTCCAACAAAGTTAGACGAGGTACCCAATTAACACAATCAGCTATATAGTACTATACTGTAACAGGTTTAAAAATACTTTCCACACAAATAATACATAAAAAAAACAAACACAAAAACTAAGAAAACATTTTTAATATTACAGTACACTACCTTGAAAAGTACCGTAGTTACCAGCTACATCACTGCTGCTTTTATGCTTGCTTCCAGACATCCTGGGCTTGAAATAAAGATACTGTACTACTGTACTCTATACAGTACTGTAAAGTACACAAAAACACAACCACTTGCAGAGGATGAACACACGTGACAAAGTACGCCAGACACGTGAACTAACTTATAAGCCTGGACGTGTGAATGCATGTTCACATCTTTGAAAATTCGCAACTTGAAGGTTTGTATGTCGGGGACTTGCTGTAATACCCAGTTTGTACGTTAAAGTAAACAAAGAGAAATTAACAATGCAGGAGAAAGATGGGAGTAAAGTCCTTAAATAGATGAGAAGGAAGAGAGTATATAACACCAGATGCAGGTAGGAAGATAAACTTGATAATGAAAAGATTTAGTGCTCCTTGCTCTATCTCTCAATATAAAAAAATTAGTTAATTAGTTGTCAGGAATTAGAAGCTGTTGGAGATTTGAGGCAAGTAAGCTGTGCAACAGTCACCTCAGAGAGTGGAAGACTGAAATGATCAGAGAGATATAAGATTTTAGCTAGGTGCTAAAGGCCCACTTCAGAAAAGTGGTTATCAGTTCACAGTAACAGCACAACTGTTTTTCTCCAGGTAAAAAACAGCTATGCAGGTATATATAGGAGCTGACTATGCAGAGATGAAATATTGCAAGGAAGGTCAGGAAGCAAACGATAAGGGGATAATTATAGTGATGACCCATGGAATCTAAACTGGGTGAAGAAGAAGGTGAATACCAGTGAGTGTACCTGTCTCACCTTTAGGAATGTGGGGTATGGGATTAATGACAGTTACTGAACGGACTTCCCAGACCATCCAGTGGTTAACACTCCTCGCTTCCACTGCTGGGGGCGCAGGTTCAATCCCTGGTGGGGGAACTAGGATCTCACATATGCGCGGCACAGCCAAAAAATAAAAAAAAGTTACTGAAGATTTTAAATCAACCATATAAGTTATCACTTTAGATGGAAATGGTCAAAACACACCAATTAAAAGACATGAGATTGTCACAGTGGATTAAAAAGCAAGATCCAACTATATATATGCTAGTGATAAGAAATCTACCTCAAAGACACAGATATATTAAAAGTAAAAGGATGGAGAAAGATGTATCATGCAAACACTACCTGCTGGAGTGTTTATATTAATTTCAGATAAAGTAGACTTCAAAACTAGGAACTGGGGCTTCCCTGGTGGCGCAGTGGTTGAGAGTCCGCCTGCCGATGCAGGGGACATGGGTTCGTGCCCCGGTCCGGGAAGATCCCACATGCCGCGGAGCGGCTGGGCCCGTGAGCCATGGCCGCTGAGCCTGCGCGTCCGGAGCCTGTGCTCCGCAACGGGAGACGCCACAACAGTGAGGGGCCCGCATACCGATAAAAAAAAAAAAACAAACAAAAAAAACAACTAGGAATTGTATCAGAGATAAAGAGGGACCCTGGAAAATAACAGATGTCAATTCCTCAAGACAGAACAACACTAAATGTGTATGCATTTAAAACAAGTGAACTTCAAAACACACAAGGCAAAAATAAATATGAAAAGAAAAATACATAAATCCATCAACATAGTTGGAGACTTCAAAACTCCTCTCAGTAATTGATAGTACAAGTAGGCAGGAAATTAATAAGGACATAGATGACCTGAGCAACACTTTCAACTACCTTGATTAAGTGACATTCAGAATATTCCACTCAACCATGTCAGGTTATACTTCTTTCCAAGTACGCATGTAACACTCACCAAAACAGACCATATGTTCCATGCCATAGAGCAAATCTTAATAAACTTAAAATAATAAAAATCTGAAAAAACATATTATTGGATCCTAATAAAATTAAATTAGAAATAAATAACAGAAATATCTGGGAAACCACCAAATATCTGGAATTAAACAATATACTATCATCTAAGTAGCCCTTGGATCAAAGAGGAACTCTCAAAAGAATTTAAAAAATAATTTAATCTGAAAAAAATGAAAATATAACAGTAAAATCTGTGAGATGTATCTAAAGCAGTGCTTTATATTTTTTCTAATATAAGCATTAAGCGATTATATTAGAAAAAAAAGAAAGCTCTAAAATCAGGAACTTTAAGATTCTATGTTAAGAAAAAAGAGCAGGGACTTCCCTGGTGGCGCAGTGGTTAAGAATCCACCTGACAAAGCAGGGGACACAGGCACCCTGGTTCAGGAAGATCCCACAAGCCAAGAAGCAACTAAGCCCATGTGCCCCAACTACTGAGCCTGCACTCTAGAGTCCGCGAACCACAGCTACTCAGCCCACGAGCTGCAACTACTGAAGCCCACGCGCCTAGAGCCCGTGCTCTGCAATGAGAAGCCTGTGCACTGCAACAAAGAGTAGCCCCCAATCGCCTCAACTACAGAAAGCCCGTGCGCAACAATGAAGACCCAATGCAGCCAAAGAAAACCCCAAGAAACAAACAAAAAAAGAAAATGGAAGAGGAGAAAACCCTCTCAACTCATTTTATGAGGCCACCATTAGCAAAAACCAAAGGTAACAAGAAAACTAAAAACCAATATCCCTTATGATCACAGGTGCAAAAATTCTCAACAAAATATTAGCAAACTGAATCCAGCATCATATAAAAAGGATAATACATCATGACCAAGTGGGGTTCATTCCAAGAATGCAAAGCTGGTGCAACATTTGAAAATTAATCACCATTTAAACAGACTAATTAAGAAAAGCCTCATGATTATCTCAATAAATGTAGAAAAAGCATGACAAAATTCAACATCCATTAAGCTTATAAATAGAAGGAAATTTCCCTAACTTAATAAAGAACATCTATAAAAAACCTATGGCTAACATAATTATTAGGACAAGTTGAAAATGAAGTAAAACTGCCTCTATTCACAGATTACATGATTGTCAACATAAAAAAGTATAGCTATCAACTGAGGAGACTCTGGGGGAAACACTGGGCTCAGGGAGTAGTCAAGCTTCAATTTTATTGATGACAATTCTAAAAATTAGGGCACGGTGGAAGGAGGTGGAGAAATGGTCAGTTAGTAAGACTCAGTCAGATTAGGAATTAGTTTCTTACGGTTAAAACTCTATGTTTTAGGTCAAATAACCTTTGAGTCTTGAATTGGATGAATTAGATAAGCCAGATAAAAAGCACGATGTGATTAGTCTTGAAAAGCTCTAGAAGTTGTATAGTTACGATTATAGCTTCCTTCTTGGGATGGGTTCCTTAGGCAGTTTGTGGTGATAAAGTGTGTGACAGATCATGGAGGTCTTATAAGGAATGCTTTGGGTCTCCCTTAAATCCTGTCAGGACAGAAATAAATCTGAAAGAGAATCAATTTTTTTAAGTTTTTTTATTTATGGCTGCATCGGGTCTTTTTTGCTGTGCACGGGCTTTCTCTAGTTGCAGTGAGCAGTGGCTACTTTTCGTTGCAGTGCATGGGCTTCTCACTGCTGTGACTTCTCTTGTTGCAGAGCATGGGCTCCAGGTATGCGGGCTTCAGTAGTTGTGGCACGTGGGCTCAGTAGTTGTAGCTTGCGGGCTCTAGAGCGCAGGCTCAGTAGTTCTGGTGCACAGGCTTAGTTGCTCCATGGCATGTAGGATCTTCCCCAACCAGCACTTGGACCGGTGTCCCCTGCGTCTGCAGGCAGATTCTTAACCACTGCACCACCAGGGAAGTCCGAGAATCAATTTTTTAACGTCATGATCTTTTTTTTTTTTTTGCGATACGCGGGCCTTTCAATGTTGTGGCCTCTCCCGTTGCGGAGCACAGGCTCCGGATGCGCAGGCTCAGCGGCTATGGCTCACGGGCCCAGCCGCTCCGCGGCATGTGGGATCTTCCCAGACCAGGGCACGAATCCGTGTCCGCCATATCTGCAGGCGGACTCTCAACCACTGTGCCACGAGGAAAGCCCCATCCATGACCATTTAAAATTTTTTAAAGTTCTTATTTCCTAAAGGTCCTTTTTTCTTGTTAGTGTTGTATGGGTGCAAAGAATTCAATGTCAATTAAGAATAACTAGACTTTTAACTACTCTTCTGTTCCCTACATTGTTTCCTCCAATTTTTTTTTTCATCTTGGTTTCATGTTGAACGCATTTCTCAAATTTTTTATCTTAGTTTTTTGCATATGGTTAAGGGTGAGGCACTGAAAGACTGATTAAGAGTACTGTGACTATTGTTTATTGGCTACCATCAGATCATCTATCAGTTCCTTTCTTTCATTTTATTAATCTTACCCCAAACTATTTCACCTTTCTAGTCCTCTATGTACTGAAATGGCTGCTCAACGTTGCTGCACAGCTGGCATTATGGATTTCTCTTCATTTATCCCAGAAATAACAAGCTCTGGTTTGTATCTCATCTTTCTTTTGCATGGCTTACTCCTCCATTTTGGTGGAGTAGGTCATTCAAGTACTTACCAAGAAAGGGACAAAGAGAAGACAAAAAAAATCTTTGACACTTGGAATATATGAAAGTATCTTTATTCTACACTGGTACCTCTGCTGGGAATAGAACTCTTAGAAATAATTTTCACTCAAAACTTAGAAGTCATTGCTTCCCATAGCACTACTGAGAAACTTGATACCATTCTTATTCCCACTTCATTTTAGGGGCCCACTCTCCATATTCCAATCCCGTTTTTTAGACTTTCTCATTTCTCCTAATGTCCTGAAACAAAATATGCCTTATTATGGGTCTTTTCCCATTCACTGCATTCATTGTGCTGAGTGCTTTCAAAGTGAAGAGTGTCAAGTATCCTTGATTATTTTCTTGATCCTTTGCTTTATTCCATTTCCTTTAAGAAACTCCTAATAGATGTTGGACAATCTGGAGTGGACCTCTTAAAAAAAATCCATACTTTTGGATTTTTTAATCTTTCTTATACTCCTTAAACTTCAAATGTTTTAACTAATTTTTAATTTGAGCTATATTTAATTTACAAAATCTATTCTTTAAAGCATTCTGTACCTCCTTCATAGATACATAGATTTCTTACCTTTGAAAACATTCATTTTCAGGTTTTCTGTTATCAATCCTGTTTTGGTCTCGGTTATTAGTGCTGGATCAATCTTCAAAAATCTAGTGATTTCTGGGTTTGTTCGTACTTTGAAACTCACTTGGTGGGGACTCAACTTTCTCACTGGAAAATCTTCAAATGTCTGCATCCCTTTTGAGGTATTTTTCTAGGACCACTGAGTTTCTACAGAAAAGGATCCTCCCTCCTTTTCCCTTGAGACTTAATTGTCACCATTCTAGAAACTAGGAATATGCCATCCAAGTACACAGAATTTTATCTTATCTTCATTTTCAATCTATGACTGGTATCTCTCAGTCTGAAGACTTGTTTCAAATTCATAAGACAGAAATTCTCATTCCATGGTAAGAGGACAGTAGTAAACTATCTACTTACCTAACTGGGTAGAAAGGAATAGACTTTCAATCAACCCTACTTCCAGCTCAAAAGCTCACCCTTACATTCAGCAGTGTCTTTTTTCTCCCATTTCTAGGTTATTCTGAGTCTTAACGAGTAAATCAGCTTGCTTCTAAATAAGCATTCCTTCCATAATCAAATTTTTAGGTTTGAACTTCCTCTACTATGCCAAATCAGTTTCTACTCTTCAGTCTGCTTTCCATCTTCCATTCTGTGGCACTACAGATTTATACCTTTAGAAATGTCATTTCAGTGGAGTTTTAGGAGGCAGCTAGTATTAAACATTAGTGGTACCCATTACGTTAAGTCCAGGCAGCATAATTTCTAATAGAGAAAAATAGGAAACCATCCACACGTCTAATAGGGTAATTGATATGTATAATATGGTAGCCCTACTCAAAGACCTATTTATAACTATTTAAAATATTCATGTAAAGAATTTTTAATTTTTTCTTTGTTTATTTAATTTTGGCTGCGCTGCGTGGCTTGCAGGATCTTAGTTCCCTGACCAGGGACTGAACTCAGGCCCCAGCAGTGAAAGCACCGAGTCCTAACCAACCACTGGACTGCCAGGGAATTCCCAAGAGTTTTTAAAGAACTGTGATTATCAGTTTTAAAAAGTCAAATATTGACAATTATATACTATTAATTGTGTAAAAACAGCACAGCAAGGAGAGAATACTCCAAAATACTTAAGTAAACTCTAGGATGTAGAGTTAAAAGTTTTTTGAGTCTAAGGTTCCTGAAATTAGCACTTTACCACTAAAACTTTTTTTTTTTTTTTTTGCTGTACTTGGGCCTCTCACTGTTGTGGCCTCTCCCGTTGCGGAGCACAAGCTCCGGACGCACAGGCTCAGCGGCTATGGCTCATGGGCCCAGCCGCTCCGCGGCATGTGGGATCTTCCCGGACCGGGGCACAAACCCAGGTCCCCTGCATCGGCAGGCGGACTCTCAACCACTGCACCACCAGGGAAGCCCCTACCACTAAAACTTTTAAAAATAAAAGTAAAGCAAGAGATATAGTGGATAGAAAACCCAAGTTCTCAGTCTGACAATGTCTTGTTATCTCTGGGCAAGTCAGGGCCTCATTTGTTTGTATCTGTAATTTGGAAGGGCTGTAGGATTTTCAGAAAAAATTTCGAAGGCCAGGTCCAAACTGTGAGAGTTAACAAAGAAAAGATGCAGACTATTCAGAAGGCAGCATTTTGTAAATGTGATAAGAAGTGGAGTAGGAAAAGGAAATAAAAGCATGAATAGTTTAATGAAAAGAGATATGGAGGAAAGAATGGTTAGATAGTGCCAAAAAAAAAAAAAAAACAACTAAGACCTGTAGAAAGTAATAAACAGTATAAGGAGGTATCCTTGAGAAGAGAAGCAGCTTACTCAAAGGCCCAGTGAAGAGAATATCAATCTACTGAATCGAGTTGAAAGGGTTGGGGCTAGAATGTAGGACTGGCAACTTGAACAAATTAAAAGGATTACCATTTAGGGCCAAGGTCTTTGACTACACTCCCTACATGCATGTCTTCCCACCCAGACACTCTTTTCCCCTCCTACCCTCCCTTCCAAGGGAGGGAGGGTGTGATCAAGGTTCACAACCTTGATCTTTTACTACATCTTGCCTTTCTATCATAATCTCTCCCTCTCTCTTCATCTTTTAATTACTACCCCAATCTAGGTATCACAGTCTCCTTCTTTCAGTTTACTTTTGAATCTTACCTCTACCTCAGTTCCAACAGAATTTGTTTCAGTGAGTAAATGCCCCTTACCTGTACATGCACTGCAGCCAAAGTCACACTACTTTCTCAATGCTTTTGTGTATGCAACAGCCCTCCCTCAACCTAAATTCCATTACTAAGTGAAGATAAAGGTTAGGGATAAAAATAGGGAGTGAAGAGATACTAGGTATAACTGATGGAAGAGAAGTGTAATTAACTTACTGTTACAAAGCCTAGAGTTACTTAAAGAGGAATAAGCATATTGCTTAATGACCTGGAGATAACTCAAAAACAAAAATCAGAGATATTCAGAAGCTACTGTCTCTATGGATTAGTAGTAGAGGTAGGAAGAGGATCACACATTTTCCACTGTGGACTCTTCACCACTACTAATTTTTAAAAATACACGTTTATGGGACCTCCCTGGTGGCACAGTGGTTAAGAAACCGCCTGCCAAAGCAGGGGACACGGGTTTGAGCCCTGGTCAGGGAGGATCCCACATGCCGTGGGGCAACTAAGCCCATGTACCACAATTACTGAGCCTGCGCTCTAGAGCCAGAGCGCCACAACTACTGAAGCCCACGTGCCTAGAGCCCATGCTCCGCAACAAGAGAAGCCACCACAATGAGAAGCCCACGCACCGCAACAAAGAGCAACCCCCGCTGGCCGCAACTAAAGAAAGCCCGTGCACAGCAAAGAAGACCCAATGCAACCAAAAATAAATAAATAAATTTTAAGAATGCACACTTATTATTTGGAAAAATAATTTTTTTAATGAAGAAAATCAACCATGCTAATAATCACCTCAGCAGACTATTATCCTGAATTTGTTTCCTTATTAAAATTTTGCCTTTGTTTTACCTCCAGGTCATGACATCTTAACTAACCAAAGATGAACTACCTCTTCTCCTCATATACACAGAAGTATGACATTATGCAATTAAGAACTAAAGTATCTGTAATGGAATACAATATTTAGGGCCAATTAGATTTTGCAGTCTAAAAGATCTTTTTCTATGGGTTGCATAAACCAAGAACAATGCTATTTATTCTATTCTTCCAAATATCAGAAAAAAAGTGTGCCTGGTGCATGTAAAGCAACTTCAGTAGAAGTCATGAAACCCTACAGTTGAACTTAGTTCATCAAAACATTCTATTCAATTCATACCATGAGGAGTGGTTTGGATATACTTCCCTTGGAATGAAGACCTCACTCTCACCTGAACTGGTTTTCCTTTTCATGCTTGCAAAGGATCCCTCCACATTTCCTATTTTTAAGGAAAACAAGAATAGCATTTTAGGTCTCAAAAAGCTACCAGGTTTAGTAGGCACATATAAATAACAATATTAAGGGATTGTCCCCCCCAAATAACCTGTGACTCTAGGTATCCAACTTATTTTAATCGATCTATTTTAAAAAAGGAGACTGGAAGGTCTCCTTTTCCTTAAAATTCTGTAATTCTATGAATATGGTTAGGAGATACCACTGGAACGTCATTAATCCTGTTCCTCAGTACTACTTACGACAGGAGGACATTCATCTATCAATATAATACAAATAATAATGAATGTATATAGCAAAGGAATATATATTTTTCACATACTAAAAATGAAGAGCTGAGGAATACAGTAACTAGAGAGCTGAATGTTAGCTGTGTAGGAGATAAAAGTCACTATTTGTTGCTCTTAATAAAAATTAGGTATATTCTGTACATGTAGCTAAGCTTTTACACTGTAAGGGAGAAACAGAGTACTAGGTATATTAACTAAGTATGAAACACTCTGAGTTTCTGAAATTTTGCCCCGTTTTATAGTGTTTGCCTTGTTTTATCTGTGTATCTTGAAAAAAGGCTCTACAAGTATCAAGTATCGTAAACTGAATATTTAAAACAGATTGCCCTTCTTGACTTTGGTCAACATCCTATTAAAAAGTAATTTATGATAAAAGATTAAGTAGATTTATAAAGTTGTGCTTTAATATACTTTTACTGAAATTCAATGAGGGGAAATGAACATTACAATATGAATACTTGAGTAGATAGTATATTACTGTAGGAAATACTCCTAAAAACTTTAGAGAATTCATGTTAATTCTTTGATGAATGAAACAAAACACATACCAAGTGTTTACTATCATTTGAATTTGACCATCCTGTGCTAAGGATTAGCATGAGGACTCTCGAATTCCATTTGTTATCCTTGATTTTTAATATGTAAGGATATAGCTTGCTCCATGAAAAGAGCCCTTCATACTGGTATTCCAGTGAGAAGCAATTCCATCTCCAGGCTATAGTAACTCATAAGCCTGCTGAAAGCTGGTAGTAAATACCCTAGAGACACAAAGTTAACAATCAGTTTGCCATATGAAATAATACAAACCCTAACCAACACAGCCTCTTCTAATTATCAGTATCAATAGTGGCAGAAGTTATCCAGTATAACCCAGAACTTGCTGAAACAATTCAGAGTCCTTGTCACTGTATAGGCACCCTTTCCAGAAAGATTTGTGTGCTTACATGAAAATAAATATTACTTTCAGTATCAACTACCTCTGGATTACTCTAAATTTTGGATTAGAATCTAGCCAAATAGTGTTATATTTTCAAATAGTTTTAATTAGAATTTCAACCTATTTTAAAATTCAAAGCACTAATATAATTTATTGCATTTATCAACATATACTCATTACTGTAAAACGTGCCTAGTAGAAATATCTACTTGGTTGTTTTTCTTGTTTAAAGCAATGTGGAGGCTTAACTGCCTGTCTATTGATGAGCACCTAGAAAGAAGATATAAACCATTTTCAGGGGAAAACATGCATGCATTTATTTTTAAGAATTCCCAGTAAGGGGGAAAAAAAATTCAACATCTTTAAAAATGTGTTTATTTTTTAAAAAATCAGTTGTGTACAAAAGTGTTTCGTAGTTTTTAATTCTCAAGACAAATACCCAACCCTCCACCCCCAGCCCACCCTGCTTCAATAGTCTTTCTGGTAACCCACCCAATTTTCCCCTTACAGGAAGTTAACGGCTCAGAATAGATCCTCCTATAGAATTTATCATCACTAACAGATTGTTTAGAATAGAGATCTAGAGAAGCTAACAAGCAAGATTCTTTCTCAGTGAAGTTAATGAAAATCCCTATAATGGCAGTAGACTTCCAGCAGACACCACAACAAAGCACCATCAATTGCTGAAAGCTAAAAAATAGATATTATTTTCAATAGTATTTCATTTTCTATTGGAAAAGTCTTTAAATTACATTAAATAAGTCTCTTTCCCCCCCAAAGAAATAGTCTAGCTTTTATTATGATGCCTGTAAAAAGTAGGTAACAGCAAGCACACAAGGATCATTTAACAGCACAGTGCAAATGATATGAATCCACTCACCCCCTAGGACCAAACCGATAAACTGTGCCACACCTGATTACATACAGCAGCATTGAATATATACATATATATGTATATATTCAATGCTTGGTTGAAATAACCAAGCAAAAGGTGACACATTCACAACTTACATTTAGGTGATGATCACAGGTTTATGAGGGTAGATCAGTCCAACAGAGCAGTAACAGAACAAATGGGACAAGTGAGATACTGACATTCCCCTACCCTTATGCCACAAGATTTTTGATCCATATTGCAACAGTGCAAACAGAATATGTGACATAATATGTAGACACGGCAGAAAAGTCACACTTGAAGAAAGGCTATTTATCAGTAAATACTTCAAGTTACCTTATTCCCCAAGTGACGGCAAATAGCTGATGTTAAGCATTTATTTTTAACTGGTACTAAAAGAATGGAAATGCAAATTTTTAAAATCAATGGTTTGTACCCTGGAATTGAAATTTCTTGAACTAGAAAAAGTGATTAAATACATCATCATTTTGTAAAACTCCATGAAATCAAGTTAACTGTAAACAGCTTCCTTTTCCTATCCAAACATTGTTTCCATCTAGGTACAAGAGTATACCTGGCTCCAACTCTTCCAAGCCCAAATCCATCTTTAAAACACCAAAAAAAAAAAAAAAAAGTTTTTGTTTCCTGTGCTAACAAGGATCGTGGAACATTATTATATCCCTATGGTAGAGTTTTAAAAGCTCAAATCAGGCATACACTTAGAGCCAAGAACTGCTTTTCACATTGATAAACTTACAAAGCAGCAGTAATACGATATGCTGCATTCTGTAGTGCATAAATAAGCAATATCCAGTTTATCTGCCAATTTTTTCTTATACTTTAAAATTATTTTGCATAGTTTTAAGCACCACCAGCAATCACAAACGTGAAATACTTCCAAAAAAAGGAAAATTATGTATTTCATTCCATAGATAACTCTCCTCAGAAGCAAAATGGTCAGAATACAAACACACATATATATACTTGAACGTGTTATGTGTTTAAGTAAATCATAGTCACAATTCCAAACATTTGGGGGAGCCAACACAGAGCATCTGATTTAGTACCAGTTTCTCAAATATTTATATATCTTACCGTATACTTATTTGGGTCACAAATTGCTACTCATTCATTTAGTCATCTGTACTGAAATACTACATAACTAATTATTTGTTCTTTTAAAGGTCAGGCACATACTCAGGAAACAGACCTGATTACAGTAAAAGCCTATAGGAGTATCAGTGACTTGTAGCAAATCTGTCTGCCCTAAATGGGATAAAACTATTTATATTTTTTACCATAATTTTTGAGGCCTTCACAACTGACAAATCACAAATGATTGAGAATTATAAAAATAATTTCCATCAGGGTACCTCTTCCCTAGACCTGCACTTTTAATGTTCTTTTTCCGAACATATATAAGACCACAGAAAAGAGCAACTGCCTTTATTTCTATGTTTGGGAAATAAATCTACCTGTAGAAAAATAGGAAAAAAATAAAAACAAACAAAACAACAGAAGGCGACAGTAGGAAATGTACCAGAAAAAGAAAGAGATTATCACATTAAATGTAAATGAGGTAAATTTTAGAAATGAAAAATTCATTATGAAGAACCTCTCATACAAAATATTGTACTTTTCAATTTCCTGGGCATTGGGGATGTTGAACTGTAGTTAGATGAGTAAACCCTAAGGGGCTAATGTGCATAAAAGTCATAGGCAAGGTATAGCTGCCTCCAAGAGCAAAGTATATAATGCTTGACCCTTAGTAAATTCTCAGTTCTTTCTCTCTCATTTGTCAAACCACAGGACAATTAAATATACCCTGATAAAATGGGCAAAGAGTAAATTGGGTAGAGGTGTCTGATATTTAAAATAATCCAAATATTACTAATATTACCAAGCCACCCACCACTAAAAATAAAAATTAATTCTAACCAACAATGGAACAAAACTGTCCACATTTTCACACAATTCCAACCTTACTTCAAAAATATAAAGAAAAGTACATGGTTTTAGCTATTTAAAATAAATAAAGAAAAATCTTGTTTCCTTTGGCATCTTTAGAAAGTAACTAAACTACAACAAAAGGAGGTGATTGTATAAAGAAATTTATACTTAAGCAAACATATAGGGGAAAAAAACAGCAACTTGTGTTTAGTATGCAATAAAATCAACTACAAGAGTTTACTATTGATTAGGAAAGCCTTACAAGTTGTTGGAAGAACCTCCAC
Source organism: Delphinus delphis (assembly GCF_949987515.2). Taxonomy (NCBI): domain Eukaryota; kingdom Metazoa; phylum Chordata; class Mammalia; order Artiodactyla; family Delphinidae; genus Delphinus; species Delphinus delphis. The sequence continues at coordinate 75,376,296 of NC_082687.1, forward strand.
ATCTTAACATTACAATATATTTAATAATGGTTCTTTTATTGCTTCTAAGATTATTGAGAAGTCAAATGAAATTATGCTGAATTTATGGTTCAAAACTATTTTCCAAACACTTAACCATTATAATTTAGGATAAGTAACACTTGAAGAAAGCAAACCTTTTATAATATGACTTTCAGTATACAGCCTTACTTTAATTCACTCTGATTCCATTACATTTTTGTTATTTTTGCATTGGTCCTGAATATGTAATAATAACTGTGTTTCTACGTATAGAACAGCCTACACAAATCCATTTCACCCTTCATAAAATGGTCACATTAGTGTTTGAGCTTGCAAAACTAATAATTTTCAAACTTTTGAACTTAGAATGAAATGTAAGTTTAATACGTATAGAAAGTCTGACTATGTACAAGAGAAGGTAAAGTTTTCAATTCTCATATTATCAGAAACATCATAAAGAAAGCTAGATTTATAACACACTTCTATTCCTATGTGCATCTGAAGTATGTACAGTAAAACACCAACACAGCTTTCATGTGTCAATTGGGGGAAATGCACACAAGAGTGACTTTTAAAGGATCTGATAAAGCAATCTCTTATAAAGCCAAAATTAGGCTTAAAAAACTGCCAACAGTTGATTTCACCCTTGCAAGTTGTCAAAGAAAAATTTCATCAGTTTAAAAATAGAAAGATGTTAAATTCACTGAAAAATTAAGCTGGGTTCTTTCATTAAATCTGGGAATACTGCAACATCAAGTTTTTACTGTTTTTGCAAGAGAAACAAAACTGGCAGCTCCGTTTTTACATTATTACTTATATATGAAAGTTCTAAGAGTGAAGAATTGTGACAAAACATTCCAAATGGACAACCTAAAAATGGAGCAAGGGATACTGTCCCTCAGCACATTTCCCCACCAAAGAGAGAAATTTACTATTAGAATATTAGCTGTGTGTGGTAAGAGGGGAAAAACAGATATGGTGTCCCAGTCTGCTGACAAGGACAAAAAGGCTCTGAATAGGTCACCATCTTCAATTCTGAATAATCTCATATTTAAGAATTCTCAAATGCTTAAAATGGTGGTCTTTTCAGCTACCCATCCTAAGAAGTCAAGTACAAGCATGCAAGTAAATTCACAGGCACAGAGGATCCATGTTAAAAACAGTTAAGGTAGCTGTGATGCAACACCAACGATATGAATGGCCCTGACACACTCAAAATATTATCTTAATTATTCAACAAAATCCTGAAGCAAACTCTTGCTAGTCTTGGTACACTGCTAAACACTAAAGTAGCATGTTTTTTCCATGGTTTTAGCTTAGCTCAAAGAATTTTTACACTATTAAGTAAGAAAAAAATTAAAGTATTTCCCCTTTTTAAATTTACAGAGACGTTTAATTAGCTTTATTTACAGAGCAGAGATTTTTTTCAGTCTCCAATGGTGCCTAGATAACATCATTAGGCAAGAATGCCAGTTTAAAAGAAATCTACGCAGAATCCTAAAAATAACAGATGTTGATGCTCCTCAAGAAGGAGCAAGCTTGACTATATCAGCAGCTCTATGTCTCAGTTACTCAGAAGCAATTCTGTTGCAGTCTCTACATCCCAAGATTTTGAAGACAAGGCCACTATTACTGCATTCTGTAGAAAAGAAAAGGGGACAAAATAAATAAATAAATAAAATCTCAAGGAAATATTTTTAAAATACTGCATCACCCACTGTCTTTATATTAAGAAACCACACCTTGTTTTTTCATTTTTAAGTTACCTTGCACTTCATAAAAAGAAGCTTCTAAAACCAATGACTGGAATCAGCCAAAAAAAAAAAGAAAGATCACTGGTTTTAATAACAAAGTTTGCTTATCAAAATTAGATTTAGGGTATTTTTTTGAGTCACTTTTGTCAGCCAAGGATTTGCAGCAATAATTTAATGAATAAGTAAAAATCAACATGCCTTTATGTACTTACCCTATCAAAGCCCATAGCACATAGGTTTTCTATTTTTTTGGTGTATTCTGGACTAGAAACTGGTGCTCCAGCATACACATGTGCCCAAAGTCGAGCTGTCTGTTTGAACATTTCGGGATTTTGTTTGTACTATATGGGGGAAAAAAATTGATTGGCATGACAATGCAGTTATAATATTCAATATAGTTAACTCATGTCCTAATTGCCTAACAACCTGATTTTTCTAAGTAAATGTAAATAAATGTAGATTCAATTTTTAAAATGTGACTGATTCACTTTCCACTGCAAACATACTATGTCACTCAAGAAAAGACTGTTTAACCTGAAGCTGTGATTCACAAGTTGCACTGAGGAAAGAAAAACAAAAGTAACGTTTATCAACTTTAATCCCCAATTTCAACAAAGTAGCAGAAAACTAATACTAAATGGAGTTATTAGAGTTGTCTCTAAACACTGTGCAGTGGCAAACATTACAGAGATAAACAGAATTACTAGCTTCTAAAATTATGTGGACATTAATAAATGTAACCAACTTCTGTATCAATCATAGCTCAGGCTAGAATACAACTTGACTTTGCTGTTTTGCTAGAGCTGTATTAGTGTACAGGGATTTAAGAAAACCCCATATGCAAAGTCCTAACTTACAGCACATGTTTTGAGATGATTATGAACTCACCATAGAGTACTTTTCAAAAGGTAAGATTTTCCATATGCATTGGAAAGAAGTAAATTTATTCTCAAATATTCTGGGACTACCATTAATTAATAAAGCCAAGTATAAATTTAAAATATTAAATTCACTTTAATATTTCTTAAGATGTTTTATACACATTAAATATTTCTATACATTAAAATGATAAATCTAGTTTCCACCATTATTAAAAGGAAATAAGTCAAACTACTGAACAGAGTTAGAAGAAAACTGAGTCCAACCTCAACCTTTGAGGCTCAGAACTCAACAGAAAATCAAAGCTCGAACTCAAGCCATGTTTCTGACTATCGAAAATGAACCAATAGCACATATATAACACGTTAAACCATAATTCTAAGCACTCTAAGGCAAATAATAGTAGAACACATTAACAAGGATATATACAACATAAGGAGTGACGAACTTTTCAAAGGAAAGGAAGAAGTTTCTAAGAGGAAATGTTTTCTTAGGCAGAGGGAAAATGGCAGACTGGGTGAAATGACATGTAGGAATGATACCATCTTGAACAGCGTGAGTTTGAAGAACAGTAAGAATTTAGGAGATGAAACTGGGTTTACAGACAGTTCAAATCATGGAGGAACTCTTCAAACTAAACAATTTGGACTTATCAAGTAGGTGATAGTAAAGCTACTAATAGGTTTTAACAGTAAAGTGAAATAAGATTTACACTTTATAAAGCTAACTGCTATCAGTGCAGAATATGAGGGGAAGAAGAGGCTGAGGTAGGGAGCTCCATCAGAGCAGTAAAATGAGAAATTTTTAAACATGTGAATTAAGTCAATCAGAGAAGTATTACGACAGAGAGATACTGGGATACGAGAGAGAAGGAGACATAGAGAAGTACTCCAAGCCTGTGACTGGGATATATAAATAAGCTGATTATATTACAGAACGATGAACAGGTTCACAGGTTTAAGATTCTGCATTCAGTTTTGGGAATGCTGTACTAAGGTACCCATGGAATATTCATATAGAGCTCTCCACTTCCAAACAGGCTCTTGGGCTCAGGACAGAGGTCAAGCCTGAATATCGTTATCAACATACAGGTGGTAATATCAGCATGGATATGATCGTCCAAGTGAGCGTATGAAATGGAAAGTGAAAGAAACAGTGTAAGAACTGAGAAAGTATATTTAAAAGGGAGGAGAGGTAATTCCTTGGTGGTCCAGTAATTAGGACTCCACACTTCCACTGCAGGGGGCACGGATTCAATCCCAGGTTGGGGACAAAAACGCAGGGCGGCAGAGTGGAGAAAGAAGAGAAACAACTGTAGGAAGTAGGAGGGAACAACCACAACTACGAAGATGGGAAAAGAGAATAGTATCTCAGAAGTCAAGAAAAAAAAATTTCTGGGTTAAAAAACAAAAATAACAGGGCTTCCCTGGTGGCGCAGTGGTTGAGAGTCTGCCTGCCGATGCAGGGCACATGGGTTCGTGCCCTGGTCCGGGAAGATCCCACATGCCACGGAGTGGCTGGGCCTGTGAGCCATGGCCGCTGAGCCTGCGCGACCGGAGCCTGTGCTCCGCAACGGGAGAGGCCACAACAGTGAGAGGCCCGCATACCGCAAAAAAAAAAAAAAAAAAAAAAAACACACAAGGCTCAATAAATCCTACTGGTTTAGAGCAGGGGTCCCCAACCCCCAGGCTGCGGACCAGTACCGATCCTCGGCCTGTTAGGAACCGGTCCACACAGCAGGAGGTGAGCAGCGAGCGAGCAAAGCTGCACCTGCCGCTCCCCATCGCTCGCATCACCGCCTGAACCATCTCCACCCCACCCCCCACCACCGGTCCGAAGAAAAATTGTCTTCAACGAAACCAGTCCCTGGTTCCAAAATGGTTGGGAACCACTGGTTTAGAGTGTGGGTTGGCAAACTTTCTTAAAGGACCAGAAAATAATTATTCAGGCTTTCAGACAATACTGTCTCTGTCATAATTATTCAATTCTGCCACTTGTAGCTGTAAACAAATGAGGGTGGCTATGTTCCAATAAAACATTATTTACATAAACAGTCAGTCTGGCAGTAATTTGCTAACCTCTGCCTTGGAAATCAAAGATCACAACTGAAAAATATTTATTCCATTTGGCAATTACAAGGTTTTTGATAACCTTCACCATGCAACTACTCAGTGCCACAGTTGGAGCTGATTAACATTATCATGAGGGAAGGATCATCACTGAATTAAGAGACAGACAAATGGATACACACATGATAAAGCACATGAAGTAAAATGTTAATCATAGAATCAAGATGGTAGGTAGATATGTGGGTATTCACTGTGTAATTCTTTCAACATTGTGTTTTTGAAAACTTCATAATATGTTAGGAAAAAAGCATCTACCATATAAACAAACTACTGTGTTAAAAAAAAATCACAAAATTAGGTTTTCACTATTACATCTGATACAATAATCTCACAGCAAGAAAGGAAACCATTTCCAAATTTACTTTCAATAGACGTATGCTTCTGTTCTAACCACTGCAAACCACTAAAGTAAACACTCATAGGTAAGTACAAGAAAGTCGTTCAAAAGCAGCTACCTTACCTGATTTGCTACTACTGCATCTTGTGGATCATCTGGTTCTGCAGCTGCCAGTAGTGCTTGCAATGACAATAATACCGTGCGGAGAGTCATTGCTGCTGCCCTGAAATTCAAAATAGGAAGATATCCCAGTTAAGAACAAACCAAAATAGAGGTTTTCTGAATAAAACATGGAAACTACTGAAGCTAAAAATAATCTAGATTTTTATCTTAATCATATAATTAAGTCTTAGAAATTTATAATTATATATCTGCCTACCCTTTTTTTTTTTTTTTTTAAACAACAAATGAGTCATTCTATTTCTTAAGACACCTCAAATTGCCCTTAATTGGCTTAGTTTTTTTCGTATTGCCCGTGTTGTTGACATATCCTTCTGGTCAGCTTTATCTACTGACTTACTTTCTATCCATTTCTATAGACACAAACTTAAAATAAAGTGATAAAGTAACATGTGAAACTTCCTTTCTGTGCAATTCTAAAAACAAGATACCATCAAGCAAATATCCTTTATTTTCAAGAAAGCATAAAATTACTTGGAGGGCATTATGCTAAGTGATATGTCAGACAAAGAAAGACAAATACTATGTATGATAGCACTTAAACATGAAATCTAAAAAATAAAACTAGAGAATACAACAAAAAAGAAGCAGACTCACAGACAAAGACAACAAACTAGTGGTGAGCAGTGGGGAGAAAGAAGGAGGGAGAGGCAATATAGGGATGGGCTGTAAGAGGTACAAATTATCAACTATAAAATAAGCTACAAGGATATACTGTACAACATGGGGAATACAGCCAATACTTTATAATAATAAATATATATTATTTTGTAAGTATAAATGGAATATAACCTTTAAAAATTGTGTATCACTATATTGTACACCTGTAACGTATAATACTGTATACCTGTAATTAACATAAAATTGTACACCTGTAACTTATATAATATTGTACAGCACCTATACTTCAATAAAAAATGAAAGAAAATTAAAAAATCATTCTATAACATTCTGAAAAGGGAAAATTTTTTGCTTCATATACATAATATTCATGCCTCTAAATGTGTTTATAAAGCAAATATTTATCTAGAAAATGGTATCTACCTAACCAAAAAGGACTCTTAGCATTTCTGTTAAAAAATTACTTGACCACTTAATATACAAATATTTCTGAATACAATAGTGAAATAGCATAGTAGTGAACTATTTTAAAAGTTGAAGATTATTTTTTAAGATGATCATATGGTTTTTATTCTTCAATTTGTTAATATGGTGTATCACATTGATTGATTTGCGTATATTGAAGAATCCTTGCATCCCTGGAATAAATCCCACTTCATCATGGCGTATGATCCTTTTAATGTGTTGTTGGATTCTGTTTGCTAGTATTTTGTTGAGGATTTTTGCATCTATGTTCATCAGTGATATTGATCTGTAATTTTCTTTTTTTGTAGTATCTTTGTCTGGTTTTGGTATCAGGGTGATGGTGGCCTCACAGAAATGAGTTTGGGTGTGTTCCTTCCTCCGCAATGTTTTGGAAGAGTTTGAGAAGGATGGGTGTTGGCTCTGCTCTAAATGTTTGATAGAATTCACCTGTGAAGCCATCGGGTCACGGACTTTTGTTGGAAGATTTTTTTTTTTTTCTTTTTTTGCGGTACGCGGACCTCTCACTGCTGTGGCCTCTCCCATTGCCGAGCACAGGCTCCAGACGCGCAGGCTCAGCGGCCATGGCTCACAGGCCCAGCGACTCCACAGCATGTGGGATCTTCCCAGACCGGGGCACGAACCCGTGTCCCCAGAATTGGCAGGTGGACTCTCAACCACTGCTCCACTAGGGAAGCCCTGTTGGAAGATTTTTAATCACAATTTCATTACTTGTGATTGGTCTGTTCATATTTTCTATTTCTTCCTGGTTCAGTCTTGGAAGATGATACCTTTCTAAGAATTTGTCCATTTCTTCCAGGTTGTCCATTTTATTGGCATAGAGTTGCTTGTAGTAGTCTCTTAGGATGCTTTGTATTTCTGCTGTGTCTGTTGTAACTTCTCCTTTTTCATTTCTAATTTTATTGATTTGAGTCCTCTCCCTCTTTTTCTTAATGAGTCTGGCTAAAGGTTCAGCAATTTTATCTTCTCAAAAAAACAGCTTTTAGTTATATTGATCTTTGATAATGTTTTCTTTGTCCTATATCATTGATTTCTGCTCTGATCTTTACGATTTCTTTCCTTCTGCTAACTTTGGGTTTTGTTTGTTCTTCTTTCTCTAGTTCCTTTAGGTGTAAGGTTAGATTGTTTATTTGAGATTTTTCTTGTTTCTTGAGGTAGGCTTGTACTGCTATAAACTTCCCTCTTAGAACTGCTTTTGCTGCATCCCATAGGTTTTGTATCGTTGTGTTTTCGTTGTAATTTGTCTCCAGGTATTTTTTGATTTCCTCTTTGATGTCTTCACTGATCTCTTGGTTATTTAGTAACATATTGTTTAGCCTCCATGTGTTTGTGTTTTTTACATTTTTCCCCCTATAAATGATTTCTAATCTCATAGCATTGTCGTCAGAAAAGATGCTTGATATGATTTCAATTTTCTTAAATTTACTGAGGCTTGATTTGTGACTCAAGATGTGATCTATCCCGGAGAATGTTCCGTGTGCACTTGAGAAGAAAGTACAGTCGGCTGCTTTTGGATGGAATGTCCTATAAATATCAATTAAATCTAACTGGTCTATTGTGTCATTTAACTGATATAAATATCAATTAAATCTATCTGCTTCTATTGTGTTTCCTTATTAATTTTCTGTTTCGATGATTTCTCCATTGGTTCAAGTAAGGTGTTAAATTCCCCCACTATTACTGCGCTACCGTTGATTTCCTCTCTTATAGCTGTTAGCAGTTGCCTTATGTACTGAAGTGCTCCTATTTTGGGTGCATATATGTTTACAATTGTTAAATATTCTTCTTGGATTGATCCCTTGATCATTATGTAGTGCCCTTCCTTGTCTCTTGTAACATTCTTTACTTTAAAGTCTATTTTACCTGATATGAGTATTGCTACTCCAGCTTTCTTTTGATTTCCATTTGCATGGAATATCTTTTTCCATTCCCTTACTTTCAGTCTGTATGTGTCCTTAGGTCTGAAGTGGGTCTCTTATAGACAGCATATATTTGGGTCTTGTTTTTGTATTCATTCAGCAAGCCTGTGTCTTTTGGTTGGAGTATTTAATCCATTCATGTTTAAGCTAATTATCGATATGTATGTTCCTATTACCATTTTGTTGATTGTTATGGTTTTTTTTTTGTTTTTCTTTGCAGTACGTGGGCCTCTCACTGTTGTGGCCTCTCCCGTTGTGGAACACAGGCTCCGGGTGCGCAGGCCTAGCGGCCATGGCTCACGGGCCTAGCCGCTCCGCGGCATGTGGGATCTTCCCGGACCAGGTCACGAACCCGTGTCTCCTGCATCGGCAGGCGGACTCTCAACCATTGCGCCACCAGGGAAGCCCATGGGTTTGTTTTTGTAGGTCCTTTTCTACTCGCATTTCCCACTTAGAGAAGTTCCTTTAGCATTTGTTGTAGAGCTGGTTTAGTGGTGTTGAATTCTCTTAGCTTTTGCTTGTCTGTAAAGCTTCTGATTTCTCTGTCCAATATGAATGAGATACTTGCTGGGTAGAGTAACCTTGGTTGTAGATTCTTCCCTTTCATCACTTTAAATATATCATGGCACTCCCTTCTGGCTTGTAGAGTTTCTACTGAGAAATCAGCTGTTAACCTTATGGGAGTTCCCTTGTATGTTATTTGCCGTTTTTCCCTTGTTGCTTTTAATAATTTTTCTTTGCCTTTAATTTTTGTCAATTTGATTACTGTGTGTCTTGGTGTGTTTCTCCTTGGGTTTATCCTGCCTGGGACTCTGCGTTTCCTGGATTGGGTGGCTATTTCCTTTCCCATATTAGGGAAGTTTTCGACTGTAATCTCTCCAAATACTTTCTCGGATCCTTTCTCTCTCTCTTCTCCTCTGGGACCCGTATGATGAGAATGCTGTTGTGTTTAACGTTGCCCCAGAGGTCTCGTAGGCTGTCTTCATTTCTTGCCATTCTTTTTTCTTTATTCTGTTCCGCAGCAGTGAATTCCACTATTCTGTCTTCCAGGTCACTTATCCGTTCTTCTGCCTGTTATTCTGCTATTGATTCCTTCTAATGTAGTTTTCATTTCAGTTACTGTATTGTTCATTTCTGTTTGTTTGTTCTTTAATTCTTCTAGGTCTTTGTTAAACATTTCTTGCATCTTCTCGATCTTTGCCCCCATTCTTTATGAGGTCCTGGATCATCTTCACTCTCATTACTCTGAATTCTTTTTCTGGAATTGCCTATCTCCACTTCATTTAGTTGTTTTTCTGGGGTTTTATCTTGTTCCTTCATCTGGTACAAAGTCCTCTGCCTTTTCATTTTGTGTATCTTTTTGTGAATGTGGTTTTCCTTCCACAGGCTGCAGAATTGTAGTTCTTCTTGCTTCTGCTAAATGTTGAAGATTACTAAAGAACATGCCCATTTTCACCACACAAATTAGATAATTCTAAACCAGTCTTTTTGAACTGGATTCCTCATTTTAACCACAGAACAGAGAAAATTACTAAGTATTTTCTCAATTTCCCCAAGGATAGTATATAAATAGTACCATCCTGGATGCTTAGGAAAAAACTTAATTTATTATCAGCAACAAATGTCTTAAGGAATGCGTCTTCTTCAACCGGTAGCAGCAACATCACTTGGGAACTTCTACAAAATGAAAATTCTTAGCCCTGTCCCAGACCTACTGAATCAGAAACTCTGGGGTGGCTTAACAGATACTCCAAGTGATTCTGATGCAAACTAATTTTTGAGAAATACTACTTCAGTGCATTACAGCTTAAAGTGAATTGAGAAAGGCTGTTCTAAACCAATATAATTAAACCAGTATCACAAACATGTCTATATTTTATCTACTAGAGAAAAATTACAATACAAATGGTTCTTAATCTAAAATGCTATCAGAATTGTCATTTATATTAAATTCCAGAAAATGCAAACTAATCTATAGTGACAGCAGATCAGTGGTTGCTGGGGAATGGGGGAGCAGGAAGGGTGGGAAGGAGCAATTACAAAGGGACACTCACTAGGAAACTTTTGTCTATGTTGGTTATGTTCGCTAGCTTGATTTGTGATAGCTTCATGGAGGTATCTATTTATCAAATTGTGCATTTTTAATGTGTACAGTTTAAGATAAATCACACCTCAAAAAGCATTTTTTAAAGTTGTGTTTAAAAAACAAAGCTATCAGAATAAAAAATTTTATTGATCAACTCATCCTTTTAGAGAAGCTACAGAAATAGGAAAAACTTTGGTTATGATGTTTTAAAATTAGGTGAAATGCTAAACTAGCATTGAAAAGAAAAGAAAATTTTAAAAACTTTTTAAACCACTACACATAGTTATATGAAATGGAAATTTTTTTTTTTTTTTTGGCTGCACTGCACGGCACATGGGATCTTAGTTCCCCAACCAGGGATCAAACCTGCGCCCCCTGGATTGGAAACATGGAGTCTTAACCACTGGACTGCCAAGGCAGTCCTGTGTAATGGAAATTTCTAATTCTGAAACAGGGCTGGGAAAATAGAAATTATTTTTCTAGACTAAATTTCTAAATTTCCTAAGAGTGTGCACAACTTATTTTCAACCAGAAGTTTTAAAATCTTTAGAATGGACAATATTCTTTTAAGACAGTAATCAAAACATAAAATTCCAAATTTAGTCCTTAAATGTTAATTCTTGTTCTACCATTCATTATCACTATTAACAAGATGAAATCTTTCTTACTTACTTACTCTAACTTCATTTTATATTTGGGTAATTGTACAGAGAATGTTTAAAGGCACATGCACATCAAGAGCTGCCCAGATATATCACCTTGAGGCTGACTTAAACCACTCAAAAAAGGACAAAAGTACAAAATATCACAGAAATAGGATATACAAAGCCGGCTACTCTAATATCCCAGTGGAATTAAGCATCCTGATTTAGAAATCTGTTTTTTTTCTTGGCCACACCACGCAGCAGGCAGGATCTTAGTTCTCCAACCACGGATCGAACCTGTGCCCCCTGCATTGGGACCACTGGGCCACAAGGGAAGTTCCGCAATTTAGAAATCTATAAAAATACTTTAAACAAAATATTAAGTTATATAATGTTTAATTGATCCCACATGATGCGTGGCATGGCCAAGAGAATAAATAAATAAAATAAAATTATTTCAAGGAAATGTATCTGAATATGGAAGAAAAATCTTCAAAGAGTATTTAATTGTATATACTAAAACAACTATTAAACTCAATAATTTTAATTTACAATAAAAACAAATATGTTTACAACTCAACAAGGCAATAAACATTATTCTTTACAACTTAATGAGCTCTACTATTTACGATAGCCAGAACATGGAAGCAACCTAAGCGTCCATCGACAGATGAATGGATAAAGATGTGGCACATATACACAATGGAATATTACTCAGCCATGAAAAGAAATGAAATTGAGTTATCTGTAGTGAAGTGGATGGACCTAGAGTCTGTCATACAGAGTGAAGTAAGTCAGAAAGAGAAAAACAAATACTGTATGCTAACACATATATATGGAATCTTAAAAAAAAAAAAAAAAAACCACGGTTCTAAAGAACCTAGGGGCAGGACAGGCATAAAAACGCAGACGTAGAGAATGGACTTGAGGACACTGGGAGGGGGAAGTGTAAGCTGGGACAAAGTGAGAGAGTGGGATGGACATATATAAGCTACCAAATGTAAAATAGATAGCTAGGGCCCTGAACCAAGATGGCGGAATAGAAGGACATGCTCTCCCTCTTGTGAGAACACCAGAACCACAACTAGCTGCTTGACAATCATCGACAGGAAGACATGGGAACTCACCATAAAAGATACCCCACATCTAAAGACAAAGGAAAAGCCACAAAGAGACGGTAGGAGGGGCGCAAGCACAGTAAAATCAAATCCCATAACTGCTGGGTGGGTGACTCACAGACTGGAGAACACTTATACCACAGAAATCCACTCACTGGAGTGAAGGTTCTGAGCCCCACGTCAGGCTTCCAAACCTGGGGTTCCGGCAACGGGAGGAGGAATTCCTAGAGAATCAGACTTTGAAGGCTAGTAGAATTTAATTGCAGGACTTTGACAGGACCAGGGGAAACGGAGACTCCACGCTTGGAGGGCACACACAAAGTACTGTGTGCATCGGGACCCAGGGGAAGGAGCAGTGACCCCAGGGGATACTGAACCAGACCTACCTGCTAGTGCTGAAGAGTCTCCTACAGAGGCTGGGGGAGGGGAGGGTGGAGGGTGGTGGCTGTGGTTCACCGAGGGGACAAGGACACTGGCAGCATAAGTTCTGGGAAGCACTCCTTGGCCTGAGCCCTCCCAGAGTCCACCATTAGCCCCACCAAAGAGCCCAGGTAGGCTCCAGTGTTGGGTTGCCTCAGGCCAAACACCAACAGGGAAGGAACCCAGCCGCACCCATCAGCAGTCAAGCAGATTAAACTTTTACTGAGCTCTGCCCAGCAGAGCAACAGTCAGCTCTACCAACCAACAGTCCCTCCCATCAGGAAACTTGCACAAGCCTCTTAGACAGCCTCATCCACCAGAGGGCAGAGAGCAAAAGCTAGAAGAACTACAATCCTGCAGCCTGTGGAACAAAAACCACATTCACAGAAAGATAGACAAGATGAAAAGGCAGAGGGCTATGTACCAGATGAAGGAACAAGATAAAAACCCAGAAAAACATCTAATGAAGTGGAGATAGGCAACCTTCCAGAAAGAGAATTCAGAATAATGATAGTGAAGATCATACAGGACATCAGAAAAAGAATGGAGGCAAAGATCGAGAAGATGCAAGAAATGTTTAACAAAGACCTAGAAGAATTAAAGAACAAACAAACAGAGATGAACAATAAAATAACTGAAATGAAAACTACATTAGAAGGAATCAATAGCAGAATAACAGGCAGAAGAACGGATAAGTGACCTGGAAAACAGAATGATGGAATTCACTGCTACGGAACAGAATAAAGAAAAAAGAATGAAAAGAAATGAAGACAGCCTAAGAGATCTCAGGGACAACATTAAACACAACAACATTCGCATTATAGGGGTCCCAGAAGGAGAAAAGAGAGAAAAAGGACCAGAGAAAACATCTGAAGAGATTATAGTCGAAAACTTCCCTAACATAGGAAAGCAAATACCCAGCCAAGTCCAGGAAGCACAGAGAGTCCCATACAGGATAAACCAAATGAGAAACACGCCAAGACACATATTAAGCAAACTGGCAAAAATTAAAGACAAAGAAAAATTATTGAAAGCAGCAAGGGAAAAACGACAAATAACATACAAGGGAACTCCCATAAGGTTAACAGCTTATTTCTCAGCAGAAACAATACAAGCCAGAAGGGAGTGGCATGATATACTTAAAGTGATGAAAGGGAAGAACTGACAACCAAGATTACTCTACCCAGCAAGGATGTCGTTCAGATTCAATGGAGAAAACACAAAAGCGTTACAGACAAGCAAAAGCTAAGAGAATTCAGCATTACCAAACCAGCTCTACAACAAATGCTAAAGGAACCTCTCTAAGTGGGAAACACAAGAGAAGAAAAGGACCTACAAAAACGAACCCAAAACAATTAAGAAAATGGTCATAGGAACATGCATATCGATGATCACCTTAAACGTGAATGGATTAAATGCTCCAACCAAAAGACACAGGCTTCCTGAATGGATACAAAAACAAGACCAATATATATGCTGTCTACAAGAGACCCACTTCAGACCTAGGGACACATTCAGACTGAAAGTGAGCTGATGGAAAAAGATATTCCATGCCAATGGAAATCAAAAGAAAGCTGGAGTAGCAATACTCATATCAGATAAAATAGACTTTAAAATAAAGAATGTTACAAGAGACAAGGAAGGACACTACATAATGATCAAGGGATCAATCCAAGAAGATATAATAATTATAAATATATATAGACCCAACATAGGAGCACCTCGATACATAAGGCAACTGCTAACAGCTACAAAAGAGGAAATCAACAGTAACACAATAATAGTGGGGGACTTTAACACCTCACTTACACCAATGGACACATCATCCAAACAGAAAATTAATACGGAAACAAAAGCTTTAAATGACACAACAGACCAGATAGATTTAATTGATATTTATAGGACATGCCATCCAAGAACAGAAGATTACACTTTCTTCTCAAGTGCGTACGGAACACTCTCCAGAATAGATCACATCTTGGGTCACAAATCAAACTTCAGTAAATTTAAAAAACTGAAATCATACCAACTATCTTTTCGGACCACAATGCTATGAGAGTAGAAATGAATTACAGGGAAAAAAACCATAAAAAAAACACAAACACATGGAGGCTAAACAATACGTTACTACATAACCAAGAGATCACCGAAGACATCAAAATAGGAAATCAGAAATACCTAGAGACAAGTGACAATGAAAACACGACGATCCAAAACCTATAGGATTCAGCAAAAGCAGTTTTAAGAGGGAAGTTTATAGCTATACAAGCCTACCTCAAGAGACAAGAAAAATCTCAAACAATCTAACCTTACACCTAAAGGAACTAGAGAAAGAAGAACAAACAAAACCCAAAGTTAGCAGAAGGAAAGAAATCATAAAGATCAGAGCAGAAATAAATGAAATAGAAACAAAGAAAACAGTAGCAAAGATTAATAAAACTAAACCTGGCTCTTTGAGAAGATAAACAAAATTGACAAACCATTAGCCAGACTCATCAAGAAAAAGAGGAAGAGGACTCAAATCAATAAAATTAGAAATGAAAAAGAAGTTACAACAGACACAGCAGAAATACAAAACATCCTAAAAGACTACTACAAGCAATTCTATGCCAATAAAATGGACAACCTGGAAGAAATAGACAAATTCTTAGAAAGGTATCATCTTCCAAGACTGAACCAGGAAGAAATAGAAAATATGAACAGAACAATCACAAGTAATGAAATTGAAACTGTGATTAAAAATCTTCCAACAAACAAAAGTCCAGGACCAGATGGCTTCACACGTGAATTCTATCAAACATATAGAGCAGAGTCAACACCCATCCTTCTCAAACTCTTCCAAAACATTGCAGAGGAAGGAACATTCCCAAACTAATTCTATGAGGCCACCATCACCCTGATACCAAAACCAGACAAGGATACTACAAAAAAAGAAAATTATAGAGCAATAGCACTGATGAATACAGATGCAAAAATCCTCAACAAAATACTAGCAAACAGAATCCAACAACACATTAAAAGGATCACACACCATAATCAAGTGGGATTTATCCCAGGGATGCAAGGATTCTTCAATATTCCCAAATCAATCAATGTGATACACCATATTAACAAATTGAAGGAGAAAAATCATATGATCATCTGAATAGATGCAGAAAAAGCTTCTGACAAAATTCAACACCCATTTATGATTAAAAAAAACTCTTCAGAAAGTGGGCACAGAGGGAACCTACCTCAACATAATAAAGGCCATATACAATAAACCCACAGCAAACATCATTCTCCTTGGTGAAAAACTGAAAGCATTTCCTCTAAGATCAGGAATAAGACAAGGATGTGCACTCTTACCACCATTATTCAACATAGTTTTGGAAGTCCTAGCCATGGCAATCAGAGAAGAAAAAGAAATAAAAGGAATACAAATTGGAAAAGAAGAAGTAAAACTGTCACTGTTTGCAGAGGACATGATACTATACATAGAGAATCCTAAAGATGCCACCAGAAAACTACTAGAGCTAATCAATGAATCTGGTAAAGTTGCAGGATACAAAATTAATGCACAGAAATCTCTTGCATTCCTATACACTAATGATGAAAAATCTGAAAGAGAAATTAAGGAAACACTCCCATTTACCACTGCAGCAAAAAGAATAAAATACCTAGCAATAAACCTACCTAGGGAGACAAAAGACCTGTATGCATAAGTATATGTATAAGACACTGATGAAAGAAATTAAAGATGATACCAACAGATGGAGAGATATACCATGTTCTTCGATTGGAAGAATCAATATTGTGAAAATGACTATACTATCCAAAGCAATCTACAGATTCAATCCAATCCCTATTAAATTACCAATGGCATTTTTTACGGAACTAGAACAAAAATCTTAAAATCTGTATGGAGGCACAAAAGACCCCGAATAGCCAAAGCAGTCTAGGGAAAAAAACGAAGCGGTAGGAATCAGACTCCCTGATTTCAGACTATACTACAAAGCTATAGTAATCAAGACAGTATGGTACTGGCACAAAAACAGCAACAAAGATCAATGCAACAAGATAGAAAGCCCAGAGATAAACCCACGCACCTATGGTCAACTAATCTATGACAAAGGAGGCAAGGATATACAATGGAGAAAAGACAGTCTCTTCAATAAGTGGTGCTGGGAAAACTGAACAGCTATATGTAAAACAATGAAATTAGAACACTCCCTCACACCATACACAAAAATAAACTCAAAATGGATTCGAGACCTTAACGTAAGACCGGGCACTATCAAATTCTTAGAGAAAAACATAGGAAGAACACTCTTTGACATAAATCACAGTAAGATCGTTTCTGATCCACCTCCTAGAGTAATGGAAATAAAAACAAAAATAAACAAATGGGACCTAATGAAACTTCAAAGCTTTTGCACAGCAAAGGAAACCATAAACAAGACCAAAAGACAACCCTCAGAATGGGAGAAAATATTTGCAAACAAATCAACGGACAAAGGATTAATCTCCAAAATATATAAACAGCTCATGCACCTCAATATTAAAAAAAAACAACCCAATCCAAAAATGGGCAGAAGACCTAAACAGACATTTCTCCAAGAAGACCTACAGATGGCCAAGAAGCACATGAAAAGCTGCTCAACATCACTAATTATTAGAGAAATGCAAATCAAAACTACAGTGAGGTATCACCTCACACCAGTCTGAATGGGCATCATCAGAAAATCTACAAACAAATGCTGGAGAGGGTGTGGAGAAAAGGGAACCCTCTTGCACTGTTCGTGGGAATGTAAATTGATACAGCCACTATGGAGAACAGTATGGAGGTTCCTTAAAAAACTAAAAATAAGATTACCATATGATCCAGCAATCCCACTACTGGGCATACACCCTAGGACAACCATAATTCAAAAAGACACATGCACCCCAGCGTTCATTGCAGCACTATTTACAATAGCCAGGTCATGGAAGCAACCTAAATGCCCATCGACAGACGAATGAATAAGGAAGATGTGGTACATATATACAATGGAATATTACTCGGTCATAAAAAGGAATGAAATTGGGTCATTTGTTGAGACGTGGGTGGATCTAGAGACTGTCATACAGAGTGAAGTCAGAAAGAGAAAAACAAATATCGTATATTAACGTATGTATGTGGAACCTAGAAAAACAGTACAGATGAACCGGTTTGCAGGGCAGAAGTTGAGACACAGATGTAGAGAACAATCGTATGGACACCAAGGGGGGGATGCCGCGGAGGGGTGGGGATGGTGGTGTGATGAATTGGGCAATTGGTATTGACATGTATACACTGATATGTATAAAATTGATGACTAAGAAGAACCTGCTGTATAGAAAAATAAAATTAAATTAAAAATTAAAAAAAAGAAAAGCATTGGCACAAGGAGAGAAAGTAATATTCTTCTTCAAGTAAAAAAAAATTAAAAAAGAAAAAGGAGGAAGCTCCCAATTTCTCCTAACATTATCATTTTTTCTTAATTTGCCGAAAATGTGGGATACATGTGTATCTATAACTGATTCAGTTTGCTGTACACCTGAAACACAACATTGTAAATCAACTATACTCCAAGAAATTAAAAAATAAATAAATTAATTAAATTAAATAGATAGCTAGTGCAAAGCAGCCACATAGCACAGGGAGATCAGCTCAGTGCTTTGTGACCACCTAGAGGGGTGGGATAGGGAGGGTGGGAGGGAGACGCTAGAGGGAGGAGATATGGGGATATATGTATATGTACAGCTACTTCACCCTGTTATAAAGCAGAAACTAACACACCATTGTGTAAAGAAATTATACTCCAATAAAGATGCTAAAATAAATAAAGCTACTATGATAGGAAAAACAAACAACAACTTAATGAGCTCCCAGAAGAGTGAAGGTGGACCTTTGCCATGCCTTATATATAAAAATTAACTCAACACAGGGAACTATACTCAATATCTTATAACAACTTTTAATGGAAAAGAATCAGAAAAAGAATATATACATATATATGTATAACTGAATCACTTTGCTGTGCACTTGAAACTAACACTACATTGTAAATTAACTATTCTTCAATGTTTAAAAAAATCAGAAAAAAAATTAACTCAAAATGGATGAAAGACCTAAACGTAAGACTAATTTTTTGCAGGGGGGCTGCACCGCATGGCTTGTGGGATCTTATTTCCCCAACCAGGGCCCCGGCAGTGAAGGCACTGAGTTCTAACCACTGGACCTCTCGGGAATTCCCAAAACTAAACTTATTATAAAACTCTTAGTAGAAAACATAGGGTGAAAGGTCCACGACACAGCAGTTGGCCATGATTTCTTGGATATCAAAGGACAGGCAAAAGCACAGGCAACAAAAGAAAAAAGTAGAGAAACTGGTCTATAACTACATCAAAATTAAAAACTCCTGTGCATAGAAAAAGAAAAATTTTTTTAAATCTTCCTAGGCAGAGAATACAGTCAATAGAGTGAAAGTCAATAGAGGAAAAGAATAGAATACAGTCACAGAATGGGGAGAAAATATTTACAAATCATAGATCTGACAAGGGAGTTAATACCTGAAATATATAAAGAACTCCTTCAACTCAACAACAAAAAACAAACCTGACCAAGAAAGGACTTAAACAAGCATTTCTCCAAAGATGATATACCAGTAGCCGATAAGCACATGAAAAGATGCTTAACATCACTAATCATTAGGAAAATGTAAATGAAACAATGAGATACCATCTCACATCCATTAAGACAGCTACTGTCAAAAAAACAGAAAATAACGGTGGCAAGGATGTGGAGTAATTGGAATCCTGTGCACTGTTGGTGGGAATGCAAAGGGACAGTTTATTCTCAAAACTGAAGGAAAAATCTAGAGCTGTAACTTCAGATTCAATTCGTAACAATCTCAATGAGCAAAGTTTTAAGTCTTCTGTATGCTTGAAAACTTTCATAATAAATGCAAGGGAGGTATTCATAAACCATTAAGAATTAATTAGCTAAAAAGAAGCCTAAATGAAAAGTTTTTAAAAGGTGAACACAAGACCAATGGCAAACAATGACAATGTTTTCATAATTAGCTGTAATAAAATTAACATTAAAACAAAACTTATTCTTTTGACCATAAATACTATAGAAACTATAACATCTTTGATGGTATAAAGAAATGTGTACACTTTTTGTTCTACATAAATTTTAAAACCTAAACTTGGTAATGTGAAAAAATACACAAACAAAAATAAAACTTTCTATTCCATTTATTTTGCTTTTCACAAACTGATTAAATTCATACTACATTAATATTTTTAGCATTTAATGTGTAAAATTAGCATAAATCTATTAAAAACAAATCCTAAAAGGCAAACAGAAGTATGAAATTTCAAAATGTGTTAGCTAATTTTAATTAATCAGTGGATAAAAATGAGTACTTTATAAATCTATCTTCAGTAAATTAATTTTGCTCAGATCTCAAAAATCAATAAGCACAGTTAATATGGCTAATATTCATTCATATGGATAGGTGGGGCCTTTAATATGTAGAGTAAGCACCAAATTGTGTGTATTGTTGACTAACTTGTCTGTTAAGGATCTTCCAGAAAATCATTAATAATCTATGTTCATTATTGAATGCTACTTAAAAATAACGGCAGCTTTTTTGTTATTTTTTTTGTTAAGGTATAATCAGAGTAAAATGCTTGACAGCTAGATGAATTTTTATATATGTATACACCCGTGGTAACCACCAGCTAGATCAAAATACGTAGTACTTCCAGCACTCAGAAAGCCTCACTCTTGCCCCTGTTATTCACGACCCTACCTACCCACCACTGTCCTAGTTTCTATCACCCAAAATTAGCTTTGACTCATGTTGAATTTCATAAAATGAAATCATACAGTATGTACTCCTTTGTGTCTGGTTGTTGCCACTCCACATGTCTATGAGAATCATCCATGTTGTTTGTGTCAACATGCCTTTTTTTTTTTAACTGCTATGTAGTGTTCCACTGCATGATTATAGCATTATATATCCATTCTCTTGTTTACAGACATTTGGGTGACTTGCAGTTTGAATAAATCTGCTATGAATATTCTTGTACAAGTCTTTTGGTGGACATATGCACTCATTTCTCTCGGATTTCTCTTGGATATATACCTAGGAGTAGAACTGCTGTGCCAATAGTGAAGGTGTATACTTATTTAGCTTTGGCAGATACTGCTGGTTGAGTGGCTGAACCACATTCTTACCAGCAATGCATGAGAACCATTTGCAAGTGTGTAGTGGCACCTAATTGTGATTTGAATTTGCATTTCCCTGATGACTAATGGTGCTGAGCGCAGCTTATCAACCATACAGATATTCTCTTAATGCCCGTTTGTGTCTTTTGGAAGAGCAGTATCAATGAGTGCAATTTTTATGTGTTGTCATTTTCTTCCCCAGGTAAACAGACACCTTTAGTCATAAGAGGTGTCGCAGAAAAACATAATATGGTTTCCACACAGGGTAAGTTACAAAGTTAAGAAATAACCCATACTAACATAAGTTGTTAAATATTAAAGGTAAATCACCATCCACATGTATTAATAAAGACCAAGGTTAACAAACTGTTTTCTAAGATAACTGTTCCAAATTAGCCTAAACATTGACATTTAGATATCCACTGAATGTCAATTTACTTCAGTAAAGGGGGGGATATCCACTGAATGTCAATTTACTTCAATAAAGGGGGGGATATCCACTGAATGTCAATTTACTTCAATAAAGGGGGGGGGCTGACAAACCCATGGATATCCAATCTCACCTATTTTATCTGATGTCTCTGATATCTTTTAGTATTTCAATGATATAGATATGAAAAGACTAAATTCAGCTATTTGACCTGCCTTAGGAAATGGGAATAGCTGATAAAAAGTGTTCTGATACAAAATTTCAAGTTCTCTATATACACCATAATCTTTCAACTATTTATAGGAAGATAATCAGAAGTGGTAGTACTGCTGGTTTAACTCTGAGCAAAAAGAGAAGACAGTGGAAAATTTTAGTGTGGAGTTTTGTTTTCAAAGGGGTGGAGGTTTCATTCTGTCTGCTGAGAATAGCCTGAGTAAAGTCAGAAGCAGAAGGACAGGCTACTGTAACCGTCCAGGCAAGAGGCAATGCAACTTTGGACCAAGGTAGTAGTAATGAACTGCTGCTAAAATGTTGGCGGTTTCAACAAGAGGATTTGCAGATTTCTCTGGTATAAAGGTACCAGAGAAAGAAGAAAGAAGAAACAAGAATCATGATGAAGTTTTGGCCTTAGCAACTGCAAGGATGTAGCTGCCAAAACTTACATGGGGAAGAAGTAAATTTTGGGCTGGGGAAATAGTTCAGTTTCCAACATGTTTAAGTTTGAGATGTCCATTACATATTCAAGTATAGATGTTAAGCAGGCAGCAGGACATGAGTCTAGAGTTCAGAAAATGTGCGTTGCAAGTAATATAAACAGTGAAGTTATGAAATCAGATGAGCTCACCAAGGAAATGAGTATAGATTGGAAAAAAGCAGACTTAGCCCTGAGGTATTCTCATGTACAAAGCTCCAGGAGATGAGGGAGGAACTAGTTGAGAAGTCTAGGAGTGGGAAAAGGAAGGGGAGAACAGAAGAACTGATGTCCTAGAAACCAAGTGAAAAAAAGGACAATGTCTCTAATACTGCAAATTTTCATTAATATCACTGAACAACAGAGCTATAAAGGGTCTTCGAGATGACTTTATAGATAAAAACATGGAGGCACAGAAATTCAATAAATTATGAAAAGTCACAAATCAAAAGAATGACAGAAGATAAAGTTAGGTCTAGTCCACAATGTTCAATGTTTAACAGTATGGAATACAGATCAAGAAACTGGATCCCAAGAGATGATCTACTGAGGGAGAGGCTTTACTCAGGTGTGCTATTAGAATGGAAAAACAAAACAAAACCAGCAACTCTTGTCTGTTTATCCAATTACTAAATATACCAAGTGACCCATATGCTAAATGCTGTCATCCTGTTTCAGCTTATTCAGGTTCATTTCTTTCCCTTTCTTAACAAATCAAACACATAACTTATTGTTTTCTTCCACCCCAATGTCTTTTTATATCTCGTCTTGGTTGTTCAATCCATACTGTTAGAATATGCCAGGCTCTAATCTAAGAGAAATACATAAAACAACTCATTTACTCTTCTCAACAGCCCTATGAAATAGGTATTAACCCCCAATTTTTTCCAATAAGGAAACGAAGGCAAAAGACCAGGTAATTTACTCAAGACCACAAAAATGAGTAAATTGCAGAGCCACGATTTTAACCTAGTGGTTAAACACTATACTGCCAAGATAAAATCATACAAAACATGTGAAAGCACTGTACAAATGACGATACCACCTACAAAGGTACTTCTTAGAATCTTAGAACCTTAATCGCACTCAATTAATACGTTTTAACGTTTTCGTTGTCTACGTTCCATCCAAGTCAGAGCTGATTACTACAATACTTGAATTATTTTAGTCTTTCACAAATATCTTTCTGAGATAGCAAAAAATCAAATTTACCAAAGCGACAAATAAAATCCAAGATTTTTCAAGATGGAAAGCTAGCATCTGACATTACCTAATAAATCACTATTTAAATATAGATTCCAATTTCAACTGTAACATATTTTCTCTTATGTACTTAAGAGACTTCATCTAGTTTTAAAATTATTGCCAAATAAAAGTATAATATATGCTTATGTTTTGAGGCAAGTACACATTTAACACTCTAAACAGTCTTAGAATTCATATGAGAGAGGGTTGAAGGTGAATTCAAAATCTCTTACCATTGATCTTTCAGGATATCCAAACAAATAGCCCCTGTGACGGAACTAATATTAGGATGCCATATTTTAGTGATAAACCGGACCTAGAATATAAAGCACATTTGAGTTTTAAAGTACAGAAGTAAAACATATATAGTTTAAGTAGAACTATAAGAAAATGAAATCCTCGAGCTAAAAAAAATGCTCATACTTACATCATTTTGCCTAAGTGAAGGGAAGGGTGTAGGAGACAAAGCATTCAGTGAGCCAAATGCTATCAATGACATACATTCTTTTTAAACCTTTTAATAAATGCTCAAAGAAACCCAACAATTAACTAGGTGTTTATAAATTACCTAGCATAGTGTTAGATGCTATGAGAAATTTAACATGGACTAAGATCCATTCAGGTAGATAAAGTAGTACAGAAAATCAAAATATAGATAGTAAATGGCAATTTTTCTAGAGTGAAGGGTGTAGAATAGGTTTGAAGGAAAAAGTAAGCAAAATCAGTACATGGAAACAGAAGTAGAAAGTGACTATAAGATTACTCCTGATTTTTTTGTAGCACTTTTTTTCTTAAATACTTTAAAAAAATTTTTGACAAATATTTAAAGGCCTACTATTATTTGCCAGGCACTGAGGCTCAGAGTTTAAGAAATTTACCCAATATCAAGTAAGTAGTTTACAACAGAAGATACAAACTCACACAATCTAATTTCAGATTCTGAGTGTACTTATTTAAGCATGAAAGAATAAGAAATCAACGATGTGAAAATGCTAACTCTATCATATCACCTTGAAATGAAATCTACTTCATCAGCTCTTACTTATGAGCTTTTGGAGGAGGAACAGGAGGAGGAGAAGGATTATACCTGACACATATATATGATAGTCATCTAGGTCAAAATTCTTTAACATTTAACAGATTAATTACTATGAACCAAGCTATGTTCTAGTACCTTGCAAAAATTAACTCATCAATATATGCTGTGATGAACTGGGAGATTGGGATTGACATTATACACTAATATGTATAAAATGGATAACTAATAAGAACCCACTGTATAAAAAAATAAAATTCAAAAAATATATATGCTCCAAATGTAAGCTATTTATGAAAAGAAGCTAAAAGAATTATCATGCTTCCACTTCTCTCCCTGTGACTTGTCTATACTATCTGTTCTTAATTCCTCACATATTCACTCACTAACTTACAAGCCATCTGAAAAAGCACTTCCATTCACTAATGACTTCAAAACACTTAAAACTAATGGAGACTTTCCACTCCTTGATCCTTTTTAATTCTTAAAATAACCTTACTGCTTTCAATGATATCTACTTCTTTCCATCCACAGAACACCATGTCTTTAAAGGAGACTATCATTCTTCACCTGGGTTACTGAACAGTTTTTGACTTTACTGCCTTCAGTTTTCTTCCCTCCAATCCATTCTCCACAGTGAAACCAGAGAGCCCTTTAAAACAAACCTGATTCATGTCACTACTCTACTTAAGGCCCTTTAACGACTTCTCATTCCGTTTATGTAAGCCCACACTGTTAAACTGATTCTAGCCTCGCTCTCAAATCTCACATCTACCCTACATTCAATACAAGTGCTCAACAAGTCATATTTTTAAAAAAAAAAATTTTTTTTTTGGACTCAGGGTCTTCATACATTTCTTCTTTCAATAACACACCTTGATATCCTCTTCTCCTGGCTAACTCCTACTTATCATTTAAGTTTCAGCTTCCATAATCACTTCTTCCTGACCTGTCCTATAGCACCCTGTACTTTCTCCTGTGTCACAGTACTTGATCACACTTCTATCATCTCTTTCTTATTTGCCTGGTCTTCTCTAAAATGCATGGTGTCTATCCTGCTTAGTAGAGCATTCCAAGCATCTAAAGTGCCTCACACTGAATGAATGTGCAATAATATTTATTATATATATATATTTTTGGTTTGTTTTAATATTTTGGCGACGTCAAATAGCATGTGGCATCTTAGTTCCCCGACCAGGGATTGAACCGTGCCCCCTGCAGTGGAAATGCAGTCTTAACCACTGGACCACCAGGGAAGTCCCGAGGAAAACAGAATGTTAAATTACTACTGAAGATGTCAGAAGGTTTACAATTTAGGCAGATGATCTAAGGATGTGTGAATTGTTCTTGCTTTTTAAAGAAGAATCTTCAATACATGATTCTCTGAAGACTCTACATGAAAAACAAATATGCTTATATGCAGGATCAAGGAAATTATTAAACTATTTCTTTGTACTACAATCTACAGTTAGAAATAAATAACTTTGAATTTGCAGATAATCTAATAAAGAAATTAATTTTCAAGAGGCCACTCCATTATCTACCAGTACAGATGTAAGTAACTTCTATAAGTAGTTCTTTGTGTGGTTTTACACTCTTTTATCTATTCCTCTCTTTGTCATTCTTTATCATCAACTATCTCCTTTCTTAGATTTTTCACTTCTTTCTCAACTCTTAATATTACCAATGGTAACCACATATACCCCATCATTCTACGCTCAATTCATATCCATTGTATTCATCACATTCTCCCAGAGTACTACCATCCCCGACCTAAAGCAACAAAAATGTACAAAGAACTTGGAAGGGATGAGGTATAAAAGTAACAATACAAAGACATTTATTATGACCTACTTGAGTCATACTTGACTCAAATATGAGATGGTTTACAGTACTAAAATACTTATATGAATAACAATTCAAGTTTCCTTATTTTCACAAATGAAACTAATACTAGCACTGTCTGGGTAACTTGACAACACTCATTAGCTTTGAGGAGCACTCAAAGAATTTAGAAACAAAAATCTTAACACTATGTACACAGTGTTACCAGACTGAAATAAAGGAAGGGGACGATTCTTAGGGGACGATTCTTAGTTATTTATATTGGTACACCATCATCAGTAATCTTATCTCCTCCCACAGGATGCAGCCTATATTTATGCACTCTTTAGTTCAACAAATATTTTACCTTCCACCTCATGGTAGATGTGAGCTCTATTTCCATCAGGAATTTCCAGTTTCAAGTTTGGAACTCAAGGAAGTTACAATATTAAACCTGCTTTAACTAACTTATTGTACAAAAGAAAATGCTATTTTATTTTAAATATGCATGTGCAGAAGGGAAGACTCATTGAAGGCTATTAGCATCGGTATTTATACTCAATTTCATATATAAAAGTACTTATAACACAAAGGAAAAAGAGGAAAATTCACAACCTAATCTCCAATAGTAAGTTCGACAAATCACTGAGCTAGAGTTTTCCTAATTTAATGGGGTTTTCATTCGTAGAATATTATTACAACTTACTTAAAAATAAAGTATGTGGCCAACAAACACATGAAAGAATGCTCAACATCATTAATCATTAGAGAAATGCAAATCAAAACTACAATGAGATATCATCTCACACCAGTCAGAATGGCCATCATCAAAAAATCTAGAACAATAAATACTGGAGAGGGTGTGGAGAAAAGGGAACACTCTTGCACTGCTGGTGGGAATGTGAATTGGTTCAGCCACTATGGAGAACAGTATGGAGGTTCCTTAAAAAACTACAAATAGAACTACCATATGACCCAGCAATCCCACTACTGGGCATATACCCTGAGAAAACCAAAATTCAAAAAGAGTCATGTACCAAAATGTTCATTGCAGCTCTATTTACAATAGCCCGGAGATGGAAACAACCTAAGTGCCCATCATCGGATGAATGGATAAAGAAGATGTGGCACATATATACAATGGAATATTACTCAGCCATAAAAAGAAACGAAACTGAGCTGTAATGAGGTGGATAGACCTAGAGTCTGTCATACAGAGTGAAGTAAGTCAGAAAGAAAAAGACAAATACTGTATGCTAACACATATATATGGAATTTAAGAAAAAAAAATGTCATGAAGAACCTAGGGGTAACACAGGAATAAAGATGCAGACCTACTGGAGAACGGACTTGAGGATATGGGGAGGGGGAAGGGTGAGCTGTGACAGGGCGAGAGAGAGTAATGGACATATACACACTAACAAACGTAGTAAGGTAGATAGCTAGTGGGAAGCAGCCGCATGGCACAGGGATATTGGCTCGGTGCTTTGTGACAGCCTGGAGGGGTGGGATAGGGAGGGTGGGAGGGAGGGAGATGCAAGAGGGAAGACATATGGGAACATATGTATATGTATAACTGATTCACTTTGTTATAAAGCAGAAACTAACACACCATTGTAAAGCAATTAAAAATAAATAAATAAATAAAGTATGTGGGCATCCCTGGTGGTGCAGTGGTTAAGAATCTGCCTGCCAATGCAGGGGACATGGGTTCGAGCCCTGGTCCGGGAAGATCCCACATGCCGCGGAGCAACTAAGCCTGTGCACCACAACTACTGAGCCTGCGCTCTAGAGCCCGCGAGCCACAACTACTGAGCCCACGTGCCTAGAGTCCATGCTCTGCAACACGAGAAGCCACCACAATGAGAAACCCGTGCACCACAATGAAGAGTAGCCCCCACTCGCCACAACTAGAGAAAGTCCGCGTGCAGAAACAAAGACCCAATGAAGCCAAAAATAAATAAATAAAATAAAATAAATTTTAAAAATAAATAAAGTATGCATTGAATCAAACTTCTTCTATCCTATACTCAGCTGATTCAAAGATACATCTTCTCTGTTCAGAAGTAAACCTTCTGCTCTTCAGGTCAATAGTTTACAGCAGAGTAATAAAAAATACTCTGTAACCATGTTAAGATAAAACAATGTAAGTTTTCAACTGGGTGCAATTTTAGCTGCACAGTAGTGAGAACATGACAGTTAACGTCAATACTTTTACCTCAGAAGGCTTAAAATTAAACCTGAGGCTACATATTAAACATATGTGAACATAATTATGCAAGACATTTACACAAATATTCCCCACTCTTTCCATCATTATCTACCAGTCAAAATTCAAATCTAATATAGTAAATATCTAGAACATATTTATCAACATTAATTAGCATCTACTCCAAAAGCTTACGGCCATAAATGGGAGGAGTACCATATTTAAAAGAATACTAAATTCCAAGTATAACTAACTGGTAGAAGCCAGAGGGAGACAAATGTGGGTTGACTGAAGGAAGACCTTTCTAAATCTTGAAGTTACTTCAACATGGTATGGCTGGAATTAAGACAGTAGTGGCCTGAAGAGCAACATGAACTAGTAGCAAAAACATCAGACAGACCTCAGTTCTTATGTTTTTAGTCCATTTTTCTTGCTTTTCTGAAAAAGGTGGGAGGAGGAAGTGTTAATACAATAGTGATTTCAAAGATTAAATGAAATAATGTATCAAGTGCCTAAGACAGAACCAGAACTATGCAATCACTTTTGACTTACATTTACAGACTACAGAGGGAAATAAACACTTTTATTGAGACAATAATTTGCCCCCATTTAAAGTGCACAACTTCATGGTGGTTAGTACATTCACAGTTGTGCAACCATCACCAAAATCTAATTTTTGACCATTTCAACACCTCAAAAAGAAACTACAGGGACTTCCCCGGGGGTCCAGTGGTTAAGACTCCACACTCCCAATGCAGGGAGCCCAGGTTTGACCCCCGGTCAGGGAACTAGATCCTGCAAGCCGCAACTAACACCCGGCGCAGCAAAATAATTATTTATTTATTTAAAAAACAACAACAACAACTGGGCTTCCCTGGTGGCGCAGTGGTTAAGAATCCACCTGCCAATGCAGGGGGCACAGGTTTGAGCCCTGGTCCGGGAAGATCCCACATGTTGTGGAGCAACTAAGCCTGTGCGCCACAGCTACTGAGCCCGTGTGCTAGAACTACTGAAGCCCACGCACCTAGAGCCCGTGCTCCACAACAAAAGAAGACACCGCAATGAGAAGCCCGCGCACCACAATGAAAAGTAGCCCCCGCTCACTGCAACTACAGAAAGCCTGCTCACAGCAACGAAGATCCAACACAGCGAAAAAATGAATAAATTAATTAAAAATAAAATTAAATTAAAATAACGAATTGTATTTCTATAAACTGTAAATAAACAATTTGAAAATGAATTAATTTTAAAAAAAAGAAACTACGTAACCAACAGCAGTCACTCCCCATTCCTCCACACTCCTCCAGCCCTAGGCAACCACCAGTCTACTTTTTTTTCACTGTGATTTGCCTCTTCTAATGTTCATATAAATGAAATCATACAATGTGTGGCTTTTTGTGCCTGGCTTTTTCATTTAGCGTGATGTTTTGAAAGTTCATCTATTTTGTAGCACATATCAGCACTTTTATCACTTTTATAACCAAATGTGGTATGGATATACCACATTTAATTTTTCCATTCAGTTGATGGACATTTAGAGCACTTCCATTTTTTGGCAGTTATGA
Organism: Delphinus delphis; assembly: GCF_949987515.2. Classification (NCBI taxonomy): domain Eukaryota; kingdom Metazoa; phylum Chordata; class Mammalia; order Artiodactyla; family Delphinidae; genus Delphinus; species Delphinus delphis. Next base: position 75,406,108 of record NC_082687.1, read on the forward strand.
ATAGTGCTGGTATGAACATTTGTGTGCAAGTTGTGTGGACACGTTTTCGTTTCTATTGAGTAGATATCTAGAAGTAGAACTGCTATGTGTTGTATGAAAGGAGAGAAGGTTAGCACTGCCCTCGACAAGGATGGAAGAAGCTCTCGGGCCTGACAACATGCATATGGTTAAGGCACTGACACCTACTTTGTGGCATCTAACCATTTTTTTTTCAATAAAAAATAAATTTAAAAAAGAAATAAGTGTTGTAGAAGTAGAACTGCTAGGTCATAAGGTAACTCTACGTTTACCATTTTGACCAAAATATTTTTCAAAGCCAGCTCCAACACTTTACATTCCTACCAGTAACGTATGAGAATTTCAAATTAAAGAGGAAATTTAAGCATCAATGCTACTGTATTTTACAACGTTGCAGAGGGAAGCCAACAGACTACTTCAAGAAGGCCCTCTTAGGGTGGTAGTCACTGGTTAATGCTAGCTAATATTTACAGCATGCTTAGTCTGAGCAGGCACTGTTCTAAGTATTGTATTTCACTGAATCTCAGGTACCATCAATTATTCAATACACCATTATTTTATGTACCTTGAGAAAGAAAAAAACTCTGCCAATTAAGTTATAACATCTCATCCACTGAAAGATATATCCTGATTTCAGAGATGTTAAAAATATGAAAAAATATTTCATAGAATTATTGAAGTATTGTTTTTTAAATGGACTACTCTTTTAATCTTCATAATCCTTTCAAAGGATTTTACAAATGAGGAAACACACAGTGGTTAGATAGCTTGCCTAAAATCAAGAAGCCAGTTAAATGCCAGAAGTAAGATTTGAACTGTGGTTGATTAGTTTTGTTCTTGGTGGAGTCATATTGACCGTTTCAGAGATTTTGCCCTTATTCCTTCCTCATTAGAAACAAGAAGTAGAGCACAGTGGGCCTTACAGGATCTAGTTTCTATTTAACCTCTAAGCCTCAGTTCCCTCATTCATTAAGACTGTTATGAAGACTTTCAGGAAAGGCATATAAAATTCCTAGCACAAAACAAGTGACAACTGCTACTATCATTATTTAATAGTAAAAATATAGTGGTTGAGAGCAGTCTCTCTTGAGATCTTTTCTTTCTTCCCTCATTTCCATTAAAATTTTTTTAGGCTTTGAGGTCATCCTTATCTCGAAACATTTTAAAATCCTCTTTTCTTAAATTTACAGTATTCTATAATTAAAGTAACCTCAAGTCACTACTCATTCTAATGATCACACTGACAACCAAGATTACCTAGTGGAGGGTAACTAGGGTAAGGATGAAAATTAAGTCACAAATGTAAGATGAAAGCTTAATAGTGGTCATCTCCAAGTGGTCATACTGGAAAAAAAAAAATGTTCTTTTAATTCTTCACTATTCAAATTTCTACAACAGGGGCTTCCCTAGTGGTGCAGTGGTTAAGAATCCGCCTGCCAATGCAGGGGACACAGGTTTGAGCCCTGGTCCGGGAAGATCCCACATGCCGCGGAGCACCTAAGCCTGTGCACCACAACTACTGAGCCTGCGCTCTGGGGCCCACGAGCCACAACTACTGAAGCCCGTGCACCCAGAGCCCATGCTCCACAACAAAAGAAGCCACCACAGTGGGAAGCCCATGCACCACAACAAAGGGTAACCCTGCTTGCCGCAAGTAGAGAAAGCCCACGTGCAGTAACAAAGACCCAACACAGCCAAAAATAAAATAAATAAATTTATTAAAAAAAAAAATTTCTACAACAAACACAAACTACTTTTACAAAAGGCAAAAAAAAAAAAAAATCAACCAGGCTTAAAAGGTAGAAACAACGAAAATGTCCATCGATGGTTAAAGGGATAAACAAAATGTGGTGGGTATGTACAAGGGAATACTATTAAGCCTTAAAAAGGAATGGCATTCTGCCACAACTTATAATATGGATGAACCTTAAAGATATTATACTAAGTGAAATGAGCCAGGTACAGAAGGACAAAAATCGTATGATTCCACTTAAATGAGGTACCTAGGGTAGGAAAAATTCATAGAGAAAAAATATAACAGTGGTTACCAGCATGGAATATCAGGGAGTTATTGTTCAGTAGGGAAGATGAAAATGTTCTGGAAATGGATGGTGGTGATACACAGAAAACAATGTGAATGTGCTTAAGTGCCACTAGACTGCACACTTAAAAATGGTTAAAATAGTAAATTTTATGTTATGTATACTTTACCACAATTTAAAAACATCAACCAGGCTTATCAGAAAATAGATATACATAAACAACAGGATAACAGGCACCTCAAACTGGTAGGTGACTCAACTTCACCCTGGAACTTCCACTGCTGTGTCTATATTCTTAAATGGGGCACAACCAGTAGGCTGAATGAATGAATTCTGGAACATTTTCTGAGTGACTACTATCATATGCTCAAGGGACACTATACTTTCAGGAGCCATAGAAAATACAAAGGTGTATTAAGCCGTGGTCTTTGACCTCAGGAGCACAAAAGCTAGTGAAAGATACATATCCCCAAATAATACAATACATTAATTGGTACTGTAATTGTGGTGGTACTATATAAATTACATAAAATGCTATTGGGAGTAGAGGGAGAAACATTTTGACAGGCACAGCGTAATGGAGAAAGTGATACTTTACCTAGACCTCAAAAGAAAAGTAGAATTTTAAATGACAGGGACAATGGTTCAAGTGAAAATGACAGGGAAGTGTGAAAGAATAAGCATTAACCTACAAACAGCAAATAATCTAGGCTGGAGAAAAAGAAACTCATATTGTGGGTGAGGGCAGCAGAAGATTAGGATGGAAAAAAAGACTAAGGTCAGGTTACAGGAGCTTTTAAATGCCCAGCTAAGGAGTTCAGACTATTAACAAGGAAAGAAAAGAAACATGATCAAAACTGCACTTTAGGAAGATTTATAGAACAACAGTGCAAAGAATGAATAGTATGGCAAAGATGAAAGGGTGATCAAATAATAGGCAAAACAGGTGCAGTAATAAAGCTGAATGCCTAAACTAAAATGGTGATGATAGTAAAAGTAAAGACATAAAGGAAGCAATTCAGTCAAAAAATAAGTTTAGGTTAGTTCCCTTTGTTATACACAATCCTAGATTATTGTTTCCTCTTTTAACATTCATCACAGTTGCAATGATTTGTTCATTTTTCCCCCCACTAGAACACGAGCTCCATGAAAGCAAGGACAGCAGTGTAATTCTTACTTATTGCTATATTGGCACAAAGTACTCAAATAATTGTTGAATAAAGTCAGAGTACTCTCTTCCCTAAAAAATATACTTCTCTGAGGCAAATAAGGACTTGTATAAGGATTCTCTAAATTTGGGAACACTGTAAGTTTTTCCAGACCCAGAATTTAAGCCGTTGTCAGATACACATCCTATTCCTGTCTAAAGCCATTACTAGCTGCCTCTGAGTAAGCTTACTTTCCATTCTAATTCCAGAAGCAAACCATCTGTCATTACCTGACATCTTGTCCATGCTAAACTTACACAGTAAACAACTAAAAAATTTGTAATTTTAATAAACACTAAAGTACATATTAATTAAAGGAGCCAAGAAAAAGTTCATGCACAAAAATAGGCTTACAATACCTTAGGGGGATTAAATGGATATGTTTCTGGTATTTTAATCTCTAGTTGATATCTTCCTCCTAAAAAATGGGGAAAACAGAAAGTTAACAGTGCTGCTCACCTCAAATATGTAAAGCCAAATATAGTGATAGAACTTTTCAAAACATATACTATTTTATAGTCAATTACAACAGATTCATTTTAAAGCTGAAACCCAAAAAGGAAATAAACAAAAGCACTAGTTTTTAATTTAAAGGTTATTTAAAGCATACAGAATACCCATTTTAAACTGATATTAGTTTATCAGTGAATAATTGGAGAGATGGATGAATACATTAAATCCACAGACGATCCAATGCCAAAGACTTCACTGGAACAATTACGTAGCACAGGTTCCATCTCTTTTTGTTTCCTTTAGTCCACACTGATAAGTGTTGCTAAATAACAGGAAAAAATGGAAAGAAAAAAGGAAAAGAAGAAAAAAAGAAAGAAGATAGGGAAGTATAAAGGCATAGGTGGTACAAAGAAAAAGGATACACAGATTACGCCAAAAACTGAAAAATCTACTTCTAGCTGGTTCTCTCAAATGCAAAAATGTCCCAAAGTTTTAATCTGGGACATTAAATTAAATGCCAACACTTCTTGTTAAAATTTAAAAAACAAAATTCAATAGTAAGACAAGAGGCAGGAATAAAGACAAAAACCTAGTCTCTTCCTGTAAATGGGTATACAAAGAGACTGTTCTAACCAGTAACATATAAACAGTAGGCAACATTCCATTTTGGTCTGAAGTTATCTTGAGCAACTAGCAGCTAAATAAGTATTTTTTTTTTAAGTTTATCTAGCTTCCCATAACTAGGATATTAAAGGGGGAGGATAACTGCTTCTCAGGAAACTCTGAAGGGGGAATCTTGCACTGGATGGCAGACTGGATTTGAATCCTAACTCTACGGAACCTTCCAATTCTAAGATTTTATGATCCATTACCAAAGAATATTTATCATTCCAAAATACAGCAAATAAAACTGAGCTAGTGAAATATTTATATATGAAACTATGCCTGGGATTTGCTTCAAAATAATCAAGGGATGAATTACATCAAAGACTGGCCATGAAATGATAGTTATTAAAGCTGGCTGATGAGTGCCTGGAGGTTTTTACCTTCTGTATATATCTGAAATTTTCCATAATAAAAAGTAATAAAACAAAAACAGTAATTGTGCTCTAGGAATGCTACTGACTTCAAAATTCCGTACACTCAATTCTCAGTATATCCTGCCACTTCCTTCATTGTTAGAACAGATGAATGTGGATCTAAGAAAAAAACAAAAGAGCAATTCACTTGGTACCACTTTCTTCAAGCCCTTTTGGTGCCAATTCTTCTTTTCTTGCTTATTCCTTTTAATAGAATCCCATACTGACTAATGCACAAGTTGAACTAGATGCCTGAAGCACACAGAATACAGCAGCAGTGAAATATAAAGGAAAGAAGTAAAAAAAAAAGAAACAAAAAAAGACAGGTAAGAGAAGAGTACCTCAAGAAATTTTTGTGTATACAGAGATAACTGTTTATATTCAGAGTTATAAATGCTAGCTTCAAATATAGGTATAATAAATTTAGCCTGAGTAATGTGTACATTCTTCTTTTTCATTCCTATGAATCTTACTTTTTTCATTAAATTCCAAATTACTGTCTCTATAACCTTTCATATAAAGTTTTTCCTTCTTGAATGTCCAAAACAATCTCTTAGGAGCAGTGTGAGAGCCCTGAAATACTATATAAATAATGCTGGACCCTAGAGTCCCCCAAATCCTATTTCTACTCCATATGCTATTGGTATGCTCTGTCTTGCATTATTTGACAACTTCAATATATAATCAATACAGCATTAACCACAGCATTATTTGATATATATCAGAGTAACACAACTAAGGGAGCTTTATGATAACTACATTATTATTATCATAACAGTTTTCACTATAAAACATTTACTTCTTGAAGAACAGCTTTTACTACTACACATTTATAATCTTTAAATGGGGAAGGGATGAATTTTTCAAAAAATACCAAGAATGATTCCATAAATTTAAAACAACTCTTAGGTACAAAGCCTCAAGAACTAAATTGTTCCTCTGCCACTGAGCCGTTAAGGCAAAAGAAGAAAACATGTACAATACGGTCATTTTAACTCAATCTGATTACTTTTAACACTACATAAAATAGCTACCTGATTTCTTAATGATGTTATTAACAATTTAACATTCCACATGTAAACTTTTGCCCTGGCTATTGAGATAAACAACAACAACAAAAACCTTCAAAAAAAAATCCCTCAAAATTTAGCAAGAGTCCTGAGATAAATATTAGCAAAATATTTTACCCCTGTTCGTATTTCAAAAAAAGTATCTAAGTTTATGCCCTCAAATGTGCTTTTCTTAAACAAAATGAACAACTTCAATAGTTTTATGATAAAAAGAATACAATTTAAGTTTATCTACTTCAAATATATACCTAAGAAGCATATTAAAACTAATCTTATCAAACATTAATGTCTCATTTAGTGGCAGCAGCAGACATAAGCACTTAAAAATGACCAAACTTGTTTCTAACTAATGAATGTGGTATAGTTATAATTTAATCATCCTACAAATAAGTATTGTCCAATTTTTTAAAAATTCATGTACCTTTATTAAGGGTTGCTAAGAAGGTAATAAACATTCTGCCTAGTTCAGGAGATCTCTTGTTTATAAATATCAATTTACTGGAAGAGCTCCATGGTGATAATGCTACTGCCCTAATATCTTTCAAAAATACATCTAAACAACCTAAAAAGTAATTCAAGAATATTTATAATGTATGCCTTCAAGAAGAAGCTTGTATATCATTACAAACAATATCTGCTATTAAGGACGAACTTGATTTTTATAAGATAACTAAAGATCTCTTCTCCATCTAACAACTGTCAAAAGGACTAAATGAAGAGCATCCATGAAAGCATCCAGATGAGGCCTGGCATACAGGAGGCACTCATAAAACAATATACAAAATTAAATAAGTCTAGCAATGGCTCATATGAACTATAAAACAGAAAATAAAATATTGTCATTTAAGATTTGGTAGAATGTGCTAAAGACATTCTAGGGTCTTTAAAACTTTGAATGAAGAGAAACACAGTCTAGAACGTTGAATTTTTCTGAAAAATTTTGGGTAACTGTTCATTACAGAATTGTAGAACCACTACATTCAAAGGAGACATAACCACCACTTCCAATATTCAGTCAATCCTGATTTATTCAAGAGCAGAAAGTGATTAGAAACACAGGCTTTGGAGTCAATGGCTATTAGGACTCAAATCCCAGCTGTGCTGCTTAGATGTCTTAGCCAAGTTACTTAACTTTCCTGAGCTTAAGTTTCTTTATCTATGAAACAGTGATAACCGTACTTACCTCTTAAGATTGGTTATAAGGAGTGAATGAGAAAGTACACGTAAACCTCTAACAAGTAAGAACTCAATAAGTGCTACTACTACAAATTCCGTGACATGATTTCCATTAAACAAATATTTGAATGCTTATTATATGCAAGAATCTTGGTTATGCTATATAATCCAAATTTACAGTAACACTCACTACTGAAGATCTGCCTAATGAGGAAATAAAAAGCTATAAAGCTTCTTTCTGTATCTTACCACCCAATTCCATGGTCTAAAGTAGCTATAGACTTAGTTTGTAAACACAGAGTTCAGCAAAACTGTCTCCTTTCTATATGTCTTGAAACGATCACTCAAAGCTTTCCTGAATAAAGAAAATTAAATATTTGGAATACAGCCTGTATGAAGACATATGAGTAAATTACATGCTAAATGACAAACAGGGGAGAGAAGCTTTTCTTTAAAAATTAACATAAGTCAGAAATTTAAGGCAAGGTTTGTTTACAGATACCATATGAAGGGTAACTGAGAGTCCATATAAGTTAAAGTCTTAACATGCTATTTGTTTTATACTGTTAGATTCTAACATAATATAACCTGTAACTTGGCTCTTTGGAAAAAGAAAAAAATTAGCTAAAATTCAGTAAGAAAAATCAGTCTAGATAAGTATCTAAATTTATTATTTAAAAACTGCTGTATATATCCTTAAGCCAAATGAAGTTACCTTTCACGTAGTTTATAAATGCTTGAGATTATTCTGATTTAATGTTTCGGACAAGTTCTAATATGCACAATATTTTGATACAGAAAAAAGTACTTGCCTTCATATGGTGTGTCTGGAGGTCCTGCTATTTCTCCTCTTAATTCTGTAAAATTCTCATCTACAAGATCTACTTTAATTTGATTTTTGCTCGTCTTAAAAATAAACAGAAAATAAATGTTAGTTATATCAGCAAGAAAAATGCCTATTTTTATTGAAGTATTACCTATAAAAAATTTTGAAACACGCTCTTTCATAAGCTTATCTGCTCTAGTAAAAATAATAGTCTGCTTTTCTAGAACGTAATTAGCCAATCTGAATATTTAAAACAAAAATACTAACAAATTTTAACTGCAATGTTTTTAATGACATAACACCACTTTGAACAACAGTACAATGTCTGGTTGACTTTACAGGAATGTTTTGAGAAAACTAGCAGACACCTTTATTTTATATTTGCTGAGTTCATGTGTGTTAGGTCCAAAGTGATAATTCTATTCATCTGTAGATGAACTCTGCAATTCGATACCCCCGGGCTACATGGGTTCTAGCCCCAACAGAAAATTCAAGATCATTAAAAACTATTTAGGCTATAAGCTCTCACTTAAATTTCTAGATGTTTAGGTTAACTGAAATACTACACCATCAACCAGGATGATGAAAGCTCTAAGTGTCTAATTAATATCGCTTTCCACAATAATTCCTAAAGCCTAAATGCCTCAACAGAATCTTCTAATGCCTTCCTCAAACTGTTTTTCTGCTTAGTTTACTTCAATGGCAATTACTTACTTCTCAAAACAGATTTTTGTATTTATCTACAGCTAATTATTTTGTACTTTACACTTCTCAAAGTACTGTCATATCAATATTATCACTTCAATCTCTCAATAATCTTTAACAATCCCTTCTCATAGTAAACAGTGATCATGATTCAGGAAACCTTCCAGTGGGATTCACTTTAACGCTCCCAAGTACCTGCCTGCAAATGGGCTCTCCGCTTACATTATGTAACCTACCCCAGTATCTTACTGGTCTATTCACCAAACACAATGATCCTCCCCTTTTCTCAATTTTTTAAAACATAAATCCTTAGTATACAAAGCTCTCCTTTCATTTTTTTGGTTAGGATTTTTATATTTATCTACATCTACTTATTTTGTACTTTACACTTTATACCTAAGTGACACATGTACTCTTATGAAAGAAAGCCCGACAAGATTTCAAAAGTAAATTTTTGCTTTTGAACCCACCTTCTTAAACTTGCTTACTGGATGAAACAGTGTAGGAATTATTGTTTTAAGGTCCCTGACTTCCTCCCCTCACCCCCAGGAGAAGATACCATCATTTTCACTTTCTCTGTACTAAACAGTTTAGTACCGAACGTTAAGTACAGAAAAAATACATAATTTAAAACTCAAATTTTAAAGATTTAATGACTCCTAATTTATCTTATCTTTTAATAAGAACATAGGATTAAAAAACTTACTTTATGCATTTTAACTAGTACTGGTTTATTTCATAACCTTTTTCTACATTTGGGATTGAAGTATTTCATATTTTTCTGAAGATAATTTTACCCCCAAATTAAATTTAATTATAAATATGCATAACGGGGAACTTCTTCCTGTGCCCTAAAAAAATCATTATCATCCTTGGTATTTTCAGAAGAGGATGAAATGTACAATTTTAGTAATGGTAAAATACTTTTTCCAGTAAGCACAGGAATTAATGTTAAAATGAAAATCATAGGCACCAGACGTTCGTTCACCGACCAATTTAAGAAACCAAAAGTGTAACTTACAGACATCTATTTTTCTCCCCTACGATTTCTAAGGGAAACAAGAGTAACCGAATCTTGCAAATCGTGAATGCTTTCAAACTTCTCTATAAGGTTCCCACAATATCCCCTTCCCCAAAAGAAGTAAATAATCCTAAAATGGCAGGATACTAAAGGACACTTACTACACTGAAGTTTGGGGAAGGGTAGAAAGAAGTAACAAATTAGAAAAGCTGCCTTCTAGATTGTCCCCAACTGTTTGTTTAGTAAAATGCTAAGTAAACAAATATTAATAAACAAATATTACCTCTGTCCTCATTCCCCCAAAATTGTAATTCAGAGAAAAGTGAGTCTTTTTTTCACTCTAGGGAAAGAACACTATTCGTGTATGAAAAATTTACTAAACAACTCAAGAAAATACAATCACCATGATGAATCCCATTATAAAGTATTCTATGTTCTAGGGTAGGGTTTTTATCCACAGATAACCAAAGATAAAAAGAAAATGGAAAGTTAAAGACAGATTTTTCACAGCTTAATTTTTCTACCACGCAACAATTATCATTTATTACATCCATACTTTAATTCAAACATCCAGTATTTCCACAATCCAAAACTCCAACCCCACTGCCCACACAAAATAACTTAAAATCCCACTTTAAGACTCAAGAACTGAAAGGGGAAAAAATGGAAAACAGCAAAATGACAGACAGTATTTTAAAAAATCATGGCCTTGGAAGTCAGACAGATGTGAGGTGATTCCCAGTTCCGCCACTTATTTGTGATGTTAATTCAGGTAAGTCACCATCTAACTCTCAATTTTATTATTGTAAAATGAGAATACACCTCAGAATTAAATGAAAATTTCCTGGATAGAAGTAGCATAGTTACCCTTCTCCTAACACTATTAATTACAAAAACCTTTGATTTCAAAATCCTATTTTATAAAATTTATTTCACAGGTCTGTTTCCAAACTAAGAATGGAAACTGTAATTTCTAAAAATAAATAAAATAATGTGTTTTCGATTTTAATGACTGCAACAACCAGGGAGGCTGAGGCTTTCGGATGAAACCTTGAATTGTTTTATCACTATACTATTTTTTCTAAGAACTGTTGGAAAGTTGCTTTACTATATTTTCTTCTCCCAACTTATCTGAACACACAGTGGGACCTCTGGTAGTCTTGATTTTTCTTACGTTTCCTTGTGGCTCCAATGCATTTCCAACACATAAAAGGAAAAGAGATGAACAAAAGCTACAGCTCCTAGTAAACAATTTTTTATTAAATATTTTATTAAGATATAACATGCATAAAGTATGCCAAACAGTACATAACACTGAAGTTAATTTGGAAGTGGTAGATAAACGAACATTACTGCTAATAAGCAACAGTGCAAAATTTAAAGCAATTCTAGTAGATTCTCAAGGCCAAGTGTCTTGATGAACTGACATAATCATCATCACAAAATTCTTTCAAATAATTCCTGGGATCTACTACATGCCAGAAAGCAATCTCAACTGTCAGTGAAACAACTAAGTGACAAAACTAAGTCCCTACCCACTTGGAGCTTACATTCTCCTGGGAAAAACTAAAAATTGATAGATTTTATTGAGAAAGCACTAAGTATAAGCTACTGTTGTTTAACCTGTTTAAAACGTACTACCTATGTGACCTTGAGCAAGTTAACTAACCACTCCATACCTCAGTTTCATCCTCAGTCAATTGGGAATTATAATAGTACCTACTACATACAGTTCATGGGGGAATTTAATGAATACAATATTAATGCCTACCAAATAGTAAATGCTGAATGTATAGTAGCCATTTAACACTTCAATATGTTGACTTTTGATAATGATGTTGGAGCAGAAAACTTCTACATAAAGCAAATATTATACTTTAAAGGAATAATTTATCACTTTAGCCTCTCTTCTATTCATTCTGGAAAAAGTTTTCTAAAATATAATTTAAATCCAAATTTCAGATAAGCAAATATAATTCTAAATGACTCCTAAAGTTATAGATAATTCTCATATGCTATTAAAAAAACTATTAATTTGTTTCCTAGTCAAATCACTACTACCAAAATTCAGGAACACTGCTCATTATTATCATGTAAATAAATGTGAAATTCAACTCTTCCTCATTTGTTGGAAATGAGGCTTGTTTAACACTTGCCATTACTTTCTCATAATTTAACATAAATGACTTATGTTTCCCCTACTATTCTAGGGCTCAAGAAGAAACATTTCCACCTCCTAAGCAGTTAAAAACCTGAAACTTGGGACATTCACATTTCCAAGGCAGGGCTGACATGGAAACTAAGAGACTAGAAGAAAAATGGGAAACTGAGGCCATGGGGACACATTTGTGGTCCTTACTAAAAACCAAATTCTAGACCAGTGCTATCCAATAGAAATATAACATAAGCCACAAATGTACTTTATTTTATTCCAGTTATTCATAAGTGATTGTATTTTTTTTAATTGAAATATAGTTGATTTACAATGTTGTGTTAGCTTCTGGTATACAGCAAAGTGATTCAGTTATACTTATATATGCTTTTTTTTAAAAATGGTAATTATATGACCATTTCTCTTTCTCTTTTCTTTTTTTTTTTAAATTTATTTATTTATTTTTGCTGTGTTGGGTCTTTGCTTCTGTGCGAGGGCTTTCTCTAGTTGTGGCAAGCGGGGGCCACTCTTCATCTCGGTGCGCGGGCCTCTCACTATCGCGGCCTCTCCTGTTGCGGAGCACAGGCTCCAGACGCGTAGGCTCAGTAGTTGTGGCTCACGGGCCTAGCTGCTCCGCGGCATGTGGGATCCTCCCAGACCAGGGCTCGAACCCATGTCCCATGCATTAGCAGGCAGATTCTCATCCGCTGCACCACCAGGGAAGCCCATATATATGCTTTTTTAAAAAAATATTTATTTAGTTATTTGGCTGCGTCGGGTCTTAGTTGCAGCACTCCGGATCTTTAGTTCAGCATGTGTGATCTAGCTCCCTAACCAGGGATCAAACCCAGGGCCCCTGCATTGGGAGTGTACGGTCTTAGCCACTGGACCACCACAGAAGCCCCCATATATATTCTTTTTCATATTCTGTTCCATTATGATTTATTACAGGATATTTAATATAGTTTCCTGTGCTAAACAGTACGACGTTGTTATCTATTTTATATATAGCAGTTTGTATCTGCTAATCCCAAACTCCCAATTTATCCCTTCCACACCCCCTTCCCCTTTAGTAACCATAAGTTTGTTTTCTATGTAAGTCTGTTTCTATTTTGTAAATAAGTTCATTTGCATCTTTTTTGGGGGGGCGGGGGGCACGCAACTTGCAGGATCTTAGTTCCCCAACCAGGGCTTGAACCCGGGCCACCTCAGTGAAGGCACTGAGTCCTAACCACTGGACCTCCAGGGAATTCCCCATTTGTATCATTTCTTTAGGTTCCACATATAAGTGATATGATATTTGTCTTTCTCTGACTTACTTCACTTAGTATAATCTCTAGGTCCATCCATGTTGCTGCAAATGGAATTATTTCATTCTTTATATGGCGGACTAGTATTCCATCGTGTGTGTATATGTATATGTATATACACATCTTTTTTATCCATTCATCTGTTGATGAACATTAAGGTTGCTCCCATGTCTTGGCTATTGTAAATAGTGCTGCTATGAACACTGGGGTGCATGTATCTTTCTGTATTATAGTTTTATCTGGATATACGCCCAGGAGTGGGATTGCTGGATCGTATGGCAACTCTAGTTTTTTAAGGAACCTCCGTACTATTTTCCATAGTAGCTGCACCAATTTACAGTCCCACCAATACCATAGGAGGGTTCCCTTTTCTCCACACCCTCTCCAGCATTTAAAATTTGTAGATTTTTTAATGATGGCCATTCTGACTGGTATGAAGTGATACTTCATTGTAGTTTTGATGTGCACTTATCTAATAATTAATGACGTTGAGCATTGTTTCATGTGCCCCTGGTCATCTGTATGTTTTCGTTAGAGAAATGTCCATTTAGGTTTCCTGTCCATTTTTTGATTGGGTTGTTTGGTTTTTTTGTTATTGAGCTGTATGAGCCGTTTGTATATTTTGGAAATTAAGCCCTTGTTGGTCACAACATTTGCAAATATCTTCTCCCAGTCCACAGGTTATCTTTTCGTTTTGTTCATGGTTTCCTTTGCTATGCAAAAGCTTTTAAGTTTGGTTAGGTCCCATTTGTTTGTTTTTGCTTTTAATTCTATTGCCTTGGGAGACTGACCTAGGAAAACACTGGTACAATTTATGCCAGAAAACGTTTTGCCTATGTTTTCTTCTAGGAGTTTTATGGTGTCATGTCTTATATTTTAAGTCTTTAAGCCATTTTGAGTTTATTTTTGTGTATGGTGTGAGGGAGTGTTTTACAAATGTATTTTTAAATTTTTCTAGTAATCACATTAAAAAGAGTAAAAGGAAACAGGAGAAATTAATTTTAATATTTACCTCCAATATATTAAAAATTATTTTAATATGTAATTAAAATTTCTGAGATACTTCACATTTTATAATACTAAGTCTTCAAGATTCAGTGTCTAACTTACAATTACAGCACCTGCAATTTGGAATGGCCACACTTCAAGTGTTCTAAAGCCACATGTGATAGGCAGATCCACAGAAACAGAAAGTAAAATATCGGTTTCTCAGGGAGGAGGGGAAAATAGGAAGGATCTGTTAATCAGGGATTCTTTTGGGGGTGACAAGAATGTTCTGGAATTATATACTTGTAATAACTGCACAACCTTGTGAATATACTAAAAACCACTGACTAATACACTTTTTAAAAGAGTAATTTTGGGGCTTCCCTGGTGGCACAGTGGTTGAGAGTCCACCTGACGATGCAGGGGACACGGGTTCGTGCCCCGGTCCAGGAGGATCCCACATGCCGTGGAGCGGCTGGGCCCGTGAGCCATGGCTGCTGAGCATGCGTGTCCGGAGCCTGTGCTCCGTAACAGGAGAGGCCACAACAGTGAGAGGCCCGCATACCGCAAAAAAAAAAAAAAAAAAAAAAGAATAATTTTTTTTTAAACTTGAAGGAAAAGAAAAAATCACACATAGCTAGTGGGTACAGTACTGGACAGTGTAGCTCCAAAGAACCAGGAAATAATAGCCTCTCCAATTACAGAAACAGTGTGCCATTAAAATTTTACTTTCTGGACTTTTGTCATCACACTTCACACAATCTAGAATACAGAATAATTACAGTTCTGAACCTACTAATTCCATGAATATTTATTAAGTACCCACCATTTGCAAGGCAAATAGGTACTGGTGGTAAAATCATCAACCAGAAATGTTCTCTAACCTACCTTATCCCCATAGAGTTTTCATTCTAAGGTATTAAACAACAAATTATATAATTTTTAAATGAAGGATAGGATATCATGAGTCATGATTAAGAAGAGGATTCCCTCAGGAAATCACCTTTAAACGATTTAACTTAGGCAATGACAGCATTTCAGGCAGAAAGTTCATCCTGTGCAAAGTAGAGGCGAGGAAGGACTTGGCATGTTTAGAAATTGAAAAGCCACCAATGTGACTAGAATACACAGAATAAAAGAGCAGAAATGAGGGAGGGAAAGTAGGCAGGAGCCAGATTACGCAGGGTCATGAAGAACAATAAGAAAAAAAAGTTGTGACAAGACAAACAGATTTGGGTCTTTTAAAACATCCTGGCTGCAGTGGGAGGGAAATGCCTGGAGGGAGATTAAAGCAGATACAGAGAAGAAGGTTAGGAATCCAGTGAGAGTGATTAGAAAGTACACTGAGATGAAGAGAAGCAGATGAATTAAGACTGGCAGGAGATAAAATTTATAGAACTTAGTTATTATATACTAAAACTGTATGATCTTAAGGAGGGAACAAGGATCACCCTACGGTTTTGATTTTCCACTGGGTGTATGGTAAAACAATAACTAAGATAAGGAAACGGGAAATTGAGGGGTCAGAGTTTGGGGAAGAGGGAAAATCAAAAATTCAGCTTTGGACATGTTGAAAAAAGATATTTACGAAAATCCAAAAGGCCAAGTAGACAGTTGAAAACTCAGGTCTAGAGTTCAGGAGTGAGCTTGGCTGAAGATATGGTGAACAAGAGGAAAATCCAGGATACTCTGTTATCACTGGCACCAAAGAAAGAAAAATGTTTCAAAGAGAAGAGCAGTTAGGGCTTCCCTGGTGGTGCAGTGGTTAAGAATCTGCCTGCCAGTGCAGGGGACACGGGATCGAGCCCTGATCCGGGAAGATCCCACCTGCCACAGAGCAACTAAGCCCATGCACCACAACTACTGAGCCTGCACTCTAGAGCCCACAAGCTACAACTACTGAGCCCACACACCACAACTACTGAAGCCCGCGCACCACAACTACTGAGCCCGCACACCACAACTACTGAAGCCTGCGCGCCTAGAGCCATTGCTCCACAACAAGAGAAGCCACCGCAATGAGAAGCCCGCGCATCGCAACGAAGAGCAGCCCCTGCTTGCCACAACTTGAGAAAGCCCGCACGCAGCAACGAAGACCCAACACAGCCAAAAGTAAATAATTTAGAAAAAAAAAAAAAGCAGAGTAGTTAATGTTGCTGAGAGATTAATAATAATAACTAATACACCATATAAGCTGTATCCTAACTGACTTATACGTAATAATTCATTTAACCCTCACAACTTTATGTGTTTACCAATAAGGAAACTAAGACACAAAGAGATCACACACAGCTAATAATCAGAAAAGCCTGGTTCTAAAGATGATGCAGGAGCCAAGGCATATACATTCTATTTCACCAACTCTTAAGATACCATCAATTATAGGATGCCCCAGTGTCTGCCCAGTAAGAAATACATACCACCATTTACACTATGACACAATATTTACCATTTAGAATTTTTATTTTACACTTAAAGAGACTTTAAACTTTACATATATTACTATTAAGACTGCACAAAGAAAAAATAAGCAAAAATTATCTTCTTCACAGTGAAAGCCCTGAATGTGCACACACACAAACTTCCGAAAACACATACAAGAAATTGGCAATGGTGGATCTCTGAGGGTAGGAAAACAAAGAACTATGGATCTGAGGTAAATGGGAGACCATGGTGCTGTTTGAAAATTATTTTAAACACATACACATGTAACTTTCGCTCTGACTGAAACACTTTAAAAAGGCTGAGCAGCAGGGAGGTCTTTGCAAAGTGAAAAGATAAAAACACCCACTATTATTAACTGGATAGTCATGAATGGTGAGGAAATGGAGAGCATGATTAGAGAGAACTCCAAATGTTGGCTACAAAGGGGGAAGTGAGAAACAAAGCAGTAGTTTGGACGAAGAAAGAGGGCAGAAGGTGGGGTTTCTTTATAACATAGCCATTCAACAGTATGTTTAAATGCTCATGACACAGCTATGGTAGAGTTAGACGTTAAAAGTAAGGATGGCAGATAATGTAATGAAGAAGATGGAATGGGGTAGAATGGGTGAAATCCGAAATGAGAAGAATAAATGACTGTCCAAACTGAAAATCAACTACTCTTCTTAGATCCATCAGAGACTTGAAGTCACAGGGTCAACCACAGCCCCCATAACTGGAGAGACAAACGGGCAGAAAAAGACAAACCAGAACAAAAGCTCACAAGCATCTCTGCTTGAACCACTACCAGAGTATGAAAACCTAAATTGTAATTGACATTGCTGGAAACACAGTGGGGATAAATTTGAGAGTGAAAAACTCCCAGGGGGCCCTACCACTTTTGTGAATTTTCACCTCCAGGATTCCTACAAGGTTTTCACAGTGAAGATCAGAGAAAAATCCCCTCATGCTTCTGGCAAGGGAAGGGAGAAAGTAGCCATTTCTTTTATTTAGAAATAAGCCCAGAGTATTTGATTCTTCTTAACAAAGCCTGCCCGCAAGCGAAACTATTTCACCAGAGCATAGCATCAATTGGGGTTTTAACAGATCTAACCAACCTGAGGGAGGGGCAATACCCTCCAGCCCCCTCTAGCCTGACACCTATAGCTACTGCAAATCGTAAACACAGCCTAAACCCTAGCTAGATAAACATAAAAGGTAACACTAAAGACCTACTTGTATAGTTCCTTTTCTAGTACATTATGTCTGGCTTTCAAGAAAAAAATTACAAGGCATACTAAAAGACAAAAAACACAGTTTAAAGAGGCAGAGTAAGCATCAGAACCAGACTCAGATATGGCAGAAATGTTGGAATTAGACTGGAAATTTAAAACTATGACTTTCAGGGGACGCCAGTTCGATCCCTGGTCAAGGAACTAAGATCCCACATGCTGCAGGGCAACTAAGCCCACATGCCACAACTAAACAGCCTGCATGCCGCAACTACATAGCCTATGCACACTGGAGCCCACGTGCCACAACTAGAGAAAAGCTGCAACTAAGACCACAACGAAGAGCCCGCGCACCCCAACTAAGACCCGACGCAGCCAATAAATAAATAAATAATGAATGAATATTTTAAAAAATAAATAGGGAAACCATTAAAAAAAAATTTAATGGCGAAGTACTTGAATAGACATTTCTCCACAAGATATACAAATGGCCATCAAGTGCATAAAAAGATGCTCAATTCACTATGCAACTATTATTAGGAAAATGCAAATCGAAACCACAATGAGATACCACCTCGCATCCATTAAGATGGCCACTATCAAAAACACTGGAAATAACAAGTGTTGGCAAGGATGTGAAGAAACTGGAACTCTGTGCACTACTGGTGGGAATATAAAATGGTGTGGCCACAATGGAAAACAATATAATTCATCAAAAAATTGAAAACACACACACACACACACACACACACACACACACACACACACACACACACACACACACAAAGATAAAAAGGAAAACAGAATTACCATGTGATCCAGCAATTCCACTTCTGGGTACATACTCAAAAGAACTGCAGCAGGGTCTCAAATAAGATAATCTGCACACTCATGTTCGTGATTATTCAAAAAAGCCAAAAGGTGGAAGAACCCAAGTGCCTACTGGCAGATGAATAAATAAACAAAATGTGGTGTATACAATGGATTATTCAGCCTTAAAAAGGAAGGAAATCTGACACGTTACAACATGGATGCACCTTGAGGACATTATGCTAAGTAAAATAAGTCAGTCACAAAAAGATACTTTATGATTCTACTTACAGAGTCAGAAAGTAAAATGGTAGTTACCAGGAGCTGGGGGTAGAGGGAAAAGGGAGTTATTGTTCACTGGGTATAGACTTTCAGTTTTGCAAGATGAATACACTCTGGAGAGTGGATTCACAGCAACGTGAATGGTTAAGATGGTGACTTTTCTGTGTATTTTACAACATCACAATTTTGAAAAAAAAAGTAAAGGGACGGAGAAAAATATACTAATCCAAAGAAAGTTGTAGTGGGGATTTCCCTGGTGGTCCAGTGGTAAAGAATCTGCCTTCCAATGCAGGGGATGTGGTTCGATCCCTGGTCGGGGAACTAAGATGCCACACGCCATGGGGCAACTAAGCCTGCGCGCTGCAAGTACTGAGCCCACGCTTTCTGGAGCCCACTCACCACAACTAGAGAGAAGCCCGTGTGCCACAATGAAGAGCCCATGAGCTGCAACGTTTGATCCCACATGCCGCAACAAAGATCCCGTGTGCCACAACTAAGACCCAACGCAGCCAAATAAATAAATAAATAAATAATTTTTTTTAAAAAAAAAGAAAATTGTAGTCATTTTAATTTCAGACAAAGTAGATTTCACAGCAAGGAAAATTACCAGGAATAAAGAGGGACATCACGTAATGATAAACAGGTCAATTATCCAAGAAGACATTAAAAATACTTAAACTGGGGACTTCCCTGAGGACTTCAATGGGGAACTAAGATCCCGCAAGCCGCTCGGCATGGCCAAAAACACAAAACAAAAACAACAAAAAACTTAAACTGTATGAGCGTAACAACAGAGTTTCAAAATACATAAGGCAAAAGCAATAGAACTACAAAGAGAGTTAGATGAGTCCAGTATTACAGCAAAAGACTAAAACACTCCTCTGCCAGTATTTGACAGATCCACAGGCAGAAAGACAGTAAGGACACAGCTGAACTAATTAGCACCAACAAACTGGATCTAATTGATAACCATAGACTATTTCATCCAACAGCAAGATACACATTCTTCTCAAGGTCACACAGAATATTTACCAGGTAAACCATATTTGGGGCCACAAAACACACCTTACAAATTCAGAAGAACAGAAATCATACAAAGCGTGCTTTCAGACCACAATGGAGTTAAACTAGAAATCAATAACAGAAAGATAGCAGGAAAACCTCAAAATACTAAACAACACAGTTCTAAATAACACATGAGTGAAATAAGACATATTAAGAGAAATTTTTTAACATTTCCAACTTTGAAAACAAAAGTACAACTTAACAGAATTTGTGGGATTTCATGAAGTATAGTGCTTAGAGCAAAATTCACACCGAATGCATGTATTAGAAAAGAAGAAAAAACCAATAATCTAAGATTCTACCTTACAGAACTAGAAAAAGAAAAAATTAAATACAAAGGAAGCAAAAGAAAAATTAATTTAAAGATTAGAGCAGAGGGACTTCCCTGGGGCACAGGTTCAATCCCTGGTTGGGGAACTAAGATCCCACATGCCGCACAGTGCGGCCTAAAAAAATAAAAATAAAAATTAGAGCAGAAATCAATGAAATTGAAAACACAAAGGAAAATCAACCAAACCAAAAGCTGGTCCTTTGAAACAATCAAGTATATTGATGGGCCTCTAGACAGGTTAACAACAACAACAAAAAAGAGCCAAGACACAAATTACTAAATATCAGAAATGAAAGAGGCCATCTCTACTAATCCCACAGACAAAGGAATAAAAGAGTACTGCGAATGATTATGCTCACATATTTGATAACCTAGATGTAGTGGACTGATTCTCTGAAAGACACACTCCGTCAAAACAAAAACAAATAGATACTCTGAATAAGGACTGTATTTATTAAGGAAGTTGAATAATTAATAACTTTCCAAAACAAAAAGCACCAGCCCCAGATGGTGTCAAAGATGAATTCTACCAAACATTTATGGAAGAAATTCCCTACAATCTCTTTCACAGAATAGTTGCAAAATACTTCCTAATTCTTTCTGTGAGGCCAGCATTACCCTAATACTAAAAGGAGACAAACACAGATGAAAGGAAAACTACAGACCAATATCTCTCATGAACAGGGATGCAAAAATCGTCAACAAAATATTAGCAAATTGATTCCAATAACATATAAAAATTATACACCACAATCAACTGGGATTTTTTTTAACATCTTTATTGGAGTATAATTGCTTTACAATGTTGTGTTAGTTTCTGCTGTATAACAAAGTGAATCAGCTATATGTATACATATATCCCCACCAAGTGGGATTTAATCCCAGGTATATACAAGGCTGGTTCAACATTCAAAAATAGAATTAGTGTAATCCAACCAATCAACAGGCTAAAAAACAAAAACCACATGATCATATCAAAAGGTGCAGGAAAACCATGTGATGAAATCTAACACTCATTCACAATAAAAACTCTCCGTAAGTCAGGAATAGAGTGAAACTCTCTCAACTTGATAAAGAATATCTGCAAAAAAGCTACAACGAACATCATACTAATTGGTGAGAAACTCAACACTTTCCCAGTAAGATCGGGTACAATGTGAGGATATCCCCTCTTGCCACTCCTTTTCAACATCATACTTGAAGTTCAAGCCAATGTAATAAAACAAGAAAAGGAAATAAAAGGTGTACATATTGGGAAGGAAAAAATAAAACTGTCTTTGTTTGAAATAATCATCTCTGTAGAAAATCTGAAAGAACAGAGTAATTCCTAGAACAAGTAAGTGATGATACGAAGGTTGCAGGATACACGGTTAACATACAAAAGTCAACTGCCGTCCTACATACCAGGAGTAAACAAGCAGAATTTGAAATTAAAAACATAATACCGGGGCTTCCCTGGTGGCGCAGTGGTTGAGAGTCCGCCTGCCAATGCAGGGGACATGGGATCGTGCCCCCGTCCAGGAAGATCCCGCATGCTGCGGAGCGGCTGGGCCCATGAGCCATGGTCGCTGAGCCTGTGCATCCAGAGCCTGTGCTCTGCAACGGGAGAGGGCCACAACAGTGAGAGGCCCGCATACCTCAAAAATAATAATAATAAAAACATAATACCACTTACATTAACATCAGAAATTAAAAAAAGAAAAAAATACGTATAAATCTAACAAAATATGTGCAAAACCTATATGAGGAAAACTACAAAACCCTGATGAATGATATCAAAGAAGAACCAAAAAAATAAAGGACACTACCCAATTTCAATACTTACTATAAAGTTACAGACCTCAAGACAATGTAATATTGGCCAAAGATTTAACAAATAAGTCAATGCAATAGAATAGACAGCCCAGAAAGAGACCCACATAAATACAGTCAACTGATATTTAAAAAAAACAGCAAAGGCAATACAATGGAGCAAAGACAGTCTTTTCAACAACAGTGCTGAAACAATAAGATATACACATGCAGGAAATTCCCTGGTGGCCTAATGGTGAGGATTTCAGCTTTTGCTGCCATGGCCTGGGTTCAATCGCTGGTGTGAGAACTGAGATCCCGCAAAAAACAACAACAACAAAAAAAAACCACACCCTAGGCACAGACCTTACACCATTCACAAAAATTAACTCAAAATGGATCACAAACATAAATATAATATATAAAAGTATAAAGCATGGGTATGACTATGATTTTTTAAGATACAACACCAAAGGAACAATTCATGAAAGAAATAACTGTTAAGTAGGACTTCATTAAAATAAAAAACTGTTCTGCAAAAGACAATGTCAAGAGAGCGAAGACAAGCCACAGACTGAGAGACTATACCTGCAAAAGAAATATCCGATAAAGGACTGTTATCCAAAATACACAAAAAACTCTTAAACTTCAACAATAAGATAACAACCTAATTTAAAGATGGGCCAAAGCGGGCTTCCCTGGTGGCGCAGTGGTTGAGAGTCCGCCTGCCGATGTGGGGGACACGGGTTCGTGCCCCGGTCCGGGAGGATCCCACATGACGTGGAGCGGCTGGGGGCGTGAGCCATGGCCGCTGAGCCTGCGCGTCCGGAGCCTGTGCTCCGCAATGGGAGAGGCCACAACAGTGAGAGGCCCGCGTACCGCAAAATAAAAATAAAAATAAATTTATGCATTCTACAACTATTATCAAAAAGAGAATAAATAACAAGTGTTGGTAAGGACGTGCGAAAAGGGAACCTTTGTGCACTGTTGGTGGGAATATAAATTGGCCGCAGCCACTATGGAAAACAGTATGGAGGTTCCTCAAAAGATTTAAAAAAAAAAAATGGATCAAAGGGACTTCCCTGGTGGTGCAGTGGTTAAGAATCCACCTACCAATGCAGGGGACATGGGTTCGAGCCCTGGTCCGGGAAGATCCCACATTCCACGGAGCAACTATGCCCGTGCGTCACAACTACCGAGCCTGCGCTCTAGAGCCCTCAAGCCACAACTACTGAAACCCACACACCTAGAGCCCATGCTCCACAACAAGAGAAGCCACCACAATGAGAAGCCCGCGCACCTGAACGAAAAGTAGCCCCTGCTCACCGCAACTAGAGAAAAGCCTGCGCACAGCAACAAAGCCCCAACACAGCCAAAATAAATAAATAAATTTATTTTTTTTTAAAAAAAGGCCAAAGACCCAAACAGACACCTCACCAAAGAAGACACACAGATGGCAAATAAGCATATGAAAAGACACCCCAGTCAAGTCATGGGGAAATGCAAATTAAAGTGAGATACTGCTACACACCTATTAGAATGGCACAAATCCAGCACACTGACAAGAGCAAATGCTGACAAGGTTGTGGAGCAACAGGCACTCTCATTCATTACTAGTGGGAATAGAAAATTATACAGCCACTGTGGAAGACAGTTTGGCAGTTTCTTAAAAAACTAAACATACTCTTACCATATGATCCAGCAATCACACTCCTTGGTAATTACCAAAGGGATGTGAAAAGTTATGCCCACACAAAAACCTGCACACAGATGTTTATAGCAGCTTTATTCATGATTGCCAAAACGTGGAAGCCAACAAGATGTTGTTTAACAGGAGAATGGATAAACAAGCTGTTACATCCAATGAAATATTATACAGCAATAAAAATAATTATCAAGCCATGAAGAGACACGGAGAAAACTTAAATACACATTATCAAGTGAAACAAGCAAATCTGAAAAGGCTATATATTACACAATCCCAACTCTATAACGTTCTGGAAAAGCAAAACTATGGAGACAGTTAAAAAATCAGTGGTTGTCAGTGTTTTGAGAGAGGGAAGGATGAACAGGCAGAGCACAGAGGATTTTTAGGGCAGTAAAAATACTCTGTACAATACTATAATGATAAATACATGTCATTATACATTTGTCCAAACTCACAGAATAAACAATACCAAGAGTGAACCCTAAGGTAAACTATGGACTTTGGGTGATTATGACATATCAATGTAGATTCAACCACTGTAAAAGATATATATGTTGGTGGGGGATGTTGATAATGGGGAAGGCTATGCATGTGTGGGGGCAGGAGGTATACGGGAAATCTCTGTACGTTCCTCTCAATTTTGCTGTGAACATGACAGCTATTTTTCTTTTCTAAGTCTTCAAGTTAAAAAAATGAGTACTAAACATTCAAGTGTTCACGATATGTAAAGAAAAAAATAGAACAGAAAGTATTTATTCTATGATTACCAACTACACAAATTTGCAGAATAAAAACTAAAAAGATTGTAAAAATGAAAAACAGCCTTTGCATGTTTCTGAGACAACTGGAGAAATCTGAATATGGACTTTATTACATGATATCGACATGTTTTGGTTAATCTGTTAGATGTAATAATGGTACTTCTGTGTAAGAATATATTTTTAAAGATATTAATACATGCTGAGAATATCAAAGACATTTATATGTGAAGCTATAGAGACAAGATAACCTAGATATGCTTTAAAATTCCCGAATAAAGAAAAGGCAAGATGAAAATTATCCTTGGGCCACTAAAGTATTTCCTAGACCTGGAGGATCCAAAATTATTTGTCAATCAATTACCATATCCACAGACACAACAGAGGCTTAAAATAAAAAGTTTGAGAGACAAAAATATTAGAATATTAACTGTTAAATAATATTAATATATCTAAATAACTAGAAGTTTAATTAGTTCATGGAAATGAAAGGCATTCTGTCAAAGTTGAAAGTTGTTTGTTAAAGTTTATGCAAATAAAAATGAAGATAAACATAAAATGGAAGCACAAAGTTACCAATTCCAACAATAAATTTACACGTTGCTGAACTCTTCAAATGTGTCACCATGTATCTTAAAATCAAAATCCAGGGCTTCCCTGGTGGCGCAGTGGTTGAGAGTCTGCCTGCCGATGCAGGGGACACGGGTTAGTGCCCCAGTCTGGGAGGATCCCACATGCCGCGGAGCGGCTGGGCCCGTGAGCCATGGCCGCTGAGCCTGCGCGACCGGAGCCTGTGCTCCGCAACGGGAGAGGCCACAACAGTGAGAGGCCCGCGTACCGCAAAAAAAACAAAAACAAAAATACTCAAGTAATTTCTTCAGAAATATCATAATAAAACACTACAAAATAAAAACTTATTTTAAATTTTTATCAGTTAATGGCATTCTCTTGTCAAAATCTAAAGGACTATATAAAACTCTCTTACCAACTAATCAGGTGTCAGAAGGCTGTTCTTAGATCTCTTTTTCAAAAGTCTTGTGATTCTGCACAAGCTTTCCTTTACAACATCTATCATCACACAGAGCTAAAATAACTTTTAGTGTGTCTGTACTCGTTTGTATTTATGAAAGTTCATAAACTTGTAGACAAAAAATACTGCTTGCAGTATCCGTAAACAAAGGATGTTGCAGCCATCTAGCATTCAGCCACTGCACCCAGTCCTGACAGTGTACCCTTAGGGGACTCACGATGGAAAAAAGCAGGATACATACAGGCCCTAAATAGTTAAGGTGCATATCAAAGGAACGATTTCAATGAGTCCAAACTCTCCCATCTTCCCATACATAGAAAAGTGTTAAATTCATTACCCTGAGATGTCTGGTTTTCTTTAATTAATGGTAATCTTTTGATGTTCCGACTACCTGGTTTTTGTTGCAAAACTCCTGTAAGTCCTGGCTCCTCCCTTACCTCTTTGGACCAGTTCCTCAGAGCAATCTGAGAGGCTATCTTCCAGGCTTAAGTCCTTGGAAAACCCGCCAAACAAAATGTAATTCTCAACTTCTAGGCTGTGTATTTTTTTTCAGTCGACAAACTAGAAGTTCCTATGTTTTCTGAATATGTAGATGCATAGAAAAAATTATTAAAGGTTCCTTCTGAAAGACAGGATTAGGATTGAGGGAAGGAAGGAAGGAAAGGGTGGATGGGTAACTAAAACTTTTACTCTGTGTATTTCTGTTAATTGAAAAATTTTAACAATGAGACTCTGTACCCTTAAGTAATTTAAAACAACTTTTCTTTTAACCTTCCAAACTCCTATGTCACCTAAGAAAATTTAAGAAGGAATTTTAAAGGGTTCAAACTACTGACAGCAAAAAGGAAAAAAAAAAACTAAACAACTGAACCAAACAAAAAGGAAGAAAAACGATGGAACCAGTGACTCAATGAAATAAAATAAAATAAAACCAAAAAGTCATGGGCTCAACTGATAAAATACAGAATAAGTAAACTAAAGGCAGGAAAGAGAAAGGAAACTAAAAAACGAGATAAACTGGGACTTCCCTTGTAGTCCAGTGGTAAAGAATCCACCTTCCAATGCAGGGGACGTGGGTTTGATCCCTGGTTGGGGAACCAAGATCCCACATGCCGTGGAGAAACTAAGCCCACGTATCACAACTACTGCGCCTGCACACCCTGGAGCCTGTGCACCACAACTAGAGAGAAGCCCAAGTGCCATAACGAATGCCACAATGAAGACCGGATGCAGCCAAAAAAAAAAAAAAAGGTAGAAATAAATAAATAAATAAAATTTTTAAAAACCTTTAAAAAAACGAGATAAACCAAAAAAAGAGATAAACCATATCCTGTGTTTACTACACATTAAAAACAGATTATAAATAATAAGTGAAATGTAATATATTAAATAAGAGATTTTTTTTTGATGTGGACCGTTTTTAAAGTCTTTATTGAATTTGTTATAATACTGCTTCTGTTTTATGTTTTGGTTTTTTGGCCATAAGGCATGTGGGATCTTACCTCCCCCGATCAGGGATTGAACCCACACCCCCCTGCATTGGAATGCGAAGTCTTAACCACTGGACCGCCAGGGAAGTCCCAAGAGATTTTTTTTTAATACCGAAACTGACAAAAATTTAGCAACCACTCTCTAAAAAGCCACCTGGTTCTCAAACATACATTCCACTTTACAAAAAATGATCCCACACTGTTTCAAAACAATGAAAGGGACAGAATGATTACAAACACGTTTTATAGGACAAACAATGGCTTTGATCCCCCAAACTCAGCCAGCACAATTCTGAACAAACACAGGTTAGTCTCACTAAAAAGATACACAATTCTCAACAAAATCTTGGTTAACATACCATAACAAACTTAAGTACTATTCACTATGACCAAGAGGGGTTTATTCCAAGAATTCAAGAATACAATTCCATGAAAAATTTTATCAAAAAGGTATTTGGAAATGCCTTTATTTGACAAATACAGATGTTAAAGTAACAAAGGATATATATCTAAAACTGAGGCAAAACTATGTTTTCCTTAAAAAAAGGGATAAGAATATTTGCCATCACTGCTACTACTTATAGTAATCCTTCCATCTAAACACAAACTCTTTTATAAAATCAAACATAGACAAATTTATTTTGCATAAACTTTTTTTTTTTTTTTTTTTTGCGGTAAGCGGGCCTCTCACTGTTGCGGCCTCTCCCGTTGTGGAGCACAGGCTCCGGACGCGCAGGTCCAGCGGCCATGGATCATGGGCCCAGCCGCTCCGCGGCACGCGGGATCCTCCCGGACCGGGGCACGAACCCGTGTCCCCTGCATCGGCAGACGGACTCTCAACCACTGCGCCCCAGGGAAGCCCCCATAAACGTATTTTAACCACAATAATTTCAAACAGAAACCAATCTCAAATTACTTTCACAGCTATGACTTGATGTCCCCTGCCTCCAAAACTGTGAGAAAATGAATTTGTTTATGCCACCCAGTCTATGGTGATTTGCTGTGGCAGCATGGGCTAAGACATCCACACACTGATTAAAAAATGAGAAAAGGGGACTTCTCTGGTGGCAAAGTGGTTAAGAATCTGCCTGCCAGTGCAGGGGACATGGGTTCAATCCCTGGTCCGGGAAGATCCCACATGCCGCAGAGCAGTTACATCCGTGCGCCACAACTACTGAGCCTGCATTCTAGAGCCCACAACTACTGAAGCCCACGTGCTGCAACTACTGAAGCCCTTGTGCTGCAACTACTGAAGCCCGCACGCCTAGAGCCCGTGCTCTGCAACAAGAGAAGCCACCGCAATGAGAAGCGCCGCTCGCCACAACGAGAGAAAGCCCACATGCAGCAACGAAGACCCAATGCAGCCAAAAATAATAAATTAAAAAATTTTAAAAAAAGAGAAAGAGGAAAATCATTTGTTGCCATAGGAGGTGACTATTAAACCAAATCTATACTCTGATAATAAACAATTTTCATCCCAGTTAATGATGGAAAGCTCTTCTTTCTAGAAGAATTCTAGCTAGGTAAATATGAAGTTGACAATTAGGAAAATCAATGGATGATGATCCTTTTCAGGTGAAAGGATACTAAAGAGTAAGATATTTGCAAAGGACCAAAGCATTAACTTCAGTTTACTTGCGAACTGCAAAAGGAATAAAACGTACCTTCACAAAGAGATCTTGTGGCTCTCACCTTAATCAAGTGATTACACAATTGACCCGACATCACGAACAGTGAGAAAACCTGATATTACACATATATTAACATAATTCAATATGAAGTACTGACATTACACTTGGAGTCTTGCCAAAAATGTTTAACCTGATAATCCAGTCAAACCTTTATACCTGAACTCCCAGTTTGTAAGAAATACAAATTAAAGCATCACCATGAGGAAATCTCCAGGATTAAAAATGGAGGTGTGTGCAGGAGAACCATCATAAATTTTAAAAGACTAAAAACTACATTCAGGGAATCCCCTGGCTAAGACTCAGCGCTTTCACTGCCATTACCAGGGTTCAATCCCTGGCTGAGGAACCAAATCCCGCAAGCCAAAAAAAAACCCCCAAACAAACAAACAAAAAAACTACATTCATATGCAATGTGTAAACCTTAAGCGGATCCTTCAAAACAAAAATCCAAAAAACTATAAAAGACATTTTTTTAAGTAACATGGGAGATATGGAAAAATATGAATATTCGATACTAAGGAATTAACAATTTTCTTACGTAGAATAATGATACTCTGGTTATGTAAAAGAATGCTATTTAGAGGAGATGCATGCTCAGCTTTTGGTAGTGAATTATCTTCATAACAGCAGCATTAACAATTGTTGAATCTAGGCAGTGATGACAGAAGCATACGTTCTTTCAACTCTTCCACTTGAAAATTTTCTTAATAAAAAGTTAAATGAATTATTTGTTTTATTTTTTCTGCCACTTACTTGCCCATAGAATGTCTATTTCATAGAACTTGCTCAAGTTCACTGGATAAACTAGGGCTTGGTCAAATGTTTATCTAAATAAACAATGTTTTTCAAAAAAAAAAAGTTAAACAGATAAAATGGAACAGTTAATTTTTCTATCTGACTTTTAAAAAAAGGTTGTATTAATGGTAAGAATATGATGAAATGGGCTGCCTCATACAGTGCCAGTGCTAGAGCAATTTACACCCAACTTTCTAGAAAACACCTTGGTCATAAGTTCAGATACTATGACCTAGTAATTTTCTTCCAGTAATCTATCTTAGGGAAATAAACTCAGATTAAAAAGTATTATGGGGGCTTCCCTGGTGGCGCAGTGGTTGAGAGTCCACCTGCCGATGCAGGGGACACGGGTTCGTGCCCCGGTCCGGGAAGATCCCACATGCTGCGGAGCGGCTGGGCCCGTGAGCCATGGCCGCTGAGCCTGTGCGTCCAGAGCCTGTGCTCCACAACGGGAGAGGCCACAACAGTAAGAGGCCCACGTACCGCAAAAAAAAAAAAAGTATTATGGGACGTCCCTGGTGGCGCAGCGGGTTAAGAATCCGCCTGCCAATGCATGGGACACAGGTTCAATCCCTCGTCTGGGAAGATCTCACATGCCGCGGAGCAACTAAGCCTGTGCGCCACAACTACTGGGCCTGCGCTCTAGAGCCCGCGAACCACAACTACTGAAGCCCGTGCGCCTAGAGCCGGTGCTCCACAACAAGAGAAGCCACAACAAGAGAAGCCACCGCAATGAGAAGCCCGCACACCGCAATGAAGAGTAGCCCTCGCTCGCCGCAACTAGATAAAGCCCATGCACAGCAACGAAGACCCAATGCAGCCAAAAATAAATAAATTTATTTAAAAAAAAAGTATTATGTAAAGATATGCCTTTCAGCAGGAAAGGCTATAACAAGAAAAAATAGAAACAACTTATAAATATTTGACAAAAGAATGGTTTAGTCAGGCACTACTAAATATTAATATATAAATACTATTTAATTCTAATACTCAAGTTAAACACTAAATATTTAAAAAGAATATTTAATGCCCTGAAGAAAACACAAGATATATTAAGAGGAAAAAGATATAAAACAATATACATACAAAGATCTTGATTTGATTAAAAGGATGTTTATATCAACAGCTATCTGTGGTTGATGAGAGACTGTTGCCTAATTTGTCATCTTTGTACATTTCTTCTCAATTCTCATAGAAGAGCAAGGAAACAGGATTAAGAATGCCTGTGTTCCCGACAAATACTAACAGACTGTAAGCGCTTATCCCCATAGTCATACTCTTGATTTTGTCGTTACCTAAACCTGCACCTTCTCCGAAATCCACTTCAAGTTTCTCAGATTCCCAACCTCCGTGGATCAAATAAATTCACTTTGGTACTCCAAACCCAGCTATTAGCTGGCTTCATCAAAACAGAACCACTCTCCCTGACTCTCCCTCATTATCAGTCACCTTTAAGGTCCTCACTTCCTGCTTAGCCAGTTTAGATTCCTTGGGCATTCATTATAATCACTCCCTTGCAAATACTCTTGACAACCTTGATACCTTTCTTCCTGCAGTGTACTCATATGGCAAAGCCCTAATGCTAATTAAACTCATTCTCCAATAAACTAAAAAAAAAATTTAAAAAAACTTCCTGTGTCTGCCCCAAGCAGCACTGCTGGGGGAGGGAGCAGGGAACAACCACCATTAAGTGGTCTGATGTTCAAGTGAAAACCACAAATCCCAAATAGAAACTTAACATTGCCCTAAGTGTCTCTGCTCCTATTAAAGATTAATCCTTCCACTTATGTTAGGAACACCACCCCCTGTTCTTCTCAAGGACTTTGCACCTTCAGTTACTCCTCTCTCTAGCATAATCAATTTCTCCCATCCATCAACATACAAACATACTCTAATATCTACTAGAAATTTTTTTTTAAAGATCTCTGAAGCCATGGTCTTCTCCAGCTCCCCCTCTTCTCTCCTTCCCTGTAAAAGCAAAACTCCTTTAAAAAGTTGACCATAGTTGCCAGTTCCTCATCTCATTCCTCTTAACAATCCACCCCAATAACACATGCACACCATTCCAATGAAAATATTCCAGTCAAGGTCACAATGATCACACTGCAAATTCAACGGTCATTTCTCCCATTTAAGCAGCATGACAAAGTTGACCACCTTCTTCTTGGAACTCTGTCTTCTCTTGGCTTCAATGACACCATGCTCTCCTTTGCTGGTTCTCGTCAATTCAACTTCAACATGTGCTACAGAACCAGGACAAAAACCAGATTTTGTCCTAGACCCCTCCTTTTCTAACCAAATTCTCCTAGAGTTAAGTTACCCAGTCTAAGCATCAAATTATACCATCTATGTATGTATGATGCCAAATCTCTCTTCAGATCTAACCTCCAGACTCACATAACAACTGCTTAAATTCTTATCCTCCCCACCTCCAGTGTGCTCTTCCCACTCCTCAACTCAGAAATTAGCACCACCATCCATCTAGTTGCAAAGACAAAAATCTAGGTGTTTTTCCAGCTTCTTCATTATTTCTCTACACCATCAGCAAGCTCTGGTGACTCCACTCTTAAAACATAACCCAAACACTTCTCTTAAGCCTCCTCTATTCCACCCTAACCCCAAGCTACAATCATCTCTTGCCTAGGCTACCTAGAAAGGCTTCCCGAGTTCATTCCTGCCTCCTATCCCCAACCCCACATGGGAAGTGCCTAACAAATTTCCTTCTCCTTCCTTACTAACAAAACCCTCATTTTAATTGGGGAGCAATGTGCTCAGCTAATAAACATTTCCTAGCCTACCTTAAACCAAGAAGTGATTATGACACTGTGGTGAATAAAAAAATAAAAAGAGAGGTTACTGAATGGAACCTCAGATATCTCTTTTAAAGGGAGTGAACTCAGCTGGCGGTGCCTGGTGCCTTTCCCTTTTTACAATTCAGATAGGCTGCCTGGTCCTCTGATAGCCATTCTGAGAGTTTAGGGACAAGGGTCAAACTCCTAAGAATAGTAACCTGAAAGTTAGAAGTAGATTATTAACACTATAAAGCCCCTAACCAAACAACTTTGGGATACTTCCCCTCCAGACTTTTCGTATTTATTTCAATCACTACTACTGTTTCTTTTGTTACATCCAGCAAAACTCAACCTTTAAGTAGTAAACGTTTCCTCACTATCTTCAGGGTCAATTCATTCCCCACAGCAGCCAAAGTGATCTTTTAAAAACACGAATTCTGTCGTTTGCTTTAAATCCTCAAATGGCTTGTGTGTGATCTGGCTCACACCTACATCTCCAACTTCATCTTGCACCATTCTCCTCCCTCACCCACAATACTCCAGCCACAACAACCTCCTTTTGGTTGCTTACACACAGCAAATTCATTCCCACTTTAGAGCTTTTACACTAACAGTTTCCTCTGATCTGGACTGTTCTTCCCCAGTGACGTGCTTTTATCATTCAGATCTCAATTTAAGTTTACAATTCTAGGATAAGCCTTTTCTGAACACCCAATCAAAAACAACCAATTAATTTCATCTGGACAATATTATTATACAGCTCTGCACTGCATTTATTACTTATTTGTCTGTCTTCCCTTATCCCACTCATTACTATATCCCCAACACATATCATGGTGCCTACCATAGAGAGAGTCCTCAAATATCTGTTAAAGAGCTCTTGGTACTGATAATACAAAGATGGATGAGCCATGATGCCTACCCTTGAGAAGCTTGGAGTCTAATAGGGAAAAACAACTTCAAATGATTAAAAATTACAGATTTCGGTTTAAAGTCCCATGGGAATTGTATTCAATGCTCCCCCACCCCAAAAAACTCTAAATATGTATATATATGTACATAAATAGATAAAAAGAAAGGAAAACCAAAATTAAGATGTATCTCTGTATATGTGAAATATTTCATAGACAAACATTTTTTAAAGAAAAGAATTATCTCTGGGAGTGAGATTACCGATAATTTTTACTTTATAATATAGTTCCCGGTATTTTTCAAAGTTTAATAAGTTTCTTACTTTTATATTCACAGAATTTTGACTATTTATTTAAAAGAGAAAAGCAATTAAATGGTTTACATTCTTGACTATATAATTATTAGCTTTCTATGTGCATGTAAGAGTTGATCATCCTAATATATGACTAAGTTAATTCCAATTTATCCTCCCAAGTATTAGTTTAAGGGTTATTCCCAAGGAACTCTTTCCCTGAGTTTAGGTTACCTCACCCTCACAGTTCTCCTTACTTAAACTCAACAAACATAACTAGCTGTTCAATGTCTCACCATCTTACTGGACCATAATTTACTCCATAACAGCATGGACCATGTCTAGCTTATTAACAAACACAGGTGGCATTCAATAAATATTTGTTGAATAAATGAAGAAAAATGTAGAGTTAACTAAAGAGTTTAAACTAAACCATAGGATACAGATGATGTCATATATAATACTAAATAGATGCCCCCTGAGATCTTCAAAGGGGAAAACTACAAAATAAAGCAAAAAAGATTCTCTTCCCACCATCTTATTTCCCCAGTTTTGGGCTTGGACAGTATACCATCCCAATTCAGGACCTGACTACATTATGAACAGAAACCCAACTTCACTGGCGGCCACCTTTATCAACATATTCAATTCTTCCTAGTACCAGAAGCAGGATGAAAGGTATTACTTTCATAGTGCTTGGGGATTAGCTCCCTGGAGCTTAAGAAATACTGAACCTCATTCAGGAAAACAAATGCCTCCTGCTCACCAGGCAATGTGCTAAGCAATGGAGGATGGAAAAATCAGTAAGACAGGTCTATGTCCTCAATGACACACATTCACAGTTCCATCAGACAGATGGAGATAAAGCACGTAAGTAAACACCTAAGGATATAGTCAAAGTATGACCAAGCCAAGAGACGTTAAAAAAAAGTCTGACATATATAACCTTCTAAAATCTCATCTAGCAATACACACTAAATTCTTGCACATTTGTACCAGCAAGAAACTGGAAATAACCAAATATCCAATGCACAGATGCATAAACTGCAGTATATTCTATACATATATTTTAAAAATAAAGGAACTAGTACAGAATGATTTAAGAAAAATGAAGCACAAAGTGTTTTATATCACTGCTGAAAAGCAATAGTATCAGACAACCCACAACTAAGTACACCAATCCCAAATAGGATGGTTCACATGAAACAAAGAAACCTAAAAGTAAAGCACTCCACAGTCACTTGAGAGAAATGGCTACATATGCTAGTTAGCCCTGCATTTGTAATCACTAGAAAAATCCACAATCACACAAAGACTAAAAATAATGAACAGAGTAACACAGACCTGTCCTAAACCTAGGCAAAGAGCACTTTCAGCAATAGCTCCAAAAGATTAGACACCTATCAAAGATTTGGGTGGGGGGGGGGCAGGTGTGGCATACTTTAAATGTTACTAAGCCTATTACATTTCAGGCACCATACTGGATGCTGAAGAGAAAAAGATGAATAAGAATCCTCAAGGAGCCCAATGATCTAGCAGGAGCAAAAAGACATATATACAATTACCCAAAATATAATAACTGCTCTAAAAAAAAACCCCAACAAAGTGATACTGGAGGAAAAAAAGTAAACTGTGGGTTCAAGAAAAGCTTATCAGGGACTCCCTGATGGTGCAGTGCCAATGTAGGGAACACGGGTTTGAGCCCTGGTCCGGGAAGACCCCACATGCTACAGAGCAACTAAGCCCGTGCACCACAACTACTGAGCCTGCACTCTAGAGCCCATGAGCCACAACTACTGAAGCCCTCGCACCTAGAGCCCGTGCTCCACAAGAGAAGCCACTGCAATGAGAAGCCCGCGCACCGCAATGAAGAGTAGCCCCCGCTCGCCACAACTAGAGAAAGCCCACGCGCCACAACTAGAGAAAGCCCACGTGCAGCAACAAAGACCCACTGCAGCCAAAAACAAATAAATAAATTTTAAAAAAGGAAAAAAAGAAATAAGTTTTTCAAAAGGCAAAGAAAGGAGGTTAAGGACTTATTCCAAGCAGACAGAACAACTCAATATAGCTAAAGGCTGGAGGGAGAGTGAGGGTCTGAGGTATGTTCAGGCATACAACTTAAGTTGAGACTTGACAGGAAATAAGGAAAGGTAGGCTAGAACAACAGTAAAAAGGTTTTGACTTCATGCAATAGGGCGTAGACAATGTAAAGGAAAATGACAAAATTAAATCCAGGGAGGCAGGGCTGGGCCGCGGTGCGGGGCCACCGTCCTCTGCGCTCCTGGGCGTTCCTCCGCGCTGTGAGCCCCACAGGAGGAAATCACAGGAAAACAATCTGACATCAGATGAGAATCCAAGTCAAAACTGGGTGAAACTGAAGAGAAGTTGGACGTTCCCACTGGCTCCTTAAGTACCTATGGATTATGGCAGGAAAAGTGAAATGAGTCACTGATATCAAGAAGTCATCGCTGGGCTTCCCTGGTGGCGCAGTGGTTGAGAGTCCGCCTGCCGATGCAGGGGACACGGGTTCGTGCCCCAGTCCGGGAAGATCCCACATGCCGCGGAGCGGCTGGGCCCGTGAGCCATGGCCGCTGAGCCTGCGCGTCCGGAGCCTGTGCTCTGCAACAGGAGAGGCCACAACAGTGAGAGGCCCACGTACCTCAAAAAAAAAAAAAAAAAAAGAAGTCATTGCTGATAAATAACTCTGAAAAGACAGGATGGGTCCAAGTGACAGAAAACGAGAACTGGAATTTTTACTGGAAGAGCAAGCAAACCATCCGCAATGTTTTTAGTGTCAAAACTGGCTACCAGCTCTCAAATGATCAAATAGTCAACCATTTCCCGAACCACTATGAACTGATGCAGAAGGATCTGATGGTGAAAACCATCAAGAGATACTGGAAAGAGCTGGAGAAGAAAGGGAGTCCTTTAGCAGAGAAGGACGAAAGTGGGAAACACCTCTACCTGGACTTCGTCCCTGTCACCTACATGCTGCCCGCCGACTACAACCTGTTCGTGGAGTTCAGGAAAAGCCCTTCTAGCACCTGGATCATGAAACCTTGTGGCAAAGCTCAGGGAAAGGGCATCTTTCTGATCAACAAGCTCTCACAAATCAAAAAGTGGTCCTGGGACAGCAAAACATCTTCGTTCATGACTCAGTACCAAGGAAGCCTACGTGATCTCTCTGTACATTAACAACCCGTTACTAATCAGCGGCAGGAAGTTTGACCTGCGCTTGTATATTCTGGTGTCTACGTACCGCCCACTGCGCTACTACATGCATAAACTTGGATTTTGCTGCTTTTGCACAGTAAAATACACCCCGAGTACCAGTGAGCTGGATAACATGTTTGTTCATCTCACCAACGTTGCCATTCAGAAACAAGGGGAGGACTACAACCACATCCACGGGGGCACGGGGGCACGTGGACCGTGAACAACCTGTGGCTCTACCTGGAGAGCATCTGAGGCAAGGAGGTGACCAGCAAGCTGTTCAACGAGATCCACTGGATCTTCATGCAGTCCCTGAAGGCCGTGGCACCCATGATGAACAACGACAAACACTGCTTTGAGTGCTACGGCTACGACATCATCATCAACGACAAGCTGAAGCCCTGGCTGATCGAGGTGAATGCTCCCCATCCCTCACTTCCAGCACTGCCAACGACCAAATCCTTAAGTATAACCTGATTAATGACACCCTCAACATCGCGGTCCCTAACGTTGAAATTCCAGACTGTAAATGAAACAAGTCACCCCCAAAGGAAGTCCTTGGCAATTATGAAATTCTGTATGACGAGGAGCTGGCACAAGGCGACAAGGCTGACCAAGGGCTGAGAAGTCCACCGGGCCAGTCGCTGGGGCCCAGAGGGGGCCGATCGAGAGACTCCAGGACAACCGTCCTCACAACCTGGAAGTGACCTCTAGTGAGATCAAGACTCCAGCCTGGACTTGTCACTGCACCCACCCTTGCTGAAGACCTATTTTGGAAATTTCCTTTTTCTAGAGCTTTTTTCCTTTCCTAAACCCTGTAATAAAGGCACTTCTTTGGAAAGTTAAAAAAAAAAAAATTAAATCCAGTGGCATGGCGCCAGTTGAATTAGAAGTTGGGACAGACCAAAGGCAGAGAACTAAATGTAAATAAGCAAACTATTTTAATATAAATAGTCTATCTGAGAAATGAAAACCTGACCTAAGATGATTCACAAACAACGCAAAAGCGGAAACAAAGACTCAGGAGATAAATGGATGATGGAGGACGACGCAATCAGTAACTTACAAAGGACAGTAAGAGAAGTTGAAGAAAAACCAGAAAAGTCGTATCAGAGTAACCGAAAGGGGAAAGCTCTAAGATGGAATTGGAAATGTGGAAGAAAGAGGTACAAAATGGACAATTGCTGAAAAGTTACTTTTTGTTTCACAATTTAGAAGATATTGGTAATGCCTGAAAAAGTAGTTTCAATATGATATGATAGAGACAGAAGAAACCTGAGTACAGAAGTTAAGGAATGAATTAACTTTTAAGAACCAAATACAGGAGAATATCTTTATGATAACCAGAGTAGGAAAAGATTCCTTAAACAAAATACAAAAACCACACCATATAGGAAAAGACAGACAAATTTGGCTACTTTAGAAGTAAACTCAGTAAGATCAAAGATACAATAAAATTAAGTGAAATAAGCCAGCAGAACAAATAATGTATAATAATCAAATTCATAGAGAAAGAAAACAGAATGGTAACTGCCAGGGGTTGAGCATTGAGAAGTAAGGAGTTAGTGTTTAATGGGTACAGAGTTTCAATTTTACAAAAAGCAAAGTCTTGGAGATGGATGGTGGTATTGGTTGTACAACAATGTGAACACACTTAATGCCACTGAAATTGTGCACTTAAATATATACAGGATGAGGGACTTCCCTGGTGATCCTGCAGTTAAGACTCGTCGCTCCCAATGCAGGGGGCCCAGGTTTGATCCCTGGCCAGGGAACTAGAGCCTGAATGCTGCAACTAAAAGATCCTGCATGCGACAACGAAAATGCCACGTGCCACAACTAAGACCCCAGTGCAGCAAAATAAATAAATAAATATTTTTTAAAAATACAGTGAAAAGTTTTATGGGGCTTCCCTGGTGGCGCAGTGGTTGGGAGTCCGCCTGCCGATGCGGCGGACACGGGTTCGTGCCCCGGTCCAGGAAGATCCCACATGCCGCAAAGCGGCTGGGCCCGTCAGCCATGGCTGCTAAGCCTGCACGTCCAGAGCCTGTGCTCCGCGATGGGAGAGGCCACAACAGTGAGAGGCCCGCGTACCACAAAAAAAAAAAAAAAAAAAAAAAAAAAAAAAAAAAGGGTAAGGAATGCAAACACTAATTTTACAAAAGAAAGCCTTATGGCCAATAAACACAAAAACATGCTTAATATCTCTACTGACAAGGAAAATGAAAATTAAAATAAGCTATCATTTCATATCCATCAGACTGACAAAAATCTAAACCTTCCAAATGTCAGGTCCCTAGAATTCTTACTTCTAGAGCAAGTGTAAATTGATACAATCATTGGGAGAATAATGATGCAATATCAAGTCATGTAGAAGATGCAAATACACTCAGATCCTGAAAGTCTACTTCCTATAAAACCCTTATGTGCCCAAGAAAACAACTATAATAATGTTCAATGCATCCTTTTTTATAATCTCTAAAAGTTGGAACTATGCGCCATCAATAAGAGGATGAATTTTTAAAACTGTGACACGAAATACTCTACATAGTAGACACTTGAACAACGAGGGGGGTTAGGGATACCGACCCCCTGCTCAGACAAAAATCCAAGTATAACTTATAGTTGGCCCTCCATATACCCAGTTCCTCCACATCTTCACATTCAATCAACAGTGGATTGTGTAGTACTGCAGTATTTACTATGGAAAAAAATCCACATATAAATAGATTCATGCAGTTCAAACCCATGTTGGTCAAGGGTCAACTGTAGTTTAAAACTGAAGAACTAAAAAAAAAAAAAATTAAAAAAAATAAAATTGAAGAACTAGAGCATATGCATCGTCACAGATAAATCTCAAAAAACAACGCTGAAAAGAAAAGTTGCAGGAGATGTAGAATATTATAAACCATCTATGAAAAAAAAATTTTTTTAAGTTTAAAATACTAAAAAGTGATTTTACACTCAAAAATACTGTGTTTATCAATAGTAAAAACAAAAATATGAATGGGGGGATATACTCAACCCCAGCATAGTGGTTACTTAAAGAAGGAAAGAGAACAGAATGAGCTTTGTCTGTATGTTTTGTTTTATTTCTTGGGGAGGTGGAGGAAGGGCTAAACCCAGTATGAGTTAAGATCTATTAAATCTGGACCATGGATATAAAGGTGTTCATATATTATTTCTTAACTTCTAAGTCTAAAATATAATTTTTTTAAACATCTTTAAAGATAATGGATAGGAAGCAAGCAGCAGATATGATTATACTCTATTCTTTCCACCATAACCAGTAAACAGAGTCAGAGACCTGGTTTTAAACCCCTGTTCCACCAAGTTACTCGACACTGAGGAAACTTATTTAATTTCTTCAGAGCTGCAACTTTCTAATCCATAAAACAAGAATAACACCCATCTCATAAGGCTATGATATATATAAAATATCGGATAGTAGACATTCAACTACAGGTAGTTACTGTTTTAAATTTGCAGTAAAGGCACTTCCCTGGTGGTCCAGTGGGTAAGACTCCATGCTCCCAGTGCAGGGGGCCCGGGTTCAATCCCTGGCCGGGGAACCAGATCCCGCATGCATGCCACAACTAAGTAGTCCACATGCCGCAACTAAAGATGACGTGCCACAACTAAGACCCGGAGCAGCCAAAATAAATAAATGTTAAATTTGCAGTAAAAGTAAAGAACTAAGGGAGGAAAAGGACAAGGGTTTTGAATGAAATGAACTTGTCTCACCTTTTCAGAATTACATAACAGAACATACGACAGATGTCACATGGATGTGACCACGACTTTCTAGTTTCCAAGACCCAACTTTAAAATAGGGATTTTACAAAGGAATTCAAGATTACACACCAGAGGATTAGCATATGGATTCCATGGTCCAGTTAAAGGAGACCAGAGCCATGTCAAGAAGTCCAAAATAATCCCATTACTCCATATTATATGAAAGGCTCCCAAATAATTTACTTCTTTTTCACTCAGAAAGGTCATTTTAACACAAACTTCTCTCCAATTTATAACTGTCTCCTAAAGAAAGACTAACCAACATCTTCAGAACAAAGCCCACATACATTCTTTTGTATTCCCCTTGGCCACCAGCCCCCAAAGGTTATTTGCACACAAAGAAACAATATCAGAAGTACTAAAGTCCCTCATCATGCTATTAAGCCTTTTCTGGAGGCAAATTCCCGTAGAGCTATCACTAAACCATTGAAGGAAACCTTTATGGTCCAAGGACAACAATAAGCAGAGTATGAAAGTACAGTTAATTTTGACATCTTAGCAGCTATCCATTTACTGAATGTTCCAAGCACTGTTCTAAGCACTGTAAAGCCTCTCTTGATCTCCCTATTTACAGATAAGAAAGCTGAAACAGTCAGTGCTGTAGGTATTAAGCAGAAAAGCCAGGACTGAACGCTGATCTAATTCCAAAGCCCACACTCTTAATCACTAAGCTAAACTCACTACATCATGCTTGGGGAAGTAAGTATCTCTGCCTCCTGGCAGACTTTTCTCACAGTAAGAGAGAAAAGCAAAATATATTTAAATACAATACTCAATATTGAACTGTCACCCACTGTTGTACTTAGTTTTATTAGCATTCAGCTTTTATATTGTTTATGAAAAGTATAGTCCCATAAAGCAACCATATATAATGGTTGGAGTAAACTGGTATGCCAAAAGCTTGGGTGAAGTTCACCATTAACCAGATCTGAGTCACTGAGCAACAATCAATCTCTCTAGGCCTCAGTTTCCTGATCTTATAGATGAAGTTTTTGACCTAGATCTAAGGTCTCTTTCAACTTTAACATTCAACACATTTTCTAAGACACTGTTAATGCATGCTTTGAACAAAGACTTTGAAAGTCATCTTTTGAAAACCTTTAAAATGAAATCATATAGTATATGCTCTTATGTCTATCCTTTTACTCAAATATACTCAAAGCAAAAAACAAAAAAACATACTCAGGGCTTCCCTGGTGGCGCAGTGGTTGAGAATCCGCCTACCGATGCAGAGGACGCGGGTTCGTGCCCCGGTCCGGGAGGATACCACATGCCGCAGAGCGGCTGGGCCCATGAGCCATGGCCGCTGAGCCTGCGCGTCCGGAGCCTGTGCTCCGCAACGGGAGAGGCCACAACAGTAAGAGGCCCACGTACCGCAAAAACAAAAACAAAAACAAAAAAAAACATACTCAAAGTTAGTCTGTGCTATTAAAAACCAAGAAAATGACTGGAAAGGGGTGGGGTGTGGGGATTCTGATGGTGCTGGTAATGTTAATATTGTTTGTTTTGGGTGCTGGTCACACTTTATTGTATGTACTTTGTGTATTACCATTTATTATTTTGATATGAATAAGGTGGTTTTTTCTCCAAAGAAAACTTATGTGTTCTAATTCCACAACTATGTTTGTGTATATCAGAGTTGTGTAACCTTTTTGTTATAAATATATAAATGTGGTGCTTTGTGACCACCTAGAGGGGTGGGATAGGGAGGGTGGGAGGGAGACACAAGACGGAGGAGATATGGGGTATATGTATATATATAGCTGATTCACTTTGTTATAAAGCAGAAACTAACACACCACTGTAAAGCAACTATACTCCAATAAACATGTTAAAATAAATATATAAATATATATATATTTATATATACACACATATATATAAAAATGTGTTTCTTGCCTAATTTTGTCCATAACCCTGCTCCCTAGTTCCAGTTCAGGCATCTACAGAAGAGATCATTTACTTGTAAATTACAGTATTCCTGTAATTCCTTTATGACTGTCTCCTGAAATTCGAAGTCAGTCTTAAATTTCCTTTGGAACCTAGCTCAAGAACCTCCCTACATACACATACCCTCAGAACTCCCATAGCATTGATTTTTTGCATCTAACATTTTTATCTTCCTCCAACCAGGTAAGTCTTTTAGGGCTGTTGTCAATATGCTCAATAACTGCTGATAACATATTTACTGAGAAATAAGAATATATATTCTTTACAAAGGGGTGACCTGCAAAGGGATCCCAAATGCATCTAACTCTGTGCCTGACAGACAGAGATCAAAGCCTTTATAATAACCAAAAAAAAAAAAGAGAGAGAGAGAAGAGAAATGCACCCCAAAGAGTATTACTTGGACAGGCTTTTTGTTGTTTTTTTTTTTTACCTCAAATCTATAACACTTTCCTTGCTCAACCTACACCCAGAACCTCTTAAGGCACACTATCTAAATAAGTTAAACTGATGTATAATTTACATAACTGTAAAAACATACCACTTTTCTATTAGTAAAAAACTGTTCAAATTCTGGTAACATTAGTTTATAGCAGGAAATTTCAGCTTTTTCCTTACATCAAAAAGGAAAACGTTTAAAAGAAAATGATAATTAATTGATAAGGGTCAAAGTCTTAAAACAAAAACAGAACATTCAAACCTAGTAGAGCCATGCTATATAATTTTTTGTACCTTTACTTCCCATTCATTCAACTTTTAGAGAAATTATACTACACATCCTACCTAGTTAACAGTCTTAAATGTTCTTCTAAAGAGTTTTGTCTACAGCAGTGGTTCTCAGCATTTGGCAAAGTCTGGAGACATTTTTAGTTGATATGATTGGCAGGGAGAGGGTAGGGAGGTGGAGGGAGGATTGCCTGTGCTATTGGCATCTAGTGCTATTAGTCAGGGATAGTGCTAAACATCCTACAATGCACAGGAGAACCACCCACAACAAAGAATTCATTATCTGCCCCACATAGTGCCAAGGTTGCATGGTCTATAGAAATCAAGAGACTTTCTTCTAAAGATTTGCAACTAGTTCTACACAGAATAATCAAATATATAAAATTTAAAATAAAAGATACAAAAATCCATTTAAATACTTAAGGAAAACGTATACAATAGTAGTTTTCATGAAACCAATTTGTTAATGCCATAGATTTAAATATTCCCTATGAGAATCCTAGAAAATCCTAGCTAGCAAAGTGCAGCTACAATATGAAAAAAACTACAGGTACCATACAGCACAAGAACAAGCAAGAGTATGTGCACTGATTTAAGGGCATTTTACTTCACTGAACATCAAATTTAAAAATATTTTCCATATTGAAATGCAAGTAAACCTTTAATTACAGGTAACACTTATTTTAATGTTTAAACTAACAAATTAGGTTGTGTTTAAATCCTTTAATCAGTAATACAAACCAGGTTCAATTATTTTTAAATAATTAAAAGTATGCCTACCTTTGGCAAGTCATGACAGCATAGTACAATATAAACACAAGCAGACTTAGATCTACATCTCAAAGCTACACATTTGCGGACAAATAATTTAACTTCTCTGAATCTCAATTTTCTCATCTAAGAAATAAGAAATCTAATTCAAAGACCTGTTCTTGAGAATTAGCAATAATGTATATAAACCAATGGAACTGAGAGCTCCTCTACAAATGGTGGTTAATTGTTAATACCAATAATAATTGATAGTAAATAATAATACAACCTATGAATACAGATTATAGTTTTATTCTATCCTCATAAGCAACAACTCATTTATGTAATTCAACTCAAAAAAAACCATAAAATGTACTTTAAATCAATTTTCCATGCCTAGCAACTTTGAAACATTACTTAAAATTCACACTCAGATTTAAATAAACCTGACACATAAAGGACAGA
This sequence comes from Delphinus delphis, assembly GCF_949987515.2. Lineage (NCBI taxonomy): Eukaryota > Metazoa > Chordata > Mammalia > Artiodactyla > Delphinidae > Delphinus > Delphinus delphis. The sequence goes on from NC_082687.1 coordinate 75,450,451, forward strand.
CTTCCAAACACAGTTTCAGGAAAAAAGGCCTACATGGTTTATTTATTTTGAGTAAATAAAGTATTAGCATGACTCAAAATTCAAAAGGGATCTTTTGATGCCTGTTGCCCAAGACACCCAATGACAGAGAAGCAATCAATGTTACCAATTTCTCATTAATCCTTTCACCTATACAGACAAATACACTTATTCTCCCACTTCTGATACAAAGGGTGGCCTCCTCCCACTATTCTGCACTGTGCTTTTCACATTTAATTTATCTTGGAGGCTGTATTTTAACTAACAACACGCTCCAACAGTGGCCACTTACAACTTCTTATGGCCCGAATTCAGCAAATGTCAGCTATCTTTACTAAGGCACTTAAAAGGGGAAAAAAAAAATCCTTAAAATCAATCAGGAGTCTTAGTAAACACAAGAATATGAAATAAACTTTGGTAAAATGGAGATTTACATGAGGAAATACTTGATTAATTGACCAGCCACTCAAATACTGCATTTACCTACATAAAAAGGAAACACGTGGACGGTACTACAAGTTCTTCAATGAGTTGAAAATAATCAACATAATCCACTCATAGAACTGGACCTAGTAAAATATCAATTAAATAAAATATTGGCGAAAATAAAGCTATTTACTGGTTATATATTCCAATATCTGACCCTTTCCTAAATGTTCTTTTCACTTACTTTCTGGAATAAGTTTCATTCCAGATTTATAAAGGTACTGTCCTTAAAAAAATAAATTTTCCTGTTTGTATTTTCTGTTTTCTTCCTCTGAAACACTATGTCACTTGAAGCAAGGCTTCATCATCCCTTACTCAATATAGAGCTGTATTATTTTAACAATATGTATTACTATAGCAATACAAGATTTCTTTTAAGCATCAATTTAAGTACTAAGAATATCACGGTGAAAAGTCAACTCACATAATGCAGAGACTATATGAATTATAAGAGCAGTAACTTACCACTTTTAATTAATAGAAAATAACGCATTAAAGTCTTATATTAAGTGTCAGGCTTGTACAACCGTATCATAGAAGAAATGTTTTAGGCTACTGGCAACAATATTAGCTGCAAACTTTCATTAGGAAGATATATGTCAACTGTCCTGGAATATATTTTCTTATTAGAGAAAAACTTAGAATCACTGTTTCACTGTATATCAGTACAGGCATTTACGACTCTTTTTCTGCACTGTACCACAAAAATACAAAGTCATCCTTCCATTCAGAGTTTTGGCACTTGAACAAATACAGAGGTCAGAGTACATACACATGCTCTGTAAAACCAATCATTACTTATATACTATTACATTCAGTAAATCTGCTAGGATTTGGCATTTTTAAATAATTTTAAAGAATTTTCTCCATGTCTAACTGGAAAAATACATAATCACTTTAGACTCCAATAAAGTTCAACTGCTATCAGACTTACGTTAATAACTCATCACATACTTAAAATGCTGAATTTCACAAATCATTAAGATCATTAAAGTACCAATGTAAGAGTAAAATACAAATAGCAATAATACATCCAATAATGATATGTGACATCTTGAAAATAACCAGTCAGTATTTTTAAACTCCCTTTGTTGAATCCAAGGAGGAAAACAACCTAGCATTCTTCTTGATTTGGGTATGAAAAAAAAACTGTACTGATTCGTTCATAATTTTGAGTCAAATTACTAAAACACTTTAAATATCTTACATTAATAAGTGCGGCTAATACAAGAGTATCTAAAATTTCCAAAGGACTCAAGAGCAGGTTAAGACAAAAATTTTTTAATCATTTCAGATATAAATATGTTGGGATAAACCTACTTACTTAAAAAGGAAATATAACAATGTATTAATCTGCTGAAACCTCATGTTTTTTAATAGGGATGTTCTTCAAAAGAAAGAATCAAGTTAACTGTGAGGGACATCATAATGACAACTATGAGGGACATCATAGTGAAGTTTCATGGCACAACACAACAGTGTCACAGAGGCACTGTCTTGGGACACTCTGTAACTTGCAGACAGTATTTTGAAATAAGCTTCTCGTACACTCCATTATTTTATCCTAATCCTAGCTAAAAATATTTAAATGCCTTTAATACACCAAACAACTTGCCTTTACCCAGTCAAAAAGCTTTAGATGTCAATCGAAAAGAGGCCTAGATGTCGGGGTAAGTAGAAATGAGATAACGGTCTAATATGGAATTAATTTCCTATCTCAGGTGAAAATTCCCTTATCCCCCCACCCCCACTCAAAGAAGACAGCACCCCATTATGCCTTCTCTTCTCTCCCAATACCGAACTGAGAGGGAGTAACTCTGAACGTCCTTCTTTCATCAATACCTAAGGACTCGCATCGCTCCTTCCTTAAGGAAAGGACCGTGGCGGCCAGACCAGTTATAACCCAGAATACCCTTAAAAAGAGTGGGCCTTTGGGCAGCGCGGCTCTCCGGATCCAGTTACCACCTTTCCCCTTCCCCCAACCCACTTCCCGGGCTTTCTCAGGCTCGGCCTGCTCCCTCCCCACCCTACAGCCACACTTCCAGCTGTTGCCACTGCCTTGGGGCTCTCTCTAGAGCTCACACCCCGCCGATAAGCGCCCCTCCTCCATCCGCCCCCCTAGCCGTATTCCTCCCCAAACCACCCGCCCGCGAGACCGTCCATCCCAGGGCCCTGGGAGGGGAGGGGAAAACGGCGGAAGGAGGGGGAGACTGCTGCTTCCCCACAAGCAGAAGGGTGGCAGCAAAGCAGGCCACCCGGGGGTTACCAGGGATATTGGGGTCGCCACTGGAAGGGCCCTCCCGCCCTGGGCTGAGGTGGGGGACGTCCGGGAGTTCATTTCTGACCTCCTCGCTCTTCAGCACCTCCTTGAACTCCCGCTTGATTCGCTGCACCGCGATGTTGGCCATGTCTCCGCCCGCAGCTGATTCGTACCCGCCTCCTCCGCCACCGTTACGACCACCGCCACCGCCGCCACCTCTTCCTCCACCGCCTCCTCCCTCTGCGAGTCACACCGGTGCACACGAACGCGGCCAACGCCACCCCTGCCGCCGCGCTCTCCTGAGCGTGGAATCACCTCCGCGCCCGGCCACCAAAATGGCGCCGGGTCCGCGCATGCGCACGACGCTGACCCGGCCGGGCGGCGCAGCCGCTGCCGTCGTAGCCCCTTACGCCACAGTCGCGAACCCGCGCCGCGCTGCGCCGCGCCTCGCGTCTCTGCCCGAGCTGCGGCCGCGTGGCTCCGCCCTGCCGGCGTTTGGGGCCAGGAGGGTGCGGCTTCTGCGCCGGCCGGCGCTACCCAGGCCTCCCCGGTCTTCTCCGGCGCCTCCTCCTCCGTACGAACCAATGTGATATGGTCGAGGCTTCCAGAATTTAGCCTCTAACCGAAGGTTCGAATCCAACCTGACCGGTTCACGCGGCCCCACTCGGCTCAGAGCGCCGCCCTGACTCAGCCAGACCCAGAACCCACGGGATTAATGTAGTCGTGTGTGTCTAGTGTCTGAAAACACTGTCCCGGAACTCAGTCCGGCCCATTTTCTATTGGTAAAGAAAATCTACTGCGGTTCGTTTTTGTTCTGAAGCCATTATAATACTGTTACTACAATCATCCCAGGATCTTTCCAGGTATAACAAATCATTAAATTAAGTATGGTCATTGTTGGGTCTCAGTTGTATCTAAGACCGCTTACTCCACAGAGATGCCTGAGAGTTCAGAAGCCGGATGTTGATCTTTGACCTACTTAGATAATTGATGTCAAGCCGTGGAACTAAAACCATAGTTTTTAAACTTGAATGTACATCAGAATCCCTGGAGAGCTTGTTTAAAAACAAAAAAAAAAAGATTGCTGGAGTGTAGTGTGGGCCTAATAATTTGCATTTTTAACAAGTTCCCAGGTGCTTCTGCTCCTGCTGCTGGTTCAGGGACCACACTATGAGAACCACTGAACTAAGCCCTGTAAAAATAGTTTATAAAGTGAACAATGGAGAAATAGTTGCTTCTTGGGGACGAAGGGCAGCTTCTGTAAGCCTAGGGTCTACAACAGTGTCTGGAGCTAGTAGGCAGTCAATAAATATTGAATGAATAAATGAGTAAAGATAAGAGTAAAATGTTTTAAGTGGAAAGTAAATTTGAAAGTGGTTGCTAGGGCTTCCAGTAACTAATATGGTTTTGATGCTGAGGGATGCTTTGAATAGAGAACATTTTGTAATAAGTAATAACGTTTATTTAGAAGTTTATATTTCTTGCATTTCTTTCACCTAACCAATCAGTAAAGTGTCCTATTAGAAGAATATCATAAATACACCGTCTTAGCAAAAATTACCAAAATTGTGGCAGTAGAAAAGAAAATAGCCACTGGGGGTGAATCATTCAGTGGAGGCACATGGCAAAAAAGAATTTATTGAACTCCTGCCGCGGGAACCAAGAGAGGATTTTAAATTCCAGCTCTCCTCCATACCAGCTCTCTCGGCCAAACTTGGTTTCCTCTTCTGCAAAATAAGGAAGCTGGATGAGATGATCTCTTTCAAGTTTTAAGAGTTTAGAAATCTAAAACATCTCGAAACATTCCCGTAAATGGACTAATTAACTATAAAACCCTTCCAGCAGAGCCCCCTAGTGGTCCTAACAGGAACCGACTATACATGTGGGTCATGGCCCAATAAATTATTGGTATAATGTATAAATCATGCAATGCTATGTGAATTTGTGCTAGTACATTAAAAATAGTAATTTCGAAGTGTGCAAAAATTTTTTGAATACTTTACATTTATCACCTTCATTCAGTCCCCAATATTAATCTTGGAACTTCAAAGAAATTTACAACACTCAAATCACTGGGAGACTAATTAGAAGGGTATGCTAATTTCTTTGAGGAAGAGAGGTTTGGTAATTTTTAAATGCACATAATCATTGGTCCTGAAATTCCACTTTCAGTCCATTTTTACAGTCCTTCCAGAGAATGAGGCAACTGCATATAAACTGACCTGAGACGATCCTCAAAATACATTCTAAGGGGAAAAGAGCATTATGCTAAAAGCAATGTGGTATCCTGGATTGGACCCTAGAACCACAAGGACATAATTAGTGAAATCTGAATAAATTCTGTAATTTAGTTAGTAGTATTGTAGCAATGTTAATTTCCTAGTTTTGACATGGTACTATGATTGTGTAAGATTCTAACAGTAGTAGAAGTGAGTAGAGTATACAAGATTCTCTAAAATTTTCTGTAAATACAAAATTATTCCAAAAGAAAAATTTTATTTAAAAAAACCACTATTCAGTCCAGATTGTGTGTAGTATACCACAAAGTATGTGATGGAAGAAAGGAATATGCTTGTGAATCCATAAAATATCACTGGAAAAATACATCAGAAACTGACAGCATCATTGTAAAACAACTATACCCCAATGAAAATAAATAAATAAATAAAATAAAAATGTACAGAACATTAAAAAGAAAAAAAGAGAAACTGACAGCAGTGGTTATCTCTGAGAAAACAGCTTAAGTTCCTTGGGGAAGGCAAAGTGGGAGACTTTTCATCATGTATCCCATTGTAAATTTTACCTGTTCAAAACTAATTTTTAAAAAATGAGTTTCCAGTAATGCAGATTATAAGCTCTTCACTATTATGATCTAGTTCTGATTGCTTACTTCATTACATAATAAATTAAACAAATAATTATTGAATGCCTACTATGTGCCAGGCATAATCTAAGCCCTGGAGGCATACTAGTGAACAAGACCACAAAAACCCTCGAATCGTAAAAGGATTTGCATTCTAGCAAGGATAAGGAAAAATTCATCTCAAAGTATAGTCTGAAGGCACCTGGGGGGCCCCTGAGATGTCTTCAGGAGTCAATGTGCAATGCCCAAACTATTATCATAATAAAACTAAGATATTATTTGCCTTTTTACTGTGTTGACATATGCACTGATGATGTAGAAGCAGTAGTGTGCAAAAAATTACTAGTAATAATTTTACTAATGCTATACACTCACTATTTGAAAATGCCAGTTTCACTTTAGAATGTCTTCAGTGAAGCAATAGAATTTTTAAAATTTATTTATTTTATTTATTTTTTTTTTTTGACTGCGTTGGGTCTTCATTGCTGCGCGCGGGCTTTCTCTAGTTGTGGTGAGCGGGGACTACCCTTCATTGCGGTGCGTGGGCTTCTCATTGCAGTGGCTTCTCGGAGCACGGGCTCTAGGCACGCGGCCTTCATTAGTTGTGGCGCATAGGCTCAGGCTCTAGAGCGCAGGCTCAGTAGTCTTGGCGCACTGGCATAGTTGCTCTGCCGCATGTGGGATCTTCCCAGTCCAGGGCTCGAACCCATGTCCCCTGCATTGGCAGGCGGATTCTTAACCACTGCACCACCAGGGATGCCCCAGAAATTATTTTATTAAACTTCAACTTTAAAGTACATGTCAATATTCTATATGATACATGGGAAAGGTACATAAAGGACTTCTGCATACCAAAGTTCATAGTAAAGCACTTGTGCAAATGGTTGCGTTGCAAGCTGAACTTAGCCACTTTTTTCATGGAACACCATTTTTACTTAAAATAATGATTGAGACAAACTATGTTTATTAAGAGTTGGGTATTTGGCAGGCGTTTTATCAAAAATGAACAAGGTAAGCCTATCACGTCAAGGAAAACAACTGGCAGAATTTGTTGAAATGATAAAATTCAAGCTTTCAACTGAAAATTAGAGAGTTTTTTTTTTAACCCATAAGAAAACTTTTTAATATGCGTCTTATTTTTTAACAAATTATATACAGGAAGTTCTACACATATAATGTATGTACATTATAAACCACACAGATATTTTTTAAATGATACAAAGGCAAATAGGTTCTAATATTTTCTTTTCCTAACTCCTAAGGCTTAGAAAATTAGAGTTTTAGAAAACATATCTGCCACTGTGACTTGACAGCTTCCCAATATGCTTAAAGACCTTTCTGATTAAGTTGGGTGATATTAATAAATGTGATTGCTAGAAATTATGCAATGAAGTATGTCAACGTTTGGAAGCTCTGCATAAGTTAGTGAGGCAATAGTTTCCAAATGACCAATGCATGATGTCACAAAATCATGCATGGGTAAAACATCCATTCAAGGATCAAGACAGACCAATGGATTTTAATGTAACAGAATACAAAAAGTTCATTCATAACATTTCAGATTCCATATTGTACCTAACCTTTGAGAAACTACCATTTGCCTAGATTTAGTTACCTGAAAAAAGTTATTAAAATATTCTTTCCCTTTCCAACTACGTATCTGCGTGAGGCTGGATTTTCTTCATGTACTTCAACCAAAACAACATGTGCAACGTATTGAATGCAAAGACATACATGAAAATCCAGCTGTGTTCTATTAAGCCAGGCATTAAAGAGATTTTGTTTGGGAAATATAGTTATTTTTCACTGAAGTTATACTATTTATATAAGCATGTATGGATTTTATTATAGTTATTAATAAATGTTTCAATAACTTCTCAGTTTTAATTTCTAACACAATGTTGTTTAACCCACATAAACAAATGCTTTTTGGAATCCTCAATATTTTTGAAGAGTGTAAAGGAGAACATCTGAGTATACCGTGCTGCTTAAGCATGAGATTTAGATCTAAAAAGTTTCCCAATTTCAGAATATATAATATATGTAAACATTATTTATGTGAACGTTGTGAAATTGGCTTTAGATGGATGGAGGAAAGTTCATCTGGTAACTCTTCTGATGTCTCTAACAGAACAATGTGTTTTGATGTGTTGAAGCACATAAAAAGAAATGTGACAAGGGATAATTGTGCTTAGCTGACCCCTGATAATACTCGCCTACATTGGAACTGTTCAAGTCTTCCTTTTTGTAGCTTCTGATAGTTACTATTACTGCTCTACAGATTCAAATTTCCTGTTCTAAATGCAGAGCAATATTTTTTTTTCCTACAGCCCTTTCCTGACCTTGTGTTTTGCCAGCTTTTTGAGACTTTTTTCTTGCGTCTCTTACCAATGCCTATTCTATCCAAGTCTGTCATTTAACTCTCTTTTTGAAACACTCAGTCATAACTCTAAAGTCATTTTGCATTTTTTCTCCTCTTTCACTGAGTCCTTATGGTTCCCATCTTGTTAGCTCCTCTCCTTTTTACCCACCCCAGCTGGGGTGAGGAGCTCTAGCAGCAAGAGTAGAAAGCAGCATTTAGATCTGCAGTCAAACTGCATATTGATTGTAATGCACACTGTATTATCCCAAATATAGAGAATAGATCAGAAACCCCACCATTGTGGCTTTCAGAATATCTGCAGCATGGAGTAGAAAGCTTGTTTCAGTAGCACAGAATATGCTTCCTTGCCTTAAATTACTTATTGTTCCTGTCATGCACAGAAGTTCGTTAGGTGGGAGGTTTTTTAGGAAAGGACCTCATAATTCCACTCTGTCCAAGGAATATGCAGCTACAACTGGGACATGGCTATAGGACCTTCATACTCCACAGTCAATACACCAGCCACCGTTCTGGTAGACTGCCCTCTGCTGATCATCCCATTTGTTTTTGCTGAGTTCATGAATTCCTTTCTGTCCGCTAAACCAGAGGCCTCTCTTTTAGAGCCTAGAATCACTGGAGCCCCAATGCAAAACTCCCAATCCTCCAGAAGCTACTCTTCAAAATCCTCTTCCTCTGGTTGTCTCAAAGGCCATGAACTAGTCAACATGGGACTTCCTGCTAATTAAAATCCACAACTAGCTTCTACCTACTCAGCCCCTCAATTATGTCAATTATTTTTTTTTAATATTTATTTATTTGGTTGCGCTAGGTCTTAGTTGCGGCACTCTGGTTCCTCGTTGCCACATGCGGGATCTGGTTCCCTGACCAGGGATCAAACCTGGACCCCCTGCATTGAGAGCATGGAGTCTTAACCACTGGACCACCAGGGAAGTCCCACTTATGTCAATCATTTATCTTTCATTTAGAATACAGATTTTCACAAATCATATAAGCCTCATCAAATTGGCCAGATATTCTTTGTTTGCTCCTCCAAATCCACTCTCCAATGTTTTCTACTTTGTGTGCCTAGATGCTGGAAGTATGGGCTACCAAGTAGCTGTTACATGTAGAAAGCTTTCTTACCATCTGGATTCCAGTTGAGCATGGCCAGTGGAAGGCTCTGGCAGGAGATGAAGCCAAGGGTTAACAATGCTACCTTTCCCTACCAAAGCCCGCAGTTCTGATAGCTCTTTCCTTCAACTGCAGCTACAGCTACTGCTATAGCTCTTTCAAGATCCCAGTAATCATGCTCCCCTATCCTTTCAAGCCTGGAGGTGCCAAGAGCTCCCTGCTGTTGTTAGCCTTTGCCAGCTTCCTTTAACTTTTGTAAACAGTCTCTTTTTTTTTTTTTTTCTTTTGCAGTACGCGGGCCTCTCACTGTTGTGCCCTCTCCCGTTGCGGAGCACAGGCTCCAGACGCACAGGCTCAGCGGCCATGGCTCACGGGCCCAGCCGTTCTGAGGCATGTGGGATCTTCCCGGACCGGGGCACTAACCCGTGTCCCCTGCATCGGCAGGCAGACTCTCAACCACTGCGCCACCACGGAAGCCCCATGTAAACAGTCTCTTAACAAACCCTTCTCAATATCCACCGGCTTCCAGCCAGGATCCTGTCTGATACACCAAGGTAAAACCGTAAGTTCTTACTCTCCTGGATGTTGTTATTATTGAGAAAAATTGCCTGTTGATCTCTCCTGCTCTACAGCCTCTACATCAGGATTACTTAGAGGAGCTCAGAGTTATAGCTTTCCCCACTAAGGTGAAACTCTGAAGGGCCAACTGAGGTATTACCCTAAGAACAATAGATAAATATCTTTCCCTTTATTGGTGCTCCCTGTAGTGGCGATTCACACCGACTTCCACCTCTTTATAGCTGGGCATTTCAACTGTATGATCCTAGGGAGTGACTCCTTTCCAGGGTGAACAATCCAGCTTTATCTCTTTCCCTAGAGGCTTAGGGAAGCATATACAAAAGAATTCCCCCATACCCTCTGAAGTTAGCAAGCACCATGACTCAGACACTCTCGGGAGACCCTACAGTAACATAATGAAAATCATAATTGAAAGCAGCAGGAGACATATTTATCATATAAATATCTCAGCAAAAGCACTGTGCTCAGCATTTTTTTTTAATTTTAAATTTTATTTTATTTATTTTTTTATACAGCAGGTTCTTATTAGTCATCAATTTTATACACATTAGTGTATACATGTCAATCCCAATTGCCCAATTCATCACACCACCATCCCCACCCCCCAGGAGCTTTCCCCCCTTGGTGTCCATACGTTTGTTCTCTACATCTGTGTCTCAACTTCTGCCCTGCAAACAGGTTCATCTGTACTGTTTTTCTAGGTTCCACATACATGCGTTAATATACGATATTTGTTTTTCTCTTTCTGACTTACTTCACTCTGTATGACAGTCTCTAGATCCACCCATGTCTCAACAAATGACCCAATTTCGTTCCTTTTTATGACTGAGTAATATTCCATTGTATATATGTACCACATCTTCCTTATTCATTCGTCTGTCAATGGGCATTTAGGTTGCTTCCATGACCTGGCTATTGTAAATAGTGCTGCAATGAACATTGGGGTGTATGCGTCATTTTGAATTATGGTTGTCCTAGGGTATATGCCCAGTAGTGGGATTGCTGGATCATATAGTAATCCTATTTTTAGTTTTTTAAGGAACCTCCATACTGTTCTCCATAGTGGCTGTATCAATTTACATTCCCACGAACAGTGCAAGAGGGTTCCCTTTTCTCCACACCCTCTCCAGCATTTGTTGTTTGTAAATTTTCTGATGATGCCCGTTCTAACTGGTGTGAGGTGATACCTCATTGTAGTTTTGATTTGCATTTCTCTAATAATTAGTGATGTTGAGCGGCTTTTCATGTGCTTCTTGGCCATCTGTAGGTCTTCTTTGGAGAAATGTCTATTTAGGTCTTCTGCCCATTTTTGGATTGGGTTGTTTGTTTCTTTAATATTGAGGTGCATGAGCTGTTTATATATTTTGGAGATTAATCCTTTGTCCGTTGATTCGTTTGCAAATATTTTCCCCCATTCTGAGGGTTGTCTTTTGGTCTTGTTTATGGTTTCCTTTGCTGTGCAAAAGCTTTGGAGTTTCATTAGGTCCCATTTGTATATTTTTGTTTTTATTTCCATTACTCTAGGAGGTGGATCAAAAAAGATCTTACTGTGATTTATGTCAAAGAGTGTTCTTCCTTTGTTTTCCTCTAAGAGTTTTATAGTGTCCGGTCTTACATTGAGGTCTTGAATCCATTTTTAGTTTATTTTTGTGTATGGTGTTAGGGAGTGTTCTAATTTCATTCTTTCACATGTAGCTTTCACATGTAGGTCCAGTTTTCCCAGCACCACTTATTGAAGAGACTGTCTTTTCTCCATTGTATATCCTTGCCTCCTTTGTCATAGATTAGTTGACCATAGGTGTGTGGGTTTATCTCTGGGCTTTCTATCTTGTTCCATTGATCTTTGTTGCTGTTTTTGTGCCAGTACCATATTGTCTTGATTACTATAGCTTTGTAGTGTAGTCTGAAGTCAGGGGGTCTGATTCCTCCCGCTCCGTTTTTTCCCCTCAAGACTTCTTGGGCTATTCGGGGTATTCTGTGTCTCCATACAAATTTTAAGATTTTTTGTTCTAGTTCTGTAAAAAATGCCATTGGTAATTTGATAGGGATTGCATTGAACCTGTAGATTGCTTTGGGTAGTATAGTCATTTTCACAATATTAATCCTTCCAATCCAAGAACATGGTATATCTCTCCATCTGTTGGTATCATCTTTAATTTCTTTCATCAGTGTCTTATAGTTTTCTGCATACAGGTCTTTTGTCTCCCTAGGTAGGTTTATTGCTAGGTATTTTATTCTTTTTGTTGCAGTGGTAAATGGAAGTGTTTCCTTAATTTCTCTTTCAGATTTTTCATCATTAGTGTATAGGAATGCACGTGATTTCTGTGCATTAATTTTGTATCCTGCAACTTTACCAGATTCATTGATTAGCTCTAGTAGTTTTCTGGTGGCATCTTTAGGATTCTCTATGTATAGTATCATGTCATCTGCAAACAGTGACAGTTTTACTTCTTCTTTTCCAATTTGTATTCCTTTTATTTCTTTTTCTTCTCTGATTGCCGTGGCTAGGACTTCCAAAACTATGTTGAATAATAGTGGTGTGAATGGACCTCCTTGTCTCATTCCTGAGCTTAGAGGAAATGCTTTCAGTTTTTCACCATTGAGAATGATGTTGCTGTGGGTTTGTCATATATGGCCTTTATTATGTTGAGGTAGGTTCCCTCTATGCCCACTTTCTGGAGAGTTGTTTTTAATTATAAATGGGTGTTGAATTTTGTCAAAAGCTTTTTCTGCATCTATTGAGATGATCATATGGTATTTCTTCTTCAGTTTGTTAATATGGTGTATCACATTGATTGATTTGCGTATATTGAAGAATCCTTGCATCCCTGGGATAAATCCCACTTGATTATGGTGTGTGATCCTTTTAATGTGTTGTTGGATTCTGTTTGCTAGTATTTTGTGATTTTTGCATCTGTATTCATCAGTGCTATTGCTCTATAATTTTCTTTTTTTGTAGTATCCTTGTCTGGTTTTGGTATCAGGGTGATGGTGGCCTCATAGAATTAGTTTGGGAATGTTCCTTCCTCTGCAATGTTTTGGAAGAGTTTGAGAAGGATGGGTGTTGACTCTGCTCTAAATGTTTGATAGAATTCACGTGTGAAGCCATCTGGTCCTGGACTTTTGTTTGTTGGAAGATTTTTAATCACAATTTCAGTTTCATTACTTGTGATTGTTCTGTTCATATTTTCTATTTCTTCCTGGTTCAGTCTTGGAAGATGATACCTTTCTAAGAATTTGTCCATTTCTTCCAGGTTGTCACTTTATTGGCATAGAGTTGCTTGTAGTAGTCTTTTAGGATGCTTTGTATTTCTGCTGTGTCTGTTGTAACTTCTCCTTTGTCATTTCTAATTTTATTGATCTGAGTCCTCTCCTTCTTTTTCTTGATGAGTCTGGCTAAAGGTTTAGCAATTTTGTTTATCTTCTCAAAGAAACAGCTTTTAGTTTTATTGATCTTTGCTACTGTTTTCTTTGTTTCTATTTCATTTATTTCTGCTCTGATCTTTATGATTTCTTTCCTTCTGCTAACTTTGGGTTTTGTTTGTTCTTCTTTCTCTAGTTCCTTTAGGTTAAGGTTAGATTGTTTATTTGAGATTTTTCCTGTTTCTTGAGGTAGGCTTGTATAGCTATAAACTTCCCTCTTAAAACTGCTTTTTGCTGCATCCCGTAGGTTTTGGATCATCGTGTTTTCATTGTCATTTGTCTCTAGGTATTTTTTGATTTCCTCTTTGATTTCTTCAGTGATCTCTTGGTTATTTAGTAACGTATTGTTTAGCCTCCATGTGTTTGTGGGGTTTTTTATGTTTTTTTCCCTGTAATTCATTTCTAATCTCATAGCATTGTGGTCAGAAAAGATGCTTGATATGATTTCAATTTTCTTAAATTTACTGAGGCTTGATTTGTGACCCAAGATGTGATGTATTCTGGAGAGTGTTCCGTACGCACTTGAGAGGTAAGTGTAATCTGCTGGTTTTGGATGGAATGTCCTATAAATATCAATTAAATCTATCTGGTCTGTTGTGTCATTTAAAGCTTTTGTTTCTGTATTAATTTTCTGTTTGGATGATCTGTCCATTGGTGTAAGTGAGGTGTTAAAGTCCCCCACTATTATTGTGTTACTGTCGATTTCCTCTTTTGTAGCTGTTAGCAGTTGCCTTACGTATTGAGGTGCTCCTATGTTGGGTGCATATATATTTATAATTGTTACATCTTCTTGGATTGATCCCTTGATCATTATGTAGTGTCCTTCCTTGTCTCTTGTAACATTCTTTATTTTACCTGTTTTTTTTTTTCTTTTTTTGCGGTACGTGGGCCTCTCACTATTGTGGCCTCTCCCGTTGCAGAGCACAGGCTCTGGACACACAGGGTCAGCGGCCATGGCTCACGGGCCCAGCCGCTCCGTGGCATGTGGGATTTTCCCAGACCAGGGCACGAACCCATGTCCCCTGCATTGGCAGGTGGACCCTCAACCACTGTGCCACCAGGGAAGCCCACATTCTTTATTTTAAAGTCTATTTTATCTGATATGAGTATTGCTACTCCAGTTTTCTTTTGATTTCCATTTGCATGAAATATCTCTTTCCATCCCCTCACTTTCAGTCTGAATGTGTCCCTAGGTCTGAAGTGGGTCTCTTGTAAACAGCATATATATGGGTCTTGTTTTTCTATCCATTAATGAAGCCTGTGTCTTTTGGTTGGAGCATTTAATCCATTCACGTTTAAGCTAATTATCGATATGTATGTTCCTATGACCATTTTCTTAATTGTTTTGGGTTTGTTTTTGTAGGTCCTTTTCTTCTTTTGTGTTTCCCACTTAGAGAAGTTCCTTTAGCATTTGTTGTAGAGCTGGTTTGGTGGTGCTGAATTCTCTTAGCTTTTGCTTGTGTGTAAAGCTTTTGATTTCTCCGTCGAATCTGAATGAGATCCTTGCTGGGTAGAGTAATCTTGGTTGTAGTTCTTCCCTTTCATCACTTTAAGTATATCATGCCACTCCCTTCTGGCTTGTATTGTTTCTGCTGAGAAATCAGCTGTTAACCTTATGGGAGTTCCCTTGTATGTTATTTGTTGTTTTTCCCTTGCTGCTTTCAATAATTTTTCTTTGTCTTTAATTTTTGCCAATTTGATTACTATGTGTCTCGGCATGTTTCTCCTTGGGTTTATCCTGTGTGGTACTCACTGCGCTTCCTGGACTTGGGTGGCTATTTCCTTTCCCATGTTAGGGAAGTTTTCGACTATAATCTTTTCAAATATTTTCTCTGGTCCTTTCTCTCTCTCTTCTCCTTCTGGGACCCCTAAAATGCGAATATTGTTGCGTTTAATGTTGTCGCAGAGGTCTCTTAGGCTGTCTTCATTTCTTTTCATTCTTTTTTCTTTATTCTGTTCCACAGCAGTGAATTCCACCATTCTGTCTTCCATGTCACTTATCCGTTCTTCTGCCTCAGTTACTCTGCTATTGATTCCTTCTAGTGTAGTTTTCATTTCAGTTATTGTATTGTTCATCTCTGTTTGTTTGTTCTTTAATTCTTCTAGGTCTTTGTTAAACATTTCTTGCATCATTTCAATCTTTGTCTCCATTCTTTTTCCGAGGTCTTGGATGATCTTCACTATCATTATTCTGAATTCTTTTTCTGGAAGGTTGCCTATCTCCCCTTCATTTAGTTGTTTTTCTGGGGTTTTATCTTGTTCCTTCATCTGGTACATAACCCTCTGCCTTTTCATCTTGTCTGTCTTTCTGTGAATGTGGTTTTTGTTCCACAGGCTGCAGGATTCTGTGCTCAGAATTTGATGCAACTACATTTTATTCTTTTTACAGTGATTTTGATGGGGACTTCCCTGGCAGTCCAATGGTTAAGACTCTGCGCATCCACTGCAGGGGGTGTAGGTTGGATCCCTGGTTGGGGTACTAAGATCATGCATGCTACACGGTGCAGCCAAAAAATAAAAATAAAGTCTTAATATAATTAATTTTAAAAAGTGATTTTGATGTGTTAACAGTAGTATGAGTTCTTATACATCTCTAACCTATTAGCATAACATTTTATTAAGTTGACATTAGGAAGGAAGTTAAAGAAAAAATAGTTTAAAGTAGCATTTTGTAACTTAGTATTCCACAGTTTTGTTTCTTTTTTGTTTGTTTTAATAAGTTTTTACATTTTTTAATATATATATTTTTTATTTTTATTTTTTAGCTGCGTCGAGTCTTCATTGAGGCATGCAGGATCTTTCCTTGCAGTGCACAGCCTCTTTCTTGCAGCACCAGGCTTCTCTCTAATTGTGGTGTGCACGTTTTCTCTTCTCTAGTTGTGGTGTGTGGGTTTTCTCTTCTCAAGTTGTGGCTCACGGGCTCCAGAGCACATGGGCTCTGTGGTTTGCAGCATGTGGGCTCTCTTGTTGAGGAGCACAAGCTTAGTAGTTGTGGCTTGCGGGCTTAGTTGCCCTGCGGCATGTGGGATCTTAGTTCCCCAACCGGGGATCGAACCCACGTACCCTGCATTGGATGGTGGATTTTTTACCACTGGACCACCAGGGAAGTCCCAGTATTCCACAGTTTTGTATTCTTGATTAAGGAAGCTACATTCTTACATTTCCCAAATGAAAAGTACAGGAAAGCACTTAGCTACTACAACAATTAGAGTTTCAAATATGTGTAGACTAGTATGTAGACTGAGCACACTTACTGCTAAATAGAATTATTTTTTAAAAACACAAAGCCTTATTCTTCACACTGGATAATTAGATTTTTAGATTTCTGTCATTTTATTTTATTTTTTAAATTAATTAATTTATTTTTGGCTGTGTTGGGTCCTTGTTTCTGTGTGAGGGCTTTCTCCAGTTGTGGTGAGCAGGGACCACTCTTCATCGCGGTGCGCAGGCCTCTCACTGTCGCAGCCTATCTTGTTGTGGAGCACAGGCTCCAGACGCGCAGGCTCAGTAGTTGTGGCTCACGGGCCCAGTTGCTCTGCGGCATGTGGGATCTTCCCAGACCAGGGCTCGAACCCGTGTCCCCTGCATTGGCAGGCAGATTCTCAACCACTGTGCCACCAGGGAAGCCCCTTATTTTATTTTTTAAAATAAATTTATTTATTTATTTATTTTTGGCTGCATTGGGTCTTCGTTCCTGCCCGTGGGCTTTCTCTAGTTGCAGTGAGCGGGGGCTACTCTTCATTGCAGTGCACGGTTGTCTCGTTGTGGTGGCTTCTCTTTTTGTGGAGCACAGGCTCTAGGTACACAGGCTTCAGTATTTGTGGCTTGTGGGCTCTAGAGTGCAGGCTCAGTAGTTGTGGCCCACGGGCTTAGCTGCTCTGTGGCACGTGGGATCTTCCCAGACCAGGGCTCGAACCCATGTCCCCTGCCTTGGCAGATGGATTCTTATCCACTGCGCCGCCAGGGAAGTCCCAGATTTCTATACAGGTTCTTGCTAGGCTTCCTTGCAACCCCTCATCTCAGGCTTTTTTATTTTTTGAAATTTTTGTGAAATATACAAACATAAAATTTACTCTTACCCATTTTTTAAAAATATTTATTTGTTTTTATTTTTGGCTGTGTTGGGTCTTCATTGCTGTGCGCAGGCTTTCTCTAGTTGTGGCAAGCAGGGGGCTACTCTTTGTTGTGGTACACAGGCTTCTCATTGCCGTGGCTTCTCTTATTGCAGAGCACAGGCTCTAGGCGTGTGGTTTTCAGTAATTGTGGCACACGGGCTCAGTAGTTGTGGTTCGCGGGCTCTAGAGCACAGGCTCAGTAGTTGTGGTGCAGGGGCTTAGTTGCTCCATGGCATGTGGGATCTTCCTGTGCCAGGGATCAAACCCATGTCCCCTGCTTTGGCAAGCGAATTCCTAACCACTGCACCACCAGGGGAGCCTTACTCTTACCCATTTTTAAGTGTGCTGTTCAGTGGCATTAAATACATTCACATTGTGTAACCGTCACCACCATACATCTCTGGAACTTTTTCATCATCCCAAATTGAAACTGTACATCCATTAAAAAATAACTTTCCATTCCTCTCTTCTTGCAGCCCCCAGTAACCGTTATCCTACTTTCTGTATCTATGAACTTGACCATTCTAGGTATCTCATGTAAGTTGAATCAGACAATATTTGTCCTTTTGTGTCTGTCTTATTTCACTTAACAATGTTTTCAAATTTCATCCACTCTGTAGCATGTATAAGGATTTCCTTCCTTTTTAAGACTGAAAAATTTAAGATTCCATTGTACATATATGTCACATTTTGTTTATTTGTTCATCATCCATCAAAGGACAACTGGGTTTTTTTCATCTTTTAGCTACTGTGCATAATGCTGCTATGAACATGGGTGTGCCAATTCTCTCTTTGAGACCCTGCTTCAGATCTTTTGAATATATACCCGGAAGTGAAATTGGTGGATCGTTTGGTAATTCTATTTAATTTTTTTTTAAAAATATTTTATTGGAATAATTATTCAATTGTTAGCATGATATTCATGATAACATTATTCATAGGGTGATTCTTTCCACTTTAAGGAGATCTATTTTTATTTTATTTATTTATTTTTGGCTGTGTTGGGTCTTCGTTTCTGTGCGAGGGCTTTCTCTAGTTGTGGCAAGCGGGGGCCACTCTTCATCGCGGTGCGCGGGCCTCTCACTATCGCGGCCTCTCTTGTTGTGGAGCACAAGCTCCAGACGCGCAGGCTCAGTAGTTGTGGCTCACGGGCCTAGTTGCTCCGCGGCATGTGGGATCTTCCCAGACCAGGGCTCGAACCCGTGTCCCCTGCATTGGCAGGCAGATTCTCAACCACTGCGCCACCAGGGAAGCCCTATTTAATTTTTTGAGGAACCACCATACCATTATCCACAGTGGCTGTGCCATTTCACATTCCCACCAGCAGTTCACAGGGGTTCAGATTTTTCTACATCTTTGTCAACACTCATTACTTTCTGTTTTCTTGGTAATAGCTATCCTAATGGGTGTGAGGTCGTATCACATTGTGGTTTTGATATGAATTTCCCTAGTGATTAGTGATGTTAAGCATCTTTTCATGTGCTTATTGACATTTGTATATCTTCTTTGGAGAAGTGTCTATGTATGTCCATTGCTTATTTTTGAATCAGGTTGTTTGTTTTGTTGTTGTTGAGTTGTTGGAGGTTTTTAAATATATATATGTATTTTGGATATTAATCCCTTATTCAGATATATGATTTGCAAATATTTTCTCCTATTTTGTGGGTCAACTTTTCACTAACTTGATAGTGTCTTTTGATGCAAAAAGTTTTACATTTTGATGAAGTCCAATTTTTTTTTTTGTCACCCATGCTTTTGGTGTCATATCTAAAAAAATCATTGTCAAATGCATTGTCATAAGATTTTCCCCTATGTTTTCTTCCAAGGCTTTTATAGTATTAGCTATTTTATAGTTTTAGCTGTTTAACTGTCTTTGATCCATTTTGAGTTAATTTTTGCATATGGTGTAAGGTAAGGGTCCCACTACATTCTTTTACACGTGGATATCCAGTTTTCCCAGTATCATTTGTTGAAGAGACAGTCCTTTCCCTGTTGAAGGGTCTTGGACTTGTCAAAAATCATCTCAAGCTTTTAACCACAGAAGGTTATTCTTATCTTTCTTCCCAGGCAAAGCCATATATTTGAAGAAATGACACTATAATTATCAGTATTTATGGATGCTCAAGTAACTATGACACAAGGGGTACATGGAGAAATAAGATATGGACTCTGGTCCTGAAACTATCAATTTGTTGGGGAAGATAGAATATCTCATTAAAAGACAACTACAAATACAGGATAGCACATGCTAATTTTAAAATAAATGACACAGAAATTACATGTCTCGAGAGTTCAGAGGTTGTGGTTTTAGGAATGGATTTTAAATATGAAGTTACCAGTATGTACACAAATGTTCATAGCAGAATTTTTCATATCAACCAATAAAAATAGAAACAATGCAAATGTCCATCAGCTGATGGATAAACAATATGTGGATATATATATACACACAATGAAATAGTATTCAGTAATTAAAAGAAAGAAAGTACTGACACATGGTGTAACATGGATATACCTTAATAACATTATGCTAAGTGGAAGAAACCAGTCACAATGGACCACATATTGTGTTATTCCATTTTTACGAAATGTCAAGAATAGGGAAATCCATACAAAGTAAATTACTGGTTACCTAGGTATGGAGGATAGTGGAGGAACAGAAGGGAGGAATGGAAAGTGACTGCTAATGGGCATGGCGTTTGTTTTGGGGGTGATGAGAATATTCTGAAACTGATTATGATGGTGATTGTAGGTTGAATCGTGTGGTATGCAAATTGTATCCCAATAAAGATGTTATTTGAAAAATAAACACAAATAAAAAACCTCACCAACCACATCTCTCTAGGGAAAAATACGAATTTTATCATATGAGATCATATACATCTCAATAAAGCAGTTAATAAAAAAGAAAGAAAAGATAGTAATCCAGAAAGAACTATAGTCTGGGCCAGATGACCTGTTTCTCTTAGGTTTATATAATCCTATCAGAAACAGTGCAAAAGAGTGTGAATTTTTAATATCTGAGGCAATGAGTAATTATTGAAAGTTTTTGATTAAGGTAATGAAATACTAAAACTGTGTTTTAGGAAGATTGATACTGGCAGCTCTCAGTAGGCTGGACTGGAATGGAGAGGGACTGGAAGAGGGAAGCCTGCGTGGGTGGCTGTTAAAATATTCTAGAACCGTAGTTTCCAAATTCTGTCCAACAGTGTCCGTATCACCTAGGAACTTGTTAGAAATGCAATTCTTGGTTCCCACCTCCGAGCTAGAATCAGAAACTCTAGATTAGGGTCCAGCAATCTGTGTTTTAATAAATCCTCCTGGTGATTCTGATGCAGGAAAATACTGAGAATATTTCTGCTCTAGGAGAAAAGTAATGGGTATCTGAAAGAAAGTGGTAATAATGTGAATGAAGAAAAGCTTATGATGTGTAGGTAATATATTTCCAGCCAGCTATTTGAAAATAAAGGCAAGAGGAAGGAAGGAAGCAAAGAAAATTCACAGATTTCCTTTGGTATCATTAACAGAAATAAGGAGGCGAGAAAGAGATGCAGGTATAGGAAGAAGACAAGGAGTTCAAATGTTTACATTCTGAGCTGATTTATGAAGCAAACACTGTTAATTGCCTATCCAAATTTATTTCCCTCACCTGCCCCATCCTCCTTCTTAGCCAAGTCCCTTTTTGTTCAAGCGTTCATCCTCCACGCAGCCGTGTGCTCAAGGGAGTCTAGGTCCCTCCTAAGACCTAAACGGCGACCTAATCTTAATTAGATTAGGCATAAGCATGTGCCATAATTCTGGCCAGTGAGCAATGAAGGGAAATCTGTGGGGGGTCTGAGATAGAAGGAGCTTTCTTCAAAAGGACTTAAAGCAGGGTCATTCCTTTTTCCCTGCCTCTGGGTGATAACACTGAGGTGGAACTCATGACTGTGAGGGTACTATTTAACAGTGATCTGGAAGTTCTAAACAGTTCAAAATTCCAAGGAATAAAAGGAACATTTTGAGTGCTTAGTTAGTGTTAGGCATGCTTCAGGTACTTTACACATGTGATTATGTTATTAAAATGTAAATTAGGGCATCCCTGGTGGCGCAGTGGTTGAGAGTCCGCCTGCTGATACAGGGGACACGGGTTCGTGTCCCGGTCCGGGAAGATCCCACATGCCACGGAGCGGCTGCGCCCGTGAGCCATGGCCGCTGAGCCTGCGCGTCCGGAGCCTGTGCTGCGCAACGGGTGAGGCCACAACAGTGAGAGGCCTGCGTACCGCAAAAAAAAAAAAAAAAAAAAAAAATGTAAATTAACTTTTAATCTATAATAACCTCATTTTGCCGATGAGGAAACTGAAACATGGCAAATTAAGTAACTTGCCCAGCACAAAGTTAAATACTAGGAAGTGAAAAAGACAGGATTCCCATAGGTCTTTGACTCCAGAGCCTACACCCTTAACTTCAATGCTTAAATTACAGTGATCAGAAAACAAGGGACAAGATTATAATTATTTGTACGTGCTCTGACTGTTTACAAAAGAAAGAAAAAGTATCAATTGGAAAATTTTTTGGAAATATTGAATTCAGTACATGTAAAAAATTAATTAGTGTAAATCTCAACTAAATAGAACTGGGAGATCAGAATAGGGAACTCTCACGCCCTGCAATGATAACAGAACCCAACAGGAAGGAGGAAGACTCCTTTTTTTTCCCCCGGCAAGGACTCAGCCAGTGAAAAGCTATGGACTCTGTTTACTACAACCCTCCCAAATCCTTTTGCATCCTATAAAAGTGTTCTCCTTCCCTTGCCATGAGGGGGACTGCATATGGTTGCAGATCCCAAATTGCAATCCTCTGCTGATCCCAAATAAACCCATCTTTGCTGAAGAGATATCTGGCAGAATACTTGTTTTAGGTTAACATTTTGGTGGCCCATATAGGGACCAGAGAAGACCCCAGAAGACTCTGGGGCTGGTGAGCAAAGAGGTGCAGTTCCTACAAATTGAGCCCATTGTACTCACTGCTTTTGTCACCGACCCTGAAGCTTGGAGGTACATCTTTCTCCAGGATCCAAGCTCACACCCTTTTTGCATTTTGAAGGTCCCCAGGTTTTTAAGGTTTTTTTCTTCCAAGTTAAGTCCTGGTTCTGTATTCGAGTACTTGTTTGGCACTTTGTTCTGATTTTTAGATCAGACTGTTTGAATCAAAGGTGGCTGACAATGCCTTCAGCCCATTCCTTTGGAAACAGGGGCTGCTTCATGGAAACTGTGCCAGGTTTTTCAGCTGGAAACTGGCTTTAAAAAGCCTTTGGTCTGGCTCCTCCAGGACCAAGCTGTTTCCTTAGAATTGACTGTGATTAACTTGCAAACAGTTTGAACTGAGCTGTTTGAACTGTAAGGTGTTTGAGCTGTTTTAAAATTATTCTTTAGGGACTTCCCTGGTGGCGCAGTGGATAAGACCACATTCCCAATGCAGGGGGCCCAGGTTCAATCCCTGTTCAGGGAACTAGATCCTGCATGCATGCTGCAACTAAGGAGCTGGTGAGCTGCAACTAAAGAGCCCACCTGCCACAACTAAGACCTGACACAACCAAATAAATAATAAAAAAAAATTTTTAATAAATTAAAAAAAAATAAAATTAACCTCTGAGAATTGAAATCCAAGTTATCTAAATATTTTGAGGGTGCTCCCTCCACAGGTTTCCAGCTGATTTTATGTTTAAGAACAATGGTCCTTGCCATGCTCATTTCTAACTAAATGGACTGACCTGACCAAAGGCAATTTAGAATATCAGTGACCATTATGGGGAGCTCTTGAAATTCTCAAACTTAATTTCCTTAAAACCAAATTTAATTAAAATAGCTCAAAAATTTCAAGAACTGAGTGGAATGGTTATTTCATCTGGTATTTTGAGGCTTCCCAACATTATCAGGAGTCTAAATTTGCCTCTGTAAAATAAAATTTTAAGATGAAATATGGCAAACAATTAAAGACAAAATGACTCCCAAAGCTTCAGGCTCTTCTTCCTTGGCTTCTTTATTTCAGGCTCTGCCTCCAGTGCCATCTTGTCTCTCTCCTGCTCCACCTCTGGTGCCATCTTCCCACTTCCTTTCTATGCCACCTATACCTCCTCTATACCCTCAAATTCCCCCACACAAACTCTGTCACCAAACTTCCTCTTTTCTCTGAAACTTTTCCGACTCCCTTTTCCTCTGAACTTGTCAGAACCTATCCCTTTAAAATTAAGCCTTCTGAGGATCCAAATGCCAAATCCTTCATTTCTTGTATTCCCTAGACTAAAACTGAACTGCAAGCCATAGTCAAATATTTTCCCAAAGTAACTGAAGATCCTCACAGATTTGCTGAGGAATTTAATATTGTCATTCAAACTTATTGACCTGGTTTTTCTGACATATATCAGCTAGTTCATATGCTTATTGGTGAAGGACAGGCCCAGCAATTAGATGAAAACTGCTAATTGGGAAAATCCTGAAAGTTCTCTAGAATTACAACCAGGAGACCAGTCTGCTAACTTACTATATAATCAGGTTTGGGCAATTGCTAGGCAACCTCACCAAGCAGTTCCTAGAACTTTTCCAAAGCCCATTGATTGGAACAAAATTCAGGCTTGCACACAAAAGTCTGATGAATCTGTTCATGTCTACCACAATGATTTCATATTATTTTTGAAAATCCGGTCTTCCATCATATGTTGATTCCACCTGGGTAGCTTTTAATTCTATGTTTATTAATTGGCCAAACCAGGACCTTTCCCTCTAGTAAAAAGGACCAGGATGGAATGGAAAACTATATCCACTCCATATTTAGTTAATCTGTCAAATCAGCTCTCTCACACTCTAGATGAGTCACCTGAAAGGAAGACCACCAAAAATCTGAATCTTCAACTGCAGCAAACGAATGCTTCTAAATGAAACCAAAACCCTCCTAGTTTCTGCTATTATTGCAAGGAGCAAGGACATTGGAAAAGAGAGTGTTACAAATGTAAGCACTTTAAGTGTCTTCAGTCCTCTAATCAGCCTTTCCAACATCCTCCCAATTCTCAATGACAGGGTTCTGAGGAACTACAAGGGTTCTTCCCAATTCTCCCTTTTAATTAGCTTGGAGAAACATTTCTCCAGATTGGGGATTAATCTCTTTCAGTTCTAACTGACACTGGAGCCACACTCTTGATGCTTGACCCCACTGCTATAAAACAGCCCCTGCCTCAGAGTACTAAAACAGTTCAAATAGTGGGGATCACTAATGAACCTCAAGAGATACCTGTCTCTGAACCTGTTCCCATTTGTTTAGGCCCTTTGAGAGATACACACCCTTTTCTCCT
Organism: Delphinus delphis; assembly: GCF_949987515.2. Classification (NCBI taxonomy): domain Eukaryota; kingdom Metazoa; phylum Chordata; class Mammalia; order Artiodactyla; family Delphinidae; genus Delphinus; species Delphinus delphis. The sequence goes on from NC_082687.1 coordinate 75,475,015, forward strand.
AATTTCTCCACCCTTACCCATTTATTAGGCTTGAGACTTCTTAGAGAAATATAGTGCCAGAATTTCTCTCTCCCAAAAGTGCGAAATAATTCTAGAATTTGACAGTAGTTATCAAAATAACCCACCAGGTGAATTAAATGATCCTTTGACATTTTTAATTTGTTCTATCTCTGACAGTACTAGAACAGATTCTGGAAGCACCTTCCTAATGGACAAAATTTCCAGCTGATGTTGGCAGAATTCATAGCTCACTTCCCATCCCCATTCAAATACATCCCTCAAAACCTCTTCACAGAATTAATTAATACTCTGTGTGTAAAGGAGCCCTTCAAGGCATACAGCCAATAATAGAAGATTTTAAGGCTCACAGCCTCATTATCCCTTGTACTAGCCACTGTAACAACTCCCAATTTACCAGTGAGAAAACCTAAGGGCTGAGGGTACAGGTTTGTCCAGAACCTCCAAGCAATAAACAACATCGTTATCAACACCCTGTTTTTCACAGCCTCAATACTGTTACTAACTTGCATTCCCACAGGATGTAAATTCTCTGCTGTAATTGATTTATGCAGTGCATTCTTTAGTATTTCAGTTGATGAAGCTAGCCAATATCTTTTTGCCTTTTCTTGGGAAGAAAAACAATTCACTTGGACAGTGATGACTCAGGGTTTTACTGAGAATACTTGTGTCTCGAAGATCATGAAGGCTGATTTGGATGATATAAAGTTCCCTAGAGGCCCTACTTTGTTGCTGTATGTGGATAATTTGCTCTCCTTCTCAAGCCTCCTCACAGGAAGGCAGCATTCATTTACTAAATTTTTTTTTTTTTTTTTTTTTTTTGCTGTACGTGGGCCTCTCACTGTTGTGGCCTCTCCCGTTGCCGAGCACAGGCTCCGGACGCACAGGCTCAGTGGCCATGGCTCACGGGCTAGCCGCTCCGCGGCATGTGGGCTCTTCCCGGACCGGGGCACGAACCCATGTCCCCTGTATCAGCAGGCGGACTCTCAACCACTGCGCCACCAGGGAAGCCCCATTTACTAAAATTTTTAGGCTTAAAAAAAAAAAACAAAAAAAAATTAGCTTTAAAGGGACATAAGATAGCCAAAGAAAAATTACAGTTTGCCCAAACCCAGGTTTGATACTGAGGGCATCGAAATCAAAACAAGGGTTCCACCTAGATCCAGATAGATTTCATGGTGTTCTAAGTGTCCCCAAACCCAAAACTAAACGCCAACTGCAAGGTTTTCTTGAGCTATTTGGTTATTGCTGAAATTGGATTCCAAATTTTTCTCTTATGGCAAAACCTCTATTTTACTAAACAATAACAACCTCGACCCAATTTTATGGGAAGAATGGGACCACAGGCTTTAAAGGAGAGTTTGATGAACCCACCTGCCCTGGGCATCCCAATGATCAGATTCCCCTTTTCCTTTTTGTATACGAAAGGTAGAGACTTCCCTGGTGGCGCAGTGGTTAAGAATCCGCCTGCCAATTCAGGGGACACAGGTTCGAGCCCTGGTCCGGGAAGATCCCTCATGCCTGGGAGCAACTAAGCCCGCGAGCCACAACTACTGAGCCCACATGCTGCAACTACTGAAGCCTGTGCTCCTAGAGCCCATGCTCCACAACAAGAGAAGCCACTGTAATGAGAAGCCCATGCACTGCAATGAATAGTAGCCCTGCTTGCCACAACTAGAGAAAGCCTGTGTGCAGCAGCAAAGACCCAACCCAGCCAAAAATAAATAAATAAAATATAAAATTACTTAAAAAAAAAGAAAGAAAAATAAAGTAATGTCCTTGGGGTACTCACCCAAAAATACAGGGACCACCATCAACCCGTAGAGTATTATAGCCAGCCATAGGGAACACACGGATACCTCCCTCATTGCCTTAGAACAATTACAGCCACCGCCCTTTTGATTAAGACCAAGAAAATCATCGTGGGATCCCTTTTAACTATTTTTATACCTTATGAAATAGAAATTCTCCTGAATTCTTATCACACTCAACATTTCTCATCAACCACATTACCTCCTATGAGGTCCTTTTGTTAACTGCTCCTCACAAAGCTCTTTTACAATGTAGTGACCTTAACCCTGCTACTATTTTCCCCTTTGTCACTGATGAAGTCCTTCACAACTGCTTAATGCTGATGGATCACCTCCTGACTCCTCATAATGATCTACAAGAAACTCTTGTAGGTAATGCTGACTTTTTATAGTTCACAGATGGTTCTTATTTAAAAGGTCAAATGATGGCAAATGTTGTGCTGGGTATACTATTGCAACTCCTTTGATGTTGCTGAAGCAGCATTTTTACCTAAGGCTACTTCAGCCCAACACGCTGAATTATATGCTCTTACATGGACTTGTATTTTAGCCAAGGATAAAACTGCCTGTATGTATACTTATAGTAGATATGTTTTCAGAGTAACTCATGATTTTGGAATGCTGTGGAAGCAATGTGGCTTCCTTCCTTACAAAAATAAAAATGGCCCCTAAGTTCAGGAATTATTAGATGCAATACTTTTACTTGCCCCTTTAGCTATTAATTACTAACATTTCAGGGAATTCTAAACTTGACTCTTTGGAAGGTAAGGGAAATTACCTTGCTGATATTTCCACAAGGAATGCTGCCCTTAAAGGGACCAACAGCAGCCAAAGCTCTGTCATTGTCCATAGGGATATTACCCCAAATGATAACTTCGAAAAACTGGCTAGAAAAGGCCAGCAATTGGCCTCAGAAAAGGAAAAACAAGATTGGAAATTCAACAACTGTTGGTTTGATAAAAAAGAAAAAGCTCTGGTTTGGACTAAATAACAACCCAGTCCTATCAGAGACTCTAAAATTTCCACTCCTCACCACTGGACATGAATTAAACCATTGGTCTACTGACAAAATGATAGCCTTCTTTTTTTTTTTTTTTTTTCGCGGTACGCGGGCCCCTCACTGTTATGGCCTCTCCCGTTACGGAGCACAGGCTCCGGACGCGCAGGCTCAGCGGCCATGGCTCACAGGCCCAGCCGGTGCATGGCATGTGGGATCTTCCCGGACCGGGGCACGAACCCATGTCCCCTGCATCAGCAGGCGGACTCCCGACCGCTGCGCCACCAGGGAAGCCCCATGACAGCCTTCTTGAATCACCATTGATGGGAAAACATTAACAGGGCCACAAAAAGTGCCTGACTCACTTGTCCCATTTATCCGAAGTACAACCCAATGAAGTCTGTTTGTACTGCTCCCAGACGTTTTGAAGTGCCCGATGGACCATTCAAGTTCTGGCAAATGTATTTCATACAACTTCCTCCTTCTCATGGATATAAATATATTTGTAGTCATGGTCTATTTGTTTTCACACTGAACTGAAGCCACCATTACAGTATCATACAGAATAGTTTCACTGGCCTAAAATATCCTCTGTGAATGAAGTGATGAATAAATGAATGGCTGTCATAAGCCCACGTGGTCATTGGCTCTGAAACAAAATTACCTCAGTTTGAATCTCATCTCCCCACTTACTAGCTGTGTGATCTTGGACAAAATGACTTAACCTTTCTGTATTTCAGCTCCCTCATCTGAAAAGGCTATAATTGTTACCTTACAGGATTGTTATGAAGATTTAAAATCTAGCACAGACTTCTCCTTCCTGGGAGAAATGGAGCAGATGTACTTTTCCCTATTCCTTCCACTAAATGCAACTAAAATCCCTGGATATTCTATATAAAACAAAATATAAGGAGACTCTAAGAAATGTAGAGGGAAAGCAGACCAGCTAAAGATGTCAGGACCCAAGGAAGAATATAGTGGTGAGTTCCTTGTGTTTTCTTTTCACCAAATATATTCCAGTCTGGATACTGGAGAAGCCAGCAGCCTGGAAACACCAATGGTTGCAGACAGAAAAAAAAAAAAAAAAAAAGCCCCAAGAGAAACCTGCTGTCTCCAGCCAAAGGACCAGGAAAGGGGCAGTCTAGCAAAACAGAAAACCTTTAAACAATAACTGCTTTACTTTAGGCAAACATCACAGAAAAGAACTGAGGCTCCACCCACACAATCTCCCATAAAGGCCCAGTGGGGAGCCAAGACTTCCACTCTTTCCAGGCTGTAATGAGTCATCCCACACCCCCTGCCAGGGTAGTAACAGAGAAAGCCAAAGGGAGAGCCATGACTTTCATCTCTGCTTGGTGGTAAAGACCACCAGATCCTCCCCGCCCCAGCTGTCAGTGGAGACCTTATGGGGAGCCTGGACTTTCATCCGCACCCAAGGCACCCATTCTCCTCCTTGCCCAGTGATGTCAGAGTAAGCCTAGTAGACAGCCAGGACTTTCACCACCTCTCAGTGGTAACAATGCCATATGCCCCTCCACGGAGTTGGCAGAGGCCGCAGAGGGAGCCAGAACTCCCACCCCAATTCAGCAGTAATGAAATGCCCCTCCCTCCACCGAGGGTATCACAGAGGAGAGCCAAGACTTCTCACACCTGGCAGTGATGAGGTAGCAACCTCCTTTACCCACCAGAGCAGCGTCAGAGGAGCCTTGCTAAAACACAAGCTCTAAATAAGATCTAGAGTCTTATTAGAACATCCCAAATGCCCAGGTTTCAGTAAAAAAATCACTCATCATACCAAAAACCAAGAAAATCTCAAAGCGAATGAGAAAAAGACAATTAACAAATGCCAACACCAAGGTGACACAGATGTTAGAATTAGTTAACAAGGATTTTAAAGCGGCCATCAATTGCAATTATAAGCATACTTGAAACAAATGAAAAAATAGAAAGTTTCAGCAAAGAAATAGAATGTCTTAGAAAAGAAATAGGTTATAAAGGAGACCCAAACGGTAATTTAGAACTAAAAAATACAATAACCCAAATAAAAATCTTGATGGATGGGCTCAACAGAAGAATGGAAATTTGAAAGAAATAACCTAGCCTGAACAACAGAGAAAATGGATTTTTAAAAAAATTAACAGATCAAACCTGGAGATATATGTATACATATAGCTGATTCACTTTGTTATACAGCAGAAACTAACACAACACTGTAAAGCAATTATACTCCAATAAAGATGTAAAAATGAAAAACAACAACAAAAATTAACAGAATCTTGAGGACCTGTGAGACTATAACAAAAAATCTAACATTCATACCATCAGAGCCCTGAAGGAGAGGAGGCAGACAATAGGGCTAAAAAAGCATTTGAAGAAATAATGGCTGAAAATCTTTCAAATCTGGCAAAAAAACATAAACATGCAGTTCATGACTATATGACTGAACTCCAAACAGGATACTTAAAGAAATTATGTCAAGGCACATCATAATCAATCTTCTGAAAACTGAAGACAAAGAAAAATCTTGAAAGCAGTCAGACAGAAATGAAACATTACCTATAGAGGAGAACAATTGGAATAATAGCAGATTTCTCATCAGAAACCACAGAGGCCAAAAAGAAGGCTCACAAAACTTTTGATGTGCTGAAAGAGAAGAACTGTCAACCCAGAATTCTGCATCCAGAGACAATATCCTTCAGAAATGAAAGATCAATTGAGACAACCTCAGATGAAGGAAAACCAATAGAATATGACACCAAATTCACCAAATTAAACCTACCCTAAGACAATGGTCAAGGGAAGTTCTCTTCTAAACAGAAAGAAAATGATAAAAGAAAAAATCTTGGAACAACAAGAAGGAAAAAAGGGCTTGCTTCCCTGGTGGTGCAGTTGTTAAGAATCCACCTGCCAATGCAGGGGACATGGGTTCGAGCCCTGGTCCGGGAAGATCCCACAAGCCACAGAGCAACTAAGCCCATGCGCCACAACTACTGACCCTGCGCCCTAGAGCCGGTGCTCTGCAACAGGAGAAGCTACCGCAATGAGAAGCCTGCGCGTCGCAACAAAGAGTCGCCCCCGCTCGCCGCAACTAGAGAAAGCCCATGCGCAACAACGAAGACCCAACGCAGCCAAAAATAAATAAATAAAGTAAATAAATTTATTTTAAAAAATGAAGGAAAAAAGAACACTGAAAGAGCAAAAATATAGGTAAATACAGTAGACTTTCCTTGTCTTGGGTTTTCAAAGTTATGTTGGGCAGTTGAAGCAAAAATTATAACACTGTCTAATGTCATTCTCAATGTATGTAGAAGAAATCATTAAGGCAATTATAAACTGGGGAGAATAAAGGTACATAAAGGGAGGTAAGGTAAAATGTCAACACCAATAAATTTTCTCCATATGTGTGAGAAGATGACATATAACTATGCACACACATTGTACTGATGTGAAATTCCTGGTTTTGTTGTTGTTCAATAATTATATGAGGTAACCATTGGGAAAAACTGGGTGAAGCATATGTGGGACTTCTCTGTAATGCAACTTCCTGTGAATCTACAATTATTTCAGAATTAAAAGCTATTAAAAAGTTAACATACAGGGACTTCCCTGGTGGTCCAGCGGTTAAGACTCCGCACTCCCAGTGCAGGGGGCCCGGGTTTGATCCCTGGTCGGGGAACTAGATCCCGCATGCAATGGGAAGAATACCTTTTAAAAGATATTTGTATAGTGAACAGCCTTGGAAGAAAGAGATAGTGTCTTCCTCTGGGGCAGAGGGCAGATTTGTTTCCTCTGCAGTATAATCAGACAATAATATGATACTGTCACTCTCCAAGGCAAAGGTTGGGCAGATTTGCTTGCAGCCCATTATAAAAGATTGGGAGGGGTTTTTTGTTTTCTGTTTTGGTTGGGGGGTGGGGTACAAAATGAGCTGTATGAACAAGAAGCTTATGCAGCCTGCTATGCTGTGAGTAATAAAATCCTCTATCTGTAACCTGGGAGTCTCATGTCTTCTGCTAGATCCATGAACTGTGTGGGCAAAATCTGAGCCTCTACAGTTTGTAACACTATGCACAGAGGTGAATTCTGGGAAATGTAGCTTAGCTAAATTGACAACACAAATCCAATGCAGAGGACCAGAGGGAGAGAGGGTGCGGGGGGAGGAGAGACACAAATGTGGCAAAAAGTTAGCACATGGTGCATCCTGAGGAAAGCTATGTCAGTATAAACGGTACTAGTCTTTCAACTGAAATTTACAAAATAGAGGAAAAAAATCACTCAGACTGCTATGTGAGACAGTAGAGTGGGAAGAGTTGAAGCAGGGGTATTAGTTAGGAAGTCTCAAACAGCTATCCAAATCACAAACCAGAAATCTAGTAATAATACTTCGGTCAGGACCTAGACTAATAATCTCCTAAATGGTGATCCTGCCTTGAGTCAAGCTCTCTACGAGTCATCCTTCATCTTGCTGCCAGGATGATTTTCAGAGATCTTTCTCTGACCAGTCATTTCCCCACTCAAAACCCTCTCATCCAGGGCAAGGTTCAAATTCGTGTACATGGCATATATGGCATCACAATCTGTACCTCACACTCCATTTACACACTGCACTAGAACATTGGTCATCTTTGTTTCTACACACATCATGTTCTTTACATGGCGTGTCTGCTGTCTGGAATGTCCTTTCCACCTTCTTGCTGCATACTTATTCACTCTTTCATATCTGTGACTGCAACATTCACTGGTGTTCTGTGACACTTTCCTGAACCTCACAATGAGAATATCCTCTTTTGCACTATTTCACTCCCTTGCACATGCTTCACTTGTTTCACACATCACACACTGTTGTATTTTTTATTGACAAGGCTATCTTCCCAACTAGGCTTTGAGTGCCTTAAAGTCAGAGACTGACTCATAGTTATAATCCGATGCGAAGGACAGGCAATATGTGTGGCAGCTGTTCTAGAACAGTTCATTGAAGTGAACTGAAAATCCTGCCACATTAAGAGAATTTAGGAAAAGCAGAGCAGACATAAAATGCTGAACATAAACTTTGCAGTAGCTGAATCCTAACATGCCCACCCAAAGAGTCAGCTCTAAGTCACCTCTTTTGAGTTTCAAAATCACATAAATGAGGCTTCCCTGGTGGCGCAGTGGTTGAGAATCTGCCTGCCAATGCAGGGGACACGGGTTCGAGCCCTGGTCTGGGAAGATCTCACATGCCGCAGAGCAACTAGGCCCGTGAGCCACAACTACTGAGCCTGCGTGTCTGGAGCCTGTGCTCCACAACAAAAGAGGCCGCGATAGTGAGAGGCCCGTGCATCACGATGAAGAGTGGCCCCTGCTTGCCACAACTAGAGAAAGCCCTCGCAGAGAAACGAAGACCCAACACGGCCAAAAATAAATTAAAAAAAAAACCAAAAAACAAAAAACTTGTATGACCAGCATATATAATTTTTTAAAAAATCACATAAATGAAGCAACTGAACGTAGAATCTAACCACTTACTTTGAAGAGGGTTTCTTGCTAGTTATTTGGGGAAATACAAAATTATGTAAATATCTTTTTTTAAATAGAAAACCTGTGGATATTCAAATCAAGTATTAAATTGCAAGGCTATCTTATCTCTCCAGAGAGAATGAATAACTTGCAAGGGGGGAAAATGGTCTAAACAAAATTTCTATTATTAATATACAATAGTATTTCTTTTTTTTTTTTTTTTTGCGGTACGTGGGCCCCTCACTGCTGTGGCCTGTCCCGCCACGGAGCACAGGCTCTGGATGCGCAGGCCCAGCAGCCATGGCTCACGGGCCCAGCCGCTCTGCGGCACGTGGGATCCCCCCAGACCGGGGCACGAACCCGCGTCCCCTGCATCAGCAGGCAGACTCTCAACCACTGCGCCACCAGGGAAGCTCTACAATAGTATTTCTTATTTTTCCTGTATTATCATTTTGTACTTTCTGAGAGATGGAACTCAATTTCTATTTCTACCATTTAAACGGGCTTCCATTTAAATCTAAAAAAAGCCGAATGCAGAGAAACAGAGAGAAGAGTGGTGGTTACCAGGGACTGGGGGATATGGGAAATGGGGAGATATTGGTCAAAGGGTACAAACTTCCAGTTATAAGATTAACAGGTTCTGGGAATCTAATATACAGCATGGTGATTATAGCTAATAATACCATATTATGTACTTGAAAGTTGCTAAGAGAGTTGATCTTAAGTGTTCTCACCAGAAAAAAGAAATGGTAATTATGGCGCAGGATGGAGGTGGTAGCAAACACTATGGTGATTATCATTTTGCAATATATAAATGTATCAAATCATCAGGCTTGTACACCTTAAACTTATACAGAGTTCTATGTCAATTATATCTCAATAAAGCTGGGAAAAAAAGGCCTTCACTTTAACAATAAAGTTGTTGAATTGCTGTCTGATACTCTACATTTTAGAGAAAATGTTATAAATAGAATATAGTTATTATTTCATAAAAGAACAGCTATAAAAATGCTTTGAAATAGGTAAAATATTTTTAAAAGCAAGGTTTTGTACTAAGCTGCCTATGATGTATTTTAATAAATTAATCCCAAAATACTAACTTGTAATAATAGTGTTTAACAGCACTAATACAGAAAACTGATGTTCTGAGCAAGAAGAACGAGGAACAGAAGTTGTAATGATAACAGATGACAGAGGAAAAAGCAGAATTCATCAGCTCCTACTTTGCTTTCATTTTCCATCACTGAGAACTATCCTCAAATTGGAAAGGGTAGGACCTACATGGGAAAGAGGGAATTATTATTATTATTTTTTGGCCGCACCATGCAGCTTGTGGGATCTTAGTTCCCCGACCAGGGATTGAACCTGGGCCCTCTACAGTGAGAATGCAGAGTCCTAACCACTGGACCGCCAGGGAATTCCCCTCATTTTCTAAAAAAAGAAACTGTAAGCCCGTGAGCACATTTTTCCTTGGCAAAATTCTGGAACGGATAATTAAGCAAATGCTTTGTGAATCTTTAGAAAAGTGGTAAAAACAAGGCCCAGCTTGAATTCACTAAGAAATAGGTGGATGTTGCTGATAGGTTTCCTACTCTCCCTGGTCTGACCCCTGCATGGTCGTACAAGGGAAGAAAGTGGGCCTTGGAGTGGAATGAGGCTGAATTTCCAAACACAGCTCCACCACTTACCAAAAGTGAGGCTTGGACACAACTTCTCTGAGCCTGTCATGTAACCCAAATGTAATGGAGCTTCTTTGGGCTAACTCTGCTCTCATCCAGGGCCTTCTTGGAGACCAATCTCACACACATGGTCTTACCACAAAACAACAACAACAATCCAAACTTTGAAGGCATTGATAAATAATGGGGATTATATTATATATGACACATCAAAAACTTCATAAAAATCCCCTTATCTAACCTGACCCTTTCCCTAAGTTCCCCCTAGGGAATCTACATCATCTCCTTCACTTCTAACTCCCTCAAAAGAACAACAACAACAAAGATACTCCACAGCTTCTCCACTTATACATCTGCTTTCCCACCAGTCAGTAAAAGAACAATACTTAGAAAAATATGTGGTTAACCAAAACCAAACTACATCCATGTATGCCCTAGGGAGCCTGAATTATTCTACCATAGCAAAAATTAAAATAATAATGCCTACTTCACAGAGTTTTTGAGAGGACTATATTTAAAATAATATATGAAAAAGGCTTAGACTGGTCACTCAGTAAGTATTCATCACTATTATTTTTCATCACTACTCTCACTACTGTGGTAGATCAAGAAAATGGTGTGAACCTTGTTTTTTGAGGCATTTGACAAATCTTCACAAGTAAGGAGGGCTGGATGATAGCACAGTTTGTTGGAAGTTCAAATGATTTCTACAAGGGTGAAATAGAAGTGTCCAGCAGTTTGTCAAAGCCCTCCATAGCCCCATCCTGTTAATCATCTTCATGAATCACTTAATATGAATGAGCATACTGGAAGCTCATTATCAAGTTTACAGATAGTACAAAATGGGGGGTGTTTAATAGGTGATAAGCTAAATGACGGAATGAAGAATCCAGAAGATCTAAAAAGGCTGATCCAAAAGGTAATTTAATACGGGTTAATGTAAAACCGAGTTGTGTGTTTAAAAAAAAACCCTGCTGCTTAAAAACAGAATGGTGAGGCTTGGATTTACTTGTATATCAAGTGAAAAAAAAAAACAAAAAAAACCCCAGGAAAGTCTTCTTGACTACAAGATCAAAATGAGCATTCAGTATTGCATGAAAGTTAAACAGCAACTACAGCCCTACAAATAGAATGCAAAGAGAGGTGTCTGATTTTGAGTTACATTCCCACTTCCTGTAGCATAGAGTAGTGGTGTCATAGCCTCAAGATCCCAGCTTCTAGTCTTGGCTCCGAGCAATCATTACCTGTGTGACTTTGGCAAGTTGGTGAACCTTTCTGGGAGCTCCTTAATCTTGAAATTCAAGAGAAGTAGGGAGGAAAGTTTAGACTAAATTATTTGTTATTGTTTTTTACATCTATTTATTTATTTATGGCTGTGTTGGGTCTTCGTTGCTGCACACGGGCTTCTTATTGTGGTGGCTTCTCTTGTTGCAGAGCACGGGCTCTAGGCATGCGGGCTTCAGTGGTTGTGGCACACAGGCTCCGTAGTCGTGGCTCACAGGCTCTAGAGCGCAGGCTCAGTAGTTGTGGCGCATGGGCTTAGTTGCTCTGTAGCATGTAGGATCTTCCCGTACCAGGGCTTGAACCCATGTCCCCTGCATTGGCAGGTGGATTCTTAACCACTGTGCCACCAGGGAAACCCCCTGGACTAAATTATTTCTGAAAGAACTCTGGCCATGAAGTTCAATTTCAATTATTTAATTCAAGTAGTTTAAGTAATTTAAACTAATTTACCTTAGGAGATTAACTGCCACTTTAGATATGAGGGATATATTAGTGGTTATAAGTGATATAAACCCAACTAAAATTATTTTAGGTAAAATGGAAGTATATAGGCTCTCCGAATGTGAAGAATGGTTCATGAAATCATGAGAATAACAGAGAAGCTGGACTTCAGGAACACTGATGTCCACACAAAGAGAATTTCATTCTGAGGGAAGTAAGGTTTGAAACTGGTTAGCTGATGTAGATGGGAAAGTCAGCCTGGAGTGATAATTTAGGGAAAAAGGGAGAGGCAACAGGAACTAAGCTTTGTTGAATGTCTACTATGCGTCAGGTTCTACACTAATCTATTTCAAGTATGCTATCTTCTTTAATCCTTACTTTTATAGAAACTGAAATTCAGAGTGGTTTAAGAAACTTGCCTGAAGTTAAGTAGTAGAACCAAAGAAATGGCAATGGCCAATGTAGTTTTTAGTGGTGTGGCCTAAAGATGCTTGACTAACAATGTGCTTGTAGATGTTGCTTAATGATGCTAGCATAGGGAATTCCCTGGCAGTCCAGTGGTCAGGACTCCAAGCTCTCACTGCCAAAGGCCTGGGCTCCATCTCTGGTTGGGGAACTAAGATCCCGCAAGCTGTGTGGCAAGGCCAAAAATAAAATTAATTAATTAATTAAAAAAAATAATGGTAGCACATTTATAGTGCTTACTGTGTAAAAATAACTATTCTAAGTGCTTTATGTATGTTAACTTTTTAAAAAATATTTTATTTATTTGGCTGCACCTGGTCTTAGTTGCAGCACTCGGGATCTTCACTGCACTATGTGATATTCTTCACTATGACCAGAAGGGGAAGTCAAATACAGCAACATTTCAAAAATTATTTTCTCTTTCTCTTAGTTATGGAATAACAAGCTTCTTATTTTTTTACTTTTCAGTTTTTTTCAATTTACTTCAATGAAAAAGTATTCCCTGTATTCAGGAAAAACCTACAGCTTTAAATATATGTATATTTCTTTTTTACACTTATAATTGTCTTGCTTCTACCCTGGGGTGGACACACTCTATTTTGAAGGTCAACATTGCATTCTGGGATTGAGTTGAAAAGGTCATTAACTAGGAGAACAGTAGAAAACAAACACTGCACCAAGGAATTGGGACATAATGCTTCTCTCTAACATCATGCACACATTCTAGATACGAATAAGGGTAAAGGTGAAAAGCAAAAGGAAGTACGAATGCCAAATGAGTTTATCCCCATTCTATTGGTAAGAAAGAATAGGTTAATTGATATTGGGTAGACAATTTGAAATCTCTGCCTAGCAATTGAGACCTAAGAAATTATCTAATTCATACTCATTTTGCAAATGAGAAAACTGAGGCCTGGAAAAGTTTGCCTCCAGTCACATAGCTTATTAATTATAACAAGTTGGAGTAGAAAGAGCATGGGCTTCTAGAGTCATATTCTGGCTCCACCACTCCCTAATTGTGCAAATTTTGGGTCAGGTTATTTAACTTCTCAGAGTCTCAGTCTCTTCATTTTCAAAATGATAGTAATCTTACCTATTGCAATTGATTGTTGTGAGAATTAAATGTATAAGTACATAGCTAATCCCAAATAGACAGTTGGTGTTCAATAAATTTTATCTTCAAATTCCTTCTGGTTATTTGCAAAGCAAGGTCACCATCTATAACTCGTAGAGATTGTACAGTATACTGCTTTGAATAAAGAAATTTGTAAGACTCAAATATTGAAATGATACCCTTGTTATAAAACAGTGGTGCTGGAAACATTTTAAAGAGTATGCAGGACAAAGAATTAAACGTATTAAAAAAATTTTTTTAATTATTCTTATTTTTAAAATATTTATTTAGGCTGCTCTGGGTCTTCATTGCAGCATGCAGGATCTTCGTTGCAACGTGTGGGATCCCTCAACTGCAGCATGCGGGCTTCTTAGTTGCGGCATGTGAACTCCTAGTTGCGGCATGCATGTGGGATCCAGTTCCCCCACCAGGGATCGAGCCCGGGCTCCCCTCATTGGGACCGTGGACTCCCATCCACTGGACCACCAGGGAAGTCCCCATATTTTAATTTATATATATTGTTAATACCTATGATGGTTAATTTTATGTATCTATTTGACTGGGCCACGGGGTGCCCATATATTAGGTCAAACATTATTCTAGCTGGGTATGTGAGGGTGTTTCTGGATGAGATTAACATGCGAATCAGTAGACTAAATAAAGCAAATTTCCCCCTAATTTAGAGAGTGGGCCTTATTTAATCAGTTGAAGGCCTGAATAGGGCAAAAAGAGTGACCTTCCCTCAAGTAAGTGAGAATTTTTCCTGCCTACAGACTCAAACTGAAACATCAACTCTTCCTGGGTCTCTAGTCTTCCAGCCTTTGGAATGGAACTGAGACATTGACTCTCCTGGTTCTCAGACCTTTGAACGTGGACTGGAAGTACACCAGCTCTCTTGGACTTCCAGTTTAACTACTCACCCACCCTGCGGATCTTGGGACTTGTCAGCTCCCATGATTACATGAGCCAATGCCTTGTAATAAGTCTCTTTATAATTATAAATAATTATACACACACATACATCCTAACGGTTCTGTTTCTCAGCAGAGCACTAATATCATACCAGAGGTATACACGTGCACATACCTATTCCTCATGTTTTCATAACAGTCAACAAGTAAGTATCCATTTCAAGGAATGCTTATGCAAATCCACAAGAAATTGGGAAATACTGAGCAACAGTTAACGTCTCACATCTGATAAACCTCTTAAGAATATATCCACCTCTCTGAGAGCACTGCTCTTCTCCAGAAGAACATGGCTAGTTCCAGGAGAAGTAGAGGTGACTTAGGAGCAGCAGAACCAAAGAATACATGTCAATCAACTCATTCCTAAGAGGGTTACCTTGAGGGATAGAAAGTTTGAGCAACTCTTTTTTAAACTTTCCTATTCGTGGTGGCCTCAAGCAACCAGCTTTTGCAATGCTCTATCTATGGCATTCTTTTTAGTGGACTTGGCAATATCATGGATCTGTCTCTTCACTGGTTGGTGACTGGTGGCAGCTGGATAGGGAATCCATTAAATAGAACACATTTTTCTAATCCTTTCATACGTTTGGTGTAAGTGCTATCATCAATTCAACATTAAATCAATGTTTTATGATTCTGGCTTTTAAATCGCTAAAATAGGGATAATAATGCCATCTATATATTTTTAAATATGGTAGGAAAATTATAAAAAGTAAAAACATTATAAAGTATTATAAGTTAATACTTTTACTTTTCAGATGTGTTGAAATGGTGCAAACACAAAACATTGCAAACACTAGAAGGCACTATTTCTCTACTGAGGCAGAAAATGTTCTACCACAAATTTCTTGTGTACTAAACTCCTTCTCTTGTCTATTTCCTTTTCAAGAACAAAAAGTGCAGTGTGAGAAACTTTAAAATATACATTTCTACAATGTACTAAGCAGTGTACAGAAAAGGGAAAAGGAGAACTAGTGATATAAAGGACACAAAGAAAAAACGTAAATCCAATAAAAAGAAGACAGAAACAAAAAAGCTGCAAAAGACGATAAAGGGGAAGACAGATAATGAGAAGAAAATGAGGTCAAAGCAAGTTTCTTTCTTTTTTTTTTTGCGGTACGCGGGCCTCTCACTGTTGTGGCCTCTCCCGTTGCAGAGCACAGGCTCCAGACGCGCAGGCTCAGCGGCCATGGCTCACGGGCCCAGCCGCTCCGCGGCATGTGGGATCTTCCTGGGCCGGGGCATGAACCCGTGTCCGCTGCATCAGCAGGCGGACTCTCAACCACTGCGCCACCAGGGGAGCCCAAAACAAGTTTCTTTATACAATATAATATGGGAACCGTTTTCCATGTCATAACTCTTTGTCATGTTATATTTAAAAACCCTAATTTATAATTAATCAGTGGCTCTCTAGGTCTGTGCTGTCTTCCCTTTCCAATCTTCTCACCCATCCTGTTTCTCTTAACTGCACCTTGCAGGGAGGATACTGGGAATGCATCAGAATCTATAATGAAGACAAGAGTGACTGAGGGGTTTGGAATTAACCGTGGAAATGCGAGTGCTGTTTTGATAGTACTGGCTCGTAGGAAGGAAAGTAGACAAATGTCCTACTTATCCCTCCCTAAAAAAATTGTGTCTGAACAGTTGGTTCAGACTTACAAAAAAAATTGAGGGGATTGTGAATAATGGAGAACTAAACAGTCCTGGACTATTTGGTTAGAGGCTTTTTTAAAAATTTAACTTTTGGGACTTAAGGTTTCACAATAGCTTGAGGTTCATTTGTTGTTGTTGGTGGTGGTGGTTTTATTTTTCTCTCTTCCTCTGAAAGGATGCTTTCTTCACCTTTTAAATGTTTTTTTAAAAATATTTATTTATTTATTTTGGCTGCACTGGGTCTTCGTGTGGCATGCGGGATCCTTAGTTGTGGCATGCAGACTTCTTTGTTGCAGCATGCATGCGAGATCTAGTTCCCCAACCCAGCTCCCTGCATTGGGATTGCAGTCTTACCCACTGGACCACCAGGGAAATCCCCACCTTTTAGTTCTTGACAATTAAAGGAATCCAGGAGGAGGCAGCACAGAGCTGCCTGGCTGCTGAGGATCTGACCTAGTTTTAAAGAG
This sequence comes from Delphinus delphis, assembly GCF_949987515.2. NCBI lineage: Eukaryota > Metazoa > Chordata > Mammalia > Artiodactyla > Delphinidae > Delphinus > Delphinus delphis. The sequence continues at coordinate 75,491,408 of NC_082687.1, forward strand.
TGATCTTGAGGTTGGCTTCTACTAATCTATCTTTGAAATCAACTTAGAAAAGTAAACAGGAACTGAAAGTCACATTTGTCAAATCAAATATTGTACATTTAAGGGCCAAGGCAATCATGTTTGATTGAGACTCAGGAAATTTTACTAACTGTGCTTTGAGAACAAGGAAATCGAAGTGCCTCATTTAACACATTTAGATTGGAGGTTAAAACCCCTGGCCAAACAATTTCTCAGCAATAAATACTCTGTTAAGCTATGAGCTCTCAGAGAATCATGTCTTGCATCTTATACACCTCAACTTGTTTTTGTACTCACAAAGCCTAGTATATATCAGGCACTCAATAAATGGTAGTTGAATGAATGAACATGAAAACATTCTCCTGGAGTTAGGCATTCAGGCTATCAACTGTTTTGTTTTGTTTTGTTTTCCTCCGATCTTTTTTGTCCTTGCTTTCATTGAACCATGCTCTTATGTTGGAAAGTATTAATTAACAATCTCTTTCTCACCTCTTATCAGGAAGAGTGTCTGAATCCAAAGAACATAATTGAGACTAGTGCCAATCTCTGAGTTAGAGGGAGAGAGGAGACTTTAATAGCCAGTAAGTAAATTTGTGGTGCCCTCAAGTTCCTTGGAGGAGTAGGAAAAAAAATTGGGAAGTTATTAACTCAACTGGGGGTCTTGATGACAGAGGACACATTCTTTCTTCAGTATGAATTTAGACTTTGATGCCTTCAAGAAAAATCATTAATGCAAGTCCTTGGGAGATATTCTCACCTCATATATGACCAAGGGACTGGCAGTGTTAATGCTCACCTAGTTGAAGTTCAGAAAGTTCTTGTCTAGCAAGAGAAAATTAGTATTGATGTGCAATATAGTCAGTCTTCTTATAGTGATTTGTGCTGCCTTTCTTCTGCTCTTGTAGTCCCTCTTTGAGACCATAGGGCTAGACTAGGGAAGATTAAGGGAGAAGGGTCCAGGGGATGAATCTCTTCCTATGGAAGGAACAAGAGCAGGTTTTCCCCCCCCAGGAATAGGGTGGGGTTTGTAGGACTGAGTATCTTAAAGAGGGGGTACTTGGGGTAGGGGAAGGGGCAGAGCCTGGAATTTCCTGTTAGGAATGGAGGGGAGAGCCCAAAGAGGACTCCCTCCTAATGAAATCTTTGGGTGCTTTCCCTTTTGGAATGCAAGGGAAAGTTGAAGTTAGTTGATATGTTAACTCTTGCCTCTTCTATAGTATGATTTTCTATATAAATAATTAATTCCTATTCCAGCAGAGTCTGTTGTATTTATATGTGGAGGCTGAAGGGACAGGGTAGTGAGAAGGAATGGGCTCTTCTACCATATCCTTTTTAAGCACTCCAGTAGAGATAGGGTATAAGCCCAGCAGGTGGACTGTGGCTGTTGACTAGAGACCTCAAATCTTTGCCAAGTGGACCTCTTCTCATGATATGAGTGATCCAAGAAAGACCAACACAGAAGTGAGCCTTTACGACCTAACCTTGAAGTGCCATACCATCACTTCTGCCATGGTCACATAGACCAACCCTGATGCATTGTGGGAAAGCATTACAGAAGGGAGTAAATACCAAGAGACAAGGATCATTGGGGACTAGCCTGGAATTTGGCTACCGCAGATGAAATTCCTAAATTTATTTGATCATAACATCTTTTTTGAAAATAATAATTTCCTGGGGCTGTTATTCTATGGAACACATTTTAGGAAATGCTTTTATAGGTAATGGAAATCCATTGGAGTTTCTACAAGATTATGACATGAATCTATCTATGGTTTGGAAGATTACTGGCAGAAACATGCTGAATGAATCTAAGGAAGAGGAAAGATTAGAGAGATTCCAGTTACGAGGTTTTACAGTGTTGTAGATGAGAGGTGATGGAAGTGGGGAATGGGAATTGGGGAGGAAAGGAGGAACCGAGGTGAGATATATTGTGGAGGCAGAAACAACAGAACAATGTGATTGCGAAAGAGGGAGGCATCCAAAATGACTTGGATTTCTGGCTTAGGTGATTAGGACCATAATAAGTCCATTAACTAACATTGGAAATACAGAATGAGGATCAGGTTTGGGAGAAGCTTTGATGAACTCACTTCTAGATATCTTGAAATTTTGTGTAAGTAAGCCTATTTACAGTAAGGAGCCTATTTACATGAATACATCAATTAACACATTTTGGGCCACAAACAACAAAAACCCCTATTCAAAATGGCTGAAATGATAAAGACAGTATTCGGCTCACAAATTGGAAATCCAGAGGTGGGATTGGCTTTAGGGGCGACCTAAAGTGTCTCCAGTTCCATTTCCCAGTGATTCTCTTGGCTCTGCTCTCTTCCCTATGTCAGCTTCTTCCTTAGGCTGGTTTTTAAGAAAACTGCAACTATTCTGGCCTCACACCTGCACATGACTATACTGGAGAAAAAAGGGCCATCTCTCCCCCTGAATTGGTCTTTCCTCATTTGTCAAAGCCAAGATTGAATCTCATGTCCAGCATTAATCAGTCCCTGAGGCCAGAAGAATTCTTTGTGCTCATGTAAACCAATTACTGGCAAGGTGGTTGGATAGGATTCTTAGACCATAGAATCATTCTTAGACCAATGAAACCTGCCTCTGGAACTAGGGTGTAATGGATATAGAGGAGATAAAGTCCACTGGAATGAGTCCAGTAGGCAATTGGAAATGTGATTCCAGAGCACAAAGAGTTGCAGATTTGGGAATCATTTGCACTGATGTTAATTTGAAGACTTGGCAGAATTTGAGATCATGTAGGGTGACATTGTATGGTAAGAAGAACAAGAGAACGTTGAGGAGCAGTTACATTAAAGGGTCAATGCTTAGTGATGGCAGCCAGCAAAAAAAGTGAGGCGTGGCCAGAGAGGCAGGCTTCTCTGTAGCCATGAGAGAGGCAAAAGAGTTTATTTTTCATTTGTTTTTTCTTACCTCTCCAACTCAGTAGTTCTTCATAAGCAAATATGCCATGTCATTTATTTCCTTTCCTCTCTCACAGTGTCTTTCAAAGTCTCATATATATGGCAAATGCTCAGTAATTATCTGTTGATTGATTTTTTTTTTATGATGGAAAATTTGGCTAAGAAAGCACATTTTATGTATAGGGAAAAGTGTAACCAAAAGCAAGAACATTTGAAGAACTCTGGATTTAATTAAACTCAAACATTGGTGTCATATTTAAAAAATTGTTTTTGAAACTAAAAGTTATTTTTGTGCTAGTAAAACCACTAGGAAGCATCTCCTGAGTATGCTGCTGTCTTCAGAAACATTGTTTAAAACATTTACTAAAAATATGACAAAATTTTTTAAAATGTAAAAGTTCGCATTTGGAAAAAAGTCCACCTTATGTAATGTGAATTTAGTGGTTCTTCTGTTGCTTTTCTCCTCTCAGAATATGAGTTTAAATGTGTACATTTTGCATATAAGTAAGATAAGGGCAAAGAAGCACCTCTTTATCAGACAGTTCAGCCTCTGTTTTAAAAACTTTTATTTTGCATTATCTAATTTTATCATGCAATGCCTTCTCAACATTTGTGTAGGCAGGGATTGTTTTGCTTCATTGAAGGGAATGGGCACCTGATAAAATCCCCAGCACACTAGGAAGCATCAGGAATCACACTGGGAATTAATGAAACTTTTGATTTATTGACTGATTGATTCTTTAAGATTCTAGCGTCTATGCCATGCACAGTTTACAATTAACACTGGATGATGATGATAATGATGAAGAAACTATTTTATAAAAGTGGAAATTTAATTGGCGCTGTGACCTATAAATTATGCACAACTTATATAAAAAAAGAGGTAGAATAAATTCTTTATGCTGAATTCTGCATTTGAAGTAATCACTTTTGGGTAACTAAAGTCTAGTAAGCTGCTTTATTTTCAGAAATTCTTTCTCCATTGTTGCCCCTAGCCACTCAGCACAGGTCATGAAACAATGGCCTGAAACAATGTAGAGACAAGAGTTTTAGAGAACAGAGATTAAAAGCTCTGGCTCTGAAGTCAGAAAGTTGGAGTGGAAGTTTTAAATTCCAGTTTCAGATTTCTCAGTTTCCTCATCTGTAAAAAGGTAATAATGTTATCTATTGCATTATTGTGAGAATTACACACAGCGTGAAAGCCGGACATCAAAAATGTTCAGCTATTGCTGGCTAGTGACTGTTAGGTTTTATTTTAGACTGTCCCTGATGATCTATCTACTCCATTTGCAAGTAATTCGTGGACATAGTCATCCATAATTTAATGGCAGTTGCTGCTTATGTGATTTCCAGTATTTGGGTGGAGAACTATTTATCAAAGCCAAGGACTCTGTGTTCTGTTTCTGTGTCATGTTTATTCAGTCATTAAGTAACCACAGTGTCTTGTCTTTGGCCTTATATTACTCAGTATCTATGATTTAATTGTTGAAAATGATATCTGGACCCAAATTATGTTTGTAAGTCAGGTCAGTCTTCCAGTAGAGAAAGCAGGCCTCCGCCCGTATAGATCATCTGCTCAGAAAACTGCATCCTAGATTTTGTTCCTGGTTCAAATACAAATCCCTGGGTTTTTATAGTTTTAGAGTAAGACTTCTTTGTTCTTATACTGTACTTTCAAACTATTGCCAATATAATCTCTTTTTCATTCTTGTCATTTGGATCTAACTGATCTTATGCTGTCTCAAAACTTTTGCCCTAGCCCTAGATAACTTACATTCAAGAACTGAGAGTTCTGTGGGAGGTATCTGTTTCCAACTTCTTCCCATTTCAATTCATGTTGGATGCTACAAAGTATTTCATCAGACATACCAACTTATTCATGAATACCTCTCCTTAAACTTCCCCGGAGTCTCATTTAATTAAATTAATTAATTTGTGTATTTATTTATTTATTTTTGGCCACACCATGCAGCTTGTGGGATCTTAGTTCCCTGACCAGGGATTGAACCCCGGCCCACAGCAGTGAAAGCACAGTCCTAACCAATGGACCGCCAGGGAATTCCAATCAGAGTCTCATTTTAGACATAAACCATGGTGTCCTTAGCTCGGAGTTAGGGGAGACTGTAGGATTATATGTTTTAAATATCATAAAATCATTCGTTGGAATCTGACCATACTCTTGGCCAACCACACTGTGATATCATAGCAGTTGAAAGTTTAGCCAAGTATTTTAATTTCAAATAAACTTCTATGTGTTGAAGATGGTTCTGACTGGAATTGGAGCAGCCAGTGTTGACTCTCCTCTTAAGTAGTGGCGGGTCTAGAGTCGAAATATTCTGCCTATTATTTTTTCTCCTAATTAGGTAATATTATATCCTTTTGTCATCCTTTCTTATCTTTTAAACAGAGCCCCTGATAATAACCTAACCTGTATGGGCTTATTGTCTTAGAATACTTTATTTAATGTGTAATATCTATACGTGCACTAACAGTAGTAGTTAAATAGAGTTTTATTGCTAAAGAAGATTCAAAGGACTCAAAATGACAATGCTTGTAAATTTACAGTTTAAGGGCTTCCCTGGTCGGTCCAGTGGTTAAGATTCCGTGCTCCCAATGCAGGGAGCCCAGGTTTGATCCCTGGTCAGGGAACTAGATCCACATGCCACAACAAAGATCCTGCATGCCGCAATGAAGACCCAGCACACCCAAATAAATAAATAAATATTTTTTAAAAGATAAAAATATAAATTTACAGTTTATTACAGGAAAAGAATATATCAATGACATAAAAGTAAGGATTGCATCCCTGCAAATGCTGACTCACTATAAGGGGTCCAGAGAGGCCAGGTCTTGCTGCTTTGTTCACCTTCTGTAAGAGTTGAGGTCAGATGCAGTGGTTGGGAACCACTGATGTGAACACAGAATACCTTGAAAGCAGAAAGCCCCAAATGGAGTCTTAGGTGGAGTTTTTTGTATTTTCTGGTCACATAGACAAATTCCTGCCAAATAACCTGTCTCAACAGCAGAGCTGAAACCAGGTGTAAAACACTGATCTCACTGATATTAATAATCAATGTTGACAAAGTGGTACAAACTGCAACTACCCCGAAACTCCTCTGACCCATGGTTACAAAACAACACTGTTAATGAATATGTTTCATGCCTTGACCAGGGTCAGTGCCATGCAGGAACTTTAGCAAAACAGTTCAGGCTGATTCCTGACCTGTTGAAGTAAGGTTCACAGTAAGGTTTACCTGTCACAGTAAGGGTCACCACCCTAATCTGTGGTCAAGACCTTTCTACGACAAAACAATTATCCTTAGTTTGACAGAAATTAACTTGCCTTACAATCAGAATGCACACACAGATTCTAAACATTTGCAATAATCAGTGAGGAGTTGGTACAGATTTAAACAGAAACTAAACCATTCAATAAGAACAGCATAACTTTTCTCATACTTTCATAATGATTTTATAATTCTTTTGCCTCCCTGATCTATAGCTATCTGAACTTTAAGGAATACATCTGCTGAATGATTAAGAACCATGATCAATCTACCATTAATTAAGTTAACATCTTCCTTAGGCTAATTCTTCTCCATAAGAATAATGTCCTATGAAACAAAAATCAAAAGACATAGCCACATTAGTATTTTTCTATGTAGTCATAGTTAGAGATCTCCTTTTTCATTCATTTTGAGAATGTAGACTATTTCTGGATGTTTGTTTTTCATTCAGCTCACTTCTTGGCTCTTCAAAAGGGAAAAGGTTTTTTCAGGGTCTTTCTCCCCAACAGGCATTGAAGTCCAAGCTAAGACAGAATATTATTCTTTTGTTTTAAGCCTCATCAGAATTGCTGGATTTTCCCTTTTGTAAAACACATTTATTGGCTCCTTTCCTCTCAGCAATAGTTTCACCTCTCTTTCATTAATCATTAATTTAAATCCAAACCTTTCCTCCCTGAAATAGATCCCTGTGGTTCAACCACTGGGCTAGTCCATTTGACTTGTAGCAAGATGAGACATGGCTGGATTTCCCTTTCAGTCCATACCTAATTGTAGGGGGTCAGATTGGGTAAGTAGAGAAAAGGGAGCTATCCTGTCCACCAGCAACAAAACATTGGTACAGTTAGCCCCAATGTGGCAAAGTGGGGGAAGGGATAATCTATCCCACCAATCTCTTTGGAATTCTTGCATTATGTTCAAATTAATAGCAACAGTATCTTGTTTTACATTATCAGCCTCTGGAGCCCTTAATTACACACCTAGTCTAGAGACTACGAATTTGGCATTTGTTATGGACTGAATTTTGTGTAACCCCCCCAAATTAATATGTTAACCCCTACTCCCAACGTGATGGTATTAGGAGGCGAGGTCTTGGGGAGGTAATTAGGATTAAACGAGGTTATGAGGGCAGAGTTCTCCAGAATGGAATTAGTGTCCTTATAAGAGTCACGTGGGAGCTTGCTGCTCTCTGCTCTCTGCCTTATAAGGATATAAGCAGGTGCAGTTTGCAGCCTGGAGGAGGGTCCTCACCAGAATCTGACCATGCCAGAACTGTGATCTCCAACTGCCAGCCTCCAGAACTGTTGTTCATAAAGCATCCAGTCTATGGCACTTTGTTATAGCAGCACAAACAGACTAAGACAGCATTGAAATCAAGAAAATTATGGAAGACTTGTATTTAAATTCCTGCATCATTCCTCATTCTCTTTTCCCTACTTCCACTGTAAAAGCATAACAATTTATCTAATGGAGACATGACGTTAGTCAACTTCGTGTTAAGTTGCAAAATACAAACTATAGGTTTGTAGACCAATCCTTCAATCCATCGTCACCCCTACATCTTTTTAAGCAGTTGTGTTTAGTTCAATTGTCTATTAATCTACCACTTTGAGGGTGATAAAGAATATGATAAGTCCAGTCCATTGAACGTGATGTTTCTTTGCCCATTTTAGTACCATGTGGGCAGAGAAGTGAGTGTCTTGATCCAAGGAAATGTGACTAGGAGGGCCAAACTGGTACGATATTTTTGTTCTAACATTTTTTTTTTTTTGGCTGCACCACGTGGCATGTGGAACTTCTCCGACCAGAGGTTGAACCCATGCCACCTGCAGTAGAAGTGCAGAGTCTTAACCACTGGACCACCAGGGAAGCCCTATTCTAACTTTTTGATAGTATTGAAAACATTGGCTTCAGTCACTGGGTATGCAAAGCCAAACCCAGAATATGAATCAGGTTCTGTCAATACCCATCTAAGTTCCCCTAGGGCAATAGATAAAGGGTCAATATTACCTACTTGCCAGCTATGAACTGGACATTCTCCCTTGGGAATACTTCCCAGGGCTAATTGCAAACACTGCTTTTCTGATAGCAAACAGAATAATTATTATTAATGGTTTAAGCTTCAGTAAGGGGCACTGGTATATTTGTCATTTGGTCCATCGATGCATGGTTTGAATTCCCCCATGTGAACTCATTTCATGGACCCAGGTTGCCACTTCAAGTGGTCAAGCTAAGTCATCAACTTGTTGATTCCTTGCATAAGGCTTCTTTGCTGAGCATTCACATGTCCCACTTTGGTTTGCTCTTAGAATTTACATAAAGATTTCCAAAGAGCAGTACCCCTTTTATCATCCAGTTATCTATGGCCCACTTGCCAGACCAAATTGCATATCCATTGGTCAAGAGTCAGTACACACTCAAAAAATAGGACATTTACTTGTATCTAATTCTTCTATCACTGACAGGAATACATCCTATAATTTAGCTCCCTGGACCAAGTTGTTCTTATTTTCCCTCATGAGAATTTTACTATCTGCTGGACACCAAACCACAGCTTTCCTTACTGAGCCATGACCTTCAATTCTGGAACATCTATCTGTGAACCAGGCAAATTGCCTAATATCCTTGAAAAATTGGTTGAAGTGAGGGGCCCAATTCCACAACAGCAGCAGGCAAAGCCAGGTGTAGGTTACTCTAAAGGCTCCCATTTTGCATCTTCAACTAGTGTTGGCCAAAAAGTCGATGAATGTATCATTTCTTTTTAAATTTTACCTAATAGAGGAGAAATTTCCATTCAAACATACCTACACCAATTATACATTCAGGTAGAGGTGATACTTTCACATAAATTTAAAAAAATCATACATTCTACATTTCTTTTTTTTTGGCCACACTGCACGGCATGCGGGATCTTAGTTCCCTAACCAGGGATCGAACCCATGCCCCCTGCATTGGGAGTGCAGAGTCTTAACCACTGGACCACCAGGGAAGTCCCATACATTCTAAATTTTAACCATATTTTAATTTTCATTCCTTTTACAGTAGCATGCCATATCCCTTAAATTAATTCTATCACCCTAAGGGGTTGATTAGCAAGCCTAACCAGTATTGTACATTGTGCACATATATTCAATGGATCTAAAAGTTTATTCTTTACTCCCAAGCCATTTTATATAATCTTGGTGTTCAACTGATATACCAAATTATCATCTTGAGCTGAATACTGTAAGAAAAAAGAGCTCATAAATCAGTGGCTGGATAAAATACCCTATAGACAAACATTTTTAAATTAGGGGTGGAGGTTGCATAGACCACTCGACTCCATTAATTACACCTTTGGATTTCTTATTGATAGGAAGGATTCTCAAAGATTGCGAGTATGTAAAGCTGTAATAGGATTTGATCAGAGAAACCACTGGGAATAATATAGTATTTTTTATAGAGATTTGACCTTACACAATTGTGGAAACTGGTTAGATAGTTTATGTATGGCTTTTGCTTCTAGGTCTGGTGCTGGACCTGATGCTAGCATGGCAGGAAGTCAAGAAGGAAAGATGGACATGAAGTGGGGAAGAACAAAGACAAGCTGGAACCTGCCTTGGTCCCTTACCATCTCTAAGCCTCTAACCTTAGTGATTCAGATGACCTGCAATAGAAGCTAGTATCCTTCATTATGAAGCTAAATGTACAGTTGACCCAGGAGTAGAGTTGGAGAAACTGACGAAGGAGATCCAGCAGGAGATGGATTGCTGTGGACCCAGCTGCTGCCTCACATCTCCAAAGTGAGTCAAAAAATCAGTGACAACCTGTGTGAGCTACAGCAGTACCTGATACTCTGCACTGACCCTCTGAGTGTAAAAAGATGACGACAATGGTGAGTTGTATGGTATGCGAATTATGTCTCAAAAAAGCTGTTTTTTTTGGTTTTCTTTTTAGATAGCTGCTGTTTTACTGCTGCCTTCTTAAATCTCGCACAAAACGTCTTTTATTGTCCAGGCTAACCTTGTAAGTATGTAGGGGAGGGAATTTCTGGGAATCATAGCTCCGCTTAAATAAGTTACCACTGTATAAACCTGCTGCAAATGTTTTCTGTTCGGTTATATAAATTTTTAAATTTAGTTAATTAATTAATTTATTTTGCTGCACTGGGTCTTCGTTGCTGCACGTGGGCTTTCTCTATTTGCAGCGAGTGGGGGCTACTCTTCCTTGCGGTGTGCGGGCTTCTCATTGCGGTGGGTTCTCTTGTTGCAGAGCACAAGCTCTAGGTGCACAAGGTTCAGTAGTTGCGGCTCGCAGGCTCAGTAGTTATGGCTCACAGGCTCTAGAAGGCAGGCTCAGTAGTTGTGGCGCACGGGCTTAGTTGGTCCGTGGCATGTGGGATCTTCCCGGACCAGGGTTCGAACCTGTGTCCCCTGCATTGGCAGATGGATTCTTAACCACTGTGCCAAAGTCCCAGATTATATAAATTGTGTTTAAAAATGTAAACTTTGAAGCTAGATGGAGAATCCATGCTCTAATTCTAATAAATTCATCATTGGATGTCAGTAAAAGGTTCTCTATCAATATCTTTGCACTTTAAAAAATGGTGTGCTTATAAAGGTAATTATAGGACTAAATAACATGGGAAAGCGTTAACTAGTACTAAAAGTTATATTTGTAAATACTTACACTTTTTTTTTTGTCCCTAAGAATAATACAAGCTATCTATTATTGTACCAGGAATCGTTATTTTTCAAAAAGCAAATACAGGGCTTCCCTGGTGGCGCAGTGGTTGAGAGTCCGCCTGCCGATGTGGGGGACACGGGTTCGTGCCCCGGTCCGGGAAGATCCCACATGCCGCGGAGTGGCTGGGCCCGTGAGCCATGGCCGCTGAGCCTGCACGTCCGGAGCCTGTGCTCTGCAACGGGATAGGGCACAACAGTGAGAGGCCCGCGTACCGCAAAAAAAAAAAAAAAGGAGTACATATTGTATGAATCCATTCATAATATATAAAATTCTAGAAAATGCAAAATAATCTGTAGTTACAGAAACTAAGATCAGTGATTGCCTGAGGGGGAGAGACTCGGATGAAGAGGAAGGAGGGATTACAAAATCAACACTTGGGTGTTCTACATAAATTAGTTTCCTTGGTTGTGGCAATAGTTTGATGGATGTATACATATGTTAATTCTCATCAAATTGTACTCTTTAAACATGTGCAGTTTCTTATAAGTTAATTTTATCTCACTAAGATTGTAAAAAAAAAGAAATCCTTGATCTTTTGCACAGAGTTATAAAAACTTCTTGGTGAAAATTGGTATAGTTTTAGTGAACCTCACTTCATACAGCAGACTTATTTATGAAAACTTGCAGTAAGCTAAATATGGATAAACAAAGTAACATTTTTAAGCATCAAGGAAGTTCTTTATGCAGAGAATTCTTTTTTTTTTCTTTTGAATTAAAAAATTTACATACAAAATTGTGTGTAATTGTGAGTGTGTGGGTACATTTCTAGGAGATTTTATACACCCATAAGTTCTTGTAACTACCACCACAGACAGTCTAGAAAACAGTTGAGCACCTGAATGAATTCCCTCCCGCTGCCCCTTTGTATTTACATCATTTTCCACACCCAGTCTTGCCTACCACTGACCTGTGTGCATTATATCTGTTCCTATATTTTAGCTTTTTTCAGAATGTCATATAAAATGGAAACATACAGCATGTAATCTTTTAATATTGGGTTCTTTCACTTAGCATAATGCATTTGAGATTCATCCATGTTGTTGTGTGTATCAGTAATCCATTCCTGTTTATTGTTGAGTAGTATTCCATTGTGTGGAAGAACTACAGTTTATTTATCCATTTATCTATTGAAGAACAAGTGGATAGTTTCCAGTTTGGGACACTTATGTATAACAATACTTATACAGAGAATTATTTTACAAATTAAAAACTCTTTGCAGTGTAAATAATCGTTATTTCCTTTAATAGTTTTGTAAAATTTAGCCTCTAATGTATCAAACTTCCTTCAAGCGGGGCACCTTTTTTTTTTTTTTTTCTTTTGGCTGCGTTGGGTCTTCGTTGCTGCACACGGGCTTTCTTCATTGCAGAGAGTGGGGGCTACTCTTGTTGCGGTGCGTGGGCTTCTCATTGCGGTGGCTTCTCTTGTTGCGGGGCACGGGCTCTCAGTGCGCGGGCTTCAGTAGTTGAGGTGCATGGGCTCAGTAGTTGTGGTGCACCAGCTTAGTAGCTCCGCGGCATGTGGGATCTTCCCGAACCCGTGTCCCCTGCATTGGCAGGTGGATTCTTAACCACTGCGCCACCAGGGAAGCCCTGGAATCTTTATATCTTTTATATCTTGACCTGGGTGGCGGTTACATGGGTATTTACATATGTAAAAATTCAAGTTGTATACTTAAGATTTTTTTTTTTTTGTGGTACGCGGGCCTCCCACTGCTGCGGCCTCTCCCGTTGCGGAGCACAGGTTCCGGACGCGCAGGCTCAGCGGCCATGGCTCAGGAGCCCAGCCGCTCCGCGGCATGTGGGATCTTCCCGGATCAGGGCACGAACCCGCGTCCCCTGCATCGGCAGGCGGACTCCCAACCACTGCGCCACCAGGGAAGCCCTATACTTAAGATTTTTAACGTGGATTCCCAGTTGTCCCAGCACCAGCACAGAACTCCACACAATGATTTGCTCATAGAAGGCGCTCAATTTAATTGAACTGAACCAAGACTGCAACAGCAAGACCTGTCCTTCTACAAGCACTCAATAGGTATTTGTTATCATTGCAGACTGTGATGACTATTTGTGGACTGTGAACCTTCTTCCTGGTCCAAGAAACATTTGCCTGGAAGTCAGTTACATAATGATTAACTAAAGCTACAGTTATTCCAAGTTAGTACTTTCTCCTTTTCTCCTTGAGATTTTTAACTCAAAATGGAAGATTTGGGCAGGAAATGGAACATGTTTTCTTTTTACAATAGGTCATGTTCATGATTTCGGTTTTATCAAAATATTGGTTGTAGATAACTGTGCTATGATGTCTCTCATTTCCTTTCCACCCTTTCTCTGCTTTAAATTAGCTTGTCTGTGCCTCTTCCTCCAAGAGTTTGCTCACATGTGATATTCCCTTTTCAGCCCCCAGCCCCCAGGAGTAAACTAAGCTAGGCCAATTGGCTTTTCTCTCCCCAGAATTTGGAATTGGGATTTAGAAACCCCAGAAGTCTCTTTGGCTGCTTGAAATGGGTAATATAAGGCTGGTATGGGTATGAATTGTATATGCATTTGTGCATATATGTGGTAATGGGCCATTGTCTAGGACCATGCTATACCATGCAGTACCACTTGACTCTTGGGAATCTTTTCACCATTCCAAACAGTAGAAATAAAGAGTGCCCCACCACTCTGACACCTCCCTCTCTCAGCTTTCCCTGCTCTCTCATGTCTCTTTTTCTATTCCCTAGCAGCACCAGGACAATGGTTTGGCAATTTTTAGTCCAGAGGCTATCACCAATCTCAACTCATTGAAGCTGATAATGGTTCAGAGGGTTCAAGCACCCCTACTTTATTAGTGATTCTTTTGGTGACTCCCTCCCCAGTCTTAGAGAAGGGGAAAAATCTCTACCCTCTTTCACAATGTAAGGAGAGGAATAACCTCTCTTTAGAACACTGTCTTCTCCCCAAAAGGCAACCTTCACTTGTTCTGTCTTCCCCTTATGTGAGGGAGGGGAGAGTGGTGCAGGTAGTGATGATTTTCTTAACTGGTACCTCTCACTGGGCCCAGTGGGGAAGGGATAGACTCCAAAAGCTGATGGTTCTTCAAACATAGAATAGGTAGCATTGTGTATTCTTAGCTTTGGGCTCAAAAACAGGATCTAATTTCACTTAAAATGAAAAAAGTCCCTGACATAGACAATGATATGAGTTGGACTCCTTTCCAATGCTGTTTCTTATAATTAGCAGCATAAGTGAATCATTTCTGGTAGTGACTTGCAAATATGTGCATAAGACAAATTTTACAAGTTTCAGTACTGGTTGGTTTTTTAATAGTCTAGTTCATTACTGTTTACAAAGCATTTTCACACATATTGTGCCATTTAATTAAGTGTCTGGGCTGTCACTGATCCACAACCCTATCCAGAGATTACATTGGAACCTTCCAGAGCACGCCTGATATCCTAGTTTACTTTCCAATTACCTTTCCTCCTCAAGGTGCATAGCCTCCTTTCCAGATCCAAAATAATTCTAGTCAGAGCTGATCATAGATTAAAGCCTGTCTCAGGAAAGAACATCTTTTCATCAATTTTATTCTCCCATTAATTTGGGATTTAGGTTATTTTTAACAATTGTATTGGAATCCATTTCAGGATTTTTGTACTGTCTGCATATCTACCTTTATTTATCTTTGTTACAATATAAGAAAAAGCACAAGGCCCTGTGGAATTCCTGGGCTTCTTGACCCCTCCATGATTCTATTTCCTCTTTTTTTATTTATTTATTTGGCTGCACTGTGTCTTAGTTGTGGCATGAGGGATCTTCCGTTGCGGCATGTGAGATCTAGTCCCCTGATCAGGGATTGAACCTGGGCCCCCTGCGTTGGGAGCATAGAGCCTTAGCTGCTAGAACACCAGGAAAGTCCTATTTCCTCCTCTTTTTAACTCTTACAACCTTTGCTAGTATGCCATTTGGATTGTGGCTGAAGCTAAAAGAATGTGGATTTAATCACATAAAGAGATAATATAATGGTTAGGAAGAGGCATTTAAAATCTTCCTGTAATACTTGGGGGTCCTTCAAGATTTACAATCCTAAATATCACATTAGGAGAAAAAATATCCTGATAGCAGAAGGTGATATCCTTTTAAACTTTAGGGAAAAAGATTGAAATACCTTTGTGACGGATTAGATGGAGATTGGGGAATAAAAATAGACATAGTTTAATGAATTCCAGAACTCAATTATCTCTTTGTGTGTGTGTGTGTGTGTGTGTGTGGGTGGGTATGGGTGTGTGGGTGTGTGTGTTTAAAATGCTCCAGAGGATGAAATAAGTAATATTTCTAAAAAGAAGAAATGTTGAAGCGCAGTTGGCAACAATACTGAAGCTATCACATCTGTTTCTCCACACTTATTATTAAACATTATCCCCAAGGTCAGAGCACAAATAGTTTGCCTTGTATTTATTTCATCCTAAATGTCTTTCTTTCTTCCCATAAAATTTCTGAAGTCTTCCTTATTTTCCTTCAGGAGGCCCCCTTCTTCAATTTTTTATTACACAAAATCTTGAAAAATCATTCTATTACTTTCTTAAAAATTGGTACATAGGATATTGTCAATATATCAATTACTATATAGCAAACAATGAATATATAAAATCTTGTTTGCCTTTGAAGTTTTAAATTATGAAAATACAACTCATGTTCTCTATCTTCAGGAAATAGTAAGATAGCAATGAAATGTCAAACTTTTCAAAATATAGGAGTAATTTGATTTATTCCTATGACTATAAAAGTGAACATGCTTTCTCAAGATCTATTTCTACTGAATTTAAGTTGTATAACTACCTTCAACAGTGAAGGTTTTACACCGAATAATAAAACAGCTCTACTGTGAATTTGAACTGCCTCATTAACTTTACTGGAGTAGCATTTTTAACCAAAATTAATTCCAAACAAATTAAGAGTTTAAATATAATAAATAATTCAGAAGTTAGAAGACATTTGAACTAAATATTTATTAAATGTTTGGATCTGAATGTTCTTTGTAGGCCTCAGGATTTTCATATTCATAAATGTGCCCCTAGTGCCCAACACACAGTAGGTATTCAACAAATACCTACTGAAATGAAGATAACCTTCTAGCTCAGAAGTAAAAAACAAACAAACAAACAAGACTCTCAAAGGAAAATAGGAAGCAATTGACTAAATTTTTAAAATTTAATCTTAGTACATTAAACTTATAATGAATAAAATGAAAAAGAAGATAGTGAAATGTAAGAGTATTTGAAGAAAATTTGAGAGATGAAAAGTAGAAATCTTTATTTAAAAAATTCCATTTGGGCTTCCCTGGTGGCGCAGTGGTTGAGAGTCCGCCTGCCGATGCAGGGGACACAGGTTCGTGCCCGGTCCGAGAAGATCCCACATGCTGCTGAGCCTGCGCGTCGGTAGCCTGTGCTCTGCAACGGGAGAGGCCACAACAGTGAGAGACGTGCGTACCGCAAAAAAAAAAAAAAAAAAAAAAATTTCCATTTATAATAGCATCAAAAAGAATAAAATATTTTGGAATAAACTTAACCAAGGAGGTGAAAAACTAA
Organism: Delphinus delphis; assembly: GCF_949987515.2. NCBI lineage: Eukaryota > Metazoa > Chordata > Mammalia > Artiodactyla > Delphinidae > Delphinus > Delphinus delphis. The sequence goes on from NC_082687.1 coordinate 75,507,929, forward strand.
TACACTGAAAACTAGAAACCACTGCTGAAAGAAATTAAATACACAAATAAATGGAAAGACATTCTGTGTTCACAGATTGGAAGATTTTATATTACTAAGATATTGATACTATCCAATGATACTATAGATCAATGCAATTCCTATCAAAATCCCAATGACATTTTTTTTGCAGAAATAGAGAAATTTATCCTAAAATTCAGATGGAATCACAAGAGATCCTGAAGAGCCAAACCAATCTTAAAAATAAAAAGAACAAAGTTGAAAATCTCACATTTCCTGATTTCAAAACTTACTATAGAGCCATGGTAATCAAAATAATGTGGTACTGGCATAAAGATGGATATATATATAAACACAAATGTAATAGAATAGAGAACCTAGGAAAACAACACTCACATATATAATAAAATGATTTTTGACAAGGGTACCAAGATCACTCAATGGGGAAAGAACAGTCTTTTTAAACAAATGCTGGGAAAAATGAATATCCAAATGTAAAAAATGAATTTAGACCCTTACCTTATACCATATATAAAAATTAGCTGAAAATTGATTAAAGACCCAATGCAATAGCTAAACTATAAAAATATTAGAAGAAAACAGGGGAAAAGCCTCATGGCTTTGGATTTGGCAATAATTTCTTGGAGATGATACCAAAAACACAGGCAACAAAAGAAAAAATAAATTAAATTGGACTTCATCAAAATAAAAGATAAATTGAACTTCATTGAAATTAAAAACTTTTGTGGACATTATCAACAGAGTGAAAAGGCAACTCACGGAATGAGAGAAAATATTTGCAAATCATGTATCTGATAAGGGATTAATATCCAGAATAAAGAACTCGTACAACTTAACAACAACAACAAAACAACCAATTAAAAAATGGGCAAAAGGGACTTCCCTGGTGGCACAGTGGTTAAGAATCCTCCTGCCAATGCAAGGAACATGGGTTCAATCCCTGATCCAGGAAGATGTCACATGCTGTGGAACAGCTAAGCCCATGTGCCACAACTACTGAGCCTGTGCTCTAGAGCCCGTGAGCCACAACTACTGAGCCCACGCACCACAGCTACTAAAGCCCGCATGCCCTGGAGCCCGCACGCCGCAACTACTGAGCCCACGCACTGCAACTACTGAGCCTGCGTGCCTAGAGCCTGTGCTCTGCAACAAGAGAAGCCACTGCGATGAGAAGCCGGCGCGCCACAACGAAGAGCAGACCCTGCTCGCCACAACTAGAGAAAGCCTGCGCATAGCAACGAAGACCCAGTGCAGCCAAAAAAAAAAAAAAGAAAGAAAAATTGGGCAAAGGACTTGAACAGATCGTTCTCTGAAGAAGGTATACAAATTGACAATTAGCACATGAAAACATACTAATTATCAGGAAATACAAATCAAAACCACAATGAAATACCAACTCACACCCATTAGGATGGCTAATATTAAAAAACAAAAACAGAAAGTAACAAGTGGTGGTGAGGATGTGGAGAAATTGGAACCCTCATGCACTGCTGGTGGGAATGTAAAATGTGTGCAGCTACTGTGAAACAGTATGATTATTCCTCAAAAAATTAAATACAGAATAACCATATGATCCAATAATTTCCCTTCTGGTTATATACCCAAAAGAATTGAAACCAGGGGCTTGAACAGATATTTGTACAGCCATGTTCATAATAGTGTTATACACAGCAGCCAAAAGGTGGAAGCAAGCCAAGTTTTAATCAACGGATGAATGAATAAACAAAATATGGTGTGTGTGTGTATATATATATGTAACATGGATGACCTTAAATTATGCTAATTGAAATAAGTCAGTCATAAAAGGATAAATATTGTACAAGTCCCCTTATATGAAGTACCAAAAGTAGTCAAATTTACAGAGACAGTAAGTAGAATGGTGGTTTCCAGGGACTAGGAGGAAAGGAGACTGGGGAGTTACAGTATAACAGGCACAGAGTTTTAATTGGTAAAGATGAAAATGTTCTGGAGATAGATGTTGGTGATAGTTGCACAACAAGATGAATGTATTTAAAGTCACAGAACTGTACACTTAAAAATGGTTAAGATGGTAAATTTTATGTTATATATATTTAACCAGTTAATGGATTGACTTGTGTCCACCCAAGTTAATATGTTGAAGCCCTAACCCCCATTGTGACTATTTGGAGATAGGGACTTTAAGGGCATAAGTAAGGTTAAATGAGGTCATAAGGGTAAGCCCTAATCCAGTAGGAATAATGTCCTTATAAGAGAAAGAGAAACCAGGAGTGCCTTTGCATTGGAGGAAAGGCCATGTGAGGACAAAGTGAGATGGTGGTCATCTGCAAGCCAGGAAGAGAGGTCTCACCAAAAATCAACCCTGCCTTGATCCTAGGGATTTCCTGCCTCCAGAACTTCAAGAAAATAAATATCTGGTTTTTTTTAAAAACTAAATTTACTTATTTTTTTTTTTTTTTGGCTGTGTTTGGTCTTTGTTGCTGTGTGCAGGCTTTCTCTAGTTGCGGCAAGCAGGGGCTATTCTTCGTTGCAGTGCGCGGGCTTCTCATTGCGGTGGCTTCTTTTGTTGTGGAGCACAGGCTCTAGGCGCACGTACTTCAGTAGTTGTGGCACATGGGCTCAGTAGTTATGGCTCGTGGGTTCTAGAGCTCAGGCTCAGTAGCTGTGGCGCACAGGCTTAGTTGCTCTGCAGCATGTGGGATCTTCCTGGACCAGGGCTTGAACCTGTGTCCCCTGCATTGGCAGGCAGATTCTTAACCACTGCACCACCAGGGAAGCCCCTAAATAGCTGTTGTTTGAGACATCCAGTCTGTGTCATTCTGTTATGGCAGCCTGAGCAGACTAATAGAACCACAATTTTTTTAAGTTAAAAAAATTATTAATGATATTTTGAATTGTAAAAATAATGCAATGATATGAAAAAATTCAAATCATACAAAGGGTAAAAAAATCATAAGGAAGCCTCTCACCCCATCCCCAGAGTAACCAATGCCAATAGTTATAAGAATATCTTCCAGAATGCTTTTATGAATATATAAAACATATATTTATATTATAAACACTTTCTTCTTCTTCTAGCAAGAATCAAAGTAGGGTCTGGTTCAGAAAGGGAAGATACCTTCAAGTTTGTTAATGCCTAAAACATAGTTTAACATATTCATCCATTCCATCCATTGTATATTTAGATTATTTCTAGATTTTTTTCCCTCCATCATAAAATGTGATTAACTTGCTTATAGTCACTTAAAATTATTTCTGTTCTCGAGTTTTTTAGATCCTAACATACAATGCAACATTTAGCCTTTCCATTACCATTGTTTACGTAGGTTATTTCCCTATTTTTCTCCCATCATATAAATGTAATTCATATCTCTACAATGTTACTCTTTTAAATTATTTCATTAAGTTCCTAGTAGTGAAAATCGGTCAACAGATGTGATACTTTTATGGAACTTGGTATATATTGCCAAACTGATTACTTGCCAACTTACATTTCTACAGCAGTTTTAACAGTACCAATATTAGATACTCCTCTTTAAAAATATCTCCCTCTCAGGCTTCCCTGGTGGCGCAGTGGTTGGGAGTCCACCTGACGGTGCAGGGGACACGGGTTCGTGCCCCAGTCCGGGAAGATCCCACACGCCGCGGAGCGGCTGGGCCCGTGAGCCACGGCCGCTGAGCCTGCGCGTCCGGAGCCTGTGCTCCGCAACGGGAGAGGCCACAACAGTGAGAGGCCCGCGTACCGCAAAAAAGAAGAGAAAAAAAAAATCTCCCTCTCTGCTAAAAAAAAACTCCCTAAAGTAGTAGTTAAAAAAGGAAATCTTAATTTGCATTTTTGATTACTACTGAGATTGAAGATTTTCAAATATCTATTAGTCATTAGTATCTCCTTTTTGTGTGTAAACCATCGACTCATACTCTTTACTCATACCTGTATTAGAGGCATTAATATCTTTCTTATTGATTTGTATGAGTCCTTCATACATTAAATTACTCCTTTATCTATCAATATTTATTCCAAATATTTCCCAGTTGGTTTCTGTCTTTTAATTTTATGTGTCCATCCAACAAATATTCACCATCTACTATGTTCCAGGTACTATGGTCGGAATTCTACGTTATTTTCTAAATTACTTTATATAGAGAATTACACACATACTTTTTCATTCTTCCATTGTTTAAAGTTTTGAAAGGTTGAACTTAGATCAGGGCAAAAACCCACATATGATTCTGTATCACTGTCTGCGTGTCAGAGCTGGGCCTTTCTATCTCTCATGAGATTGCAAGCAGATGTGGGGCAAGGAGTCATTGAATGCTTGTTTGGGGTTGCAGGATGAGCCCAATCAAGGTAGTTCACTCACATGGGGGTAAAGTGGTGAAGCTGTTGGTGGAGGCTTTTGCTCCTCTCCACATGGGCCTCTTCATACACAGGTCTGCTTGAGTGGAGTTTCGTGGAGCCTAGCTTCCTCCAGAGCAAGCAATCCAAGAGAATGAGGTGGAAAGCTGCAATCAGTGCCCTTATGACCTAGCCTCAGAAGTCACACACCTTCAGCTGTATTCTACAGGTCAGAGTAGCCTTCATTCAAAGGGCTGGAGGAGTATATATTTCCAGAGTGGAGAATCACTGGGGGTTTTCTTGGAAGCTAGCTACCAAAGATCCTAACATCTTGATTTTCCTGTAATTTACTTTATAAAGCAAATACTGATAATTTTGCAATATTGTGTACCAGTCCAATTTTGCAGCATACTGTTCTTTTAAACACAGCTGTGTTTTCAAACACATATGTGCGCATGGGTGCACCCAAGTATTTGAGACTTTCTGTTCCACAATTAATGTTCCACAGATTAAAGACCCTCTATTACAAGGTCAGCCTATGAACTTCATTAGGGCACTAGATTCCACTTCAAACTCTGAAATTTGAGTAAACAGAGTTCAAGAGTGCAGAGTAACAGCCAAGTAGCTGGACTTCTATCTACTTGTAATCTGTTAATTAACTAGGAAACACTTTGAGTCTTACCAGAAATTTTCATTTTCTAGAAAATTTTACCTGCTTTAATTAAAAAGCTCTTCTCTTTGTTTACCTACCTTTATCTAGAACAGGATTTTCTAAGTCCATGTGGCATTTTATGAATATTTTATTTTAAAGGCACAGCAATTATTCCCACGTAGGTTATTCTACAAGAACTCAGGGCACAAGGAGACTTGGCAAAATAAGCAGCCAGACATCCCCAAAAGATTGTCCTCGGGTCTTGCCTCCAGCTTAGTCCCAGGTCCCCTCCCGGATGCCTGTTACCACATATGCTCTAGAGCTGTTCTGTCTCATACGGTGGCCACTAGCCACACCCTACACTTGCAATATTGAAAGTCTGAATTGAGCCTTGCCCTAAGTGTAAAATGCACACCCGATTTTGAAGATTTAGTATGAGGTAAACATTAGTATGTCATTAATAATTTTTATATTGATTATATGTTGAAACCAATATTTTGGATAATTAGGTTAAATAAAGTGTACTATTAAAATTTTAAAAAAAGCTCTAGCAGATGATACTAATTTGCTGAAGGTGATTCAGCTAGTTCAGGTGATTAACCAAATACTGAGGTAGAAGGCCAGGTTAGATGAAAAGGTCAACTCAGAGTAAGGAAGACAGTTTCTTACAGCTAACCTTCACCTCTCCTGCAGGATAGGCAAATAGGCACCTTCGTGAAATCTTTGTTTGGAACTCACACTTTCATTTTACCACTAGTCCCTCTTTAAAGTCTGTCAATTCATGGACCCAAGAAAACAACAGAGTAGCCCTTAAGTTTTCCCAAATTGGGAAATCTCTTGGGCCCCAGTTGTTTAGCAGGGAAACTAAGAAGGTTAGAATGAGAGAGTAGGAAGCACCAACTTAGTTTACAAAGAAATGAGGTTCTTACACCACAAGTATTATCCTTATTTCAATCCCTAAGGTCAAAGCAACAAAGGTTTAAGCTGACTGCCTCCCAGTTCCCCACTATCTCTGGATCAGCCTTTAATACTCGTCTTGAACTGATTTTTAGTCAGCTTTCTGGATGCACTGTTAGGGAGGGTACAGGGGAATAACTGCCACGTTTGACGTACTGTTGTACATATAAGACTAAATCCTGATCCCCAATTTTCACCTGGGCCTGAGTGATCGAAAACAATCTCTACATGTCTCAGAAGACATCAACTTGCGCCCACGTCTACCAATACCCCCGCTATTCTAAAGACTCCGGCTGAGGAAAGCCATCAGCTTAGGCAAAGGGAGACACACTGCAGAGGACGTTGTCCACGACAGACGACACAGAGGACACACTGGCCACTTCAACAGACACGTGGCCTTCCCTCTCCACATCGGAACGCTCGGCTCCACCTCTCCCACCCGGAACTACAACCCCCGCGCTCCACGCCCGCACGAACCGCGTGACGCTCGCGCCCGCCCCGCCTACCCGGACCTACTGGGCAGGCGCAGGGCGCGCGCATGCTCGGCAGGCCGGCTGCTGGGGGCTTCGGGATGCTGCAATCTGTTGCGCCGCCGCCCGCGGAAGCCGGCAGATCCGGGTCTTGTGGCTAAGAGTGACGTGGTCAGTCGAATCAAAACAGAGGAGGGGAGGAAGCAGCGGCCAGGAGCGGCGGCGGCAGGGACGACCGGAGCAGCTGCTGTGTTCCGGAAGCTTCAGGCGGTCTTTCTGCCGAGGCTTGGTCCCGGCCCCCATCTTCCCCGCCCTATCGGTTGTTGTCTGGGCGGGTGAGTGTCTGCCCCTTCTCCCACCGCCGTTTGCCGGCCCACCTTCCCCTCACCCCGGTTTTTCCTGGTGGCTACTCAGGCTCTGGGGGACTGCGGCAGCTGTGGCAGAGCGGGGCTGCTTCTCGGGCTCGGTGCGTCCCCGGCTGGGCTGGCGACTCTGCACCTGGAGAAGCCCGCTGCTGCCGAGCCCGCGTCCCCCGGCGAAGAGCGAGGCGGAGAGCCTGAAATTTGGCTTTCTCTGCAGGAAACCAGAGTCGGGACTTGGCAGGGAAGTGGACGGTAGCCAGGGATGGTTTCATTTTTAGGGCAAGCAGTAAACTCGGGTGGAGGCGTATAATGGAGTAAAAAGAAGAGAGAGAGTCGTAGCTGGAAGGAAAACCCCACAAACCTTGAAATTCACACTATATAATTTACCTCTGTTACTCAGCCTTTGCCGGGTTTGATGAAGTCACTAGGATACCTCCTTTGTTGTGATTAATGAGACTAGAGAGCTGCCGTCCAGAAAGCGGGAGCTTTTAGCCCTTACTGTGTTGTGAATTTGAAGGATTCCATTTTTCTATTTGTTCAGTAAGTGGAACCAGAGCCGACAGTAAAGAGGTAGCACCCTTTATTGGAACAGATGAAGTGCGATAAACTGGTTACCAGAGTACCTGAAGTCTTATGTTGCCATTTAAAGCCAGTTTTCCAAAGTGGCTGTTTCTGTGTGTTTTTTAGCCAAGATGATGTTTGTTAGCCGTAGAGAATCAATAGGATGTTTTCAGTTGTCCTAGTTTGCAAAATCGAAGATGTGGCCTTAAGAGAATGTCTTGGCTTTGCAAAAAGTCGGATGAGCTTCCTGCACGTAATACCTGTGTTTAAAGAGATCTTCCAGTTTTTGTGTTATTGTTAGAAACCACTGGCAGCTGTACGTAGAATAACTTGGCGTAAGACCTTTCAGACGTAGTCTCGAGACCCTTAGGAGGCGTTCTCGCTGCCCAATCTGTGGAGCTTGCAGAAGGCTTGTGTTCCCTTCCACTTTAGATGACCGGCCACGCAGATTCCTCTAGTGTAGCTTGCTTCCAGCCCTGCCGCTCTCCGCACTTTTCCACCGCAGGAACGAGACCGGAAGACCAAACCTCCCTTTTGTCCTAACTTAGTTTTAAAAAAGAATATTTTTCCCCAGAGAACTCATTAATTGAGGTGTTTCTTTAGCAAACGGCAGGAAAGAAAAACAGAGCTATGTGCTAAATTGATCCAGGTCTCAAATCCAGGTCTTAGGAATTTAGACTACTCCCTTGAAGGGTATGTCCTTGTGTGGCATAACATGGACCTCTTCCTAACAAATTTCTTCCTTCCTTGTGTGCAACTGGGATCTTTTTTTCTTAACACCACAGTTGGAATCCTGCTGATTTACACACAAACGAAGTTATGTTTTCTTGAAGTTCTTTTTTTTTTACCTTTAATGCTAACCTATAACTGAATATTTTTGTTTATATGAAATAATTTGTGATAATTGGAGAAAATGTTGATTAAAGCAGATAAGCAAAAAAAAAGAAGAAAATAAGTCATCAATATTCTTGCCATCCAGAGATCACCAGAATGTCAGTAGTGGTTTTATATCCTTCCAGACTTTTTTGCATTTATGTATTTTATACAAAAATGGTATCATACTGCATATGCTTTTCTGTAACCTGCTTTTCCACATAGTAGTACTTCATTTTTGAGTAACAAAGTTTAAATTTTTGCAGATAGGGACTTGTAGACCTTAACTTTTAGGGAATATTCACTGTATGTTTGCCACACCATAATGATTAAAATCGTGCTTCTAAAAGATTTCCTTTCAAATCTCTTATGATGATATTGTAAGATTTATGAAATTAATATGCACTGTGTGACAAGGCTTTGCTTGTTTAACTCTTGAAAGAGCAGGCACAGAATAGCCTGAGATGACAATATGGAAGTTTAAAAAGTTTTTGTTCATTTAGTGATCTGATTCAGGTAAAGGTTTAGTTCTATTCCATAGCTGCTATATACTCCATATACTGACCTGCTGTCCAGGCTTCTGGGAGTAAGATCCTAAAAGATTTTGCTTTACTTTACACACTTAATATTCTTTATTAACATTGAGTCTTCGATGTATGCCCATTTAGTCCAGTGCTTTATCAGTGGTGCCAAAAGAGAAGAAAGTTTCCCCTTCACCTCAATTTCAAAGGATAAGTACATACTACAAAGTATCCTAAACATGCTAATAACGTATTGGGGTCTGTTAGTCATAAACTTAGCTAAATTTGCCTTAAATTATAGTGTTCAATATATATTCTGGATTTGTCCACTTCTTCCCATCCCTACTGCTACCACCTTTGCCAGCTAACCATCTCTCACCTGGCATACTGCAGCAACCTCCTGGTCTCCCTGCTTCCACTTTGGCTTTCCCCTTGCCACAGCCTAAGGGATCCTTTAAAATGTAAATCAGATTGTGTCACGCCTCTGTTGAAAAGCCTCTCATCACGTTCGGAATGAAATCCAAACTCTACCAAGGTTTGCCAGGCAGTACATGTTTTGGCACTGCCTTCCTCTCTTATCTTGTATCCGAATGCCTAGATTAGTACCCAGGAGCCTGGTCACGTGGCACTAGCATTGTCCTAGGAACTTGCCAGGCTTGTTCTTGCCTCAGGGCATTTGCATTTGCCGTACTGTGTGGATTAGATCTTTTCCCAGATCTTCCCATGGCTGATTCCATCGTGTTATTCAGGTCTCAGTTCAGCTTCTCCTTCACGGAGATTGCCCCCACAATTATCTCACCGTTCTCTCTTCTTTATTCCATCACTGTCTGGAATTTCATTATTTTTTGTATTCTGTCTCCTATACTAGAAGTTAAACTCTGGGAAGATGGGGACCTTGTCTGTCCTTTTCACTGCAAAGTAGGTGCTCAACGCATGTTGGTTGAATGAATAAACCTGAACACACCTGCATCACTCTTGAACGTACTGTCTATTTTAAACCAGTTCTTTCTATGGAAAACCCCTTATTTTCAGCTTCTTTTTGTAGGGCTGTACCTTGATTCTCCAACTTCAGTAGTTCCTGATGTTCGGGCCAGAGAACAGTCACATTCTACTTTAGACCTATGGAACTAATCCCTGGGAGGAATTGGTCCCAGGTATCTGAATTTTCAACAAGCCCTTTAGGTGATTTGAATGCTTGTCAAAGTTTGAGAATGTGTTAATATTTTAATGGCTTTTCTCTGGGAGATTTCTTCTTGCTTTATAGTAGTAATGATAGCTGTCATTTTGGGGAACACTTTGTGTCAGGTACTATGCTAAAAAACTCTAAGCATGTTTTTCATTTAACTGTGGAGCAATTCAGATGTAGGCATTCCAGCTCCCACTTTACAAATGAAAGAACTGAGACATAGTAAGTAGCAGAAAGTTGGATTTGATCCCATGTCTGTTTTCTTAATCACTGTACCCTACTGCCTCTGAACTACAGTGTTTAGAACTGTACACAGTACTTTGGTTTTGATAGGCCATGTTTTTGTTAAGGCCAAAGTAATGTTTTTTGTCCTGTTTCCAGTCGTGTCCTTAATGAAATCCATTGTTCTGTTGGTCTTTTTGCCTGAGGTTGCATAGCTGGTAGATGACCTCAAGAAACATTCTGCAAAGGTCTTCTTGCTTTGTTGTATTGAATTTTCAGAGCCTACCAGGTTTAAAGTAAATTTGGATTATTTTCTCCTTCCTATGCATTACCTTGCATTCCACACCCCAGAAATCCATCTATCACTTTTTACCTGCTGGTATAGTCATTTGAATTCTTCCTACATTTTTTAAATTGATTTGGGTGTTTTAATATTTGGACAGCCATTGGATCATCATAAAGTGAATAGATTTCTCACTGCAAGACCTCTTTCCAAATGAGTAAAAAAAAAAATTGATTGATGCATTAATTTGGAGCAGTTAATCCAGAGAAATACCAGTTGTCTTTACTCTCTTCCTAGTCTTGAAGCCTGACTAACTATGTTTATCTGTCGAAGCTCAGGTCGTACATGACCTTTAGCAGAGCTCTATCCTAATCCACCTCAGGATTCTGTAAAGAGCCCTTTGTGGCTCCCATCACTTCACCTTCCATATTATCAGTAAATTGTCTGTGGCTCTCTGGCCTATTCTATTGGGAGGCCCATGAGGTCAGGGAGAACCAATTAAGCAATCAGTAGGCTTGCTGATGGAATAAATAAATGAAGAAAAATCACAACTCTACCTGCATCTATAAAAAGCAGTACAATGCTAAAAGGAAGTACAGTATTTGTAATAATCTTTTCCCATATAATGTAATAAGACTTAGAACAAAAACTTCAATAAAAGACACTGAATTGTCTAAATTGATAATTAATAGTGATATATTAGTATACGAGTTGTAAAGATTTTGAAGAAAATTAAAGACTCCCGACTGTTACATTGTGGCTTATATTAGGATTTTTTTAAGATTGTAAAACTTCTTAGACAAATATTACTACAGGCTTGTGAGTAAAGGTATTCTTTTGGTGTGTGTTTATGTGCATATTCATATTTTGGCCCATACAAAAAGTGCTAATCATCTGAAATGGTTGGGCATATGTCAGTAGATCCTAACGTAGGTAAAGAAAAGCTTGGGCACTTAAAAGGCATTTTAAAAGAGGGCTGAAAATTATTTGAGTCTGAAATTTAAAAAATGTTACCTGTCTGAATATCAATAACAATGGCATTTACTATTCATGGAGTATATATGCCAGCCTCTTTACTTTCTTTACATACTTTATGTTTAGCTTACACATCGGCCTTCCAAGTCAGATATTGTTACCCCTAATTTACACTGGAGGAAACAGGCTCTGGTTAGGTAAGTTGCCCAAGGAAAAGACACTGGGACTGTTGGGATTCAAACCCAATTTTCTTTGACCCAAAATTCATATACTTTATATTACAATAGTGTTGACCAGTCTTTTTGTCTTACACAATCATGGAAGTTACAACAAGTAAACCTACTTGTTCTGGCTGTCAGAATATGCTAATAGAACTGCGATCATGAATTGTTTTGTTCTATTTAAGCCTAAATTGGATATGCATTTCTAGTAGTCCCTCTTTCTTTTTTTTTTTAAACACAAGACATGCTTGTTACTGAAAAGCTGCAAAGGATAGTAATATATAAAGCCAACAACAAAAGCTATAATCCTGTCATTCAGAAGTCATCTCTGTACATGTATTTCCTTCCAGTCTTTTAAAATTCATCTTTGGTACAAATGAGATGTAATACTCACATAAGCTTGTATTCTTTTTCGGGCGTTGTGGAGGGGGTTAACATAGTGAGCTCTTTACTGTGGCCTTAGAAAATTTCTAAACTTGATTTTAACTGGCTGCATTTTATAAGATATTTTGAATAAACTGGTTTACTCGAAGTTTTCATTTTATGTTGGACATGAATGTAGTTTCCAGTTTTCACCATTATAAATAATTTTGTGGTGAACCATGGCTTTAAATAGTCAACCAACCAGTCTAATTATTTAAAAAGTCATAATTGGGCTTCCCTGGTGGCGCAGCGGTTGAGAGTCCGCCTGCCGATGCAGGGGACGCGGGTTCATGCCCCGGTCTGGGAAGATCCCACATGCCGCGGAGCGGCTGGGCCTGTGAGCCATGGTCGCTGAGCCTGCGCGTGCGGAGCCTGTGCTCCGCAGCGGGAGAGGCCACAACAGTGAGAGGCCCGCGTAACGCAAAAAAAAAAAAAAAAAAAGTCATAATTATGACATTTAAATGACTTGAAATGTGATTCAATCATAGTTCAGCAAGTATATATAGCATACATATACTTGTAATCCGAGAAAATTTACATGAGAGTTTTTAATAGAGGTTGCCTGTGAGAAGAGAGTACCTTTTACTTTTGCTTTTTTTTTCAACTTTCTGTATTTGAATTTTAAAATTAAATGTGATTGCTTTCAAAATTTAAAAAAAATGTTTAACTCCTTGGAAAAGTGTATATTTTTCTATACTAAAACCAATTTTTAGGTGTGTAGTAGGGCTTATATTTTGTTTATAACATTTTAAACTTCATTGCTTTTGTTTTGAAGAAAGTTACCTTCTTATTATTTTCATATTGAATTTTCATTTCCTTTTTTAAATTTAGGTTAAAGAACAGATGTGAGTCTCAGTTTTGTAAAAATACAGAATAAAGCTGGGTTTTGCTCGACTGCACTCATTGACAAGTATTACAGGTGCAGCACTTTCAAATTTTAACAGCTAATAAAGATGCTTCAAATCAAGTTAGGGATATAGTAAGCATCTTCTTCGTAAATGAAGACTTAGAGGACAGTGTTCTGGTTACTGTCTTGTTTTAACTTATACTTTTAAAAAGCAGTAATTTTTTCCTATAGTATGTATTTTGTTGCTTTGTACTCTGGGCAAAGGTAATATAGAAGCAACTGACTTGCTTGAAATTTAGAAGACTTTTTTTTCTGTGGTGCTTACTCAAGTTTCATTTTTTTAAATAACATTGCTTTCTTTATCACAGAGGTTCTAAACGTTTTTCCTGTCATCATGAATGGCATTGATGTGCATCTACGTGCAGATATGTCATCTAGGCTGTAGCATGGGTGAGAGAAGCTGTGAGTTACCTGAGTTGGGAGAGCAGTAGCCATAACTCCTTTCTGCTTCCAAAAATCATATAGGCAAGGAAGTGAATGGGAGTGATAGTGAGGAAAAGTCTTGATTCTGCTCTAGCTTATTTGAATGGTGTAAATCATTCACAGATTTGTAACATCACTTGTGATATACCTCAGAATTTCAGAACATACTAGTATTTTGTAATACAGCTATTGAAAGCTGTTTTTTTTTTTAACATTTGTAAGTAATTTATATCCACTATGACTTGGGGTCACAGAATATGGAATTTTTATATCATCTGTTGAATTTTTCTGTTTCTTATGAAACACAGCCTTTTTTCCTGAGTTTAAAAATTTTTATTCAGAATATGACTAAGTAGTACTCGAGTAGAAATTTCAGAAAATACTTTTAGAAGATGAAACTTTGGGTTAAGATATTGAGTATAAACAAAAATGATTCAGTTGGAAAGTTTTCCTTTGTTTGACCATTTATAATAAATTTTACCCCTGGATCTTGAGAGAATCTATGAGATTGTTTAAGAGCAAAGAACAGCTAGGGAAGGACAGGAAATTTGTAGGTGAGGGACCAAGGTTCAGAACAGAAGACTTCTTTCTTCCCTTTTCGCTTTTATGCAGAAGAGTGATAGCTGAGCCCCAGGAGAATACAAACACCCCAAAGCAGTATACAGAGAACTTGGGCTGAAGGTTGAAGATACATTTCAAATCTAAGGGCTTAAGAGTTACTGGCTCAGAGCATTTTACAGTTTATAAAGCACTCTTACAAATTCTCACTTGATGAACAGCCCTTTAAAATGAATAGTTTCAATTATCACTCTTGTTTTTTATAGATAATCTGAAGTCACAGAGAGGCTAATTTATCAATTTCTCAGTAGTGCTGTAACTTAAGTCATTTATCTGAGATATATTCTTTCTGCTATCCCATGCTGTTTTTAGCAAGTGTTGCCTAAGGTGATTCCTAGAATACAATCAAATACAGGTAAGGGAAAAAAGGGTCGCAGAGGAAAGTAAAGGTAATGTCTAAGGTGTAGGAAAATAGGGTCACATTAATGGGGAATTTCCAGAAAAGTGGTGGCAGCCCTGGGGTAGACCTTTAAGAGTCCTCTTCTGCAGAGACATCAAGGAATTAAGGAGGTAAGGAAATTCTAAATAATCTTGAAGAGTTCAGCTTTTAATAAACATGGGATAGAAGTTAAGTTGGTTAAGTAGTTCTCCTTTTGATCTTTCTCCAGAGAGATTATCACAGAAGTCATTTGTCTGTGATATTTATTTTGGCCATTAATTATATACTGGTATGTGATTATATTATTATATGAATGAATTATAATTAATAATTAACTTGATAGCAAGCTCTTGGAGGTGGAGCATGCCTTTTATTTCTTCTGTATCCTCCTCTGAACTCTTCTGCTAGTTACCTAGTCCCCTGGGGACTTGTTAGATATATCCTTTTCAGGAAAGGAGAAATGAGAGAAGACATGGGTTTGAAGCCCACCTCTACTGCATGACTTTGGGTAAGTCACTGACACTCTCTGGGCCTCAGTTCTTTCCTCTTTTTTATTTTATTTATTTATTTATTTATTTATTTATTTATTTATTTGCGGTACACGGACCTCTCACTGCTGTGGCCTCTCCCGTTGTGGAGCACAGGCTCCGGACGCGCAGGCTTAGGGGCCATGGCTCACGGGCCTAGCTGCTCCGCGGCATGTGGGATCTTCCCGGACCGGAGCACGAACCCGTGTCCCCTGCATTGGCAGGCGGACTCTCAACCACTGCGCCACCAGGGAAGCCCCGAGTTCTTTCCTCTTTAAATGAGTGGATGAGAACTGGTGCATCCCCAGAGTTTTAAGAGTAACACTTGTCAAGTTTTGGTTTGTTGAATATAAATAAAGACTTAGCATCCTCTAATCTGTACCTTATCTATACAGTGATATCTTGCACAGGCCTCCTGGTCATACTGACCTTGTTTCTTCTATACATTCCCATTCCCATTCTATGAAAAATGAACATTTTGTTGTCATTCTTTCTAGCGTGCTCTAGTCTCTTCCTTTGGAATAGTATGCCCCCAGAAAGAGTATCTATAAGTTTTTTGTTATCCTGTAAAAATGTTTTATGGTAAGATTTTCAGAGGTGGTTTTTATTGTAGTTTTCTCTTGTAAATAGCTAATTCTAGATGGGCCTGTTGATTTGAAAAAAATGTACAACGTAAGAGCTGTGAGATGAGTTTATTCAGTGTCTTACTGAGGACTGTAGCATGGGAGACAGCCTCTCAGGTAGCTCTGAGGAACCATTCCAACGAGGTGAGGGAGGAGCTGGTGTGTGTGTGTGTTTATGCAGTCAAGTGAAAGGTTACTGCTAGTTGCAAGGATCAGATATCTCAATTTTAGTGCTTTTCTGTGCATGAGAAGATGCAAGAATCTGGGGTCATTGGAATTCTTCCTTAGATATGCATTTTTGACTATCTAGGGGCCCATAAATCCAAAACGTAGAATGCTTCATCCTAAATTCTTTCAGTGTGTACTTATAGGTCAGCAATGGTTGTGGCTAATGATTTGATCATTATAGAACTGGAATGGTAGGCAACATTCTTTGTTTACAAACAATATAGGGTCACCCTATTGGATCAATTTGGGAGTATTATAAGGAATTTGTTACTGTAATTGCTTGGCTATTAATGTGAATTTTAAAAATTTGTCATGATAGGGACTTCCCTGGTGGTGCAGTGGTTAAGAATCCGCCTGCCAATGCAGGGGACACGGGTTCGAGCCCTGGTCCGGGAAGATCCCACATGCCACGGAGCAACTAAGCCCATGTGCCACAACTACTGAGCCTGCGCTC
This sequence comes from Delphinus delphis, assembly GCF_949987515.2. NCBI lineage: Eukaryota > Metazoa > Chordata > Mammalia > Artiodactyla > Delphinidae > Delphinus > Delphinus delphis. Next base: position 75,524,130 of record NC_082687.1, read on the forward strand.
TAGAGCCCACAAGCCACAACTTCTGAGCCCACACACCGCAACTACTGAAGCCCATGTGCCTAGAGCCTGTGCTCCACAGCAAGAGAAACCACCACAATGAGAAGCCCATGCACTGCAATGAAGAGTAGCCCCTTTTTGCTGCAGCTAGAGAAAGCCTGTGTGCAGCAACAAAGACCCAAAGCAGCTAAAAAAAAATTTAAATTAAAAAAGATAAATAAAAATTTGTCATGATAGAATTCAGTAAGTCTTAACTCCTAAGCATAAAGAATTATGGTATTTAAGGTACATAATAGGGTTTATTTCAACATTTAATTTTTAAAAATGACTTTAACTTCCCAGGCATAGCTTTACCGTTTTTTAACAAATAACAGTTGACTGATTTGAACTTGAGTCTGCATCCTTTCCTTGCGCTCTTCCCATCAGAGAATCAGAGATGCAAATGTAGTTTAAGAGAAAAGTATGTCACTAGTAAGAAGTATTAGGAAGTTGGTTGATGGTTATCTCATTTCTGTACTGCTCTAAAGTTGTGTTTATAAGAGTGAAACAAATATACCTAGCATGATTGGTCATATCTGACAGATGTGGAATGAGTCTTGGTCAGGAATTTACATTGTGACTTCCTGTCCAAAATCTGGCTCATACTGGATGGATGTGTGATCATGGTCAAATTGCTAGCTTATCTGAACCTATTTTCCTCGTTTTAAAATGGATAATTTTCCTGCTTTGACTTTGTCGGAAGGGCTGTTGTTAAGATATGAAAGTAGTTAGAAAGCTACAGGCAAATATAAACTATTATTAGGTATGGCTATGTTTGATTGAGATCCATTTCTGATAGAAAGAATAAAGCAAATGAATATGTTACAAAAAAGTATTGTATACGAGTGAATTTGAACACCTTATTGCATTGAGATGTTGAGTCAGTTGATAAAAGTAATCCCAACAACTAATTATAGCATATTAGTACATAGTACAGTAATGATAGTATTACTGAAATTGATAGGCAAATATTTTGTTTAATATGCAAGGTAGCCAGAGTTTTGGGATAGCTCTGCTCATTTGGTTAATCAGTTTTCTGGGTAAAAACTTGGTATCAGAAAGCTATTTATAGAAAAAAAAATTTTTTTAGAGGTAATTACCCCTTTGATATAATTGGGAATAAGATTAAAAATAGACAGCAAACTCAAGTGTAGTCTCCCTGAATGTCTGGGGGGCAGTTCCAGCAGTTTCTCGCACATATGTTTCACTTTCTTGGTTTTATAACTTTGGAGCTTTAATCAATAGCATTGACGCTTTTTAGATAAAAATGCATAGAATGCTTCTTCTGAGTTCCCCATTTCACTGACCAGCATTTCTATTTTCTGTCTTATAAAAACAAATTGCATGCATTCTAAATTATTACTCTGTATTTTGCCCTTGCTCTGGGTTTTTATTATTTTTTAAGATTTTTGTTTTTGATGTGGACCATTTTTAAAGTCTTTATTAAATTTTGTTACAGTATTGCTTCTGTTTTATGTTTTGGTTTTTTGCCTGTGAGGCATGTGGGATTGTAGCTCCCCAACCAGGGATCGAACCCGCACCGCCCGCTGCACTGGAAGGCGAAGTCCTAACCACTGCATCACCAGGGAAGTCCCTGTTTTTAATTTTTAAATGGGAAGAGTTTTGATACTGTTCTTGATCACTGTAAAGATTTGGCTATTTGGAAGAGTGATTTTATCATAAATCACCTTCTTAAAATTACGGTAGAAAGATAGTTTTCATTCTCTGACCTTGAGTTAGGTTTGGTTATCCCTACTTTCTCAAGAAGAGCCCTATGTTTGCGTGGGGAGAAAGAAGAGTTTTTGTTTTGTTTGTCTATAAAAATGTATTTCTAAAAAACTTAGGTATGTTTGAAATTTTTGGTACTAAAAGGTAGAATAGTATCATGCATCCGTATGTACCCATCAACTGGCTTCAACCGTTATTCAGCTTATGGCTGTTTTATTTCATCCATACCTCCCCCTTTGGACGATTATTTTCAACTGGATTCCAGGCATAAAATCTCTTTTAACTGGAAATACATAGTGAGATCTCTCAGAGATAATGACTCTTTTCAGATGTGTCAGTTGACTTTGTAATGTTAAAAAAAAATTAGTAATTCCTAAATAACATTTAATCCAGTCAGTGTTCAAAGTTCCTGGTTGTTTCACAATTGTCCTTTTGCTAGGTTAGTTTGAATCAGGGTTCAGACAAGGTCTCTATATGGCATTTGATTGTTAATCTCTTAAATTTCTTCAACTGTAAGCATATCCCGGCCATCTCTTAAGAGTTTTATTTATTTTTTACCACTTATTTATTGAAAAATCTGAGTTTTTCTCAGTTTTGCTGCATCCAACATTTTTCCTGATTTACAAGAGTTAATATCATTATATGATATTGAAAGATAAAATATACAAAATGAAAACTAAAATCCTGTCACCCAGAGATACCCAATGATAGTTTTGGTATGTTTTCTTTCAACTTTTTTGAGTGTGTTTTTTTTTTTGTGGTTTTTTTTGCGGTACGCGGGCCTCTCACTGTTATGGCCTCTCCCGTTGCGAGCACAGGCTCCGGACGCGCAGGCTCAGGGGCCATGGCTCACGGGCCTAGCCGCTCCACGGCGTGTAGGATCTTCCCGGACCGGGGCACGAACCCGTGTCCCCTGCATCGGCAGGCGGACTCTCAACCACTGCGCCACCAGGGAAGACCCTGTGCTTTTTAAATATGTGCATGTGCTTTGCTTATTTTTATATCCTATTTAATATACTTTTGTGTCGTGTTTATTTCCCCATGTCATTATGAAAGAAAATGAAACATTTGACTGCATAATACTTCACAGTATGTGTCATAATTTAAATATTTCCTTTTAGCCAGAAATTTAGATTGTCCCAATTTTTCACTATGATAAAGCTATGATAACCATGTTAGTACATAAATCTTTGTATTTCAGATTTTAAAATTTTTTTTATTTTTTTGGTCGTGCTGCGTGGCATGCGGGATCTTAGTTCCCTGACCAGGGATCGAACCCACACCCGCTGCAGTGAAAGTGTGAGTCTTAACCACTGGACTGCCAGGGAAGTCCCTCAGATTTTTTTTAAATGAAAGAACCTTAGAAGTGGAGTTATTCACAGGACATGAACATTTTTTGACTTCTGGATTCGTATTGCCGTAAAAGTTATAGCCTGTGATCTCAAATGCAGTCTCCACTTTAAGAATCTGTTTGTATATGCTCCATGTTATTAAGATGTCTTTGCTTGTATTAATGGAATGTGTTTTTTTTTTTAATTCTTTGGCTCTTTTAATTGTATTTGAGAATTTTTTTATGCACACATTTTTATGTTGTAAGTTTGTTGATATTTTTCATTGTGTGTATCTTTAGGAAATTCTTCCACTAGAGGCCAAATAAATATTCACCTAAATTGTCTTCTGGAATCACTGTTGGGTGTTTTTTCCTTCTTAATTGCTAGCAGATTTTCCTAGGGACCATTTATTAAAATGTTGATCCCATCCTCATTTATTTGTAATTCAAGTTTTGATATATAAATATATATATGGTTGGTATGTTCAGAAAATTCTAGAAAAAAGAATTGATTTCCTATTTACTGGGTTGTAATATTATCTCTTATCTCTCTCCTCCCTCCACCCTCTTTTTTCTGCCTTCCAGCTATAGTATGTATCCAGATGTCTTTGATTCTGAATGTGCCTTGGGAAAAAACCTGAAAGAAAGCTAGTCTCATCTTCATCTGTTTTCTTTTATTTTCCTTGTTTCATGTGTATTTTTAAAATGAATTTAAAAATGAATTCCCCCCCCCAAAAAAAATTCCCATTTGCTTTTAAACTCAATTTACCAAACATTACCAAAACATTATACCAACATTAGTAGTTTGTGATATATACTCTGTTGTTTCAGTATTTTGATTCTCTTAATTGTTAAAGCTTCCACCAGAGAATGAGTAGAGGAAGGGAAAGGTAAAACATTGAAAACTGATTTTACAAAGAATGATTACCCAGATTTAGGGCAAAGGTTGACTTTAGAAGTATCCATTGTATGGTCTGTTTATATACTTGGTCATTTCTCACTGATAATGGGATTTGGTTTATTTTGTAACACATTCACTTACAGAGTTTAGAATACCTTTTTGTATATATTAATTCTAACCAAGAAATTCAGTGATGATGGAAGGTCAGATAGAGGGTTAAAATAATTTAGCATGTTCAGTTCAAGAGAAAAATTGAAATGTAATTATTTGTCTCTAGAGCTAATGGTTCTGGTACGGGAAGAACAAGACGCTTACTCTAAGGTTATTCTTTTTAAAAGTTAATAGTTTTTGAGTAATTCAGAAGATACAAAGCAGTATACAGTGAAAAGTTTCTTTACTACTTCTGTCCCCTGAATGCTTAGGCTCTCTTCGAGAGGCAACTAGTTATATAATTATTTTTTAATACTAAATTCTTTTTTTCCCCCTAAATTCTTATGGTTTTAAACCGTTCGCAAGCATCCATAGAAGAAAATTTATCTGTGAGTTATTAATGCAAGGAAGTTCAGCATCAACCTTTAGTATTTATTTTGGATAGAATCTTTTGTTTACATGTGTATGTAAATGTTTACATATACGTACAAATTTATGTACCCATATGTAAATATGTGATTTGATTTAAAAAGTAAAATATAGAAAATTAGGAAAACAAGAAGAAAAAACATCTGATAACCTTAACAGAACCAAGTATAATCGATTTAATGTAGAATACTTCTTCCCTAGGTTTAAATTCTAGACACATAGTAATTTTACATACTTTTTTTCCCATAACTACAAGAATTTCACGTTGAGCATACTAGGTTTCTGACTCATTTCTTATGAAGGATATGAATTTCTTAGTTATATTGCTCTTGGAAGCTGGAGCAGGGAACTAACCCTTATTGAAGACAAGAGGAAATGAGAGGTTGGCAAAAGTAGGGAGGTTAAATAAGGGTACATATTTTTATAATTCAACCTTGAGAAAAATAAAGGAAAAATCAAGCTGTAGTATTTCTGGGTTCTTAGAACTGATTGCTCTTCTTTTTTTGATTTTTTTTTTTTCTTTTAAGGGAGGATTGGATCTGAGATGTGTAGAGGATAAGCTGACATTTTATTGTTTTGAATGCTTGCATGGAAAAACAAATGCCTAATATACAGTACTCTGCCTCTAATCAAAATTAATTTATAAATTTCTTGGTAGAATTTCTTTGAGGGCAATCCCCTAAAGTTTCTGGAGAACAATGAATGTTTGTGGAATTAGTAGTACATTACCCAGGACTTGGCGGTCCAGTGGTTAAGACTCCACTCGTCCACTGCAGAGGGCGCAGGTTTGATCCCTGGTCGGGGAACTATGATCCTGTATCCCATGCGGCATGGCTAAAACAAAAAAACAAAAATAGTACATTACCCAGTATTACTAACTTAAGTAAAATGTCAGTGCTGATTTTTTTTTTTTTTTTTTTTTGGCGTGCTGTGCTGCATGTGGGATCTTAGTTCCTCAAACTGGTGCCCCCTGCATTGGAAGCGCAGACTCTTAACCACTGGACCACCAGGGAAGTCCTAATCTATTTCTTTTTATCATTTATAAGGACTTTCCTAGGGTCACCTGGAAGTAGTGGTAGTCTGCTTTGTCTCCTCTGTTTTGTAGGCTTTCCTTGTTTTTTTTTTTGTTGTTGTTTTGTTTTTTTAATGTCCTTGACAGTTTTGAGGAGTATTTGGTTAGATATTTTGTAGAATTCCCCTCAATTTGGGTTTGATTTTTCTCATAATGAGATTTGGTATTATGGTTTTGGGGAAGAATACCACAGAGGTGAAATGCCCTTCTCATCACATCATGTCAAAGGGTATGTGATATCAACATGACATATCAACATGATGTTTACCTTGATCTTTTGGTTAAGATAAGGTTTGCTAGGTTTCTCTACTATAAAGTTACCTTCTTCTGAATTTTGTTCTTTAGAAGTGGGTCACTAAGTCTAGTCCACGTTCAAGGGTGAGCGAGGGTTAAGCTTCACCTCCTAGAGGGTGATAAATCTACTAATATTAATTGGAATTCTATAAGGAAGATTTGTCCCTTTCCCTCCTTCTACTTTCCCCTCCTCTGTGAGAGTATTTTAAAGCAAACCACAGATAACACACATCATTAATAAGAACGTTTTTATAGTTCTTGATACATATTGCCAAATCCCTGAAGGGTTGTAGATGTTAACTGTAGGACTAGCAATGTATGACTGAATTTTCATGGTACTTTTTTGGTGTTTTTCTTTTAGGTGAAAGTTTACATTTTTTTTTAGAAGTGAATTTTTAAAAAAATTTATTCATTTTTGGCTGCTCTGGGTCTTCACTGCAGCGCACAGACTCTTTGTTATGGCGAGCAGGCTTCTCTAGTTGCGGCACGCAGGCTCTGGAGTACATGGGCATAGTAGTTGTGGCTCGTGGGCTTAGTTGCGGTATGGGATCTTAGTTCCCTGACCAGGGATCGAACGTGGGCCCCTTGCATGGGGAGCATGGAATCTTAACCACTGGACTGGACCACCAGGGAAGTCCCCAAAGTTTACATTTTAATTTGCATTTATTTGATTTACTTAGGGTGACCTTTTTAAATGTTTGTTAATTAGCTGTAGCACCTCTTTTGGGAATTATCTTTTCCTTGGTCTTTACCTATTTTAAATATTTTTTAGAGACTTTCTTGGCTATTTTAACTCTTCTGTCTCATAGACTTAAGAGATTTATTTACCATTTTGCTCACTGGCCCTTCTTTTTTTTTTTTAATTAATTAATTTATTTATTTATTTTGGGCTGTGTTGGGTCTTCGTTTCTGTGCGAGGGCTTTCTCTAGTTGCAAGCGGGGGCCAGTCTTCATTGCAGTGCGCGGGCCTCTCACTATCGCGGCCTCTTTTGTTGCGGAGCACAGGCTCCGGATGCACAGGCTCGGTAATTGTGGCTCACGGGCCCAGCCACTCCATGGCATGTGGGATCTTCCCAGACCAGGGCTCGAACCCGTGTCCCCTGCATTAGCAGGCAGATTCTCAACCACTGCGCCACCAGGGAAGCCCCTGGCCCTTCATTTTTAATCATCTTCAGGGTTTTGTCTTTTATTCAGATCTCATGACCACATCATTCATAGTCCTGTTGTATTCTTTTAAAATTTTTTCCTCCTTCTGTTACATTTACCTACGTATATGATAAGGAAATTTGCTAGCTGTTGGTAAGGCAAGAAGTAAACAAGTAAGGCTATTTTAGGTAAAAGTCATGTAATGGTAGTTCCATTCCAAATTAATGTGAGAACTATTGTGGGTTAATCTAGCATAATTTAGCAATTATCTAGGATTATTTGCTTTAAAAATTCATGACTGATTCTCCCAAGCATTTTATGTTAAAAGTACTTTTAAAATATTTACTATTTTGCAGTGTGTTACAAAAAACCCATTTCAACCCATTTGAAAATTACTTTTATAATCTTGAAACCTATGTTGACATTTTATTATATTTTGGGAATTTTTGTTATCCCTAGGTATTTGTAAAATACTTTCTTTTAAAAAAGCATAATTTATTTTAAAGAAGAAACTTAGGAGATAACAGCTTCTTACAAAGATATATCCCAAACCAAATATTTGCTTCTGTAAGAGGAACCAAGATGAACTTGCACACACACATACAAATGTATTAATGCTTTCCCCCCTAAATCTTTAATGGCTGGAAGACTTTTTTTTTAACTTCATGTTAGTCCTTAACACATATGGCAACAACAAATAGCTCTAAAATAAAAGCTGAAGTAAAAGTGTCAAAAGAAAAATCCAGGGTTTATGTTTATCCTTCAGTTCTTCTAGCTTGTCCTTGGAAGAAGTTAGTAAGTTAAAGCATTAAAGAAAATGAAAATACTCTCCAATTAATATTTCACATTGTCATTGGATGTTATTTCCAATTGCTCTCTTGTGATTTTAGATCTATTATTCTGTGATTTGCAGTTCTGTTAACTTTTTAGTTAATAGTCTGATAGATATTTAAATAGAAAAATTTGTCAAAAGAGACCCTTATAAATCTGGGTTTGGAGCCATCTAGAAGAAAGGGAAGCAAATAATGTATAACAAGTTCTCAATCTTACTATGACATAATGGACTAATAATACTCAGTAATATAAAGAGCTTCTAAAATCAACTAGACAAAAAGAGTTTGAAAAAGAAGAAATACAGATGCCAATAAACTTGAAAAGATGTGCAGCCTCATTAGATAGAAAATAAAAGCAATGAGACATATTTTGGGGGTCTGACATTCTGGCAAAAATTTTTTTTAATGTTATAGCCATATATTATTATACTATTAGTGATAGTAATAATGTATGTAATTACGATGCTATGCAATTCGTGATATGTACTATGTGCTATTGATAGAAATAAAATTGGTAAAGGCTTTTTGTGAATGCCCTTAGACCTAGAGATTTCATTTTTTTGTACTTAGTCCTACAAAAATATGGGCACAAAGATGTTTGTTGCAACATTATGTTAACAAAAATGTTGGAAAGGCCCTAAGTTATCTCTACTAAAGGAATGCTAAAATTGTATGTTTGTGTTTTGGAGTATTATGTAACCATTAAAAAGAATGAAGTAGAGCTTTATATATTGGAAGGTCTCCATGACTTTTTATGTTATAAAAAAGCAAGTTGCAGAACATGTATAGTATGATCTCATAAAACCTACTAAAATGATGGGTATAAATACATATAAAAAGACCTGAAAGTATTCACACCTGGCTGTTAACTATGGTACCTCTTGGGAAAGGGAGTAGAATTGGGGAGATAGGAATGGGAAGGTTGGCATTCGTCATTTTACTCTCTGTGCTTCTACGGATACCACTGATACTAAATATATAACACTGGTAATGTTGCTGTTTTACAAATATTTGCTACTAAGAGTATTTGGCCTAATCAAGAACCACTTTTGAGAAGTTTATTTCCCAAGGAATCAATCCTGTATATAATAAGCATGCAGTTCCATGGCATAATCCTAGAAAACACAGTAGTAGAACTACAGTATCTACTTTTCCACCTTTTCCAAAGTTATAAATAGGCAGTTAAGTTTGACTCCCCAAAGGTGAAATAAGGTAGGTTAAACCCACCCAGCATGAGCTGGAGAGTTTAAGGTTCTATCGGCAGGTAATGAATTGGTTAACAGCACTGGAAAATTCCTTCAGCACATACAGAAACAGGATGACTCAACTGACTTATTACAGCTGAACTCTACCAGGAAAGGTTTGTTAGCTGTAGTTGAAGGAAGAAATGACCTGGATCTGAGGGATATGGGGAATTAATTGCATTTGCCCTCCCAAGATACAGAGTGGATTATTTTACTGCTTTCCTGTGCTAAGAGTTGTTTAGGAGTGGATGGTTTGAGAGCTTTAGATGTATTTTGTCCTTTATGCTGCATAGAAAGTCATCTGTAAACTGTTGCTTAATCTACCCCCAGAGTCAGATTGCTATCACAAATATTCATTATACTGGGAAAATACTGATAAGTTAAATACTTATTATGGAAAATCTTAAAACAGAAAAAAGTAGAAATGTATAAAAGCTCTCCTGTACCTATCACTCAACTTCAATAATTATCAACTCAAGGCCAGTTTTATTTCTTCTATGCCCGTATTTACTTCCCTCTCTCCTCTCCAGGATTATTTTGAACTTTTTCAGTGCACTATTCTTATTTTTATGACTTAGGCCTTTTGTGACCAATTGGAATAAAGCTGGTTGTCTTCAAGGGTCAGACCCATGTCTTTGACATTATTTAGCATTGTTCTCACATTAGGGATATATATTGAGGAGGTGAATAACTCCTCTGAAACATGAAAAGCAAAAGCATTGTTTTAAGTTACTTTCTATCAAAAGCCTCTTCTAGGCTGATTTATCAGAATTCTGACTCAGTAACCCGGTTTTGTCTTACTCAGGATAGAGCAGCTTCTTAATGTCTTTGGACAGCAAAGGATTTAAATGTGGGGTGGGATTGGGTGAGTTTTTTGCTCTAGTGCTTAGCTGGTGGTATGCATTGACACTTGCTCTGAGGTCCGAGCCAAAAGAGGACTTTCCATTCTGTTTTTTTAAAAAGTAATTTTAAAGTGGAAACTATTAACTGAAAACTGTATAGTACTTAAAACAGCTCAAGTTTACATGCAGAAAGTTCCACAGAAGCATAGCACTATTGAGCAATATCCTGTTTATAAACGCGTTTTCTCATTTTACTGGAGGCTAGTTAAGACCAACAGATACTTTAAATTCTAGCTGATATACATGTTCCTGGCATATACAGATACAGAGAAAATAAACATTGTCCAAAATTCAAAAATATTTATTCATTGCTATGGCTTAAGCAATGAGGGAGGTGTTGAGAGACAGAGTGATGACTAAAATAGGTTCCTGCCTCCACGCTGTATTTTTTTGGGGGGGGGGCGGTGGTAGTGGTGGAATCTAATTTTGTAAGTCAAATGGATTAAAAAGAGACTTAAAATACCTGTTTTACAATTTTTATGGGTGATAAAAACAAGTCTCCCTTTATAAAAGTCAGTTTGCTAGTACTTTGCATTTCTGTATCCAGGGGCTATATAGAACTGGATAGACATTGGGCATTTTAGTACTTGAATTTTATTTTAAAAAAACTTAGGACTGTATCTTTTAATTTCAACCAACATTTTAGTGGCCTGGCAAGGCATTGAGAGGGAGGAAGGACCAGTATCTGTAAGTGGATACTTGCATATGTCCACACCCAGCACAGTCTGAGCCCTTGTTTCCTTGTGGACAGTTTGAAAAAACAATTGAGAAAGACTTTCAGGGGTGAACTTTATCTACATATAAGGGTAAATTATATATTTTTTCAGGGGTTTCTGTGTTGGGTATGTACAGTCAGTTGTCTAACATGAAGGCTTATCAATTAAAAAAAAAAGTGTGGACACAGAGTGGCCTCAGACAAAACTGTGAAGTAGTCAGAGTTTGTGTTTGGTATTTCCTACCTTCTGGAGAGTAAAACTCTCCAGCTTAGGTTGCCTGCAACTCCACTTCCTTCCCCTTCCAATCCCACCTGCCCTTAACTCAGGCAAGAAGATATTAGATGGGAAGTAGGATTTCCCTGACTGTTCTGCAACTAGTTTTCACCTCAGTGTATCTTGGATGTTTCCCCAAATCATCACATAGAAATTTGACTCATTCTTTTTAACAGCTGTATAGGATTTCAGGTACTCATACTATTGTTTATTTAATTAGAGCTATATAAATAAACACTTAGAATTACCATTTTTTGCTCTTATAAAAAGTGTTGCAGTGACCATTCTTATACAAAAATTTTGCATGCTTATTTGGATATGGATATCTAAGTTATCTACATAAATTTTCCAATTTTCTGATAAAAGTGTTTAGATTTGCACTTCTTCCATTTTGTATTTGCTTATTGGCTCTGTTTTCCTGTGAACATGCTCTTTGCTCCTTTTTTTCTGTTAGATTGCCATTTTCATATTGATTTTTCAGTTATCTGTAAATTAAGGAAATTAACCCTGAGATGTGTTGAAGTTTTTTTTTTTTTAAAGTTCTTTGTCTTTTTATTTTACAGTATATTTTTGGCTTATAGAAACTGTATATCATTTTTGGCTGTCAAAATGATTGATCCTTTATAGGTTCTTGGATTTATGTTCTTCTACATGTATCCCAGTGGTCTTCTTGTAGTTATACATTTGTGACTTTTTTAATTAAATTTTTTCCATATTTTAAAAGTTTTAATATATAAGTACATAGTCATTATAAGAAATGTTTAAAAATTGACAAAATGAATGGCTGTCCCCCAAATTATATTCTCTCCCCTAGAGCTAACCACTCATTAAGTTTGATGTATTTTCTTCCAGTCCTTTTGTATGCATCATACTTTAGTTTAAAAAAATAGACAACTACTCCACCATTTCTGAATAGTTATGGTTTAAGATGGCACCTTTATCATATTCTAAATTCTAAATAGTCCATGGTTTAAAATAGCACCATTTTAGAAACACAGCTGAAGATTTTGGCTCTGATTTTTACTAAGAAATTTCAGACAGTAAACTAGGAAATTTTTCAGAGTGACAATATGTATAAAATCAAACCTTTGGATATGTAATCTCACAGAAAACTATATTTCAGATTATTACACCTGTGTCATATGTACAACACAGTAGTCCTTTGAAGGTCATGTTTTCTGGAATAAATGACTTTAATTTTCTTGTCCATAAATAACAAATAAGTAATCCTTGCTTAAAAGATTCAAATAACAAAGGAACATATATGATTCCATTTATATGAATTGTTTGTAATAGGCAAATTCATGGAGACAGAAAGCAGGTTAGTGGTTAACTAGGGCTGGGAGGAAGAGAGGGAAGTGAGAAGTGATTGCTAATGGGTACAGGTCTTGTTTTGGAGTGATGAAATGTTCTAAAATTGTGGTGATGGTTGCACAGTTCTGTGAATACACTAAATATTGATTAGTGCACTTTCAGTGTCTGAACTGTATAGTATGTGATTTATCTCCAAGAAATTGTTATAAAAAATCTAAGTAAGACATGTATATAGATATAACAATAGTAAATATTTGAAGAATAACTTTTATAAATATTCCAAAAATAAATAACTAAAATAAAACAGCACCTTTACACATTATACATTCTGCTAAAATCATGGCATCCGTTTGTCAGCATTCTCTTCTGATCCATTGCTCTAGTTGACTATTTCTGTGTGTGGCCTCATTTAAAAAAATCACTCATACATCTAGAATTTGTTTTGGTATAAGGAATGAGGGTAAGGAGTCAGCTTTCCCCAATACCATTTATGGAATAACTTGTCTTCCCCCCCAGTGATTTGATGTGCTGTCCTCAACCTATAAATTTCTATAATGGACGTCATCATCACTGACCTATTGAAGGAGCATTTTGACTAGGCTCCCTATGTTGTCTTTAGCTTCTTTACTGTCAGTTTTCCATAGTGCAACCAAGGTGATCTTTTAAAAACACACAGGCATTAAACCTTATGGACTTCACATTGATCTTTGGATGAAGCCCTAATCTTGAACATCGCCTGGAAAGCTGTGTGTGACCTGGCCCATTGACCTCTCTGGTCTCATTTCAGACCACTCTTCTTGTTGTCTGGATTGCTGTCTGAATTCCAGCACATCGTGCCTTTCTTTCAGTTCCTTCATCAGGTTATACTCTTACTCACTACAGGGTCTTGCACTGCTCTTTACTTTGTGTCTAGAATGCCTCCAGCCCTAGATCCCCATACCTTCCACTTCCACCTTACCCTATTGTATTCCAGTGCATCCTTCCACTTTCAACTCAGCATTAACTTCTTTAGTAAAATCTTCCTAACTCCCTAGATAAGTTTAGAACGTGTATATACTCTATAGGCACCTTTTATCTTTTTTTTTTTAAAGTAAGAGCTTTATTGAGATATTCACATACCACACAGTGCACCGTTTAAAGTGTACAGTGGTTTTTAGTACATTCATGGAGTTGTGTGACCATCACCATAATCAATTTTAGAACATTTTCTTCACTCGAGAGGAAAGCCTGTACCAATTAAGCAGTCACTCCCCATTTCTCCTCAAGCCCCTCAGTCCTGGACAACCACAATGATTTTTCTTTTATTGTGATAAAACATACATAAATTTCACCTTTTTAACCATTTTTTGAAGTCTGTAATTTAGTGGCATTACATTCACAGCATTGTACAACTATCTCCACTATCTGTTTCTAAAACTTTATCACACCAAACTCTTAAGTTATTACTTATTAAGCAATAACTCCCCATTCTGCTCTCCTCCAGGTCCTGGCAACCACAATTCTACTTTGTCTATATGAATTTGCCTATTCTAGATATTTCATATAAGTGGGATCATATGAGTCCTTTTGTGTCTACTTATTTCACTTAGCATAATGTTTTCAAGGCTCATCTGTGTATCAGAACTTCATTAATTTTTATGACTGAATAATATTCCATTGTATGTATATGCTGCATTTTGTTTATCCATTCATCAGTTAATGGACATGTGAGTTGTTTCTACTTTTTGGCTGTTATGAATAATGCTGTTATGAACACTTAGCATACAAGTATCTGTTTGAGTCCCTGTTTTCAAATCTTTGGAGACAAATAGCTAGAAGTGGAATTGTTGGGTCATTGATAATTCTTATGCTTAACTTCAGGACCCATCAAACTGTTTTCCTGAAAGGCCATTTAGGAGGTTTCTAATTTCTCCACATTATTTATTTCCTTTTTTAAAATTAAAGTCAAAAATAAATAAGTAAATAAAATTAAAGTCACCCTAATAGGTGTGAAGTGATATCTCATTGTGTTTTGTTTTGTTTTAAATTATTTATTTATGGCTGTGTTGGGTCTTCGTTGGCTGTCCACGGGCTTTCTCTAGTTGCGGCGAGTGGGGTCTACTACTGTTCGTTGCAATGCGCGGGCTTCTCATTGCGGTGGCTTCTCTTGTTGCAGAGCACGGGCTCTAGGTGTGCGGGCTTCAGTAGTTGTGGTGCATGAGCTCAGTAGTTGGGGCTCGCGGGCTGTAGAGCGCAGGCTCAGTAGTTGTGGCACACGGGCTTAGTTGCTCTGCGGCATGTGGGATCTTCCTGGAACAGGGCTTGAACCCGTGTCCCCTGCATTGGCAGGCGGATTCTTAACCACTGCGCCACCAGGGAAGCCCTGCATTGTGTCTTCATTGCTGCACGTGGGCTTTCTCTAGTTTTGGCGAGCAGGGGCTACTCTTCGATCTGGTGCGCAGGCTTCTTATTGCGGTGGCTTCTTGTTGTGGATCACGGGCTCTAGGTGCGTGTGCGTCAGTAGTTCTGTTACACGGGCTCAGTAGTTGTGGCTCGCAGGCTCTAGAGCACAGGCTCAGTAGTTGTAGCACACGGGCTTACTTGCTCCATGGCATGTGGGATCTTCCTGGACCAGGGCTCGAACCCGTGTCCCCTGCATTGGCAGGTGGATTCTCAACCACTGCACCACCAGGGAAGCCCCCTTTGTCCATTTTTAAATTGAGTTGCTTTTGTTATTGAGTTAGAGGGGTTCTTTATATAGTCTGGACATTAAGCCATTGTCAGATATATGATTTGCAAATATTTTCTCTCATTCTGTGTGTTGTTTTTTCCAGTCTTTTGGTCTATTTATCTTTTATAACATTTACAAGTTTGCATTTATAATTTTTAAAATATTTAGATTAATATCTGTCTCCACTATTAGAATGTGAACACCCTTAGGGTAAAGACTGTATTAGTTTTTGCTCACTTTTATATTGCTAATGCCTAGCACAGGTGCTAAATATTTTTTAAATGAATGAAGGTCTTTTAAGTTAATATACGAGTTCCATTGATTGCCTATTCCATCTTAAATATCTGTAGTACTCCATCTTGTTACTCTTATTTTTCAAAATCTTCCCAGCTATTTCCTGGCTTTTATCATGTTCATTCATGTAAATTCATGCCCTTCCTGCCCCCCACATTGGTATCATTTTAGATAACTCATTTTTTTCTTTTAGAGGGCTTTCTTGGTAGGATAAAGGCTGCAAAGTTGCCATAGTCAGCTTAGGCTGTTATAGTAAAATAGCACAGACTGAGTGGCCTAAACCAGCGGTCCCCAACCTTTTTGCACCAGGGACCAATTTCATGGAAGATAATTTTTCCACGGGGGGTGGGGAGGGATGGTTCAGGTGGTAATGTGAGCCATGGGGAGCGGCAGATGAAGCTTAGCTCACTCACCGGCCACTCACCTCCTGCCATGCGGCCTGGTTCCTAACAGGGCGTGGACCAATAGCCGTCCCGGGGGTTGGGGACCTCTGGCTTAAACAACAAACATTTATTTCTCACAGTTCTGGATTCTGGGAGGCCCGTGATCAAGGTGTTGGCAGATTCAGTGTCTGGTGAGGAATCTCTTCCTACTTTGTAGATGGATGCCTTCTTGCTGTATCTTCACATGTTCAAGAGAGAGAGATATCAGTCTCTTCTTTAAGGGCACTAATCACATTTATAAGGGCTCCACTCTCATGACCTCATTACCTCCCAAAGGCCCTGCCTCCAAATACCATCCCCTTGGGGATTAAGGCTTCAACATACGAATTTTAGTGGGGACACATTCAGTCCATAGCAGTACTGCAGCTAACAAAGTTTAAGGATTTGGTAATTAAGCAGACTAGGGCTCTAGTATCATCAGCTTCACAGATGGGGCCAGTATAGAGTATCTGAAGACATTTGCATTTACAGGAAATCAGTTTGATGGTAAAGTGGTAGCCAATCATTTGTATAGATTCATAATTCATATAAGATTAGTAATAAATTAATAGATTTAAGTCATTAATAAATATGAACTATACTTAATTTAAGAAAACTGTTATGAATCTATACATACGTGAATTCTTTATAGTTCAAGAGAAAGAGTAATTCTGAATAGTAGTCTTATGATATTTTTTCCTTCCTCCTAGATTTAAACAGTCAAGTTAAATCAAGCTGGGTAATCATGGCAGAAGGTGGATTCGATCCCTGTGAATGTGTTTGCTCTCATGAACATGCGATGAGAAGGCTGATCAATCTGGTGAGATGAACAGAACAGTCCTATTCAGAACTCAACTGTACCTCTCTGTCTTGTTTTTGGGAGCATGTTGTTTATTGGAAGATTTTCATCTGATGGGCACTAAAAATTATTTCATAATTGAAATTCCACAGTGGTTTAAGTCATAATGGTTAAAATGCTTGCCAGCAGTTCTTTTATTAGAGATAAAAACAGATTGCTGTCTTTATTTATGGTAGATGTTTGTTGGCGAAATTCACCATCATGGGTGGGAAACACATTTGTGTAAAGGCTTTTCTGTTCCGTATTTTTTTTTTTGGCCACACCATGTGGCACGTGGGATCTTAGTTCCCTGACCAGGGATCGAACCGACGCTCCCTGCATTGAAGTGCGGAGTCTTAACCACTGGACTGCCAGGGAAGTCCTCTGTTCTGTATTAATGCATATGATTTTTGGCTATACGGAGCTTGTTTACCTGATAAACTGCTATGAAGTCACACTTCCTCTTATGATATAGTTCAAATCCTACTCCAACAAATGGCATGACAATAAAAATCTCTATAGTTTATTTCCAGATCCAAATCAATTATTTGACAGAGGCAGATTTCTGAACAACAGGCTTTGAGTGTAGTGAGATTTCAACTGTAGGTTTTTATAGACTTTTTATTTTTTTTATTTTTTATTTTTTTGCTGTACGTGGGCCTCTCACTGTTGTGGCCTCTCCCGTTGCGGAGCCCAGGCTCTGGACGCGCAGGCTCAGCGGCCATGGCTCATGGGCCTAGCCGCTCCGCGGCATGTGGGATCTTCCCGGACCGGGGCACGAACCCGTATCCCCTGCATCAGCAGGCGGACTCTCAGCCACTGTGCCACCAGGGAAGCTCCTTTATAGACTTTTAAAGCTTAAATACAGGGCTGTTTATGTACTGTACTTTATACTTTTTATATACAAAGGAAACATTTGACCATTATTAACAATAAAGTACAATTGACCCTTGAACAGCATAGGTTTGAACTCTCAGGGTCCACTTACATGCGGATTTTTTTTCAATAGTAAATACTGCAGTACTACACCATCTGCAGTTAGTTGAATCCAAGGATGTAGAACTGCATATTTGGAGGAATTGCGTTTACTGAGGGCTGACTATAAGTTACTGACTATAAGCGGATTTTCAACTGTATGGCGGGTTAGCGTCCCTAACCCCTTCGTTGTTCAAGGGTCAACTGTATATTATTATTATGTTATACATTATAACAACATTTTGCTGTTTTAAAATACTCTTGTACCGGGGTATATTATTATAGGCCAGTTAATAAAGGCAGGTACAAACATTTGCTGGAATACTTGAATAAGCAAGTTTTCTGCTCACTCATTGTCTGTGTACAGTGATCAGAAGTACATTGATTGTGAATGATGTTCCTTCGAGAATTAGCATATACTAGGACTTACGATCCTTAAGAATGCCTTAGAGGGATAGAAACAAACTAAGAACTTATAAATTAAATCAGACTCTTGTGAGTATAGAAATAAAATGGCAATGTCATATCTCTGGTAATTGATGTAAAAATAGATTAATCTGAGAAGAGTTTAAAAAATATTTTCTCCTGTTTATGAAGTTTGAGCTGATAGTTTTTAATGTCTTATTTCAATCAAACATAAGGCAAATTTTTTTCAAATTACTCTGATATTAGGAACAAAAAATAGACTTGTAATTTAATTGTGGTAAAATTTCCCAGTAGATTAGTTTTTAATAAGGGCTACTACCTCTTTTTGTTTCTTAGTATAGTATTTTTTATTTTAACATGCTTTATTCTATTAGCTTTGCTGCTTTTTAAGAGATGACTAAAACTAAGCCCTACTTTTTTAGGACTCCCTGTACACTTTACTTTAGTAGATTGTCAAGGAAGCCATGTTTAGCTTTTTTTTTCTTTTTCTAATGGGCACACTAATTCATGCTTGATGGGACGTTACTTATAGCATTCTTGGTTTGAAATACTTCGTAATTGTGTGAAAATAGATTTTAGATTTTTACAGATCTTTTAAAAGTCCACATTTTTTAGTGTAGGGTGGATATTTTCACAAAATATAAATTACTGATGGATGATCCCCTTATGTATAACATGCTGATAGCAGTATTGAAGATTCCAGAGGGAGGAGAAACTCATTTGATTCATAAAGGAAACTTGCTGGCAAAGTTTGATAGATGTTTGTTTGAATTGAATTGTGCTTTTTAATTTTTATTTCATGTGTATTTCTTCTTCTTTTATTTAAATTCAGAATCAAGCAGCATTTTTGGATCCTATCTACATTGTTGATATTTAAGTGGTTTCTAAACATTTTTCCTAAGAAGTATCGTTAGAAATATAGTCTCTAAATTCAGAAATTCAAAGATTTATGATTAATACTATTTATTGTAGCATTATTTATAGTAATAAAAAGTTATAAGCAACCTTAATGTTGACTAGTAGGACAGTGGTTATATCATGGAAATTCATATGGTAAAATCTTGTTTACAATAGTTGTCTTTGAAAAATATTTTAAAACAAGGGAGATGTGTGTTATATGAAATGAAAAAAAAAAGATGTACAAATGGTGTTTAGTAGATCTTGCGTTTGTGTACACATACACATACACCCACACACCCACCCATTTCATGTACATGTGTGCATAGGAAGAAAGACTAGAAGAGAGTACACCGAAATGTTAAAAGTGGTTATCTCTGGATTCTGGAATATGGGCTGAGACTTCTCTTTTATACTTTCTTGTATTTTCTGTGATAATAAATCTTATAATCAGAAAAAGGTTATCTAACAAAAACTATCAGTATTTTCATTTAAATGTCGTTGTATTCTTTTGTAATATGTCAATACTAGACTTTTCTACCTCTCATGCATCCATTATCTTCTACTCATAATTTATAGGACCTTTTTTCCCCAGTATCTGTTATCTTATTACCCTGTGGAACTCTAAGTCTACAGCCTATATTTTATTTTATTTTATTTATTTATTTAAATTTATTTTTTTATTTATTTATTTTTGGCTGCGTTGGGTCTTTTGTTGCTGCGCGCGGGCTTTCTCTAGTTGCGGTAAGCGGGGGCTACTCTTCGTTGAGGTGCGCGGGCTTCTCATTACGGTGGCTTCTCTTGTTGCGGAGCACGGGTTCTAGGTGCACAGGCTTCAGTAGTTATAGCATGCAGGCTCAGTAGTTGTGGCTCATGGGCTCTAGAGCACAGGCTCAGTAGTTGTGGCACATGGGCTTAGTTGCTCCACAGCATGTGGGATCTTCCTGGACCAGGGCTCGAACCCGTGTCCCGTGCATGGGCAGGCGGATTCTTAACCACTGCACCACCAGGGAAGCCCCAGCCTATGTTTTAAAAGCAATTTATCTGAGGGTATAATTTTTCTATATTAGTTATAACTACCAGAATTTAGATGTCTTCATGCTTAGGAAGCTCATAGATACAATAATACTGTGTTATAGTATGATAACAGTGCAGAGATTTATTCTCATTTTTTTAAAAATGGACATCTAATTCATGTTTGTAATAGCGTACCATGTCATTAATTTCAAGTTCTAATTCGGAATTTTTATTATTTTTGACCTTATGTAATAAAATTGGATTTTCTTGTGTATGATGGATATTTTCACACAATATAAATTACTGGTGGATGATCCCTTATGTATAACATGCTGATAGCAGTATTGAAGATTCCAGAGGGAAGAGAAACTCATTTGGGGAAACTTGAGGATTTTAATGATTTTTTTATGGTTAGCTCATTAGTTGTATGCTGGGTTGCAATTTTTGTTTTGCCTGTTCTGTGGAAATAGATGGGCTTTGCCAAGGGATATATTCAGCTTAGAAGCAGTTAAGATTTTACCATTAGTTCCTTTCCATTTTAATAAAGTTCTGTTCATTCACAATTTAAAACTAATTTATTTTCCTGATTTAGTAATGATTTCAGTTAAGGTTCTTCACTATAAGTAATAGTTTTAGGTGATTTAAGCAGAAAAGGACATATTAAAAAAATATTATGTGGCTCACATTGGATAACCTGGCATGGAAAATGAATAGGATCAAAGGGAATGTAAATGCCAAAACGAGCCCATGCTCCAAAACAGCCCAGCCAAAAAGCGGCTGCTCCTGAATTCCAGACTTTTGTGTATCCAGCTGTTGATGCAACATCTCCATTTGGACAAATAGTAGACATTTTGTACTTGATGTGTGCATAACTGAACTTTTCTTGTCCCCAACCTTATACTTCTGTCTTCTCTATTTTTTTTTTTTTTTTCTTTTGGCCACTCCATGAGGCTTAGTTCCCCGACCAGGGATTGAACCCGGGCCACGGCAGTGAAAGCACCGAGTCCTAATCACTGGACCGCCAGGGAGTTCCCTGTCTTCTCTATTCACTCCATTATTCTGGTTGCTCAGGCAACAGCTTTTGTGTCATCTTTTACTCTGTTCTTTCAACCCCATGGCTAATGCAGAACCAAATCCCTTTGGCTCAACCTTAAAAATATATATCCAGAATCCAGCCATTTCTCACACCTCCAGTGAAACACCCTGGTCTAACCTACCATAATCTCTTGCCTAGGTTATTGAAATTAGCCTCCTTGTTGGTCTCCTTGCTTCTACCCTCTTGCCATCTCCATTTTCTTCAACTTTAGTCTCACTACAGGAGTTGAAATGATCTATTTCCGATAAGTCAGGTAATGTTCCTCCTTTCCTCAAAATTCTGCAGTAGTTCCCCATGACACTCATAGTGGAAAAAAAACAAAATTTATGTGGCCCTATGTGATCTATCCCCCTTCACTCCCCTGGTTCCCGTTTGCTCACTTTGTTCTACCGTTTCTGGCTGCCTTGCCATTCCTGAAAATACAGGTCACATACAAAGGATCAAGTGTCTAAATGGCTTTTAGACTTTTCAATAGAAAAGAAAACTGGAAGGCATTAGCACAGTGACTTTAAATTCTGAATGGAAATTATTACCAATCCATCATTCTATATCCAACCAATATCAAATAGGAGGAGAGTCTTCAATATTTTTACCTCATGTACCTTTTCTTAGCTGGTTACTAGAGGATGAACTGTTTTTCACCAAGATGTAGGCATAAACCAAGAAAGAAGAAATTTCGAGTGTAGAAAGCAGTAAGTAGATCCAGCATATGAGAGAGGCAAAAGTAATTTCCAAGGTGATGGTTAATGGAGATCCCAGGATAATGGTGAAGGGACATTCCAGGGTTATAGCTACCCACATGCTTTCTTGATAAAGGAAGCTGTTTGTATACCCCAACTGCTCACCCAGCCTAGTCCTTCATTAATAAATATGAACAGAAAAGCAAAGAGTTGAAGGAAATAAAAGGACTACAATGTGGTCGCAGGTACAGCTACATTAGAAGACAAGATGAAATAGTTAGATCCTTCTAATATGAAAAGTCATTATGAATGTATAGCTATAAATGCAGACCCATACAAGTATGTTATGCTGTTCTTAAGTACCACCAGCAACATGATTTTTTGAAATGGTAAAGTTTCAAAGTCACCAAATTCTTGGTAGAGTCATAAACAAAACTAAGTATAGTCTTCCCTTGACTTAAATGTGAAAGTCCAGTTAAATTCCTCGATAATTCTGTGTCGAGTATAACCATCCAAAAAATACTTTGTGTTTTTCTTTGAAATGGAATTAGATTATATTATAGGCTCAAGTTTTTCACTTAGTGCATGTGTGGCAGGACCTTTGAAAGTTAGGGGGGATACAAGCCAGTCACAACAACCAAAGAACTGCCTCTCAGATATCCGTATGCCCTAGTACTGACGCATTTGAGAACCTTTGAATAGGGGGGAGAATTAGGGTTTATTTAAAAAAGAAAAAAAGAAAAAGGAAAACCAAGTAAGCTGAAGGCAGGCAGGAAGAAAGAAGAGAAGCATAGTTAATAGAAAGCATAAAGTAAAATATTATGTGTGAGTGGATTATACTTATTAATAGAGACAGGTTGGAGGTTTTAAATGCTGTTATTTATCAAGGGAGACAGACACTGAAAACAAAATCTCATAGATAAGTGATAAAAGGAGCAGGGGTGTAGGGGAAGCTGTCCCAAAAGAATGTGATACTCTTAATCTCAGACAAAATTAATTCAAAGCCAAAACAGTTGAACACAGGAATACTACTGACAAAAGAGAGAATCCATCACGTCTGGGACAAACTGTTTATGTCCCAAACAACAGAGAATGCAAAAACAATTAGAAATAAAAGAAGAAACATATTTTAGGAGTATCTGAGAAATGTTAGTGAAAGCCATAGAGATGCCTTTGCAGGTTAAGGTTAGAGTATGTGTAGGTCAGGATAATGTTTGTAAATGCATAGAAGAGGTTCCAGGGAATATATCTCAGATTCATAACAGTGGTTTTATTGGGGAGAGTTTGAAGGGAATGTAGGCACTATTTTAAACCCACAGAAATCCTCTGATGTCGATCCTCCTTTTACAAATGAGGACACTGAGGTTTTCCCAGGTATTGGAGCCGGCCAGGGAGTGGCAGAGGCACATTTGAGCTTGGCATTAGCTCCAGGCCCTGTGCTGTTTCTTCGGTACCATGATCTGCTCTGCTTCCTGTCGGTTTCCTTCAGGTACCTTAAAAAAAGCACTATATTTGCAGTCAAGGAGGCGGTAGAGGGATAGGAGAAAACTGTGGAAGAGAGACTCTTCACTGTATTTTTACCTTTTAAAACTATGAGAGTACATTACCTATTCAAATATTAACTTAAAAATAAAACTTTGTAAGCATCTTCAGAGGTATTATAAGCAGGACAGTTCTATAGAAAAACTAGTAATCACAGACTTTTTCCACTGAAGAATAAAATTTTTGAATGCACTGTTATGTGATTTGCAAAGAAAATATATTCTACCATGTTTAGCTTTTTAATAATTTTAATAAGACTGTATTCTCATCTTACCTTTGTTGATTTCTAAATTGGTACAATTTTTTCTCATGTTAAAAATTTGTATGTCTTCTAAGGCTAAATGGACATAAACAGCAATTCAAACTCCTTACTATTGCCTCACCAGTTCTATGTACATTTTGATTATTTAACTGCTAAGCTGTACCAGTACAAAGAATATAAATCTGATTTTCATGCATTTTATTGTATTGGGTTGACCAAAAAGTGCCTTTGGTTTTTAAGTAAAAATAAGAGACACGTTTTTCATTTTCACCAAGAACTTTATTGAACAATGTAGTTACCCTTTTGTTCCACTACCTTCTGTCATTTTTCAGCCAACTTCATACTTCCATCTTCCCAAAACTTTTTTTTTTATAAATTTATTTATTTATTTTTGGCTGTGTTGGGTCTTCATTGCTGTGCGCAGGCTTTCTCTAGTTGCAGCGAGTGGGGGTTACTCTTCATTGCGGTGCACAGGCTTCTCATTGCAGTGGCTTCTCCTGTTGCGGAGCACGGGCTCTAGGCGTGTGGGCTTCAGTCGTTGTGGCACGTGGGCTTAGTAGTTGTGGCTCGCAGGCTTAGTTGCTCCGTGGCATGTGGAATCTTCCTGGACCAGGGCTTGAACCCGCGTCCCCTGCATTGGCAGGCGGATTCTTAACTACTGCACCACCAGGGAAGTCCTTTCCAAAACATATTATCTTTTTGAGCAAAGAACTGTTCCAGGTTCCTTTTACGGTCTTCCAGGGAATGGAAATTTTTTTCTATTAAGAGAATTTTGTAAAGACTGAAATAAATGGAAATTTGAAGGTTCAGTGTCTGGTGAATACGGCAGATGAATCAGAACTTCCCAGCCAAGTTGTAACAATTTTTGCCTGGTCATCAAAGAAACATGTGGTCTTGTGTTATCCTGATACAATATTATGCATTTTCTGTTGACTAATTCTGGATGTTTTTCGTCAAGTGCTGCTTTCAGTTGGCCTAATTTGGAGCAGTAGTTGTTGGAATTAATTGTTTGGTTTTCCGGAAGGAGCTTATAATAGAGGACTCCCTTGCAATCCCACCATATACACAATCCAACCTTCTTTGGATGATAACCAGCTTTTGGTGTGGTTGGTGGTGGTTCATTTCACTTGCCCCACCATCTCTTCTGTTCCACATTATTGTACATTATCCACTTTTCCTCACCCATCACAATTTGTTTTAAAAACAACGTTTTCATTACGTTTCAAATGCAGAAATATGGTCAAGAAGGTTTTTTTCTGCTTGACTTAACGCAGAACCCAAACATCAAAGCGATTAACATAACCAAGCTGGTGCAGATGATTTTCAGTGCTTGATTTGGATATTTTGAGTATGTCGGCTATCTCCTGCATGGTATAACGTTGATTGTTCTCAATTAATGTTTCAATTTGATCGCTATCAACTTCAACTGGTCTACCCGACCGTGGAGCATCGTCCAGTGAGAAATCTCCAGCGCGAAACTTCACAAACCACTTCTGACATGCTTGATCAGTCACAGCACCTTCTCCATACACTGCACAAAATCTTTTTTTGCATTTCAGTCGTTTTTACCTTTCTTGAAATAATAAAAGCATAATATGCCGAAACTGTTGCTTTTTTTCTTCCATCTTCAATATTAAAATGGCTACACAGAAGTTCACCAGTTTTGATGTCTTTTTTTAAATGCACGTTGATATGAGAGCTGTCACATACAATCTAAAAAAATTGTTTCGAATGAAGTTAAAGACAACTAAGTACTACTAGAGCCATCTTAATGGAAAAGAACGAACGAACTTTTTGGCCAACCCAATATATCTGCAATATGGACTTTTAAAGCAAATGACTTTTAAAGCAAATGACAGTTCAAGGTTAGTAAGACTGCAGTACAAAGAATGCCCATTTTGGGGTGCTCATGACAAGTAAAGCTTTACTTATTCTATTGGCATGTTTCCTTCCTATGATTTAATTACACCCTTGGGTTACACAGGTATTAGACTGTTTTTAATGCAGTTGTATTTTGCCAGGTAAGTGTTTTGCCAGGATTTGTTTGCCAGGTTCTGTTTGTCTCAGGAATGTTCAGAAACATTAAAAAATGGAGGCATTATCTGACATTACAGGCATTTTTCTAACCTAATCTAATACCCTAATTAGAACTTTAATGTTTTACTCATTAAATACTGGCTAAGAAGACTTAAAGAGGTGGATAAGAATATACAGTGAGTCCCTTTCAATTAAAATTGGATATCTTGGGAGACTTCCGGGAAGATGGTGGAAGAGTAAGACGCGGAGATCACCTTCCTCCCCACAGATACACCAGGAATACATCTACACGTGGAACAGCTCCTACAGAACACCTACTGAATGCTGGCAGAAGACCTCAGACCTCCCAAAAGGCAAGAAACCCCCCACGTAACTGGGTAGGGCAAAAGAAAAAAGAATAAACAGAGACGGAAGGATAGGGACGGGTCCTGCACCAGCGGGAGGGAGCTGTGAAGGAGGAAAAGTGTCCACACACTAGGAAGCCCCTTCGCGGGCAGAGACTGCGGGTGGCGGAGCGGGGGAGCTTTGGAGCTGCGGAGGAGAGCACAGCAACAGGGGTGCGGAGGGCAAAGCGGAGAGATTCCAACACAGAGGATCAGGGCCGACCGGCACTCAGCAGCCAAGAGGCTTGTCTGCTCACCCGCCGGGTCAGGCGGGGCTGGGAGCTGAGGCTCGGGCTTCAGTCAGAGCACCGGGGGAGGACTGGGGTTGGCACCGTGAACACAGCCTGCAGGACGTTAGTGCGCCGCGGCTAGCCGGGAAGGAGTCTGGGGAAAAGTCTGGACCTGCCGAAGAGGCAAGAGACTTTTTCTTCCCTCTTTATTTCCTGGTGCGCGAGGAGAGGGGATTAAGAACGCTGCTTCAAGGAGCTCCAGGGACGGGCGCGAGCCGTGGCTAAAAGTGCGGACCCCAGAGACAGACATGAGACGCTAAGGCCGCTGCTACCGCCACCAAGAAGCCTGTGTGCGAACACAGGTCACTATCCACACCCCCTTCCGGGGAGCCTGTGCAGCCCGCCACTGCCAGGGTCCCGGGATCCAGGGACAACTACCCCGGGAGAACGCACGGCGCACCTGAGGCTGACTCAACGTCATGCCGGCCTCTGCCGCCGCAGGCCCGCCCCGCACTCCGTGCCCCTCCCTCCCCCGGCCTAAGTGAGCCAGAGCTCCTGAATCAGCGGTTCCTTTAACCCTGTCCTGTCTGAGCAAAGAACAGACGCCCTCCGGCGACCTACACGCAGAGGCGGGTCCGAATCCAAAGCTGAGCCCCTGGGAGCTGTGAGAACAAAGAAGAGAAAGGGAAATCTCTCCCAGCAGCCAAAGAAGAAGCAGATTAAAGCTCCACCATCAACTTGATGTACCCTGCATCTGTGGAATACATGATTAGACAACGAATCATCCCAAATTAAGGAGCCGTGTGGATGAAAGGCTCTTGGTGCTGCAGCCAGGAGTTAGTGCTGTGCCTCTGAGGTGGGAGAGCCAACTTCAGGACACCGGTCCACAAGAGGCCTCCCAGCTGCACATAATATCAAACGGCGAAAATCTCCCAGAGATCTCTATCTCAACGCCAGCACCCAGCTTCACTCAACGACCAGCAAGCTACAGTGGTGGACATCCTATGCCAAACAACTAGCAAGACAGGAACACAACCCCACCCATTAGCAGAGAGGCTGCCTAAAATCATAATAAGTCCACAGACACCCCAAAACACACCACCAGATGTGGACCTGCCCACCAGAAAGACAAGATCCAGCCTCATCCACCAGAACACAGGCACTAGTCCCCTCCACCAGGAAGCCTACACAACCCACTGAACCAACCTTAGCCACTGGGGACAGACACCAAAAACAACAGGAACTACAAACCTTCAGTCTGCAAAAAGGAGACCCCAAACACAGTAAGATAAGCAAAATGAAAAGACAGAAAAACACACAGCAGATGAAGGAGCAAGATAAAAACCCACCAGACCTAACAAATGAAGAGGAAATAGGCAGTCTACCTGAAAAAGAATTCAGAATAATGATAGTAAAGATGATCCAAAATCTTGGAAATAGAATAGACAAAATGCAAGAAACATTTAACAAGGACCTAGAAGAACTAAAGGTGAAACGAACAATGATGAACAACACAATAAATGAAATGAAAAATACTCTAGATGGGATCAATAGCAGAATAACTGAGGCAGAAGAACGGATAAGTGACCTGGAAGATAAAATAGTGGAAATAACTAATGCAGAGCAGAATAAAGAAAAAAGAATGAAAAGAACTGAGGACAGTCTCAGAGACCTCTGGGACAACATTAAACGCACCAACATTCGAATTATAGGGGTTCCAGAAGAAAAAGAGAAAAAGAAAGGGACTGAGAAAATATTTTAAGAGATTATAGTTGAAAACTTCCCTAATATGGGAAAGGAAATAGTTAATCAAGTCCAGGAAGCACAGAGAGTCCCATAGAGGATAAATCCAAGGAGAAATACGCCAAGACACATATTAATCAAACTGTCAAAAACTAAATACAAAGAAAACATATTAAAAGCAGCAAGGGAAAAACAACAAATAACACACAAGGGAATCCCCATAAGGTTAACAGGATCTCATTCAGATTTGATGGAGAAATTAAAACCTTTACAGACAAGCAAAAGCTGAGAGAGTTCAGCACCACCAAACCAGCTTTACAACAACTGCTAAAGGAACTTCTCTAGGCAAGAAACACAAGAGAAGGAAAAGACCTACAATAACGAACCCAAAACAATTAAGAAAATGGGAATGGGAATATACATATCGATAATTACCTTAAATGTAAATGGACTAAACGCTCCCACCAAAAGACACAGATTGGCTGAATGGATACAAAAACAAGACGCATATATTTGCTGTCTACAAGAGACCCACTTCAGACCTAGAGACACATACAGACTGAAAGTAAGGGGATGGAAAAAGGTATTTCATGCAAATGGAAACCAAAAGAAAGCTGGAGTAGCAATTCTCGTATCAGACTTTAAAATAAAGACTATTAGAAGAGACAAAGAAGGACACTACATAACGATCAAGGGATCGATCCAAGAAGAAGATATAACAATTGTAAATATTTATGCACCCAACATAGGAGCACCTCAATACATAAGGCAAATACTAACAGCCATAAAAGGGGAAATCGACAGTAACACATTCATAGTAGGGGACTTTAACACCCCACTTTCACCAATGGACAGATCATCCCAAATGAAAATAAATAAGGAAACACAAGCTTTAAATGATACATTAAACAAGATGGACTTAATTGATATTTATAGGACATTCCATCCAAAAACAACAGAATACACATTTTTCTCAAGTGCTCATGGAACATTCTCCAGGATAGATCATATCTTGGGTCACAAATCAAGCCTTGGTAAATTTAAGAAAATTGAAATTGTATCAAGTATCTTTTCCGACCACAACGCTGTGAGACTAGATATCAATTACAGGAAAAGATCTGTAAAAAATACAAACACATGGAGGCTAAACAATACACTACTTAATAAAGAAGTGATCACTGAAGAAATCAAAGAGGAAATCAAAAAATACCTAGAAACAAATGACAATGGAGACACGACAACTCAAAATCTATGGGATGCAGCAAAAGCAGTTCTAAGAGGGAAGTTTATAGCAATAGAATCCTACCTTAAGAAACAGGAAATATCTCGAATAAACAACCTAACCTTGCACCTAAAGCAATTAGAGAAAGAAGAACAAAAAAAACCCAAAGTTAGCAGAAGGAAAGAAATCATAAAAATCAGATCAGAAATAAATGAAAAAGAAAGAAATGATAGCAAAGATCATTAAAACTAAAAGCTGGTTCTTTGAAAGGATAAACAAAATTGATAAACCATTAGCCAGACTCATCAAGAAAAAAAGGGAGAAGACTGAAATCAATAGAATTAGAAATGAAAAAGGAGAAGTAACAACTGACACTGCAGAAATACAAAAGATCATGAGAAATTACTACAAGCAACTCTATGCCAATAAAATGGACAACCTGGAAGAAATGCACAAATTCTTAGAAAGGCACAACCTTCCAAGACTGAACCAGGAAGAAATAGAAAATATGAACAGACCAATCACAAGCACTGAAATTGAAACTGTGATTAAAAATCTTCCAGCAAACAAAAGCCCAGGACCAGATGGCTTCACAGGTGAATTCTATCAAACATTTAGAGAAGAGCTATCACCTATCCTTCTCAAACTCTTCCAAAATATAGCAGAGGGAGGAACACTCTCCAACTCATTCTATGAAGCCACCATCACCCTGATACCAAAACCAGACAAGGATGTCACAAAGAAAGAAAACTACAGGCCAATATCACTGATGAACATAGATGCAAAAATCCTCAACAAAATACTAGCAAACAGAATCCAACAGCACATTAAACAGATCATACACCATGATCAAGTGGGGTTTATTCCAGGAATGCAAGGATTCTTCAATATACGCAAATCAATCAATGTGATACACCATATTAACAAATTGAAGGAGAAAAACCATATGATCATCTCAATAGATGCAGAGAAAACTTTTGACAAAATTCAACACCCATTTATGATAAAAACCCTGCAGAAAGTAGGCATAGAGGGAACTTTCCTCAACATAATAACGGCCATATATGACAAACCCACAGCCAACATCGTCCTCAATGGTTAAAAACTGAAAGCATTTCCACTAAGATCAGGAACAAGACAAGGTTGCCCACTCTCACCACTCTTATTCAACATAGTTTGGAAGTTTTCACCACAGCAATCAGAGAAGAAAAGGAAATAAAAGGAATCCAAATCGGAAAAGAAGAAGTAAAGCTGTCACTATTTGCAGATGACATGATACTATACATAGAGAATCCTAAAGATGCTAACAGAAAACTACTAAAGCTAATCAATGAATTTGGTAAAGTAGCAGGATACAAAATTAATGCACAGAAATCTCTGGCATTCCTATACACTAAGGATGAAAAATCTGAAAGTGAAATCAAGAAAACAGTCCCATTTACCATTGCAACAAAAAGAATAAAATATCTAGGAATAAACCTACCTAAGGAGACAAAAGACCTGTATGCAGAAAATTATAAGACACTGATGAAAGAAATTAAAGATGATACAAATAGATGGAGAGATATACCATGTTCTTGGATTGGAAGAATCAACATTGTGAAAATGACTCTAGTACCCAAAGCAATCTATAGATTCAATGCAACCCCTATCAAACTACCACTGGCATTTTTCACAGAACTAGAACAAAAAATTTCACAATTTGTATGGAAACACAAAAGACCCCAAATAGCCAAAGCAATCTTGAGAACGAAAAACGGAGCTGGAGGAATCAGGCTTCCTGACTTCAGACTATACTACAAAGCTACAGTAATCAAGACAGTATGGTACTGGCACAAAAACAAAAATATAGATCAATGGAACAGGATAGAAGGCCCAGAGATAAACCCACGCACATATGGTCACCTTATCTTTGATAAAGGAGGCAGGAATGTACAGTGGAGAAAGGACAGCCTCTTCAATAAGTGGTGCTGGGAAAACTGGGCAGCTACATGTAAAAGTATGAGATTGGATCACTCCCTAACACCATGCACAAAGATAAGCTCAAGGTGGATTAAAGACCTAAATGTAAGGCCAGAAACTATCAAACTCTTAGAGGAAAACATAGGCAGGACACCCTATGACATAAATCACAGCAAGATCCTTTTTGACCCACCTCCTAGAGAAATGGAAATAAAAACAAAAATAAACAAATGGGACCTAATGAAACTGCAAAGCTTTTGCGCAGCAAAGGAAACCATAAACAAGACCAAAAGACAAGCCTCAGAATGGGAGAAAATATTTGCCAATGAAGCAACTGACAAAGGATTAATCTCCAAAATTTATAAGCAGCTCATGCAGCTTAATAACAAGAAAAACAAACAACCCAATCCAAAAATGGGCAGAAGACCTAAATAGACATTTCTCCAAAGAAGGTATACAGACTGCCAAGAAACACATGAAAGAATGCTCAACATCACTAATCATTAAAGAAATGCAAATCAAAACTACAATGAGATATCATCTCACACCAGTCAGAATGGCCGTCATCAAAAAATCTAGAAACAATCAGTGCTGGAGAGGGTGTGGAGAAAAGGGAACCCTCTTACACTGTTGGTGGAAATGTAAATTGATACAGCCACTATGGAGAACAGTATGGAGGTTCCTTAAAAAACTACAAAAAACTACCATATGACCCAGCAATCCCACTACTGGGCATATACCCTGAGAAAACCATAATTCAAAAAGAGTCATGTACCAAAATGTTCATTGCAGCTCTATTTACAATAGCCCGGAGATGGAAACAACCTGAGTGTCCATCATTGGATGAATGGATAAAGAAGATGTGGCACATATATACAATGGAATATTACTCAGCCATAAAAAGAAACGAAATTGAGCTATTTGTAATGAGGTGGATAGACCTAGAGTCTGTCATACAGAGTGAAGTAAGTCAGAAAGAGAGACAAATACCGTATGCTAATACATATATATGGAATTTAAGAAAAAAAAATGTCAGGAAGAACCTAGGGGTGAAACAGGAATAAAGACACAGACTTACTAGAGGATGGACTTGTGGATATGGGGAGGAGGAAGGGTAAACTGTGACAAAGCGAGAGAGAGGCATGGACATATATACAAAATGTAAGGTAGATAGCTAGTGGGAAGCAGCCGCATAGCACAGGGAGATCAGCTCAGTGCTTTGTGACCGCCTGGAGGGGTGGGATAGGGAGGGTGGGAGGGAGGGAGACGCAAGCGGGAAGAGATATGGGAACATATGTATATATATAACTGATTCATTTTGTTGTGAAGCTGAAACTAACATACCATTGTAAAGCAATTATACTCCAATAAAGATGTTAAAATGAAAAAAAAAACCATAATCAGTACTGAAAATGAATTAAAAATGAAACATAAAATGCAAAAAAAAAATCGGATATCTTTACCATGTTACATACAGTTCTGTGTTTCATTACTTGTTAACATGGGAATATGCCTATGGATAAATATGGGTTTTTATTGATGTAGTAGTAGAATACTACTAGATATGTAGAAAGATGCCAACACAAAATCATAGTTTAATTATAAATCATTCTTTTAAGTTGTAGGTTTTTTGGTGTGTGTCTCCTCTGAGGTTAGTTTTGTTTTTAAGGAGGTATTTCCTTATAACTGATATATCTAGTTGTTTGGGTTTTTTTTAAATCACTTATATTTCCTTACAACCATAAAGATGGCCTGGCGAGAGACTTTTTCTGTTCCCCATTTGCAGAATTATTCTGTTTTTATCCTCTTCTGCTCTCTTGCCAGCTACTTCTCCTGTTCTCCTTGACTGGCTGTCTCTTGGTATACAGTTTCTTCTATTAATGATAGGAGTTCCAGAAAGAACAGATGGATTTAGAAATGTGAATTTAGGTTATGCTTTGTGTTTTTCCTCCTTTCTGTTGTAAACTAAGGTTTGGAATGCAGATAATCCCCCTTTTGTTTGTTTGTTGAGCTCTGTATTTCAGCTCTAATCTAAACCATGTAACTGAAACTTCTGCATCTCTAATTTACTTACATTTGTTTCCGTATTAAAGTACTGTAAGCATGTGATCTGGGAGATCATTGGTCAGATTCCCCTTACAAGCCTGAAGGCCTTGTAAATTGTGACTAATGTCCACTGTACTTAAATAAGTCACGTTAGGTAAGACCTATTATTGGCCTTTTCCTGGAAGATGTATGCCTGAAAAGTTTCTTGAGAAACTTCTCTACCCAGCAAATATATCTACTGTTAGTATATTTTCCTATTAATTTATATTTTTGTAAAATGTTTATTAATATGAATAATATACTAATGTTTTTTCACAAAATCAATACATTAAAAGTAAGCCCAAACTTCTCACTCACTTCTCTATATCTGGCATGTTCCTACTTCCCTAGATGAATTTGGTATGCACCTTCCCAGATCTTTCTCACAAATAAACATTTAGATACTATGGTATATATATTTTATCCCCAATTTAATATTATTTAGCAAGTCCAAGGAATAAAGGAGAGGGACATTATTTTATAGAGAAAAAGGAGTAAGTTGGGAGGTGTTGTTTTGAACAAAAACCCATTGGAGAAAAGTGAGAGCTCAGGGTGATGATGGCTTCTCATTGGCTGAGTTGCTGGGGTAGTCAGTTTCTTGTAGGAGATGCAGTGTACATCTTTTCCTGTTGGGGCCTGTGATTGATGATCTTCTGTTGAGGTCTGTAATTGACAATTCTTCGTGTAATTGACATCAGGTTGTACTGTGTGAGGGGACCCCCTTCTGGCCTCCTTCACAGAAGTGAGGTTATGTTTTATTTAAAAGATAAAATAGCGGGCTTCCCTGGTGGCGCAGTGGTTGAGAGTCCACCTGCCGATGCAGGGGACGCGGGTTCGTGCCCGGGCCCGGGAAGATCCCACATGACGCGGAGCGGCTAGGCCCGTGAGCTATGACCGCTGAGACTGCGCGTCTGGAGCCTGTGCTCCGCAATGAGAGAAGGCCACAACAGTGAGAAGCCCGCGTACTGCAAAACAAAACAAAAAAGATAAAATAGCTAGTGCATGTCATCATGTCACAAAATTCAAGCAGTACTAAGTGTAGAAATGGAAAAGTGAAAATCTCCCTATGTTCTCCAGCCTCTCATTGCCACTTTACTGATTTTAAGCTATTTACAATTTCTCTTATATTCCCGTTATTATGGCTGTATAACAAATTACCCTAAAACTCAGTGGCATAAGAAAAACCTTTCAATTAAGTTAACAAACTGTGTGTCTAGAGTTTGTAC
Source organism: Delphinus delphis (assembly GCF_949987515.2). Classification (NCBI taxonomy): domain Eukaryota; kingdom Metazoa; phylum Chordata; class Mammalia; order Artiodactyla; family Delphinidae; genus Delphinus; species Delphinus delphis. Next base: position 75,558,545 of record NC_082687.1, read on the forward strand.
AGAGCACAGTGGAGATGGCTTGTCTGCTGCATAATGTCTGGGTTCTTAACTGGACGACTGAGAGGCTGGGAGCGAGAAAAGCATCTGGAGGCTTGCTCACTCACTGTCTGGCAGTTGATGCTGGCTGGTGGCTGAAACCCTACCTAGTACTGTCAGCCAGAACACCTACATACGGCCTTTTCATGTGGCTGCTTGGCTTCCTCACAGCACAGTGGCTTGGTTCCAAGGGCAAGAAGCATCCATCCCGAGAGGATGGGGGAGGGAAAGAACCATGCAGCCTGGATACTTTTTATAACCTAGCCTAAGAAGTCACATACAACACTTCTACTATACTTCTGGTTGTAGCAGTCCTGAGCCTGCTCAGCTTTAAGAGGAGGGGGAATAGACTTCACCTCTTTTTTGAATTGAGGTATAACTGACAAATAACAGTTTCAGGTGTGCGACTTGTATATATTGGGAAATGATTGTCACGGGTAAGTCTAGTTAACACTTGTTTCCATACACGGTTACAGTTTTTTTTCTTGTGATGAGAACTATTAAGATCTACTCTCTTAGCAACTTTCAAATATGCAATATGTTATTACTTAACTATAGTCACTATGCTGTGCATTACATCCCCATAACTTAAATTATTTTGTAACTGGAAGTTTGTACGTTTTGACCCCCTTCACCTATTTCACTCACCTCCCAACCCCCCCACCTCTGGCAACCGCCAATCTGTTCTCTATATCTTTGAGCTTGATCTTTTGTTGTTGTTTTAAATTCCTCATATAAGTGAGATCATATGGTATTTGTCTTTCTCTGACTTATTTCACTTAGCATAATTCCCTCAAGGTCCATCCATGTTGTCGCAAAAGGCAAGATTTTGTTCCTTTTTAAGGCTGAATAATAATTGCATTATATTGATATATATATATGATGGATATATGTGAGGTGATACCTCATTTGTGGTTTTGATTTGCATTTCCCTGATGATTAGTGATATTGAGCATCTCTTCATGTACCTGTTGGCCATCTTTATGTCTTTTTGGGGAAAATGTCTATTGAGATCCTCTGCCTATTTTTTAATCAGATTGTTTATTTGGCTATTGAATTATATGAGTTCTTTATATATTTTGGATATTTAACCCCTTATCTGATATATGATGTGCAAATATCTCCTCCCATTCAATAAGTTGCCTTTTCTTTCTTTTTTTTTTTTTTTTTGCGGTACGCGGGCCTCTCACTGTTGTGGCCTCTCCCGCTGCTGGAGCACAGGCTCCGACGTGCACGCTCAGCGGCCATGGCTCACGGGCCTAGCCGCTCCGCGTCATGTGGGATCTTCCCAGACCAGGGCACGAACCTGTGTCCCCTGCATCAGCAGGCGGACTCTCAACCACTTGCACCACCAGGGACGCCCGCCTTTTCATTTTGATGATGGTTTCCTTTGCTATGCAACAGCTTTTTAGTTTGATGTAGTCTCACTTATTTGTTTTAGCATTTGTTTCCTTTGCTTTGGGAGTCAGATCCAAAAACTTATCACCAAGACTGATGTCAGGGAGCTTACCACCTATGTTTTCTTCTGGGATTTTTATGGTTTCAGGTGTTACATTCAGGTCTTTAATATATTTTGAGTTAATTTTAAACCATTTTTGAATTAGGAGACTCCACCTCTTGATGGGGAGTGGTAAGATTCTGGAAGAGCGTGTGTGGTTAGAAATACTGCTATGACTGTTTTTAGAAAATACAGTCTGCTATATATCTCTTTCTAGAAATTTGTTTTCACATAGAAGGGATCATAGTATATTTACGTTTCTGCAACTTGTTTTTTTTTCACTTCATTTATTTTTTCATATTAGCAAATTTCTTAGTTCGGGTTTCTATAACAGAATACTGTAGACTGGGTGGCTTATAAACAACAGAAATTTATTTCTCACAGTTCTGGAGGCAGGACGTCCAAGATCAGGGTGCTAGCATGGTTGGGTTCTGGTGAGAGCCCGTCATCCAGGTTGCAGATCTTGTATCGTTATAGGGTGAAGAGAGGGCAAGAAAGCATTCTGGGGTCTCTTTTATGAGCACACTAATCCCACGCATGTGGGCTCCACCCTCGTAACCTAATCACCTCTGAAAGGCCCCACCTCCTAATACCATCACATTGGGGATTAGGATTTCAAAATATGAATTTTGAGGAGACTCAAACATTGAGTCCATAACAGCAAATCAGAGTCAGCCTCATTTTCAAGTATCATGGTATTGGAATTTTGTCTTTCCTTTTAATGATACTTATAATATGTGAATATCTAAATTATGGACACTTGAAATAATGTAGAAATACAGAGCAAAATGTCAGAGTCCCCCTTCCTCTTGGCCCCCACTCACGTATCCCATTTCATGACATTTATTGCTCTCTTAGCCAGATGTTGCATTGAGTTTGTGGACAGTCATGTATCTATATCTTTATATATAATCAAAATAGACTGTACCATAAAGGTATAGCATATAAGTTATGTTGTTGTCTTGTCAGTGGCCATAAATTACATGATGACTTTTAGTTCAATAAATTAATTAAACTCAAATTTAGAAGGTATTTTTGTAGGATTTGGGAAACTATATGCATATCATTTGGGCAACCTATTAGTGTTAGACATTCAAAAACTATTTTCAAAATACTCAGACTTGGGCTTCCCTGGTGGCGCACTGGTTGAGAGTCCGCCTGCCGATGCAGGGGACACGGGTTCATGCCCCGGTCCAGGAAGATCCCACATGCCGCGGAGCGGCTGGGCCCGTGAGCCATGGCCGCTGAGCCTGCGCGTCCGGAGCCTGTGCTCCGCAACGGAGAGGCCACAACAGTGAGAGGCCCGCGTACCACAAAAAAAAAACAAAACAAAAACTCAGACTTGCCTTTAACCTGATTATTTGAAGTCTTCAGGCTTAAATGTACATGGATTATTGTGGTCCTTCCAAGTTATTGAATATTTTTGTTAATATTGTAGGAAAATATGTAGAGATGCTACTTAGTCATTAAGAACTAAATGTGATCAAACAACCCAATCAAAAAATGGGCAGAAGACCTAAATAGACATTTCTCCAAAGAAGACACACAGATGGCCAAAAGGCACATGAAAAGATGCTCAACACTGCTAATTATTAGAGAAATGCAAATCAAAACTACAATGAGGTACCACCTCACACCAGTCAGAATGGCTATCATTAAAAAGCCTTCAGGGAATTCCCTGGTGGTTCAGTGTTTGAGACTCCAAGGTTTCACCGAGGGCCTGGGTTCGATCCCAGGTTGGGGAACTAAGATCCCACAAACCACGTGGCATGGCCAAATAAATAAATAATTAAGAAGAAAAAATAAAAAGCCTTCAAATAACAAATGGTGGAGGAGGGGGTGGAGAAAAGGGAACCCTCCTACACTGTTGGTGGGAATGTAAATTGGTGCAGCCACTATGGAAAACACACAGTATGGAGGTTCCTCAAAAAACTAAAAATAGAGTTGCCATATGATCCTACAATCCCACTCTTGGGCATATATCCAGACAAAACTATAACTGGAAAAGATACATGCACCCCAGTGTTCATTGCAGCACTGTTTACTATAGCCAAGACATGGAAACAACCTAAATGTCCATCGACAGATGAATGGATGAAGAAGATATGGTACATATATACAATGGAATACTATCCAACCATAAAAAGAATGAAATACTGCCATTTGCAGCAACATGGATGGATCTAGAGATTACCATACTAAGTGAAGTAAGTCAGAAAGAGAAAGATACCGTATGATACCACTTATATGTGGAATCTAAAATATGACACAAATGAACTTACCTACGAAATAGAAACAGGCTCACAGGCATAGAGAACAGACCTGTGGTTGCCAAGGGGGAAGAAGGGATAGGGGAAGAAAGGATTGGGAGTTTGGGATTAGCAGATGCAAACTATTGTGTATTGAATGGATAAAGAAGATCCTACTGTATAGCACAGGGAACTATATTCAGTATCCTGTGATAAACCATAATGGAAAAGAATGTGAAAAAGAATGTACATATATATGTATAACTGAATCACTTTGCTGTACAGTAGAAATTAACACAACATTGTAAATCAGCTATACTTCAGTAACATAAATTTAAAAAAAAAGAACTAAATGTGATCAGATATAGTTAGGTTTTAGCTGTCTCCCAGTTGAAACACTGGGCTTCCTCAGTGGTGTGATTATGCAGGAATAATTGAATTGAATGTACTTTGTCATTTCTTTAAAATTCCCCTCCTCTAATTTGGCAATGTATATCAAAACTTAAAGTGTACATACCTTCACTATAGCAACTCTACTCCATATTCTAAAGAGATTAATCAAGTGTGTAAGACTGTACTTATATGAACATTCACCACAACATTGTTTTTCATATACAAATTTGGAAATGATGCAATTAAATGGAATGCTGTGCAGTATTAAAAATTAGGGGGAGCTGGGTTTTGGCAGTCTAAGGTTATTTCAGGCTAACCTGTTACTGTGAGCTGTGTGAGGTCTGGTCAGAGGACATTGACCAACTGTTTAACACCTGATTTGAAAGTACTTTTTTGTTGTTGGTTTTGGAATTTCACTTTTTGAAAAAATAGTAGTGATAAATATGAATAGGCTTATTTGTACAAACAGGCAGCCCTTTCCTGCATGTTGCTATAATCCGAAAGCATTCTGTGGGCCATGACCTGAGTTTTTATGTACATTTTATATTTAATTTTATATAATATTAATTATGTCATTTAATACTCACAATGACATTAAGGTAGATAACAGATTGTATTTATCTCTTCTATAGTTTGAAACTCTGCCTAAGAAAGTAACAGACACAGAATTTGAAACCAGATACCTCTGACTTTAAAGCTTCTCTTTTGAACCACTGTTCTGTACCACACTGTTTACCAGTCCACAGGTAGACCCGGTGCATGGGAAAGAAGAGCACCTCCAATATACATGAGCTTCTTGAGCAGACATAGAAAAACAGCAGATAAGTTCTTGTTTAGGTGCTGTCTTAGTTTGCTCAGGCTGCTCTGGAAAAATACCACAGACTGGGCAGCTTAGACAACAAGTAATTATTTCTCACAGTTCTGGAGGCACTGGGAAGTCCAAGATCAAGATGTTGCCAGATATGCCAGGGTGATTTGGCTCTTTTCTTGGTTTTCAAACAGCCACCTTGCTGTACCCTCACATGGCACAGAGAGAATGACGGCTCTGGTCTCACCCTCTTCCTGTATGGGCACTAATTCCATCACGGTGGCTCCACTCTCATGACCTCATCTAAACCTAATCACCTCCCAAAGGCCCCCATCCCCAAATTCCATCACTTTGGGAATTAGGGCTTCAACATATGAATTTGGAGTGGTGAGGGAAACACGAACATCCATAGCAGGTACCTTTTGATAACTCCAAAGAGAGACTTTCTGTTTTTTGTAATTTTCTTCAAAGAATTTCTCCAAGGTAAGCTTCCTCATAGAAGTTCCATTTATCTGCTTTTTGTCATTAGAGTCTTATTTTGATCTATGGTTTTTCCATCAGCCTCTGACAGCCAAGGTTCTATATGAGGCTTCCTGGATATCCTAAGAGACTATTTTAGGTTCTACATTTTCCCTAACAGGAAATCTCTGCCAAGACTCTTGTATTCTTTAAATCTCTGTTTTCTGCCTTTTTCCCCAAGGAAGAAAAACGTTTCTTCTAATCATACTATGTTGTCTCTTCGATTTTGAAGCTAACTCATCTAAGGAACTTTACATGGCCATCCTGGTTAGCTGGGGAAGATCCCAGATCTTCCCTGGGATCCTGGGATCAGTGTTAGCATGAAGGTTTACCTAGGCAGCAACCATTGGCTGTAGATAGTCCACATGTAGTTCCCACCACTCCACTGTAATATAGAAAATACTTGAAGTTTATGGCTCCATCTTGTAGATACTGCCATGCCTGTTTCCTTCATTTATTATCCTTGGTTTTCTTTTTTTTTAATTGAAGTATAGTTGATTTACAGTGTAGTGTTAATTTCTGCTGTATAGCAGAGTGATTCAGTTCTATATATATATATATATGTACATTCTTTTTCATATTCTTTTCCATTATGGTTGACTGCAGGATTTTGAATATAGTTTTGAAAATAGTAGGACCTTGTTTATTGGTTTTCTTTTAGTTATGTTTGCTTTCATAAATGGTTTCCTTTTGGAGTAGCCAAAATCAGCATCAGTAGTCCCACTGTATTCTTCAAATAAGTCAAGAGAAAACTGAGATGCACTGTAAGTTAGGTCTCTCTGTTTAAAGAGTTCCATCAAAAGACTCTCTTGTTTTACTAAATGTGTTTTTTAAATTCTTTAAAGACTATAATTTACCCATCGTGTTTGAATCTGACATACTGAACCAACACGCTGGTTTGGGTAAAACACTAAGTCCTGGACTAGAAATGTGGTCATGATACTTTGGCACCTTATTATTCAGAGCCTGCAGCATCATCTGCTTGTGAACATGTAGAGTGTAGCCAGGAACCCATAGGAGATCAGCCAGAAGAGCAGGATCCAGCTCCAGCTCTTGGTGGAATGTCCCAAAGATTCACTGCAGCTTGGGCTAGAGATGGAGTGCTTCAGTCAGCCAGGCTCCCAGTGAATAATTTCTTCTCATTCTTGGTCACGTGTGTGTGTGTGTGTGTGTGTGTGTGTGTGTGCTCGCGCGCGTGTGTGTATGCGTGTGTGTGTATGCATGTGTGAAGGCACTTTTTAACAATTTTCTTAAAGCTGAAAAGGCTTCTGCCTGCATGGCATGAGTTATAATTTGACCTGCTCAAAGTCGTAATTTGACCTCCCACTCTGTGGTTCCCCTTACCTAGAAAAAAATCATTTATGAACCAACACAGCTACCACATAAAGCTGACATCATTTCTATATTTACCAATTGTGAGTGAATTAGTTTTCTAGAAACTTGTATAGCAGGACAAATTGTACATTACCGTTTTTTTTTATCATAGTCCCAAAGGGAAGCCTACTCCTTCTGGTGACACCTAAAGGGAAAGAGATCTCTTTTAGTGCTGAAAGAAAACATTGGCTGTGTTAATCTTAGAGGTTATTAGGTAATGACATCTATGGTCATTTTCACTTTACTCTGAATTTGCTTCAGTTCAGTTTTATATCAGTTGATTATCAACTCACTGGAGTATTCTGTAACCATGCAAAATTGTGAAAAACAAATTGTGGTTGGTTACACAGTGTTTAATGATATGTTAACTAAAATTATGATACAAAATTTTGTATGTTGTAAAGTAGAATGGAATTGAGATTAAAAATTTAGACTCTGGAGTTAGTATTGGATATGTTAGCCAACCTCTCCCAAACACGTTTCTTCATCCATAAAGTAGGAGTTATAGCACCTGCCTCCTGCTATTGAATGTGAAGATTAAATAAATTAAAGTTCTTAGTATAGTCTCTACCACATAAAAGTTCCCAGTAAATATTTGTTATTATAATGATTGTAATTATATGAAAGTATGCATATTTTAATGCTAGAAAACATAATGATAATTGTACTAAGTCAGTGAATTAATCCATATTAATTTCTAAGTATTCTGTAATTTTATTTTTATTATAATGTAATATAAATAATAAATTATTTAAATTATAATTTAAAGTAATATAATTTATAAATTTATCATTAAAATATATTTCTATTTAAATGTATTTCTAATGTGATAATAAGAAGGTACCCCTATTCCACATTGATAAAACATATAGGTATCTGTTATATGTCTCAGAATTGGAGGCAGTCAGACTAATGCCATTAACAGAAAACTGTGCTGATTTGTGCATATCTAGAGAGCATTTGGTTCTGAGGTTGACTAAATACAGCAGCTAAGTAATACTGCTTACACGCCCCAGCCACAGTGGCCTTGTGGTTCCTCAACACCAGCTCGCAGGCACCTTTTCATCTAGGGGCCTTTCCTAGTTGTTTACTCTGTCTGGAATTCCTGAATGCTCATCTCCTTGATCTTTTACTGCTATTATTGTGTAGATAGTCCCTTAAGTGTTACTGCCTCTGTCTGCCTAATTTAAAGTGGCTACTGGACTGCCACTGTATGCCATCCTACTTTCTCTGTGTGGCTCTCTGACATTTTTATAATATACTTGTTAATTGTGTGATTTTCCCCACAAGACTGTATGATCCATAAGACTAGAAACTTCGCCTTTTCAGAAACTTTGTCCTTTTCACACCATATCCTCAGTACCTGGAACTGTACTTGGCATGTAGTAGGCATTCAGTAAACATTTTGAATGAATAAGTAAATAAACGATTGTTGCATTATAACTAGACATAATTAATGAGCATCTCACATTTCTAAATGAACACTTTTATATAGCTACACAAAAATGCTTGTTTTTTCTCATATTTCATGGGTATTTCCTAGATGTCTTTAGCTGGTTGTCATTATCAGTAGTGTTGAGTAATTTAAGGGCCAGATAGTAAATATTTTAGGCTTGGAGTCTCTATGGCAACTACTAAACTCAGCTGTTGTAGTGAAAGCAGACATAGACAATATGTAAACAAATGGGTGTGACTATGTTTCAGTAAAACTATTTATAAAAATAGGCCTCCAGCCTACAGGTTTTAGTTTGGTGACCCTGGCTATAGACTACAAACCCACTGCAAGGGTGTGGGGTGAAACCCAGATCTGCCAGCATCACAGGGAGGTCAAAAACGAACACAGTGAGCATCTTATCTGGTAGACCCACATTGAGAAAGGAGGATGAGACTGATGGAAGCATGAAGAAGAAGCCTAGAGCTGGTGGTGTGGCCCTCCGTGGAAGTAGATTTGTGAGGAAGTGGATATGTAAAGACTTGGGGGCTTTTCACATGGAAATCATGTCATTTGTAGCTATCATTGAGCTACAGACAGCCAGCAAGTCAGACCTGAAGACAAGGGCATCAGTTCAAGTAGAGCTATAGCCAAAAGCCAGGGCTGGCACTTGAGTTACATAATGTACAATGAACTGATAATTCATTGGTCATTTTAATCACAGCTGTAGATTTTGGGATATGCTGTGTGACTGCTAAATACTAAACCCAAGAAAGTTATTTTTACTCCTTATTTGGTATCTTAAGTAATTAGATAGTACTTGTTCAATCCAAAGACCTAATAAATCTTTTTGTTTTACATTCGCTACAATGCTACTTAGAGGTGGAAGAGTAATGGGAAAAGATATATATATGCTTATAAAAATGTAAGGACATCTCTGGAGAGATTCACAAAAAAACCTGAGTGCTGTGGAGGCTGAAGGACAGAAGAGAGCAAAAGATTTACCTTGCATAGAGTATCCTTTTGTACTTTTGAATTTTGTACTGTGTATACGTATTAGTTATTGGGAAAAAATTAATAAAACTTAAAGTATATGTAAAGTAGGAGGTTCATTAGGTCTGATTTGTGACCCAAGGGTCTAGTAATCTTTTTTTTCAATTTCTTTAGAATGTGTAATTTTTTACAATATTATTAGCTATAGTCACCATGCTGTACATTACATTCTTATAACTTATTCATTTTTTAACTGGAAATTTGTATCTTTTGACTGCCCTTCACCCATTTTGCCCACCCTCCTCCCCCTGCCTCAGGCTACCACCAGTCTCTTCTCTATATCCATGAGATCTTTGTTTTTAGATTCCACATATAAGTGGATCATACAGTATCTTTCTCTGTCTGACTTATTTCACTTAGTATAATGCCCTTGGGGTCCATCCATGTTGTCGCAAATGGCAAGATTTCCTTCTTTTTTATGGCTGAATAATACTCCTCTGTGTGTGTGTGTGTGTGTGTGTGTGTGTGTGTGTGTGCGCGCACGCGCGCGCGTGCATGTGTGTGTTTATCGATTCATCCATCAGTGGACGCTTAGGTTATTTCCATGTCTTGGCTATTGTAAATAATGCTACAGAAAACATGGGACTGCATTTATCTTTTCGAATTAGTGTTTTTGTTTTCTTCGGGTAAATACCCAGAAGTGGAATTGCTGGATCATATGGTAACACTACTTTTAATCTTTTGAGGAACCTCCATACTGTTTTCCATAGTGGCTGCGACCAATTTATATTCCCACCAACAGTGCACAAAGGTTCCCTTTTCCCACGTCCTTACCAACACTTGTTATTTATTGTCTTTTTGATAATAGCTGTAGAATGCATAAATTTTTAAAGAGGTTTTGGATTGATTCTTTTCATATTTAAGAAGGTTTAAGGTACCCAGCATATTTTTACATTAATTAAGATCTGTTTTCCCATTCTAATTCAAGTAGAACTACTTTGGGGACTTCCCTGGTAGTTCAGTGGCCAAGATTCCACGCTTCCAATTCAGGGGGCCGGGGTTCGATCCCTGGTCAGGGAACTACATCCCACATGCCGCAACTAAGAGTTTGCATGCCGCAACTAAAGACCCCGCATGCCACAACTAAGACCTGGTGCAGCCAAATAAATAAATATTTAAAAAACAAAAACCAAAAAACAAATAGAACACTTTTAGTGATATACACCAAAGCAAGCCTGATCATCTTAGAGAACAACTTACAAGATGATTTGTTCTGTTAATTCCAATAATTGTTTTAGATGAGGTCATAATTTGTTTGGCACAGTAATAATAATAGCTAACGTTTCTTCTTTCTTGGGTTGTTACGACATTTCATATGCACTGTGTATTTTAATTCTCACTTGTACTCAGATATAGGTAATATCATCCCCATTTTACCAGATGAGGAAACTAAAGCTTAGAGGTGTTAAAGAATTCACCCAAGGTCTTGAAACTCTAGAAAGTTGCAGAGCCTGACTTTAAGTCAAGATCTGCCTTTTTGCAGAGCCCATGCTTAACCAGCTAAGCACGACTGCTCTGTAGTTGCTTCCCCAAACAATTGCAGGTTATGCGTTAACTGCTTTAATGGAGAGGGGGTGTCATTATAAAGTAATGAGGCTGAATTGAAAAGTTGCATGTTCATTCAGTTTACTGTGTATCATCTCTTTTAAGATTTATGAGATGATCATTTCTAAACATCCTAAAAGCCCTCAGCATAGGGTGAACATTCATAAAAGGATGATAGGGCTTCCCTGGTGGCGCAGTGGTTGAGAGTCCGCCTGCCGATGCAGGGGACGCGGGTTCGTGCCCCGGTCCGGGAAGATCCCACATGCCGCGGAGCGGCTGGGCCCGTGAGCCATGGCCGCTGAGCCTGCGTGTCTGGAGCCTGTGCTCCGCAACGGGAGAGGCCACAACAGTGAGAGGCCCGCGTACCACAAAAAAAAAAAAAAAAAGGATGATATATGTTTATTGATAGATGGGTTTTTACTTTTCACTTATCTTTAAAATTCATAATCATATGTTTCCAAAATTAAATTGTATATAAAGATAGACATTGAAAACTTCGGATCCCTTCTCATCAGAGCCCACTCCATTCCTCCATCCCACCCCCAACTCCTGTGGTATCATTTTTATTAGTTTCTTCCTTGTCTAACCACTGTTTATGCAGATGTAAGAAAAAAGGAAAAAAAAAAAAAGCCTTCCTTTCAAAGGTGCATTTTCTACAAAGAGAACCTATTTTTTCTATTAGAAGCAGAGGCTTCTAATTTTCAGGGAGAAAAAAACCTTATTAACGAAGTTTACTCTTTTTCTAGTAGCTCTCCTCTACAGTTAAGTGCTTTTCCTTTGGGAAGTCTAATAACATACGGCAGCAGGAGTTTCTGTCACAGGTGACTTTTTTTTTTTTCTGAATTTTAAATTTTATTTTATTTTTTATACAGCAGATTTCTTATTAGTTATCTATTTTATACATATTAGTGTATATATGTCAATCCCAATCTCCCAGTTCATCCCACCACCACCACCCATCCACAGGTGACTTTTAAAAATTCCTAATTTAAATAGGTGAATTGCACTAGATCACAGTATATTTGAATATTATGTTGAGGAGAAAATAATCCCCCCAAACTGAACAGCCCCTCAATATATTCTATGTTTTTATCTGATTTTGAAGGTGTGATATATACTGTAGTAGCATTCATTAAAAAGCAAAACATGATCTTTCTAATAAATAGTATCCATTTTTGGTTAAGTCCAGTGGCTAACTTTCCTTTCTTCTTATTCATTGTAGTTGAGGCAGTCCCAGTCCTACTGCACAGACACAGAATGTCTTCAGGAATGTAAGTAATGATGGGACAGGAGGAGGCTTGGCATTGGGGGCAGAATTAGAGACCAGAATAAGACTGAATTTCTTGCCAGAAATTATTCTTACAGTTTGCCCTTTAAGGAAATGGTTCTTAGTAATGTATTTCCTACTTAAATATTTAATTTTTTAACTTAAAAAATTTGTTTTTTGGTCCTGTCACAAAAACAAAACCTGTTCATTGAATAAAATTATAAAATCACAGATAAAAAAAAAAAGAAAAGGAAAAACTTCCAGAATAATAAAAGATGACCACTGTTAACAACTTGGTGTAAACCCTTCCAAGACCCTTTTTTGGGCAAATACACGTGGAACAGGGCACTTCTGGCTCGTTGAACTGAACACCGAGGCTGCTAGCACAAACCCCTCACTCTTTCCCTACCATCGATTTGCATCCATTGGCAACTTTGAGAATTTGTGAGTGAAGGCAGGGGGGGCCATTTTTTCCCAACGTTTGGAAGCTTTGGAGACATTGGAGTCATTCCTTTGGCTCTGACATTAGGATTCTCAAGACGGTAAGGGCAGTAGGGAGGTTTCTCCATGGCTTTATGGGCAATGGTGATGGTAAAGTGAGAATCAGTGCAGGAAGATGGATTCCGCATGGTGAATGTAGCTGACAGACTTATAATATGAGGCATCTTTTTTTCAGGACAGACATAACTTGAGGGATGCTTTGAGGGGAAATTATAGCCAATCCAGTCTTATACCATAATAATTTGACTGTAAGAATGGAAGTATGACGTTTACAGGATGGTGAAGCCTGGCACAATTCAATTTCATATATACTTACAAATACGGGATCACTTTGTATATGTTGTTTTTCACTACTGTATTGTGAGTATATCAGCATGTTTTTACCTTAAAAATATTTACTGACTAAATAATAATTCATTATGGGGATGCACCAGTGTTCAAATAATTCCCTTTTGTTGGAATCTTAGGTTGCTAATATATTTTTGCTGTTATAAATAATGCTTGAACAAACATCCTTTTGCACATTTTAAGGCTTTTGACATATTGCCAAATTGCATTTATTAATAGGCTAGTTGCTTATACTTCACATCTCTGAAGCTGAGCACCACTTTATTACGTATGTGAAACTAAAACAAAACACAGTAAGGTATCATTATAAAGGAACTTGTTAGTACATTATTAATTACTGGTATTACTGTGTGAACTGGGTATCCCATCAAATTCTGTAAATGTAACAATTTAGAGAAACAGGAGCTAGTACAGTGCCTGTCCCAAAGTAGAAACTTTGTCAGAATGTAGTCCTTTGGTGCAGCAGGGTAATAATTATATGCCTCTGGGCAAGAAAGTAATGGGCAGACTTGCGTTAGGTTTTGGGGATGATGGGTGGTGGTTCCCCAACTCCAGATTTCTTTATGTTGTCTCTTCAGTAGCGTTCATTAATCTGCAGTGTGCCCTCTGATAAGCGTCGTACATTTTTGCCTCAGCAGTAAAGCTAAAATGTGTTCTTCTAGTTGAAAATAATCTTATTGAACTCCTTATGGGAAAACAAGTGTTTATTATATTTGTGGTATTTGTGACCCTCGAGCCAGTCCCACCTGTAAACCAAGTATACTCTTATTTCTGTAGGTGAAATTTCACTTCTTTAATCCAAATATAAAGGCACAACTCTAGAGCTTGAGTATTAATTCAGTTATCTTGGCCAGTCGTTGCACCCCGCCCCAGTTCTTTTAGCATTTGGTGGAAATCCTTTCTAACAGCCATGTCTTTAAATGGTTTAAGCAGTTGTTTCCTCTGAGCGATATAATTACTTTTCTGTGTATTCTAAATTTTCACGAATGAGATTATGCTGTTTTCATAAAATATATATTAATCGGGGGTCCCCGCAACCCCTTCTTCTGTTTCAATAATTTGTGAGAATGGCTTACAGAAGGCAGGAAAACAGTTTAATTACTATTACCAGTTTATTACAAAGGATACAACTCGGGAACAGCCAAATGGAAGAGATGCCTAGGGCAAGGTATGAGGAGAAAAGGGGTACAGAGCTTCCCTGTCTTCTCTGGGTGCACCACCCTCCCAGCTCGTCCATGTGTTCACCAACCGGGAAGCTCTGTGAACCCTGTTGTTTAGGGTTTTTATGGAGGTTCCATTCCATAGGCATGAATGAGTAAATCATTGGCCATTGGTGAATAACTTGGAAGCTGGAAGTTCCAACCTTCTAATCACTTGGTCAGACTCCCAGTGAGTCCCCATCCTGAAGCTTTCTAGGGGCCCACTAAGAGTCACCTCATTAACATCAACTCAGATATGGTTGAAAGGGGTTTATTATGAATAAGAAAAGACGTTCCTGTCACCCTTATCACTCAGGAAATTCCAAGGATTTTAGCAGCTTTCCGACAGGAACCAGAATGAAGACCAAATATATGTATTTCTTATTATATCATAATATCACAGTATCCATTGTGCCTGCCATGATGTGCTGCATGTATTTGAGATGATTTAATAGAATATGAAGCTCTTTACTTCATGTGGTAGCAGAATCTAGGTGCAATCTGTGAACATATCTAGTTGCTGCATGATTCTTTATATTGAGCTACATTCCACTTCATCGTGATATTTACCCACAGTTTTGTTCTCTAGAGCTGCATAGAATGAGTCTGCCCACTCTTCTGAAAGACTGTCTTTCAGATAAAGAGTTGTGGAAACCAGCTCTATTGCTAATTTAATTTTGGAGTAAATCAAAAGATGGGTAGATGTTCTGAGGATATTGTAATTACTGTATACAACTCCAAAATCACAGGGTTAAAGCCTGCTGGTGCACTGTCCAATTTCACTGCTGTTCTGTTTCTGCCTTTCCCACTGGAAACCTGTATACATTTATAGAAATAATCCCTCAGGATCTGCCAGCTCTTAGAACCTCCCTCTCTTTCATCTTCCTGGTGTCCAGCTAAGTTAATAGCTTCATTGTGAATATTCCATTTGACATCTTATTTGTAGTACTTTTTCTTGTAACCAAAGACTTAACCCTTGAGCAAAATGGAACCCTGTATTTTGGTGTACAAAGTCCTTTTACATTTTTATGATTTGACATTTTTCTAGACCATAGAGTAAAAAGTATTTACCCTTTTAAGGCAATTAATTCCTAGGCAGTGAGGGGAACAGACTTTATATCCTGCATGTGATTGTGCTTCTTTTTTTTTTTTTCCCCAGTACGCGGGCCTCTCACTGTTGTGGCCTCTCCCGTTGCGGAGCACAGGCTCCGGACGCGCAGGCTCAGCGGCCATGGCTCATGGGCCCAGCCGCTCCACGGCATGTGGGATCCTCCCGGACTGGGGCACGAACCCGTGTCCCCTGCATCGGCAGGCGGACTCTCAACCATTGCGCCACCAGGGAAGCCCAGATTGTGCTTCTTAATATCTAGATTACTTGGCACTACGTTAATATTTAGAATATTTAGTGCCAAACAGTTGTCACAATAAAAACCATAGTGGTCAGCTCATTCAAAGGCCCTTTCAGCTCTGTGTGTTGACTTTAAAATAGCTGCTCCTGGTATTTGTTTGTATTAGCCGCATGCTGTGTCGGGGAGTTTGAGTAGCATGCCTGTTCTGAGACTTCACGAAGAAGTAGATCTTGTCACAAGGGACTGCGAATAATCACAGAAAGCCTATAGTGACCCCATTCATCCCTATTCCTGGATATTTCAAAAAGTCTAAGTCAGTTCAGATACCCAGTGTCTCCAATCCTAAGACATTTTAGGTTTACTGTTTTTGCTTCATTCAATTTAATGTTTTTATATATGGTTCAAAAATCAAGAATTAGTGTATAGTGAAAAGGTGTCTTCCTACTCATATTCTCCCATCTAACCATGTCCTATCTCTAGGTATTATTGGCCTTCTATGTAGCTTTCCAGAATTTCTTTATGCATGTACAGGCAAAATATATATTATTTGCCCCGCTTTCTTAGTACACACTGTTTTTCACCTGCTTTTTTTCTCTGTCAAAAAATAGCATATCTCATGGAGACTTCCCTCAACATTGTTTTATAACTTCATAGCATTCCATTTTACAGATATACCATAATTTCTTTTTTTTTTTTTTTTGAGAATTACATTTTATTTGATAGACTTGCTGAGGACTTAAGCCTGGAAGACAGCCTCTCAGATGACACTGAGGGACTGCTCTGAAGAGGTAAGGGAGGAGCCAGGATATATAGGAGTTTTTGCAAGAAACCAGGTAGTAGGAACATCAAAAGATTATTGTTAATTAAAGAAAGACAGGGACTTCCCTGGTGGTCCAGTGGTGAAGACTCCAGGCTTCCACTGCAGGGGGTGTGGGTTCGATCCATGGTTGGGAAACCAAGATCCTGCATGCCATGTGGTGCAGCAAAAAAAAGAAAAACAAAAAGAAAAACAGACATCTCAAGTTAATGAAGTCAGCGCTTTTCTTTGTACGGGAAGATGCAAGAGTCTGAGTTCATTTAAATCATTCCTTGAATAGGCACCTTATCAATGAAAAAAAATGATGCCTGCCAATTCAGTAAACAAAGGATGTTGTAGCCATCAAGCCCTCAAGCCCTCACATTACAGCTGCCTGAGGGTGAGCCCTGAGGGAACTCAGCATAGAAATAGGATGCCTGCCATCAGACACTGCAGCCACCACCAGCCCCCCATAGTGCACCCTGAGGAGATGCAGGATGAGAAAACATGGGAGAGAAATATACCATAATTTCTTAATCAGACACTCTTGGCAGACGTTTAGGTCTGTTTCCAGTTTTTTGTTAATAACCTTGCACTGTTTGTCCCTGTGAAAGTACATTCTAGAGCCAATCTTAAGTTTGTGCTACTGCTGTAAACAGAAAAACATTGACTGTGATCAAGAGGTTCGACTATAATTGGTTCCGCTATTGTCCTTTATTCTGAGATGGGCCTTAAGTTATTAGAGAATAAGAGAAATGCTCTTATCAAACCTGGGGTGTCAGGTCAAACCTGGGAAGTCAGATCAAACCTGCATCCATTTGGCCTTTTAAGTGGAGAATTCTTCTGCATACTACCGCCCTGCAGAAATTTTAGAGGCACCCTTACTTTTTCTTCCTCCTACCATAACCAGTCCAGGCAGTCGCCAAGTGTTGTGCTTCTTTCATCCTGTTACCATTTGTGTCTGACCCTTTTTCATTCTCACTTCACCATCTTATCCAGCCTAGCTATTCACACAAGGAATTTTCTGCACTCAGTCTTTTCTGTGTTCTAGTTGATCCTAATACTGATTTTAACTAGAGCACAGATTGATAATGGTTGATGTTTTTTGAATACCTACTGTGTACCAGGCACTGTGCTGCTTTCCATGTACTGACCATTTCTCTCTTCTATCTTTCTAACTACCCTATGAGGTGATTGTAATATTTCCATTTCACAGATAAGGAAATCGAGGCACAAAGATTATATATCTAAGAGGTGGTGGAGTCAAACAGCTATGAGATGGTCTCAGATCTTAAAAAGTTAATGACCTAATTAGGAGAAGTAGGAAACCATTCCTTCAAACTAGAAGTGCTACACTAGTCTAGAGAAGAAAGGAAAGAGTGGGCAGAGAAAACGGAGACTTTTTTACAGATGAGAGAGGGGTGTAATTAAATGAGATTAGTTGTAATATCATGCCAGATGGGGAAGAATAATCAGTCCCCAGAAGGACTGAGTTTGCAAAGTTGGCAAGTGCTGTTAGCCACACTAGCATTGAACTATTGCATCAGATTCGTTTGGAAAGCTTTAAAAATATTTTTGATTCCTGACCCCACCCCTGAGCTGCTCCTGAATTAGATGATGTGAGGCAGGGCCTTGGAAACTGTGACATTGGTATCATCACAGGCTATTCTGATGGGCAGACAGGCCAGGGAACCACTGGCTAAAGAAGGAAGAAAGAATGGGGTTGACTAGACCAGGGGATGCTTTTTCTGAGAAATGGTAAGAGGTAATATTGATGAGTAGGGCCACATCTGATGAGGAAAGGCCAGGCTGAAGAGTTCAGAGTTGAAGCAGTAGCAGTGGAAAGTGAGTCACTGGATTAGCCAGCAGAGATGTGTTAAGAGCAGTGTTTTTTAAGCAGACTTTTTTGGCAGTAGTATGCAGGAAGGAAAGGCTGCAATAGGAACCAAGCTAGGAGACAGTTATGGGGAACTAGGAGTTGTATTATCACTATGAGAGTCTTAAAATGGAGCGGGCATTTTGTCAGGGTTGCTTTGTCTAGAAATAGGCATTAGTAAATTTGTGGTAACTCTCTGAAGCTTCACAATCTTTTACCTGTGAAGAGTATCAAAAAGTAAGGGACCCATTTTCCAAATTGAATAACGTAAGAATTGGCGTTGGGCTTACACTTCTGGTCTGTACAATTAATCAAGCATTTTACTTCTGAGAGGGCACTATAAGAAGTGATCATGTATAGAAGGCACAGTTATCTTTCTCTGACTACTTTTAAATAATCTAGTTTTACCTAACAGCTAGTTATGAGTTTATCTATCAAAATTCTTTTAAAATCTGTATTTTCCAATTTTTATTTTTTTAATTTAATTTTATTTTTTGGCTGCGTTGGGACTTCGTTGCTGCTCGTGGGCTTTCTCTAGTTGTGGTGCGTGGGCTTCTAACTGCTTCTCTTGTTGTGGAGCACGGGCTCTAGGTGCATGGGCTCAGTAGTTGTGGCATGCGAGCCCTAGAGCATGTGGGCTTCATAGTTGTGGCACTCGGGCTCAGTAGTTGTGGCTCACAGGCTCTAGAGCATAAGCTCAGCAGTTGTGGTACACGGGCTTAGTTGCTCCACAACATGTGGGATCTTCCCGGACTAGGGCTCGAACTCTTGTCCCCTGCCTTGGCAGGCGGATTCTTAACCACTGTGCCACTAGGGAAGTCCCTGTATTTTCCAATTTTACTACCCACAGGAGTAGTAATTTTCAGGGATCTGTCTTCTAATGTGATACTGTCAGAAATTATGACAGCAAAGAGGTTAAGAGCACAGTCTATGGAATGAGACCACTGTATTTAAATCCCAGCTTTGCCACATGCCAACTCTATGACATTGGGATTTAACCCCCACTTTTCCTGAGTTTCCTCATTTATAAAATGAAGATATGATAGTACCGACCATAAAATAAGATTGTTGAGGAACTCCCTGGCAGTCCAGTGGTTAGGACTCGGTGCTTTCACTGTGGTGTCTGGGGTTCAATCCCTGGTTGGGGAACTAATATCCCACAAACCTCCAGGTGTGGCAAAAAAAAAAAAAAAATTGTTAAAAGGGATTAAGAGAGAATGCCTGGTTCAAAGTAACAACTCAACTTTTAGCTATTATTTAGTAATAAAAATAATAGTATTTGATTTTTAAAAAAATACCATTCTTGGAGCAGCTTAAAGGACAGAATTAGAGGAGGCAAGAGTAGGTATGGGGAGATCAGTTAAGAGACCGGACAAGAAGTGATGGTAGCTTGAGCAAGTGTGGGCACGGAGCTAAAAGTGGACAGACTTGAGTGATATTTAGGAAGTAAATATTTACTTCCTAAATATCACTCGACAGAAACTTCACGATGGGTTAAATAGAGGGTCATTGAGGGAATAAAAGGTGTTTTCATAGGTTTCTGGCCTAGGCAGTTGGATGGATAGAAATCCAATTTGGTAGGGCATGGAGGGTGGGGCAGGGGAGATGCTCGTGATTTTAGTTTGGGATATTGAGTATGTTAAGTACGAGGTGGGGTTCAGGTACATTTTTAAGAAGCATTGGCTCTACAGTACACCACAGTTTAGGAACTGTTGATATGAATATTTAAAAAAAAATAGAGAACTACTGATGTATATAGATAATTGGATACTGGGTTTGAAGTTCAGGGAAGTTGGGGCTGAATATAAATTTAGGTGTGGTCTGCATACAGAAGGTAAGTGAAGCCACAGGTGAGGATGATAGTATGCAGAGAAAGAAGAGAAGGGAACCTAAAACTGACCATGAGGAATTCCAAAATTTAAAAGCCAGGAAGAGGAAAATGAGCATGTAAAGGAGTGGCTAAGTGTTAGAAAGAAAATCTGGCAGTGGTAATGGCACAGAATACAAAGGAAGAAAGTCTTTTTAAGGAGAGTATGGTTGTGGAAAATGAGCACTGAAATTACCCATTAGGCTTAGCAGCCTGCAGGTGTCATAGGTGACCTTTCAAAGAGTTGTTTGAATGTTGATGTAGGTAGATGCCAACCTAAGGAGTGAATGGGAGGTAGTGAAGTGTAGTTGTAAATATAGACCACTCTCAAGAGGTTAGCTTTGATAGCTGGACAGAGAAAGAGGTTGAGGGAGGGATATATATTTTTTTTAAATATGGGAGAAACTTTTTCATGTTTAAGTGATTATGGGATGGCTGCAATGGAGAAGAGGGTGTTGAATTCACAAGAGAGAGGATAATGGATAAATTTCTGCAAGAGTGATGGGATCTAAAACAAGTGGAGAAATTGGTTTTTAGTTATGAAGGGAGGCACATATAATAGGAGGGAACAAGGAAAGGAATGAATATGGATATAGAGGGGGGAAATGCTGATTTATTGTGTGATAAGCATTGCAAATTGATGACCCCCGAGTACTGTGGTACTTGTTCCTGGAGAAGTGATTGGGTTGGAACAGAGACTAGGTTCCTCTCCAGTCTGCTCTTGGGATAGCTCAGCTCTTTGCTTGACTTTGTCCCCTTTGGCCTCAGCAGTGCCACCTCGGCCCTGGGCCCGTGGACCTCAATGTAATGCATAATGCATCTGCTTAGTTTCAGAATCTTGTCTGGATTTCTTTTACTTTTTCCTGAGGCAGTGAGACCAAAACCAAACATTTATACATAGTCTTGACAGGCTATTTAAATCTAATCTTCTAGAATTTTCATTTTTGATACTTTGAGTTCTCTAATATACATTTCATTTATTAGAAATTTATTAAGTTCATACCATGAACTAGGCACTGTGCTAGGTACTTAAATAAATATTTAAGATATGGCTGCTTTAAGGAGCTGGAAAGACTGATACCTACCCAGAAACCTGACTTTTTTCTCTTGATAAAGGCATAGACTATAATATCTAGATCTGAATCCAAATTCTTTTTGCAAAAAAGAATGCCAAATTAATATCTATTTGTTTGAGAATGCCATAAAGGGATATTAATTCATAAATTATACAACGTGGATGTCCCCTTTTCCTTAAGCTCTGTTATTTTTTCATGCTACTTCTGTAATTAAAATGCATAATTTCCTCACCCCTAGAGTGTTTTAACCATGTATCATGTGGTCTTAACCTGAGTTCTGTAGATCTCAGTATATCTATGGATTGGTGGCTTTGTGGGTCCATGAATCTTCTGCAATTATATGCAAAATTGTTGAATGTGTATACATGGATTCTTATAGTGGAAAGAGTACCAGGACCCCCTTTTTTATCAAATTCTCAAAGGATTCTATTGCCCCAAAATATTAAGAACTACTATACTATTAAAAATCTTTATTTAATAGGCTCTGGCTTATGAGTATTTTACACCATTTACCATTTAGATTTCCTCACAGGAGGAAAGGGAAATTGAAGCTGTAATATTTAATAATTCTTAAAATTACTAATGCATTTTTTATATAATTTTTCAAGTTGCTATTTAAACATTAGGATTTGTTTTTACATTTATCTAACAGTATTATAATTTTTCTACAGTTTTTGTTACAAATACATTTTCTGTTTGTCTTTAGTACCAGGACCCCCTAGTGATAATGGCATCAGTATTACTATGATCTTGATGGCCTGGATGGTTATTGCAGTGATCTTGTTTCTACTGAGACCTCCTAATCTAAGAGGATCCAACCTAACTGGAAAACCAACCGGTCCTCATAATGTAAGTGTTGTGGATTAGAAATGTTTTGGGGTGGGGGGATGGGTGTGGTCTGGGAAAGGGGAGGAGTTTGTTTTGACGGAAATATCTGAATTAGCAAAAGGAAGATTTAGCTCACGGAGTAAGTTCTTCCTGTGTAGTCCTAGTAAATCTTGAAACCCCAAATGGCTTAATCTTCGTGGAGTTACATTTAGAGAGAAGTACAGACCAGTAGCCCCCAAATCATTTTAAGGTGAATTCCAGTCTTTACTCATGTGAGAAACATAAAAGTGATCCAGTTCATAATAATCCACAGCAGTATTTCTCAAATCTCAGTCTTCCACTACCCAGTTCTATCCACCTCACAGTTGATCCCTTGCCTTGTATGCTTCCAGCTCCCTCTCCCCAAATTCTCTTACTAGCTACAGTTCAAATGTTTCTACACACACATTCTTCATTTTCTCCGCTTCTGTCCTCACTATCAAATACAACAGAGACACTGAGCCTATCTGGCTAAACCTGTTTTCCCATCCTATTTCTCTCAACTTCATTCTTCCAGTTCTGCATCACAATAGGTCAACTGAGCTGGCAAAAGGAGAGGTAGGAATCATTCATGTTGATAAACTTGATAGTCATGATTACAGCCATTTTTAGAACCTAACTGAAAGTATGATAAAGTGACCCAACAGGGAATTTTTGATAGAGCCTCCATTAAAGGATTCCTTTAATCATTTTCAGAACCAGTGTTTATATTTTTTTCTTTCCCATTTGATTTGGATATTACGTCTAAAAATATTTCCATGACAGATTTACTTGTTGAACACCAAATTATCCCACTAATTCCCTTCTCCAACCTAAAATAATTGCTTCTTTTCCCCAATCCTTCGTTGTTACTATTAAAAAGAAGTTTGGTTAGACCAATTGCTTATACAGGAGAAAGCAAATGTGCAGTGTTAACTGGTCAGTGCTTTGGGGTTTTTTAGGATTAAAACATTTATATATGTAGCATGCTGACTTAAGAAAGAAGGCATCATTAACACTATATAAAATGCCTTAAATTTATTTTAGAGTTTTCTTGGAGAGGAGGGTATCCATAAAACAGCTTGTATATTGTCTTGATAAAGTGCTTTCTCCTAAGCCTTTTTTCTTACTTTCTGTGCACAGTTTTATTACTTTCATATCAAAAAGCAACATCCTCAATGTTTGGAACTAAAGAAACCCAACTCAGTTAGAAGCCATTCAAAAGTGACAGTCCCCTGAACCTTAGTTCATTGTAGACCAGCAGTTCTAAAAATAATAGTCCCACAGCTCTAGGAATAAGCAAGAAAACATATTGACTAATTCCAAGTAGAAAAATTCATTATCCTCAACTAGGGCCTCATATAGCATGTCAGAGTAAATAAATGGAATCTTCCTGAAGATTCCTAGAAGGTCTGCTCTCTCCTTTACAGTTCAGAAGCTTTCTATTACAAGTAACAAAAATCTGTTCAGGGGCTTCCCTGGTGGCGCAGTGGTTGGGAGCCTGCCTGCTGATGCAGGGAACATGGGTTCGTGCCCCGGTCCAGGAAGATTCCACATGCCACGGAGCGGCTGGGCCCGTGAGCCATGGCCACTGAGCCTGCGCGTTCGGAGCCTGTGCTCCCCAACGGGAGAGGTCACAACAGTGAGAGGCCCGCGTACCGCAGGAAAAAAAAAATCTGTTCAGCCTGGTTTAAGTAATTGGCTTTATTGGTTTACACATTAAAAAATCCAGAGGTAGGATTAATGTTTAGAAAGTTTAACAGCGTCATCAAAGATCCGGGTTCTTTCCTCAGACCATTAGCTTTATTCCAAGGTGGGCTCCCTTTCTGGTCCCTATAGGGCGGCTGCCAGTTGCAACTGGTGCCACATACTTCCTCATTGACTGACATTCTGTAGTGAGAATTATGTCTTTAGCTTCACTTTGATTGTACTGTACTTAGTCACCTTAGCAAGAGGGATGAGAGTACCTTGATTGGTTTAAATATCACCTCTGGAGCTGTCAGGGAGAGCACTTTTACCTAAGTCAATATCACCGTTACAAAATTTTCCTTTCTTCCGTGCTACAAGGAAGAAAGAGACAAACCGGTGAATCACAGTGTTAATCTAGTGCTCCCTTGTGCAAAAACGTACAAGAGGTCCAAATAAGTATGTGAGTTGGGATGGGAAGGTGAGGGGCATTGCTGCTCAATTCTTACTGTATGTGTTAGACTGGTTGCACTGGGAGATTTAAGAAGTCAATTTCATAATTCCTCTCTCTTTAATGCCAGGGACAGGATCCACCAGCCCCTCCTGTGGACTAACTTTGTGGATATGGGAAGTAAAAATAGTTAACACCTTGCACGACCAAATGAACGAAGATGACCAGAGTACTCTTAACCCCATTAGAACTGTTTTTTCTTTTGCATCTGCAATATGGGATGGTATTGTTTTCATGAGCTTCTAGAAATTTCACTGGCAAGCTTATTTTTGCTTCCTGTGTTATCACCTTTCCTATATTTGAGTAAATGATACATTAAAAAGTTACATGGGGCTTTTTTGGTTATCCTAAACTTAAACATTCCATTCATTCTGTTTGTAACTGTGATCATACTTTTTGTGATAATTTCTGGCCTGATTGAAGGAAATTTGAGATCTCTACATTTAAATATTTTAAAATAGTTTTGATGGGTTTAAAGATTGTTTTTTAATAAGGTATTTATAAAGTTACTTGGGGTTATCTGAGATTGTATGAAAGAAAATTAGAACCACATTGTATTTACACTTAACCTTGGTAGTTTATTTGTGGATGGCAGTTTTCTCTAGTTCTTGGGACTGTGACAGCCTTTGGAATATTTTACAAGTTACAGCTGAAATCTGTATCATCCACTACAACTGGCTTATGTGGCAAAGAAAAGGAGGAAAGAAGAAATGAAGTAATTGTTTACTAAGTTTTTATTCCCATAAAAATGTCTAATATAAGAAAACTTAAACATGATTTAAATATGGTGGGTGATTTACAGTCCATTATATGAAATTTGTAAGCCACTGTACACTAGCCTTACACAGTTCATGAAAGGAGGAAAAAATTTAATTCTTTCTGCATTTGCCAGGTGTAATCTATACAGTAATAATTTAAGCTATAATTTATTTTTGAAGTGGGTGCCTCTCAGGAAGCTGCTTTTCTGTTGTAAAACTTCCCTGTTAAATGAAACTATCTTAAAGCTGTATTGGGGGCCTGTTTGGTTACTGATATTTGAATCCTGTTTACTTATTTACTCTATTATTTTCTTTGAAGAAAAAATTTTGAGTCTTGTTATCTTTCTGACTTTAAACAATATTTAATGAATTCTTGATTTACTCCAAGGGAAAAGGAGGAAAATGAGAAACATCAAGGATCTTTTTTTTTCTCAACCTCTGTCTCATTCTTGTTTGGTAATAGGATGGATTGGGGTGGGGAGGAGCATTAATATAAGTAAAAATTTGAAATGTGAAAAAATGTAAAAGGTTGCATTGTTTTTTTTTCAGTTTGATAGAAAATGAATACAAATGGCATAAAAAAATTCTGCATGACCTGTGTGGTTATGGAATTTTTTCCTAGCAAGTGATTGCAGATGATTTATGGGGGCTGGAAGATATTTTGCTATCAATGTAAGGATTTTCCCCCACTAGATCAGTTTAGCTTTTAGCTGTATAGATCTGAGAAATTACTTGTATGAATTGAATAAACTTCTCTGTATCATTGTACTGTTTAATAGAGTCTCTGATACAATTATGTGATGCTCATAGGGTATTTTTTCCCCTTTATTATGATTATATTCTAGGCTATAAACACTGTAAGGGCTTCATTTCATTATATAATCCATTATTGACTGCTTGCATTCCTCCTGTGCATCTTGGCTTTGTCCTCAACTTCTTGAAATAATATAACCTACTCTTAATTACTTGTGTTAATTGAGAGGTATTGTAACACAGGTAAGCCAAATCCTGGATAAATGAACGCCATAGATTTAAGGGTTTTTCTCTCAATATGGCCTATTGGAAGCCTTCCCAGCTCTACAGCTCTTAAAGCATTTAAAGCAGAGAGGCAGGAATGGCTTAAATGGAGCTAAATCCCTATAAGCATTCCTTTTTCTGTCCTTGCTCCTGAACTTTGAAGGCTAGCACATATGTCCTAACGATCTGCTGTCTAAGCTGCTAGAAGGCTAGTCTATGGATATGATACTGATGTGTTCACTGAATCTGTGGCTCACAAATAATTAAGAATTGACTTTGGTTGAAGAAGTGGCTATGACATGGAAACAGAATATGTAGCGTTAGCTAGAGACCTAGAAATCTGGGTTCTTGTTCCTAGTTCTTCATTTCTGTCACATATACTTAATTGACATTACATTAGAATATTAACGTTTTCCTATATGGACCATCTATTTAATTAGTAACAAAAGTTTTTAGTGAAGTATTAAGTCTTGGTTTTTTTGCTTGTAAAATTTCTCTGCACTCCTGACAAAGACGGTGTGCAATAGCACATAAAGTATTTCTATTAACCTAACTAGTAATTCATATTATTCTCTTTAATTCCTAAAGCTTCTACATGTGGCCTTTTTATTGAGCACACTCTTACTCATTACTTGGCTTGTAAACATTCACCTGAACTGTGGCTACTGTCATTTTTAAATAATCTGGAAAAAAGAAAGATAAAGCTTCACATTTTAATCACTTTTGGCTCTTAAACATTCCACAAATGCCATTAAGAGTTTATTTTGTTTTAGAGTTATTTAATGTTCTTTTATGCAAAATAATGATTTTTTGCTTTCCACGTGGAAAAAGTTAACATTGGAACTGTGTATAGTAAAAGATTTTATCATGTATTTATCCAAGCACTATCCCATGGTCAGCAAGTCATATTTTAAACTACTTGGAGAAAGTTTCAGAAGTAACTATTAAATACAGCTCTTCCATGGTTACTTTTAGTGTCTTTGTGGTATGCGATATTACAGTGTTTATAGAATTATCTTTATCTTACATCTTCAAAGGAACCTCAGAAGTCTGTCACCCTGAATCAAAGTCTGTCACTCTAAATGAATATGTGCTAAAATTTGACGAGCTCAGCTTAAGACACAGAACAACAACTTGAAGGAGAAATGGAGAGAGTTTAAGTTAATGGGTTAAATTTTTGTTGTTGCAATAGTAGGTTTAGTCTTAACATTATAATATTTCTAAATGAAAAGTCATATGTATTTGTTACCATGTCTGATGATTACTTTGTTAAAAGCAAAGGTGGTCATGTGATGTACCAAATGTTAATTGCTGTTTTTAAATGTTTAAATCATGCCAAACAAATCATGTCTGTGCCATCCAGGGTTTATTGTAATCTTTTACTGAGTACTTGGATTGGGATAAAGGGCTTGTACTATGCACTTTTTATTAATGAATAAATAGAAAACATTAGTAACACTCACTGTTATCTGTTTGGCTTTTGTGGGAAGAGAAGTGAGCATCTCTTGCTTAGTAAAATGTTAACATCCTTTATTAACCAGTTTCTTTGTAAGACTTTTTACCCCTAACTAAAAATTCCTAAGATGAACTTTGAGTTACAAGAAGAATATTTATGTAATAACAGTATGGGGCCAGTATTCAAAAGTAAGGATTCTAAGAATCTCTAGGAAATTAGGTTGCAATTACATTTCTTTTGCTACTTTTTATTTCTTCCTAGAATACAGGTTCAATAGACATTTGCTTTGAGAGTATAATATCCTATGTTAATTATTTGAGCGGACATATGTTACTCAAAAGGAGCTAGACATGTAACTGTACTGAAAACACCCAAAACTGAAAGTTTGTGTTTGCTCTATGACCTGGAATGCATCCAGATACTAAAGATCAGGGACTTACCTGGTGGTCCAGTGGGTGAGACTCTGCACTCCCAGTGCAGGGGGCCCAGGTTCGATCTCTGGTCGGGGAACTAGATCCCACACTCATGCCGCAACCAAAGAACCCACATGCCACAACTAAACATGCCGCAACGAAGATCCCACATGCCGCAACTAAGACGCAGCGCAGCCAAAATAAATATTTAAAAAAAAAAAGATCATTAATAACCATACACATAAAAATAGTATAGTTTTTCTGGTATGATTATGATGTCAATGTCTGTGTGATACTTAAGTGTTAAAATAGCAAAATTTGTGAAATATATAACTTCCTGGAGATAGTGACAAAGTCTCAGTCTAAACTTGTCACTGTATGTCAGTGCGTATCTGAATCCCCAGCAAAACTGTTTTCATTAAATGGCTCTGCAATACTAGTTTTCCACCCAGAAAATGGAATTCTAATAAAATAAGTTTTTGATCCCTGCCATTTCTTCTGATAGTTTTCTCGACTCAGAATCTCAATTTATAAAATTGGTTCTCCCCCACCCCCCAAAATGTTCTGTAAACACCAACCATGATTATCTCCCATGTTTAGGTTTTTTAAAAACTGGAGTTATCAATGTGATTTTTCCTCACAAGGAACTTAACCCTGCATATCTTTTCTCAAACAAATTGATTACGTCTGTTCAATTAACATTTCAACAAGTGTTTATTTTTATTGCTTAACTGTTTATGCTTTAAAATGGGTGTTATTCAGGACTAGATTATAGAAACCATTTTAAGCCATCATGCTAAATTGAGATGTCTGTTGATAGGGAGGAGGGAGATGTCTGGAGGTAGGGAAAATGTAGGGATGCACAACAACACGTGTAGTTTTAAGAATAAAGCAACTTTCATATCAAGTATGACTTATTATTCCCTTAAAAACTCTGCTTAAAAAAAAACTGCTTATTTTTAGAAAATTTAGGAATCAGAAAAAAGTTATTTATAATCCTTGTGATGCCAGAGGTCTGACCTCTTAAATATATGCTCCTACGCCCTACACTGCTCATAAGCTAAACTCAGGCTATGTCTTGATAATGAAAGGATTTAAATTGCATTGTTTCTATTCACTTTGAAAAACTGAGCAGAATTAAAGAACTTAAGTACCGCATAGCAGACTCAGCATTGTGGAAAAATCTGTGTTGTTTTTAAAGAAATGTATCTGTTATATAGTCACTCATCAATTCAGTGACAAAGAAAGACATGCTTTTATAATACATACAAAAGGCATTACCCTAGACTGAATGCAGCTTTCACTAACTAATTAGTATGTAAACATCAAACTTTGGAAGTCTGGATGTCATAAAGGGGATTCCTTACAATCCAGTAAGTACAATTTTGTGGTTAAAACATACAGGACGGGGACTTCCCTGGCAGTAAAGTGTTTTAGTAACACTAAGTCATGACTGTGCTTTCTTTCTTTAAATTTGACGTTTAAGATGACCTTGGAGTGGGGAAACAGGAACAGAACTGCTCTCACTAAAAGTGGGAGACTCCATACGTTAATTTCACTTCCTCTTAGGCGGCACTTACATCTTGCATGCTCTGCTATATATCACGCACAGACATCTCAGATCCCGAATTTGGCAGGAGTATTTGGAAAATGTGCCTGGAGGGCCGTCCCACTTCTCTACCCAGGGATCAGGACGGGGATCACTAACTGGTCCAGTCATGACGGGACTCAGCATCCTTTTGACGTGAGGCGCCTCCTTCCCAGAAGCGGCGGGTCGGAGGTAATGACTAAACCCTGGGCCGCAGGCCCGGAGGGTGCGGCGGACCCATGGGACCGGAAGGCGTGGGAGTGGTGTAAGCCGCTGGCCACGTCTGGTCCACAGAGTCTAGGGGGCCGAAAGACGAGGCAGGCCCTCTAGGCTGCTGGGGAGACCGGAAAGGGGGCCTGGACCTTCCGGTCCCCCTGGGCCGCAGCCTCAGAGTATGGCTGACCTGGCGCGCACGCGGCACCACCTCATAGCCGTGAGGCAGGATGGGACACAGGGAGGGAAGAGGGGGCCAGACGGCAAGAGCGAGCTCTAGACTACCGGGAAACTAGACCCTGACCTAGGCGTAACTGGGAGGCTATCCCTCGGTCCTCGGCCGACCTGCGGCGCAGACAGCTCAACCCAGCGCCGCTCGCGGCAGGGGCGGGGCCGCTGAGCTGGCCCGAGCGGATTTGCCCAGGCTCGGCCGGGGGGTGGGGTCTGCCCCTCCCAGCGACGACTAGTCACGCCCCCGTATCCACCGCCCCTGGGCCCCGCAGGAAATAGGGGCGGGCCCCGGCCTACAGTGGCGGGAGGGGGAGCAGGGATGCAGCGGAGGGCCAAGTCCGGGAGGACTTGGCTGCGGGGGAATGAAGCCTCCGCCTTCTCGGGTGGAAACCTTTAAATACAGGCTCGGGCCCGGGACTCGGGGTGCGGCGCTTGGCAGCCCGAGAGGGGTGTGCGGTGAGGGGAGATCAGACGGAGCAGGGCGCGAGTGCTGAAGCTGCGGCTGCGCGGCCCAGAACGAGGAGCTGTCCGAGCGGTCGGGGTTGGAGCGTTTACCGCTCTCTGTGCCTGGAAGTGGGTAAGCGCCTTTCCCGGGCTGGCTCCGCCACCCCGTGGGGATGCTCCCGGGTCCCGGCGGGATGTGGAAGGAGACGGGCGGGGTGTGCGCGCTGCTCTTAGTCGCTCCCTGCGCTTGGTCCCAGGCTCCCAGTGTCACGACCCCCCGTCTCCTCTTTTGGGCTCTGGGCGGGAATAGTCTTTTGGGTCTGCTGCCCTGGAAGAGGGAGAGCTTGGGCTCAGGACTCGCGAGTCTTCCATCCGCTTCTCTTTCTGCTTTTCCCCACTTTCCGACTTAAATGAGATTTCGCTGGCGCCTCTGAAAGCCGAACGTCCACCAAAGGAAGTGGTCCTCTGGTCAGGGACCCCATTTTGGTCTCAGAATCATAGTCTTTTGTTTGTGTTTAGAATCTGCTCACATGGAGGGCTGCTGATTTCCTCACGTCGCTCGTCTCTCTTCTTAAGAAACTAAAGAGAAAACGAACCAGAGAGCCCTTCTGAAGGCGAAATCCTAAGACATTGATTCTGTCGTGACCTCTGTATGGACTGTCCTGGAATCCATTGTTGGCCGCCACACTGTATAATGGCTTTATTTCATATTAGGGAAGGCCTTTCTTGGGTGCTTCAGGAGATTGCGTTTGTGTGAGACCTTGAAAAATTATTCCTCTTTACATATAGGAAAATAATTGAGTAAGGTCGAGAATTCTGGTATATAGAAAAGAGGGATTCACTGGTAGGGAACTTTTCAGGGATATACAGAGGAGTAGCTGTTCATTGACTGCCTGCCCTCAAAGACACAGTGAGTCTTTGAGTTTCTTCAAATCCCCTATGAAATGGACAACAGTAGTCTAGTCTGTTTCTTGGGGGATGCGGGGAGCGGGGGGTGGTTCTAGAAATGAAAGAGGTTACTGTCTGCTCTGATATGTGCTTGTTAGTGCCCAGCATCTAGTTTAAGGTAAGGGATAGACAACCCTGATTGAAAGGATCTCATTTCTTCTCCTATTGCTGTACTACTCCTTTCTCCAACATAAAATCTGTAACCAATAAGCATACTCCATCTTCTCTCTTGCTGTTTCCACAGCTTTACATGATACCCTTTAGATATGAGGTTAACAGTCTTTCTCACTGATTAAATATTTTTCCCGGGGCAGGCATCTGTTAGTATTTAACTTTTGGAAATATCTAAGATGATGTGTGAAGTTGATGTATCCATCTGTAATGTCCATTGCCTTAGATACTGGGTATACTGAAGAGGGGTGGAGGTGGGGGGATTATATTCAGTTTAGATTGTAATAGGAGCTTCGCTATTTGTTAGCCACATCTTTTAGGCTGAAATATTGATCTGAATTTGTAAAATTTTAGATGAAAAGTAGTTTTGGAATGGCCTGGTTTGCTGTGACTTTCCCAAAATACAGAGGTAAAAACTCATTTCAAACTGACTCATTCAGTAAGCAGACATTCTCATTTCCCTGACAGCACAGTAGAGGGTCAGAAGGTAAATAAAAGTAGAAATAGAAAATGGAATCAGAAGATATCTGTGTCAGGCAAAGTATATCACTAACACTGTATCAAGCTCCGTATTAAAGCTTATTGAAGATTTTGTTGAAACTTCCAAGTGGTAATTTATTTGGACTTGCACAGATTGTACATCTAGCTTCTTCAGTAATTTTCCCATTGTCATCTGCGAGCCATACTTCATACTTCATGTGAAAGAGCAACGCAGGGATACGCTAAAACACATGCAGTTCTATAATACAGACCCACCTGCCATCAATAGTTTACCCCAGCTGCCGTCTGAAAGGCAAGCTGAATATGGTGTGGCAACCAAGGTAGATAAGTAGTAGCTCTGAGAAGACATGCTGAAGTTCTACCTAAAGAAGAAAGATTGATAGGATTGTGGACAGTCTGCAAAAATACTCTGATCGAGCATCTGAGATAAAGATATTCAAATACCAGTCTTCATCTCAAAACGATAGGCCCTTATTGAGTTACTCATTCAATTAATATTTATTGAGAGTTCTAGGTGCTGAGGTGAACAGCAGCAGAGAAGTGTTAGCCTGGGAGTACCTTATAAAACTCTTGAGCCCAAGAGTTCATCATGGGCTCAGCCCATGTTCTGGTTCAGCCATGTTCTGGTTGAGACTGAGGGCATAGACTGCCCTTATAACCTCTTGGCTGTGGATTAAGTGGTAACACCACAAGATCCTCTGGTCCAAAAATCCTTTGAGATTTTACTTTTTAGGTATTCCAGATATACTGGTTTTGATTAGAGAGGCCACCTATCCAGTAAGGGGTTACTGTTAGTGGTAGTCCAGGTTCATGACAGTTCAGGACTTGATCTTCAGCCTTGCAGATCTGGAAGGTTGTTTTTTTTTTTTCCTCCCACAAGCCTAAGGGTTAATGAGGCTCTAGGTAACTTATGATGACTAAGCTCATAAGAGACTGATGGATACTCTAGAATGGAAACTTGCTATTACAGTAGGGAAACTTTATTCCAGTGTCTGGAATACTTATGTCTCAAATCCAGGCCATCCCTTTCTAGTATTATGATTCCTGGCAATCTGAACTCATAAGGCATAGTGGAATCAGAACAAAGAATTTGGGGGGAATATGCCATCCAAGCATTGGGAAAGCTTTTTTCTTGCCCCACCTCTCTGAAACCAGAACACTTCTGACTTCCAGATTCTGTGTCACTCTTTAGAAGCGCTGAAATAAACACTGTGTCATTCTTATTCATATTCTTTTTTTTTAATTAATTAATTTATTTTTGGCTGCGTTGGGTCTTTGTTGCTATGCATGGGCTTTCTCTAGTTGCGGCGAGCAGGGGCTACTCTTTCATTGCGGTGTGTGGGCTTCTCATTAAGGTGTCATCTCTTGTTGCAGAGCACGGGCTCTAGGCGCGTGGGCTTCAGTAGTTGTGGCACGGGGGCTCAGTAGTTGTGGCTCACGAGCTCTAGAGCGCAGGCTCAGTAGTTGTGGCGCAGGGGCTTAGTTGCTCTGCGGCATGTGGGATCTTCCCGGACCAGGGCTCAAACCCGTGTCTCCTGCGTTGGCTGGCGGATTCTTAACCACTGCGCCACCAGGGAAGCCCATCATTCTTATTCTTTTTTTTTTTTTAAAGATTTTTTCCATCATTCTTATTCTTTTTTTTTTTTTACATCTTTATTGGAGTATAATTGCTTTACAGTGGTGTGTTAGTTTCTGCTTTATAACAAAGTGAATCAGTTATACATATACATATGTTCCCATATCTCTTCCCTCTTGCGTCTCCCTCCCTCCCACCCTCCCTATCCCACCCCTCTAGGTGGTCACAAAGCACCGAGCTGATCTCCCTGTGCTATGCGGCTGCTTCCCACTAGCTATCTATTTTACGTTTGGTAGTGTATATATGTCCATGCCACTCTCTTGCTTTGTCACAGCTTACCCTTCCCCCTCCCCATATCCTCAAGTCCATTCTCTAGTAGGTCTGTGTCTTTATTTCTGTCTTACCCCTAGGTTCTTCATGACATTTTTTTTCCTTAAATTCCATATATATGTGTTAGCATACGGTATTTGTCTTTCTCTTTCTGACTTACTTCTCTCTGTATGACAGACTCTAGGTCCATCCACCTCATTGCAAATAGCTCAATTTCGTTTCTTTTTATGGCTGAGTAATATTCCATTGTATATATGTGCCACATCTTCTTTATCCATTCATCCGATGATGGACACTTAGGTTGTTTCCATCTCTGGGCTCTTGTAAATAGAGCTGCAATGAACATTTTGGTACATGACTCTTTTTGAATTATGGTTTTCTCAGGGTATATGCCCAGTAGTGGGATTGCTGGGTCATATGGTAGTTCTATTTGTAGTTTTTTAAGGAACCTCCATACTGTTCTTCATAGTGGCTGTACCAATTCACATTCGCACCAGCGGTGCAAGAGTGTTCCCTTTTCTCCACACCCTCTCAGCATTTATTGTTTCTAGATTTTTTGATGATGGCCATTCTGACTGGTGTGAGATGATATCTCATTGTAGTTTTGATTTGCATTTCTCTAATGATTAAAGATGTTGAACATTCTTTCATGTGTTTGTTGGCAGTCTGTATATCTTCTTTGGA
This sequence comes from Delphinus delphis, assembly GCF_949987515.2. NCBI lineage: Eukaryota > Metazoa > Chordata > Mammalia > Artiodactyla > Delphinidae > Delphinus > Delphinus delphis. The sequence continues at coordinate 75,593,104 of NC_082687.1, forward strand.
GAAATGTCTATTTAGGTCTTCTGCCCATTTTTGGTTTGGGTTGTTTGTTTTTTTGTTATTGAGCTGCATGAGCTGCTTATAAATTTTGGAGATTAACCCTTTGTCAGTTGCTTCATTTACAAATGTTTTCTCCCATTCTGAGGGTTGTCTTTTGGTCTTGTTTATGGTTTCCTGTGCTGTGCAAAAGCTTTGCAGTTTCATTAGGTCCCATTTGTTTATTTTTGTTTTTATTTCCATTTCTCTAGGAGGTGGTTCAAAAAGGATCTTGCTGTGATTTATGTCATAGAGTGTTCTGCCTGTGTTTTCCTCTAAGAGTCATCATTCTTATTCTTAATGCCCCTTTTCCAGGCTCCAAGCTGATCATTCCCTTTGCCCCCTCCCCCTTTTTTTTCTTCAGTGGAGTTTATTAGATTTTAGCTAATATATTAATGACTTGATATGGTTACTTTCAGCTGTGTTACCTTAAGTTATTAAATTATAGCCTCATGGATTTTTATGGTCATGCTTTCCTGAAAGGGGCATTCAAGACCCACTTCCAATTCATTTCCACCCTGAGACAGTTTTTACCTCTCACTACTTCTTAACACCCACGTTTTTGTGCAACTAGGCAGATCTCACTTCTTTGGACTCATTTCTTTCTCTTTTTTTTTAATTAATTTATTTTATTTTTGGCTGTGTTGGGTCTTCGTTGCTCTATGTGGGCTTTTCTCTAGTTGCGGCGAGCGGGGGCTACTCTTTGTTGTGGTGCGCAGGCTTCACTAGTTGCGGCGTGTGGGCTCAGTAGTTGTGGCTCACGGGCTCTAGAGTGCAGGCTCAGTAGTTGTGGCGCACGGGCTTAGTTGCTCTGTGGCATGTGGGATCTTTCCAGACCAGGGCTTGAACCCGTGTCCCCTGCATTGGCAGGCGGATTCTTAACCACTGCACCACCAGGGAAGCCCTGGACTCATTTCTGTATATAAGTCCTTATTTATTTCCTTCCTGTCATCTGGAATGCCCTGCCCACTTATCTTTCCTTTTAAATCCTACTCATTCTTTAGGTCAAGCTTAGATTTTACATTTACCTTGATATAGATACTTTCTTATTTTGATTTTTCCCCCTCTGGACTTTAACCCTCACTTTGTCATTTAATTGATTATACTGCCTTGTGTAATTTAACCATGTTACCTGGATGCAACTAACTCCATTTTATCTTTTAAGTCAGTTTAAAAGTCACCTTCTCAGAGAGTCCTTCTTTACCCTCACTAAAATAGTCCTTTCTCCATATACAGTCTTTCTCTTTTAGCTACATGTTTATTTCCTTTATGTGGAATTTACCGCAACTGCCATTATTTTGTTTGTGTGCTTTCCTACTAGAATATAACTATGTAAAGGTAGGAGCTGTATCTGTCATGTTCACTATTGTATCTATAGTACGTAGAACAATAGTGGCTGTTACATAGTGGGGTCTTTAATAAATATTTTTCAGTTGAATTATTTGCTGAATAAATTGTTAAGTACTTGAGTGTCAGGACCCATATTATTCTATGGCCAAATTCTCTGCTGTGCCCACACAGTAAATCCTTAAATTGGAAATATTAATATTTCATGAATGAGAAGAAGGGAATAAGCCTGAAGCAAGTTGAAGCAATTTTTCTGAAACCAGATGCCAAGACTTTTCTGCTGTAGAGGTGGGGACGGCAGCAGTGAATGCTGGAGACAGATCTTTGGTAAGCCTGCTCCAGGCCAGCTGTCCCTCCCACAGGTGGGAGCTTTTCAGAACATCCGGCTCAGTCTTAGCCACTTAGCAATCCCAGTGCAGTCTATCTCCCCATGCATTCTCCTCATGTATAGGGCACTTGAGGCCTGGAGAGTGTGAAGGGCAGAACTGAAAAGCAGAAGAAGGGTGAAGAAAGATATATGGTTGCTAAATGTAAATTTTTCTAGGCTCAGTGTTTTTGCTAAGGTGAATCTTGAAATACTGATAAAGAGGTTGCTTGTAGAAGCAAAGTAGAGGGTAGCAAAGTAGATGTGGGTGGAGTAGGTGTGTGGCTTCTGAGTGTTTACCTTGTTATAGAGATTTAATGAATTTTTTTTTTTTTTTTTTTTTGGCCGCACGGCCTGGTTTGTGGGATCTTAGTTCCTTGACCAGGTATCGAACCTGGGCCCATGGCAGTGAAAGCGCCAAGTCTTAACCACTGGACCGCCAGGGAATTCCCCAGATTTAATGTTTGAATCATATGAATTATTACCTATTCAAAATAAAAATACATTTAAAATATTTCTTTGTATGTATATTGCTAAGAATATTTCTTTCTTTTGGGGAATCATTAGATTCCAAATTCTGTTCATATTTACTGGTTTACTAAAATTCCGTTTCTTTTAGGTTATTAAAAAGTCATTAGAGGGGGGCTTCCCTGGTGGCGCAGTGGTTGAGAGTCCGCCTGCTGATGCAGGGGACACGGGTTCGTGCCCCGCCCCGAGAAGATCCCACATGCCGCGGAGCGGCTGGGCCCGTGAGCCATGGCCGCTGAGCCTGCGCGTCCGGAGCCTGTGCTCCGCAACGGGAGTGGCCACAACAGTGAGAGTCCTGCGTACCGCAGGGAATTCCCTGGTGGTCTAGTGATTAAGACTCCGCTATTGCACTGCCGGTGGGGGTGGGGTGGGGTGGGGTGGGGTGGGGTGGGGTGGGGTGGGGAGGAGGGGCTGGTTTTCGACTCCTGATCTCGATCCCTGGTCGTGTACCTAGGATCCCACAAGCCATGCGGCCAAAAAAAAAAAGTCATTAGAGATCAGACTCTATGAGTTGATATCTGCTAATCATAACTACTAAAGATCAATTTATAAGCCAGATTACTTGCTTATTAACACAGACCAGGATACTTGTTTGGGTTGTCAGCTCATTCTCTTCCAGTTGGGAACTCTTACCCAGAGAACCAACCAAGATTAGAGTGTTGTTTGATTAATACAGATTCAGACCAAAGGGAATTGGATCATCTTAATTATGTGCTTTGTGTATCTTTTTTCATAATAGGGATATACTTGCCAGGCATTGTAATTAGATCAGCCTTCCAGAGTACCTTCTCTGATCCATGCAGGAATATACTAACAAATGCTTAAACTCTCCAGGACAAAAATTCTAAGAATCTTATCAGTTTGACCGTTCTCGTTCTCATTACTGAATAAACTGAAATTCTTACATATAAGTCAGTCCCTTGTCATTTTGTATTCGAGTGAATCAATTCACTGGTTTTTGAAAAACCCATCAAAATCTGTGTAACAGCTTTGCTAACTACAGAAATCACTTTCTTTTAACCATCTCCTGGTTTCTGATTAAAGTTGAAATAGAGTTTAAGATCATTGTCCAGTACCTAAAAATGAATTGCTGAAACCAAATTGTGCAGGGAACATAATCTCAGAGGCAAATTCTGGACTTAGGAGCTAATCTTAATATCTGTCATTTTAGTCTAAACTTGTTGTAAAGCTGACCTGTGTACACCAGCATTTAGTTAAGCAAGAATTGCACTGGTGTGTTCACCCTTGAATTTTCCCTCAGCAATCAAAGTTACCCTAGAGTGTTAGAAGATTAAGTAAGGTTTTATTTTGCTTCTTGACTTTCTATATTAGTTCATTATAATCTTTGTGACACTTCTTTAGTAATATCAGTTACTATAATTTTTTCCATATTTCATGCTGGTACAGCTGAGAACAGGCTAGGTCATCCAATTGGAACATTATTTTTTTTATTATCATTGTCTTCATAATTCTTAATGAGTGTGAATGTAGGAAATCTTTCCAGTATCTGTCACCTTGACAGTTTTTATAAAGGGTGATGAATGTGCAGTGTGATTTCTTTAAATTTTCTGTTCTCAATAGTTGGACGGTCTTACTGTTTCCCTTCTAGTACAATCATGTTTGAAATTAAGAAGATCTGCTGCATCGGCGCAGGCTATGTTGGAGGACCCACATGTAGTGTCATTGCTCATATGTGCCCTGAAATCAGGGTAACAGTTGTTGATGTCAATGAATCAAGAATCAATGCATGGAACTCTCCTACACTTCCTATTTATGAGGTAAACCATATTAAACAATGCTTTGTTCTTATGCTCTTTGTTTTCTTACTCTTTTTGCTAAGTAATTTACTTTTAATATAAAATTCTATGACTTCAACTGATAAGAAATTAAATGAAAAAACATAAATACACAATGTTATGGACATTACAATTATAATTATGTCAAATATGCCCAGAGAAAATGCCTAGAAAAAAGTAGGTTGAATATTAATAATGGTTATATTAGTGAAGTGAGATTATGGGTAATTTTCTTATCTTCTCTATTTTCTAATTTTGTTTGTTAGTATGGTTACCATATGGTAATAGTACAATTAAAAAGTGACATCTGGGGCTTCCCTGGTGGCGCAGTGGTCGAGAGTCCGCCTGCCGATGCAGGGGACACGGGTTTGTGCCCCGGTCCGGGAAGATCCCACGTGCCGCAGAGCAGCTGGTCCCGTGAGCCATGGCCGCTAAGCCTGCGCGTCTGGAGCCTGTGCTCCGCAATGGAGAGGCCACAGCAGTGAGAGGCCCGCGTACCGCAAAAAAAAAAAAAAAAAAAAAAAAAAGTGACATCTGTAAAAATTAAAAAACTGTGGATGTTTATAATAATAATTCATGTAAGTATTGTATTTTTGGGTGATTGTATTTATATCAGGTAAACCTTGGATGAATAAATGGTGTCTTTCATATTCAGTGTTTAGTATCACAAATTTGTTTAAATTGGAATTTCAAAATTTCTGTGAATTTAGAGAACTCATAGTTAGGAAAATATGCCTCTATTTTATTAAGCAGGGTTCCATTTTTAAAAATTTTCACTGTAAAATGAGTTCATGATATTATGCTTTTGACATACAGAGAAGCACTTGAAAATTTGAGGGTAACATTTTCTCTCTAACATTAATATATTCTTTTCTCTTTTTTTTCTGAAAAGTTTTATTATTTATACGACTCTTATCAACCATAGTCTTTAAGTGATCTTTAGAAGGGGAAGTCTCTGTAAGATGAATCTGCCTGCTATTTATAGGCCTATGAATAGAAATACATGAAAAAGTACCCATAGATTAGTAGCCACTTATCACAGATTTACCAATATCTGAATCAGACTTAGGATTAAAAAAAAAAAAACCCTCTGTGTGTGTGGTAGCTTCTGTTTATGCTTTACCCTTTCTTCCTCTACCAGATTAACTTCCCATAATAGTTATTTAAATACCTCAGTGTTATAGTATTTCTTTTCCTGTTATATAAACATAACATTACTACTATATTAGGTCTTGGGGAATTTTTAAAAACATTTTAAAAAACACTTTGGAAAGATAACTTGATTAAGAGTTTTATAATTCTGATATCCATAAAAGGGCTGCAAGTCATCTGAAACCTTGTGAGCCATATTTATATCCAGTCATTCAGTAATTAATTATGTCAGCAGTATACTCTGCTTTTCAAACACAAAATGTACCAGAATGGCTAAAATTATCACTACTGCTAATACCAAGTGCTGACAAGGATTTAGGGCAACTGGAATTTTATACACTGCTGGTCAGAGCGTAAATTGGGATAGTCGTTTTGCAAAACTGCAGCAGTATTTACTAAAGCTGAAAATAAGCATCTCTGACCCAGAAATTCCACCTGTAGGTGTATATCCAACAGAAAGGCATACATTTATGCGCCAAAAGACAGGTATTAACAGTGCAATTCATAATGACCCCAGATGGGAAACAACCTAGATGTTAATTAGCAATAGAATGGATACATAAATTGTAGTGTAATCCTGCAGTAAAATACTATACTGTATTTAAAATCCATGGAACTACTTCTGCATGCAAGCATATGTTTAAATTCTCACAAAAGTAATGTTGTCAGACACAAAGTAGTCCATGCTATATAATCCCATTTGTATAAAGTTCAAATATAGGCAAACTAATTTCTGGTGATGGTATTCATCATGATGGTAGTTTGAGGGGTTGTAGAGACTAGAAGAGGGCATACTGCAGGCTCTGATTTACTGTTTAAGGTTTTTGGGGTTTTTTTTGGCCATGCTGTGTAGCTTGTGGGATCTCAGTTCCCCAGCCAGGGATTGAATCCAGGCCTTGGCAGTGAAAACCCAGAATTTTAACCACTAGCCAGCAGGGAACTCCCTGTTAATGTTCTTTTAATTCTTGTATGGATAATGGTTACACAAGTGTGTTCACGTGTGAAAATTGAGCTATACACTTTTCTATACTAAAATATATGCACTTTTCTATATTTTTGTTTTACTTCTATAAAAATTTTACATAAAAACAAAATAAAAAGGTTATCTTGAGCTAGAAAAAAGTATAAACTATAATATATTGGATTTAGACGTTTTTCTTGGAGAAAACAAAAAAATTAGTTGGCCAGGCACATTCCCTGGCCAGATTCTTATTATTAGTACTATTTCTATTATTTGAAATCTGAAACTCTTTTTCCTAAGACTTCAGTGCTTTAAATTAAAAATAGTGTGTTTGCACAGGTATTATGTAATAACCTATAAGGGAAAAGAATCTGAAAAAAGAATAGATACATATGTATGTATAACTGAATTGCTTTGCTGTACACTGGAAAGTAACACAACATTGTAAATCAACTATACGTCAATAAAAATAAATAAATAAAAATTAAATTAAAAGAAAAAGAATTTAAAAAAAAAAAAAAAGTGTGTTTGGACTTCCCTGGTGGCACAGTGGTTAAGGATCTGCCTGCCACTGCAGGGGACATGGGTTCGAGTCCTGATCCGGGAAGATCACACATGCTGCGGAGCAACTAAGCCCGTGCGCCACACTACTGAGCCTGCGCTCTAGAGCCTGCGAGCCACAACTACTGAAGCCCTAATGCCACAACTACTGAGCCCATGTGCCACAACTACTGAAGCCCATGAGCCTAGAGCCCATGCTCCACAACAAGAGAAGCCACCACAATAAGAAGCCCGCGCACTGCAGCGAAGAGTAGCCCCCGCTCAAGGCAATTAGAGAAAGCCTGCACGCAGCAACAAAGACCCAACGTAGCCATAAATAAATAAATAAATGGGAAAAAAAATAAAAATAGTGTGTTCTACAGATATAGAAAACAAACCTGTGGCTACTAAAGGGGAGAGGGAAGGGAGGAGGGACAAATTAGGGGTAAGGGGTTAACAGGTACAAACTACTGTATATAAAATAGATAAGCAACAAGGATATACTGTATAGCACAGGGAATTTTACCCATCATCTTGTAATAACCTATAATGGAGTACAGTCTGCAAAAAATACTGAGTCACTATGCTATAGACCTGAAACTAACACAATGTTGTAAATCAACTATACTTCAATAAAAATAAATAAAAACCAAAAAACCCCAAATAAAAACAACAGTAAGCCACAAAAGAAGTGAGATGATCTGAATTTGCCATGTTATACTCTTGTTACTTTTTTATTTTTTTTATATTTTTGCGGTATGCGGGCCTCTCACTGTTGTGGTCTCTCCCATTGTGGAGCACAGGCTCCGGACGCGCAGGCTCAGCGGCCATGGCTCACGGGCCCCGCCGCTCCACAGCATGTGGGATCTTCCCGGACTGGGGCACGAACCTGCGTCCCCTGCATCGGCAGGCGGACTCTCAACCACTGCGCCACCAGGGAAGCCCTCTTGTTACTTTTTTAAAAATTAAAAGTTAAATTCCTCCAAAAAAGAAAATAGTGTGTTCTACATTGATATTGAATCCAGTTGGGATATATAGTTATATTAAAAGAGCTAAGAGCTAAGATGATTTTTTTTCCACATCTTACTTGTTTTTCTCAATAACCTAGCTTTTATAAACAAAGAAACAAAAGTATTTCTTGTTGTTTCACAGTTTTATTTCATGAATAAATTTTTTCTTCTTTAAATCTCTTTAAATAGAATATAAAAGATTTCAAAGTCTAGCTAGCACTGTGCTCATTAGAGGCAACTTCTGAGTTCTCAGAACTCTAATGTCCCGTAATTGTATTGGCTTTATTTAATGATTGTAATTATTTGGTCTTTAAAGTCTTATTTTTATCTCATTTTTAATCTGTCTACTCCACAAAATTAGATGATGACAACGGAAGCAGCTATTTTAGTTCTGCACTATTTAGTTGTAGCCTGCAAAGGAAATGGAATCTTTAAAAAAAAACAACCCAGTTCACTTTGGAGGTTAAAAATATGGCACTGCTACTTCAAAATTCTAGAAGGAATCTTTTTAACAAGTAGAATGATTTTCCTCTTAGCAAATGACTTTAGGCTTATAATTTTCATGTGTCTTTCTTACACATCAGTTGTTAAAAGAAATCTGCTTAAGAAATTTATAAATCTGAAGAAAATAAATGATTTCTGTAGCGTGTATTTAAAAAGACAAAACAAAACTGTGTGTCCCAATTATCCATTTTCAAAGATACGTTAGGCCTTTGTTCCATTTTTTGTTTATTTTATGTTGTAAAACTAACTATTCCTGCACATTTCCTTGGCCATATAGGAGATGTAAAATGTTATGTGAAATGTCAAACAGGAAGAACTATAAAAGAAGAAAAACAAAGGGCAGGTTTAACCAGAATTCATGCTGCTTTCTGAATTCCTTTATTGAGTAGCTTATAGATATTGTTACTACTTGTGATTTTATACTGATCTACCTTGGACAAGGCAAAGAAATATTTTTATTTCCAGAGAAACCTTAGATACCTTTGCAGTTAGCCTCCTCCTTAAATTTGTATTCTATTATGCATTAAAAAACACACAAACAAGGGACTTCCCTGGTGGCGCAGTGGTTAAGAATCCGCCTGCCAATGCAGGGGACACAGGTTCGAGCCCTGGTCCGGGAAGATCCCACATGCTGGGGAGCAACTAAGCCCATGCACCACAACTGCTGAGCCGGTGGAGCCTGTGAGCCACAACTACTGAAGGCCGCGTGCCACAACTACTAAAGCCCGTGCACCTAGAGCCCGTGCTCCACAACAGGAGAAGCCACTGCACTGAGAAGCCTGCGCACCACAACAAAGAGTAGCCCCTGCTAGCTGTAACTAGAGAAAGCCAGCAAGCAGCAATGAAGATCCAATGCAGCCAAATAAATACATACATACATACATAAAATTTAAAAAAAATACACAACCAAGCAGATATTTGTTTTCAATGATATTATAAAAATCTATGGCATTGATTTTTCATTGTAAATACCAATTTTTCATATCAGAGAGTCTCTTTTGGTGACTAATGTTTAACTCCTGGTTACTGATAAAGAAAAGATAACTAATATGTAATCATAATATTTAATGAACTTTTGAGTACACACCCTCCTTGATAGTTGTTCCACCCTCACTCCATTCAGTCTGAAACTCACTAGACTAATTGGAGAAATTTTTTTTTTGGCCTTACCCCGTGGCTTCTGGTATATGACCAAGGAATTCCCAAGATAAATATTTAGAAGGAAAAATGATCAGACTTGATTGTTGATTCAAGAAGGATGAAGTAGAGGAAGGAATCTAGAATGATATTCAAGAATTCAGGGCTGGGGAATTCCCTGGCAGTCCAGTGGTTAGGACTTAGTACCTTCACTGCCATGGCCTGGGTTCAGACCCTGGTCAGGGAACTAAGATCCCACAAGCCATGCAGCATGGCCAAAAAAAAAGAAATTCAGGGCTGAAGATGTAAACTTAAGATTATTCAGGAAGTTAAAAAAATAAATTATGCAGGCAGTAGTTAAAATCAGAGTAGTTGAGCTCTTCCAAGAAGAGCCTGTAGAGAGAACAGAGCGTGGGGTCAAAATGCTAATGTTTGATGAGAGGTGGAGGAAGAAATGCCTTAGAGAAGCACTGAAGAGTAGTTCAGAGAAGGTGAACCAAAAACCAGAAGAGTTTTAGTAGTGCAAGCTCCATAAAGATGTATATGTTTTGATTATGAGTGATGAACACAGTGACCAGTACTTAGTAAGTGCTCAACAAATATCAATATTTGCTGAATGAATGAGTAAGCTGTCAATTCTGCCAAACACAGGAGAAATAAGAACAGAGACATACTCATGAAATTCGGTATTATGGGGGCCATTGTAACTTTTACAAGAACAATTACAAAAGGTAGGAGATTGAAGTGAAAGAGTGTAGAAAATGAGTAAGACTCTTCTTTTAAAAGGTTTAATTAGCAGGAAATAAAGGGGGTGGTCACCGGAGAGGGACACAGGGTAAAAGCAGTGATTTTTTTTTTAAATTTATTTTTGGTTGCGTTGGGTCTTCGTTGCGGTGCTCCGGCTTCTCATTGTGGTGGCTTCTCTTGTTGTGGAGCACAGGCTCTAGGCGCACAGGCTCAGTAGTTGTGGCTTGTGGCTCTAGAGCGCAGGCTCAGTAGTTGTGGCACATGGGCATAGTTGCTCCATGGCATGTGGGATCTTTCCGGACCAGGGCTCGAACCCGTGTCCCCTGCATTGGGAGGCGGATTCTTAACCACTGTGCCACCAGAGAAGTGCAAAAGCAGTGATTTTTAAACATATTTTTTCCTATGGTTGATAAAGAATCAAGCATGTTAATAAACTAAGGTAGACAAATCACATAGAGAAGGAAAGGTCAAAAGTATAAGAAGAAAGGGGCTAATTGATGGAATAAAGTCTAGAAGAATAGCAAAGATGATGGGATCAAAAACACAAGAAGAGGAATTGGCCTTGAAAGCCTTTTTCTCAGACTGGAGGGAAGTAAACAAGGGTGGATGAAGATACTGTTTTGTTGGTGGGAACAGGAAATAAAAGTGACTGAAACGTTGGTCATCTCAATTGAAGGTGGGATGCCAGCTACTCTGAAGAAGATGTAGTGGAGGTTGGAGCAGTAATCTCAGAATGAGAGGACAAGTAAAAAGGTTACCAGGCTACATTGAAAAAACCCAGCTAAATGTACTTAGGGTCCATGAATTTATGTGTTCATTGTGGTTCTTTCTAGTCTTATAGGCTTATATTTTATGGGTCAAAACTATGTTAATAAAAAAGTAGTCATTTTTACCACCTGAGAAGTAAATAGTAATGACTATCAGATGAAATATGGTAATAAGATATTCAAAGTTTTACTCAGGGAACAGCATAATAGAAACTCTTAATATTTAACAATGAAGGGAATTCCCTGGTGGTCCACTGGTTAGGACTCCACACTTACACTGCCAAGGGCACGGGTTCAATCCCTGCTTGGGGAACTAAGGTCCCACAATCTGCACAGTGTGGCCAAAAATACCCAAACAAACAAAAAAACCAATGGAAACATTCTGTTTTGTGTTGCCATATTTATTGAACAGTCATTGCTTTTTTGTTAACTTTGTTCATTAAAAAAACAATGTAAAAACTACTTCTAAAAAGCCAAAATGGATAATTTGCTTTGCTTTTTCTGAGTAAAATGAAAGCTAATTTTATCCTTTGAAAGGATTTTTCCTCCATAAAAAGTGCCATATAAATTCTAAATACTAGTTATGAAAATTACATAATGAATCTAATAAGAGGTAGAACCTATATTATCAACTGCTTCTGCATCCAGTTTGGATATCTACAAATATCCCATTGATTTTAACGGAATAATGTAGTTGTTCATTTTGAGGTCTTATTAAGACTTAGTATAAATTCTGCGTTGCTCTGATTTTAGGTTACTTTAATTTAAATGTTAGAAGATTATATAGGATTGAATTAAATCTTCTCTGTAAAATTCCAACTCCATAACCTTTTACTCTTATTTTCTAGAACCTAGTCAAAATAACTAAGGAACCAGTTGCCATAATTAGTGACACTATATTCATGGTGCAGTGGTTCATATATTTTGCTGGTCCTGTTATACATTTTAGCCAAACTAATAGAAATTTTGAATTTTCATTTTACACTTTCTCTGATTGCTTATGTTAAAAGTCCACAGAACCATGAAGAAAAGCGAATTACCTCTGGATATAATTCTAGACCTATGCCCCTGAATTGACTTTTTACTTTGCTATATAGTTTTCTATACATCCATAATATTTTGGATATTATTTGAACCTTCTCTCCCAGGAGAGAAAAAGGTCTGTTTTGCTTTGGTTTTTACGAATTCTTAAACATGTCCTTCCCCTTCATGGTTTATTTGAATCAGAATCCAAGTAAGAGCCATATATTGCAATAGATTTGTATCACTCAAGTGTCTTTTAAGATCACTATATACATATATATAATATATATATATTATATATAAAAATATATAATATATATTATATATATATATTTTTTTTGCCTCACTGCACAACATGTGGGATCTTAGTTCCCTGACCAGGGATCAAACCTGTGCCCCCTGCAGTGGAAGCACAGAGTCCTAACCGCTGGACCTCCAGGAAATTCCCTAAGACCACAATTTTTTTTTTTAATTTATTTATTTGGTCGTGTCGGGTCTTAGTTGCAGCACGTGGGCTCCATAGTTGTGGCTCCAGGGCTTCTTAGTTGTGTCTCACTGGCACCTTAGTTGCGGCATGCAAACTTTTAGTTGCGGCATGCATGTGGGATCTAGTTCCCTGACCAGGGATTGAACCCAAGCCCCCCCGCATTGAGAGCCTGAAGTCTTATCCACTGTGCCACCAGGGAAGTCCCAAGACCACAGTATTTTAATCTCTCTTTGTTTTTCTCTTCAGTTTGTTTATTGAAGAAACCAGGTTGTTTATCCTGTAGATAAACAGATTTTGCTGATTGGATTGGTCTTATCAGATTTAGACCTGATTTTTTTGGGGGGTGGAGGCAAGAATACTTGTTAGGTGGTGTTGTACAGCTCAAAATTCTTAATTATATCTCCTGTTAAATTGTATGGGAAAAGTAACAAATTTTTTAATAGAAGTGTTTCTTATAATGGGACTTAGAAAAAATATATATTTATGTGTAAAGACTGTTTCACAACCACTCTGAATGGCCTGTATTCTATGGCCTGAATTCTTGGGAGTAAAAACCTGTATTCTAGTGACAATGCAAAATCAAATGTTTGCTTGAAACCACAAAGACTTTTGACTTTTCTGATGATTGTGTTGATACTTGGAGTTAATTGTTAACTCTTATGAAGAAGTCCAGAACATGGAAAAGAATGACATGCATTAAATTAATCTGCTGCTTTAATTGTGGCAAGTTCAGGTTTGCTTTATTTGTTACATAATGTACACCTGATGGCCTTCAGTACCAGTATAATCTTTGATTTTTCTACAGAGGTGTTATTTGAGAGCAAATCTAGACCTTTAAATTACACATGACCTTCCCCTTAATGAATGTAAGTCATATGGGTTATCTCATATGACTGGTAAAATGTATGTACAACTTCTTTTCTTTTTTCTTTTTAGCCAGGACTAAAAGAAGTGGTAGAATCCTGTCGAGGAAAAAATCTATTTTTTTCTACCAATATTGATGATGCCATTAAAGAAGCTGATCTTGTATTTATTTCTGTAAGTATTTTCCTTTGCTGTGTGAGTTTTTATGTATTCTTGTCTATATAGAAGTTTCATTGTATTTTAATAGTAAAGCCATTGATATTAAGCCACAGCATTACTTAGTATAGAGTTGTCCAATTGAATTTTGATTATCACTAACTTTATCCAACACTTCACCAAACTCTATAATCATCTGATCATTTCAGATCATTGAACAAATAAGTTCAGAGAAAGTTTCTAATATGAGATCTAGAATTAGGAAGTGCTGGTAACATGTGAGCATGTGTGAGCACATATGGTGATAGTATATGTATTTCATCATTTCTTGTTTCCACTGCGTGGTGGAAGTGAGATAAAAAGAATCAGGTAAAGTTTGCTGCAAACTTACAGGCATCTCCTATTTAGATGAGTTTATGTTCCAAAAGTCATTTTAAATTAATTATTTAGAACTTGGCATATGTTTGTTAGGTTATTAGGCTAGTCCACAGACACCTTCAGCTCATAATAGGGCTTAACTGTTTTACCTTTGTAATGAAACAAGTAGAATGAATGCTTGGGAATACCCTCTGATAATTCAATATTTGAACCAAGGTAACTTTTTTCTTGCTGTCCTGGTAACCATCTACTCAAATATTCTGTGTGTGATGGTATAGTTATCACCAATTGGTGGCTGAGCTAAGGTGTTATATGACTCAAGACCTGTACAGCCTTAAGGAATAAAGGGAAAGCCAGTGGTGTGAGCTTTGACTGGGTTCCATGAGATAAACACCATGGGGTCCATAGAGCAGAGATGATGTTGAATTGATTGTGTGTTGAGACAAAAGCAGTACTGTGAAGAAATAGGAACTCCAGAAGAAAGTAGTAATGAAACCCTTGGTAAAACTGTGTTACGAATTCAGTCTCTCTTTTTAAAAATTACTTCAGAGAAAATTGGTGCCACTTCTATGACTCATCTACCCAATCATCTACTTAAGCTTGCAGGAGGTTAGGGTAGAGGCATAGAAAAGGAGAAATTATTTTGGAGTAGCTAGATGCTTGGAGAAAATCAAGAAGTTACCTTAATCCAACATTTGGATAACCATAGCCTGGAATAGGAATAGGGGACTTTTCTATATGAAAAAAATTTTTTTAAGTATCTATTCTTAAGGCAATAGAGTTCACCTTAGTGTGATCTGGCACAGATAGCTGATTTTACGCTTGCTTCTCTGCTGATCTAGCCTGAGCTGCCTTAAATCTTTCCAAGCTATTACTTTGTGGGCCTGTTAGGGTAATTTATTGTAGTATAACTCCTACCTAGTTCCCATTATTCTCTGCATCAGTTTTGTTTTTTTTTTTAATGTGCTTGTTGTGTACTTTTCATTGTGGAAAATACCAAACATACAAAAAAATGAAACCAACAATATAGTGAACCCCATTGTCAACAGTTTTCATGGCTGATCTTGATTTATTTACTACTTCTCTCCCTTTCCTCCCACCCCAGATTACCCAAATTATTTTTAGGCAAATTCCAGGTAGAAATAGTTTTATACCATTGAATCAGTTTTCAACCGTTATCTTCAGAGCTCCTTTCCCAGGGAAGCCATCTGATCATCCCCATCTCTGGCATGTTTCACATTATCTCATTAACCATTTTTGCCCTTCTGTGTTCCACTGCACCCTTACTTCCACGTCTAGGTCTTTTCCTAAGTTGTTTCATGTGTATAAACCACTTTTTCCTCCTGCTTTTTACACCTCAACCCAATCTTCACGTTTTGATTTATTTTGGCTTGATTCCTTTATTTAGTCTCCCATTAAGTTATAAGCTTGTCAAGAGAAGACACTTGGTGCTACTTACTGGTTCAAAAATTATTCCTACATAGAATTTTAGACTTTTCAGAGTACTTTCATTTTTACGAGAGTGTTATAAAGCTTGTGTGTTAGATTTTAGAGAGTGTGTTATTCTCATTTTCCAATGAGGTCATTGAGACAAAGGCAGCCACACTTCTCCAAGTTTACATGATACAGCTAAGCCAAAACTAAGCCTAGACTCTGGACTCATGATTTATTTTTCTTTCTATACAATAGTCTTTGTCCACGTAGTATTCTGTATCCTGAAGGCGCTAGATAATTTCTAGCTCTAATGAGCCAAGAAAGCATTTGTGAATGATACTGCAGACATTTTAAAAAACCTATTGATATAGACCTATAAAAAAGGATTAAAAAGGAGTTTAAAGTTTAGTTTTAAAGACCAGGATGATATATTACATACCATCAAGAAAGGAAGAAAGAGAAAACTTACATTTCATTTCAGACTGTGAACTCCTTTTGGAGTCTCTTTCATCTTTATATCTGCAGGCTTAGCTTGGAACCTGCCTGCCCTGATTCTGACACGTATATAGTAGCTTCTCAACAGAAATGTACTGAATGAGTTCTCATAAAATATTATTTCCATGGAACTAATAGAGGGTGAAACCAGGGCTCCTAATGATGTTAACTTCCCAGTTGACTAGTCAGTTGATGGTCCAGGGCAGATCTTGAAATCAGTGAATATCTCATACTCTGTTCTTAATCCCGTGTACTTTCATCAGGTGAACACTCCAACCAAGACCTACGGAATGGGGAAAGGCCGCGCAGCAGATCTGAAGTACATTGAAGCTTGTGCTAGACGCATTGTGCAAAACTCATACGGGTACAAAATTGTGACTGAGAAAAGCACAGTCCCAGTGCGGGCAGCAGAGAGTATTCGTCGAATATTTGATGCAAACACAAAACCTAACTTGAATTTACAGGTATAAAAAAAGGAAGCATTAGAATCTGGCTCTTCTTATGTAGATATCGATGCTTTAAAGTTGTCCGTAATTAATTCTAGCTTAAAACTTTCCTTTGCGTTGGGAGTCTAGGTGCTGTCCAACCCTGAGTTCTTGGCAGAAGGAACAGCCATCAAGGACCTGAAGAACCCAGACAGAGTACTGATTGGAGGGGATGAAACCCCAGAGGGTCAGAGAGCTGTGCAGGCACTGTGTGCTGTGTATGAGCACTGGGTTCCCAGAGAAAAGATCCTCACCACTAATACTTGGTCTTCAGAACTTTCTAAACTGGTTGGTACACAGCACTCAACTCTCTATTAAATTTAAAGCCAAGGACTTATTTCTGTTAACCCTGATAAGCTACATAGGTACTTTCTTAATATTAATAAAAAGATATGCTTTTGAAGATAATATTCTTGTATATTATGAAATAATATTCACAAGGGGATCAAATATTTGGGTATAAAATATTCTGGAATATGTAAAAGAAAATAGTAATTACATTACTATTAATGTAATTAATTAAAATAGTAATTTAAAAAATCACTCTTTCCCTTCTTTTACCCTTTCTTCATCATCTTTCTTCTCTAATTTAAAACATTTTCCCTTACCAACCCACCCATTGCCTCTGCAAATTGAGCCCATCAGTAACTTTTATATCTCCCTCAGTAATTTGGATCAACTCAATGAAATATAATACAGATATATAAAATTTTTATTTTAGCTCATCGTATTCTTCCTTTTTTTTTCTTTTAAGGCAGCAAATGCTTTTCTAGCACAGAGAATCAGTAGCATTAACTCTATAAGTGCCCTCTGTGAAGCAACAGGAGCTGATATAGAAGAGGTGGCAACAGCCATTGGAATGGACCAGAGAATTGGAAATAAGTTTCTGAAAGCCAGTGTTGGTAAGTTGAAATTTTTCTGTACATAAAGTAGGTTCATTTAGCTAGGTCTCTAACTTTAAGGAAGCCTTTGCTTAACTTAAATGCCCTTAAAATAATGATTCCATTATACATGTAGGCTTCAGCCTATTAGGAACTTTCTAAGTGAGGCAACTGTTACTTATATTGTTTAATAATTACTGACTGATTGGTAGATAAACATAGTTCAATGTTTTAGGAGGAATATATTAGTATTTTGTTAGAACATTTAGGTAGAATAAGTTTGGGAGACCACATAGGAAATCATGTAACACCTTACTGAAGCAAATAGGAAAAAATTCCTTATCATTTGCTTTTCCTACTAATACAATTATGGAAATGTGACCTTGGTGAACTACAGTCAATCCTCATTATTTGTGGATTCCATATTTGTGAATTAGCCTACTTGATAAAATGTATTTGTAACCCAGCGTCAATACTCATGTGGTCATTTGCAGACATGAACCGAGCAGCAAAAAATTTGAGTCACCCAACACATATATTCCCAGCTGAAGTTGAATAAGGCAATACTCATACCTTCTTGTTTTAGCTCTCATACTGCAAATATGTGCTCTTTTTGTGGTCTATTTAGTGCTGCATTTTTGTGCTTTTTTTCCTGTGATTTCACTGTTTAAAATGGCCCCCAAGCATATTGCTGAAGTTTTGTCTAGTGTTCCAAAGCATCAGCAAGCTAGGATGTGCCTTACACATGTGGTTTGATAAGCTTCATTCATTCAGGCATGAGTTATAGTGCTATTGGCTGTGAGTTTAATGTTAATGAATCAACAATATTTTTAAATAAGGTGTCTTTAAACAGAAATACACATAAAACAAGATTATGTTGATCAGTTGGCAAAAATGTGGCCAGAAGCTCACAGGAACCTAATGCTGTATTTCACCTAGGAGCGGTGCTTCAGTATTTGCTAATTCAGCGTTTGTGGCAAATCTGTAGAACATAATTACTGAGTTTAACAAGAACTGACGATGTTTCTTTTGCATATAAGTTAATAAGATTGATGTAAAGGTAAATAGAGGCTTTTACAGATTGGGCCATAGACAGCCTTTCCTGTATTTCTGGGGCTTTATGACATTTCTCAGTACTGATTTCCCTGGCCTTTTGTATCTTTTTGATATTTTCTCCTAGTGGCCATTTAATAAAAATAGCTCCTATTTACTGAAGGCATATTATGCACCAAGTTCTGAACTTTATATATCTTAATTATTAATCCTTATAACTGGGACTTCCCTGGTGGCGCAGTGGTTAAGAATCCACCTGCCTTTGTTATACAGCAGAAACTAACACAACACTGTAAAGCAATTATACTCCAATAAAGATGTTTAAAAAAAAAAAAAAAAAAGAATCTGCCTGTCAGTGCAGGGGACATAAGTTTGATCCCTGGTCCGGGAAGACCCCACATGCCATGGAGCAGCTAAGCCTGTGAGCCACAACTACTGAAGCCTACACACCCTAGTGCCTGCGCGGCAGGACTACTGAGTCTGTGCCCTCTAGGGCCTGCATGCCGCAACTGCTGAGCCCGCACGCTGCAACTACTGAAGCCTGTGCGCCTAGAGCCTGTCCTTAGCGACAAGAGAAGCCACTGCAATAAGAAGCCTGCGCACCGCAACGAAGAGTAGCCCCTGCTTGCTGCAACTAGGGAAAGCCCGCGCGCAGCAACAAAGACCCAACACAGCCAAAAAAAAAAAAAAAAAAATCCTTATAACCTTTTACATAGATGTTGGTATTTCTAGAGATGATTAAGGATTGGGGGAATTTTTGTAACTTGCTCAAAGTCATAAAACTAATGAGTGGCTAGATGTTTCTGACTCCAAAGCCCACGCCAACCCTCATTGTATACTGCATTGCAGTAGAACAGGGGTGGGCAAACTACAGCCCCCAGGCCAAAATGCGGCCCACAGCTTGTCTTTGTAAATAAGTTTTATTGGAAAATAACTATGCCCATTTGATTACATATTGTCTATGACTGCTTTTGAGCTACAAAGGCAGAGTTGAATAGTTGTGCCAGAGACTGTATGGCCCATAAATGCTAAAATATTTTTTACCTGGCCTGTAAAAGTTTGCCAGCTCTATGTTAGAGTTAGAGATGCAGGGCAGTGATACCAGCTGAATGAAGGGAAAAAATAGAAAATATAGCCACAATAAAACTTAAGCTAGAAAGTGATTTATAATTATTTAAGATTATTTATAATTATTAGGAAATTATTTATAGAGTTGATTAGTTGCTTGCAAATTTCATACAAGTTATAAACCCATTAATTTCCAACATTCAAATTTTATTATTAAAAATCCAAGCATAGGCCCTCTGATTAGTATGACAAAGAAATTTGTAATATGATTTAGTTGTTTGGTTCCTAAATGAAAATATTATCTTTTTTTTTTTTTCCTTTCTTCAGGTTTTGGTGGGAGTTGCTTTCAAAAGGATGTTCTGAATTTGGTTTATCTCTGTGAGGCTCTAAATTTGCCCGAAGTAGCTCGTTATTGGCAGCAGGTATTAATCTTTATAGTCAACAGCTTATGATTAACTTCTAATTAAAACATGTCACCCTTTTCTGTCAGATGTTTTTGATAGGATTAATTTTTTCCAGGAACTCAATTATTATTATATTCAATATGTTCATTTTAGGTTTATTTGCTGGGGTTCTGTGTTTATAATTTGTCTTTTTTGGTAATCATCTATGATGGAAGTCTATGATAAAACAGTATTCCTTCTAATTTTAATAACTAAATTTGCTCCCTGAGTAAAGCAAGAAATATTACTTTTTTTTTTGGTGAAATATTACTTTTAATTATAATTCTTCTCTATCTTGAAAGGCTAAGATAAAAGTAAAGGCAAAAGAACCTCTATTGTCGTGCTTCCAAGTGGTTTGCATATGTTGATATTTGTTTTGTCCCTTTGAGATTCACAGAGCTAAAATTAGAGACCCTTCTCAAACTGGAAATAGAGTTAACATTTATTGCATGCTTACTCTGTGCCAGGCACTCTTTTAAGCACTTTACATGTAGTATCTTAGTCCTCATCGTTAATATTATCCCTCACATATAGATGAGGAAGCTGAGGCTTAGCAATGTTAAGTAATTTGTTCAAGATACCAGCCAGTGTATGTAACTTTCCCAAATATTTTTTCCCCAAGTTTACAGTTTTTCAGATTTCAGCAGTGAGTAGGAATGGAAGGAAATTAACATTTTTAGGGAAATGTACACTTTTAGGTTCATTTCACTCAATCCAGTATGATGGCTTTATCTTACTGTCCGTTGTGGGGAAAATGCAGATAAAGGCTTGATTTTCGAAAACTTTCGGCTCATTTCTCAAGCTCTCAGGCTCTGAGACGGCTTCTAGAAGCTTAGAGCCTTAAAAAAAAGTCTTTCCTTATATCCATCTGGTCACCAATATGATGTCTTGTTTGTAAATTCTTAGGAGAGTAACAGATTAGGTGATCAGAGACTATGTTATGTTTTACTCGTAACATTTAGTTAAAAATTTTGCCAGATGTTTGTGCTGTTATGGTTCATCCAGAGGCAGCTATAACTCTGTACATAGTTTGACTGTTCTCTGTCCATTTTCTACTCACACTCAGTTTTGGTGAGGGGTCGGGGGTAAGCATATGAAGGAGTACTTTGGGGTTTAATTGCTTCCACAGTGTTTGGAGAAGTTGGCTATGTGCATTTTTTTAGGTGGACTCATGGCTGGACCTCAAATGGGGTTGAAATTTAGCTGTGCTCCCCACCTTAACATCCATCCCAGCCCAGTGCATGGAAAGTTAAGCCAAATGAAAATGAAAATTTTCAGGCAGGCTATGAGGAGTGGGGGGTGGGTAATTCTTTCTTTCTTTACTTTTTTCAGTCTGCAGATACTAAAGAGGTTGTTAATCTTTGTCTCCTGTTAATTTATAAGGCTTGTATTCATACAAGAGTACTCACCATAAAGCTGTGAGCAGTGTATGGTACAGGCTGCACCTCTTCTAACTGATCCTTGCATAATTGTCCTTGTTATTTCAGGTCATAGACATGAATGACTACCAGAGAAGGAGGTTTGCTTCCCGGATTATAGACAGTCTGTTTAATACAGTGACTGATAAGAAGATAGCTATTTTGGGGTTTGCATTCAAAAAGGACACCGGTGATACGAGGTACCAGTTCTTTGAAATATTTCAACCTTTTTGAGAATGTTAACTCCTCATCTTATCCTGATTTTTTTTTTTTTTTTTTTTTAGGTAAGAAGTGGATATATTTAGAGAGAAACACACTCCACAGACAGAGTGTGGGCCATCTCAGAAGGCGAGAAAGGCCTTATCCTGATTTTTTGATGGTGGTTGTGTGTGTGAAATACATGTATGTATATAGTATAAAGAATAAAAATAAAGTGGACATCAATATCTTCACAAGAAATAGAATCTCACCTGTATATTAAACCCCTTAGGTATTAGAATATATGCCATTTATGGGACTTCCCTGGCGGTCCAGTGGTTAAGACTCTGTGCTGCCAATGCAGGGGCTGTGGGTTCGATCCCTGGTTGGGGAACTAGGATCCCACCTGCATGCGGCATGGCCAAAAAAAATAATAATTAAAAAAAAAAATTTAGAATATATGCCATTTAAAAGTGCAGCAATACTGATTTTTTTTCCCCTTCAGAGAGTCATCTAGTATATATATTAGCAAATATTTGATGGATGAAGGCGCACACCTCCATATATATGATCCAAAAGTACCAAGGGAACAAATAGTTGTGGATCTTTCTCATCCAGGAGTTTCAGAGGATGACCAAGGTAAGTAGGCTTTGAGTCTCATGTATCACTTTGAGTTTGGGCCCCCAGACTTTGTTCTCTAGAAACCTTTGGTTGTTCAGTATTTATCATTTATATCATTGGTAGGCCCCTCTTTTCAACCTTATTTCTCTAAAATTAAACTCTCAGACATTGTTTCATCAACTTTGATTTGAAGTAATCAGCTGTGGGTTAGTCTAGTGATTTTTCCAACATATTCTAAAAAGTCCCGGAGATTCCAAGGTGTTGCTTCTGGGGCAAAATTGGGAGTACTCCAGGCCCCCCCCATTACCCCTACTCACACTTCAACCAGACCATTCCACTTCTGTCAGACCCTCAACTCCTCCAGCAATCTTAGTGTTAAAATGCATAATTTCAAATCACTCCTTTCTTATTCCAACTTTCTGTTGGGCTGTTATAGTGGCCCGGCTGGTGACCATTTCCAAGGACCCCTATGAAGCATGTGATGGTGCCCATGCTGTTGTGATTTGCACTGAATGGGACATGTTTAAGGTGAGGTGACAGTAGTGAGATTAAGGAAAATTTTAGAGGTGTTCTAGTACCATTTGGGGTTGAGTATGTGTTCCCATACATGCTCTACTTGTTTCTTTGGTTCTGTCTTTACAGGAACTGGACTATGAACGCATTCATAAAAAAATGCTGAAGCCAGCCTTTATCTTTGATGGACGACGTGTCCTGGATGGGCTCCACAATGAACTACAAACCATTGGCTTCCAGGTAAGCACGATCCTGGATTGGTTTTGTTTCATTTGTTTGGTCATTTCCTTTTTAAAGGCTTTGAATTTTAGGACTTAAAATTTTTTTTCATTTAGCAATAGCATAACTCTGGGCAACATGTCAGTCAATTCTCTGGGAAGTTCTGTGGTATTTGTGAAGTACTACACTCCGTCCTTAAAATTGTGATCTAAAGGTCATTCAGTGTTGGTCTTTCTTACATAATATCAGTTGCCTATCATATGGGGCCAAGATATACCTTGCCTTAACTCATATAAACATCAAATAAGAAAATATACACATAGAAAAAATTTTTTTTTTCCTGGACCCTCTAAAGCTACTCTGCTGCACTGTCTGCATCACACTGACCCGCTCTGAGGCCAGGTCACTTATTCCTTTATGAATGTTTTGAAAACTGCAATATGCAATATAGTTGTCACATGTTGGTATAGGATCCTATGCCTCTGGGTGCTCAGCACTGTGCTGGTGCTGTGAGAGGTCTGAATGAAAAGTATGGGAGCTGCAGTGGTACTGGCCCTCTTTTAATTCAGAGTTTGTCAGTTAATTATGGAACGTTTAGAGAGCTGAAACAAACCTGCACAGTACATTTTATGTTGCATCCATTTCAGTTCTACCAGGGGCTCCAAACGTATTAATAAGAGGGAGCTACTTTCCATTTCCTCAGAGCAGAAATGGAGTGGGAGGCTTGGGGGGCGGTTGGGAGGATAAAGAAATCTGCCGGGAGATTGCTGTCAGCATAGTCCTGAATCAGGGCAGAGTGCAGCAGTGTTTAGAGCTGGCTGTGTGCGTCTGCTCAGCACCAGCTGTCTTGGAGAGGTACTGATAAGCCTTCATCCACTGTTGAAAATATCTGATCTGGTTCTCTTAACCTGTCACTGACTTGTTGAAGATCCTTCTTATTTAGAATTCAGTGCCCATGTCTCATTCATGAGAGATTAACTTGCAAGAAAAATCAGATGACATCCTTGTCTGTTCACACTCCATCAAAGACCGTGGGGACCCTTTTTTTTAAAAAAATTAATTAATTAATTAATTAATTTATGGCTGCATTGGGTCTTCGTTGCTGCATGTGGGCTTTCTCTAGTTGTGGCGAGCAGGGGCTACTCTTTGTTGCGGTGTGCGGGCTTCTCACTGCGGTGGCTTCTCTTGTTGTGGAGCACGGGCTCTAGGCATGCAGGCTTCAGTAGCTGTGGCACATGGGCTCAGTAGTTGTGGCGCACAGGCTTAGATGTTCCACAGCATGTGGGATCTTCCTGGACCAGGGATCGAACCCATGTCCCGTACATTGGCAGGCGGATTCTTAACCACTCTGCCACCAGGGAAGTCCCCCTGGGGACCCTTTTATCCTACTCCTCCTTAGTGAGTAATGTGCCTTTTTCGCAGTCATGACTGAAACTCAGCAATGTTATTTTTTAAAGATTATTTGCAGGCACAGACACATTTTCTCTCATTCCTGTTTTACTCATCTAAAGGAGAAGATATGTAGAGGTATATATATTTAAAATGAGTTTGAGTTCTTATAAAATTAACTTTTCCAAGTAAGGACTAAAAAAACAATTAGACTGGAATTACTAAATAAAGGGAATTTATAAGCCACTAAATAAGATAATTGATGAATATAAAGCAGAAGCCCTTTGTGGTATGAGTCAGCATTAAATATTAATTTTTAATTAAAAAGACATTTATGAAGATTGTTTAGTATATTTATCTGTGCTGTGTGGAGAGGAGATAAACTTATGACTATTAAAGAAGCAGTTTCTTTAAAGATAAGATTGATTATTTTGGATAGAGGGGAAAAATTTTAAATGTAATATGCAAAATGAAAATTGACTACCGTTGATTTATTGAAGGTTGGCTCGCATGCCTGATACTGTGCTGAGCGCTTTATCTAATTGAATCCTTACCACAACTCTTTGAGGTAGATGGGTAACACCATTTACGACGAGGAGGAAAGACCTTTGAGTGTTTAGGTTAACAGCACTTATCAGTCAGGATTCCAGCTGGAGCCTTTCAGACTCTGAAGCCTGAACTTCTAAAAAGCTATGCTGTTATAGCTTATGCAAGCTTTTTAGAATGAGGGAAACAGACATTAGAATAGAGTTTGAAAGAATGTGAATTAACTGGAATCCAGTCTATTTATTGCTTTCACATGTGCTACTGAAACAATCGTGGCAGGTGGTTCCCTATTCTGTTTGAGGGGGTCTGGTGTGGAGAATGACAGAAGTCAGTGTGCCCTGTTATGAATATGAAAGGGGGAATGCAGACTGACTCTAGAAACATAAACAGTGTGGAAGGAACCAAAGATCTTTCATAGCAGCCCAGATGACTTGAGAAACTTTTTCTGCCTTTAAAAAGAAAAAAAGCATTTAGGTTTTAGCCCTTATTATACTACATTACAGAGTTTTTACATTTAAGTATTGTAATTGTTAATAATTTTCTTTCTAAAATCTTTTTTTCCCCTCTAGATTGAAACAATTGGCAAAAAGGTGTCTTCAAAGAGAATTCCATATGCACCTTCTGGTGAAATTCCAAAGTTTAGTCTTCAGGATCTACCCAACAAGAAACCCAGAGTATAGACATTGCCATTTTTATTTGTAATTTTTTTGGTACTTCAGGATAGCAAATACCTATCTGATATTAAATGGTAAATGAATCAAGTGCTTTTAAGGAAACAAAACTATTTTTTTAATAATCAAATTTATACTAGCTGTATGGGAATTAGCATATCTGGTAATTATGAAACTAGAATATTTTTTACATATTTTTATAATATTGTTACCTCAGTGATTGGATGCATAGCAAATAATTGTGTTGGTTTTAATGGTGTCGATTTTTGTAAAATTAAACTTCAAACACTTTTTACTTTATAAAATGTCTTTAGGCAGCACTTGAATATCACATTGTAATGGGAATGGCATGCTTCAGTTTTTCTGATCATTGGTTTATCTACTTGTCCTTAAGTATGTATTTTAAACCATGAAATGACTATGCTAAATATTGGGCTAAACCTGTTAACCTTTCCAAAAGTGTCATGGAAGTTTAGAGCTTTCTGGATTAATTGGGTAAGATGTTTTCCATGCCATTTCTTGTCTCTCTGAACTGAGGAGCATGCAATGGACAGAATGTGGCCTTTGAGCTTTTTTTTTCCTATGCTTCCATGTTAGAAGTAACCCTACAAGTATGGTTTGGTTATTGTTCTTTTGTTCCTTTTGTTTTAATGAGCTGTGTTTTTGGTTTTCTAGTCCAAAAAGATCATCACTGCCCACTTCCAATCAATCCAAATAAGACTAAAAGGCAATATTTTTTTTAACATGAAGAGAAAATCAGTGTAGTGAAATGAAAATCTATTTCACCCCACTTCTTGTTTTTCCTCACTGATCACTATGTTTTTTTAGTCCAATATTTGTTACTTTTACTTTGCATTTTCTTCCTGTAACTCATTGCAATTTCTCCCTTTTTCTTTAAGTAATAAAACCAATATAATCTCATATATAAACTTAAAGTAGTAGATTTTACAAGTTATGTATAGCATAATCCTAAAATAGGGAATTTTGTGTCTTCAACTACTTTTTTTCTTATGTCTCTTTGACTTATATTTGATTTTCTCTTGTGTTTATCATTATTGAAATATGTCAGATGTCCATTTGATGCTTGTGCTCTGCTGAGCGTATACAAATTGAGTTAAACAGTCTCATCCTTTAGGAATTTTGCGGTTCAATAAGGATACAGAGACAAAGATGAGGACAGAGACACCTATAGAGGTATCAAATACATAAATAAAATATTCTGCATAAGCCACTGTGTGGGTTATTTTTTGTCTAGTGCAAGTAACTAATAAGTCATGACAGTATGACATTAGACAGGAAAACACTCCTTACTTTTTTGAGATAGCGGAATTATATTGTTCTTTCAAATGATGCAAGAAAGCGAGGGAATTTAGCAAACAGACCAGGTATTGGCAAACTAAATCCCATTGGCCAAATCTGGCCAGCCACCTGTGAGCTAAGAATGTCTTTTACATTTTTACATGATTACATTTTAAATGGTTATATATTGCTATCTGGTCCTTTAAGAAAAAGTTTGCAGACCAGAGTGAAAGAAACAAAACACCAAAAAGATAAATGCCAGAGTATTTGAGCATAAGATGATCCCTTGCTCATAAGACTTTGAAGTGAGGATGAGCTTATTAAGTAGAATTTGCTTTACATTTTTGCTTGAAAATATTTTTGTATTGTGCTTAATAATCTTGTATTCTAGTAAAGGGATTATAACCCAAAGATGTCTTGCTAAAACAGATAGAATTAGGCACTGGTTTCAAGTTGCAGGATGCTTCAATGCCTAGGATTGATAAGTAAACTGATAAGTAAACATGTAAAATACAGTTACTGATTAGAAGGTAGGAGAACTGGTAAGTGGAAGAAAATACAAAAGACAGTTCATAGAGCCATGTAAACTGGCTCTTTGTAATGGGGAAAAATCCCCCAGTGACTGGGCAGGTAACTTACAGCTATTTGAGGCCTTTGTATGAAAAGTTGGAATAAGATGGTTAGCCTTGTTCTCCCCTATTAAGAAAATTAAAGACCATGTGTATTTTAAAAGCTGATACAAGATTTCTGTTTTTAGGCGAATTCCCTGGTGGCCTAGTGGTTAGGATTCCAGGATTTCGCTGCCGTGGCCCGGGTTCAATCCCTGGTTGGGGAACTGAGAGCCCACAAACTGCACAGGTGTGGTAAAAAAAGATTTCTATTTTTATTAGCTAGTACTTTATGTGAGATTATTAACTAGTAATTAAAATTGAAAATAATACATGGACATGATTTTTAAAAATTCAAATAGATACAAAAGAATATATAAAAAAGTAAAATCTGTCTCCCACAATATGTTCTCCAGAAATCATGTGTTATTCCACTTAAGACTTCCAGCTTTAAATCCTGACTGCATTATTTTCCTCATCCGTAAAGTAGAGATAATTCATCTCTAACTCAGCTGTTATGCAGATTACATGAGATCAGTGACTACACAGAGATCTTACGGGCAGTGGCCGGCAGGTGATGGGCACTCCCGTTAGGCCCACTGACCCAGAGCCACGTGTAGGCTCTGGAGTCACTAAGAGTACAGTAATTAACACAGCCTTACAGGGCAGGCACTACACTGAGTGGTTTAGGTGCATTTTCTCATCTATTCCTCATGTAAGGCCTTTGAGGTAAGTTCCATCCCATTTTCAGGTGGAGGGCAGAAGGCTAGAAAGATTAAGTAACTTGCTCACAGTCACGACCATTTGAATAGGAGCTTTTCTTACTTGAAGTTGAAAGCATCCTAATTTCAGAGGTATTATTATTAAGAGTGGGCACTTGTGACCTTAAGCAGACTGATGGGATAGCATCCCAAGGGAAGAAACAGATGATGGATAGGGCAAAACAGCATGAGCGGCAGCAGAGAAGGATGTAAATACTTGCCTTTCCCCCTCCCAGGGACTCCCAACTACTAGAAGAGGGTCTGAGGTTCTGCAGGGGGTAGGGATGGGGAAGAAGAGGAGCGAGGTTCAGTAAGACAAACTATTGAAGTTAAGGTCTCGTTTTCTATGTAAGTTCATTTGTACTCACATTTGAGTAACCCTATTTAAACTATTTCAAATTGGGTGTCTGTGTACCCACTATAAGGCAGATGCTGTGTGGTGCTAAGAAATGGAGGGCACAGATGAATGAGAGCAATTTTGTGGAGAAGCTAAGACACATGCAGAAATAACTGACAAAATATGAAAACAGCCATAAATGATAAAAACAAAATGCTATCTGGGCACTTGAAGTGGGCCTTAACAGACAAACATGATCTTGATAGGGAAAGTGGGTCAAATGAGCACGTCAGTGGCAAAAGCAATGGGAGCAAAAAGACGCCTGCAGGAAAATTCAGACTGGTTCTAGGGAAAGCAAGTTGCTTTTTGTTTGGGGTTGGGAGCATGAAGAGGAACAGCTGGAGAAGACTGGAAGTTTAGACTAAGGACAGATTGTAGAAAGTCTTGAACTTCAGGCTGAGTTTGGGCTTCACTTAATAGTCAAAATGGAGACACCAGTGGTTACACAACATTGTGAATGTACTTAATGCCACTGAAGTGTAAACTTTAGAACTGTTAAAATGATAAATGGAGGACTTCCCTGGAGGTCCAGTGGTTAAGAATCTGCCTTCCTAATGCAGGGGACGTGGGTTCGATCCCATGTCGGGGAACTAAGATCCCACATGCCGTGGGGCAAGTAAGTCCGCGCCGCAGCTACTGAGCCTGAGCCACAACTAGAGAGCCCGTGTGCTGCAACTACTGAGCCTGTGTGCTCTAGAGCCTGTGCGCCACAACTAGAGAGAGGCCTGCATGCCACAACGAAGATCCTGCGTGCCGCAACTAAGACCCAATGCAGCCAAATAAATATTTTTAAAAAATGATAAATGGAATCACCGAAGGTTTTCTTTTTAAAATGCAGTCATTTTCTTTCTTTTTTTTTTTTTTGCGGTACGCGGGCCTCTCACTGTTGTGGCCTCTCCCGTTGTGGAGCAGAGGCTCCAGACGCGCAGGCTCAGCGGCCATGGCTCACGGGCCCAGCCGCTTCGCGGCATGTGGGATCTTCCCGCACCGGGGCACGCACCCGTGTCCCCTGCATCGGCAGGTGGACTCTCAACCACTGTGCCACCAGGGAAGCCCTGCAGTCATTTTCTTAAAAAAAAAAAAAAAGATATCTGTTAGTCATACTAAAGGACAGACTCAAACTTGCTTTCCAGAGTTGCTGCCCCAAACTAGATGTTACCATCTAGTTTATTCATACATTGACACTGTATTAAAGTTTTAGACCAAAACCCAGGCATGAATATATCATTAGTGCCAGACTTGCAAAATAATACTTACAAGGGACCTTTAAACTTCAGAGGATAAGTTGGATACAGTGACCTCTTGCTGTCTTCCTCCCTTCCTTTTCCTGAATATAGTCCAAAAGATCACTCATTGTAGATCTGCATTTTACAATATACCACTAGTAACAAGGCAGATTATTTTAGGTGAACATACATTTTTCTTAATTTTAATAGGCATTTATTTTAAAGGCATTAGAATAAACATGACTTACAAATTATATTAGTATATAAACTTGACAGCTCTAACAGAGACCAAAAATGATAGTGTTTTAAACAGAAGGGAAACATATTTCGCTCAGACATGGAAGTCCAGGTCAGTGGTCCACAGCTGGCAGAGTACTTCCATAGTCATCAGAGGCTCAGACTTCATCACTTGGGCTCTGCCACCCTTTACACAAGTCTCCTATCTCATGGTTCAAGATGGCTGCTCCAGCTACAACATCATGTTCTCATTCCAGCCAGCAGGGAAGGGGAAAGAGAAGGGAAAAGTAGGACCCACCCTTTAACAGCACATTCAGAAGTAGCACAAATCATTTATGCTCACATACCATCGGTCCCAACTTAGTCACATATCCACAACCGGCTGCAAAGGACTCTGGGAAATACAATTTTTAGCAGGATAATCAACCACACGCCAGCTAAATATTCTACATGAAGTTTCACTTTAAAGGAATTTAAGTTTAGAAATTTAGTCAATTGTAAAAAAAAAATTAATATATAATACTATAGTTCCCATTCAGATAGGGCAAAACTTTGTGACGGTTTTACATGAATGACTGGAGTTTAGGAAACAGTGGTAGGTGATGTATTTTAATTAGTAACACTAAACATAGTGTTTGTTAGTTTTTCTAACACTAATGAGCAAGCATACATAATGGCAAACATACAGATGTAAAGTGAATATTAAATGTTACTTGTTCTCTACCAATGATTTTCAAACCATGACCGACCCAAGCATCCAGAGATGCTTCAGGAATTCAGCAAATGATTGATTTAAATATAAACATAAATACATATATACACACATAGATAATTATATATGTAAAATTATCACAAAGCTACTATTAAAAAGACAGCAAGCCGAGTTCTTGGTCAACATGGCAAACTGAGCACACATTTATATCCTCTCCCTTCTAAGGACACCATTAAAATTACAGTGAGAGGGGGAAAAGCCATAATCCAATAAAGCAAAGAGAATAGGAGGGGGCCATCAGTGGTCAAGAGATTTTAAATAAATTTCTGGAAAGCCTTGAGTGGATAGATGTATACGGACTAAAGAGAAGAGTTGCTTCCTGGAATATTGATGTGAGGGCCAGAGGAGGAGGCCCTGCCCAGCAGAACAGCAGAGACTCTACCCAAAAGGAGGTGGGAGAGAGAGGGGCACCCACCAGGGCCTTAACTGTAGGTCTTTAACTTGAACAGTCAACCTTCTCATCTCATCCACCTCTAGAGGCACAATGACAGGCAGCCTGGCATTTACACCCATGTGATTACATCTTCCAGCCCCCAGGGTCAAGGGGAAAAAAAAAAAAAAGGTAGGTGGAGGCAGGGTGAAGTTTCTTCTCTAAAGAAATTGATTCGACTGCCTGGGGAGAACTATAACAATGAGTACTGTTCTCCACCAGAACAAACCCTAAGTCCAATACCAGCTGTCTGCAAGTCTGCCCTAAAGCAAAGCCAGCAAGTCAAAGCACTGTCTGCACTTTTGGGTTACGTGCGTTGAATTAACCACATGCACTATTTTCATTCTCTCCTGAAATCTCACTAAAACGGCAGTAAAGAAATAAGAAAGCTGTAAATAGATAAGGACAAAGAATGAGAAAGGAGGCACCAGTAGATGAGAGATGTCAAACAATTTTTAGAAAGTGGACCAGCGGAGGCTAAGTAACTTACTATAAAGAGCAAGCAGAAACTTCAATGCCCACATAAGGGACTGCCTTCTAGATGTAGGTAACTGGTCCCTGAGAAGATCACAAGAATTAGAGGCACCACATACCACAACAGGTGGGGTTTAGGTGTGGGGCTAAACACAGGGGACTTTGATGGAAGGCTGTATAAGGAAGAGTTGACTGCACCCAAGTCTCTACCCTACCCACACCAAGAAACTCCCTTTGCCACCCCTTACTCTCATGGGATATTAGAGGTTTATTTTCAGGAGGAATAGAATTAGAAAGGTTCAGCCTTGGGGAGGGTGTTAGTAAGTTGCCAGACTGGAAACGAGGAAACTAAATAAAAGCCTGCCTATGGAACAGAGACCCACGCTCCCCTAACCAGCTTGCTTTTACTCATCTGGCTCTGAGTAAGCAGGCAGCCAAATTTATAACCCTCAAGGCAGGAGACTTGAGGATTATAATTATTATTTTCAATCCTGACATTTGGGAGTCACTCATTGAGAAATGTAGCTCATGCCCCAAACACGCTCCAGTGGAGCTCTATCAATTAGATAGCTCCCCCCACCCCAGCTTCCAAATAGCTTTAGAGTGGCTCATCACTTAGTATGTCTGTACAGCCAAGGAGATGAAGGAGAGCCACACAAAAGGCAGAGACCAAAACAAACAAAGGAAACAGAGACAATGCTCAATGCAGAGAATGACACTATCCTCAGAGAGAAAAATGGAAGAACTTGTAGCTAGGAAACAAGAACAGAATGCTATTTAAAAGGGGGGAAAAAAATCAGAGAACTGCTCTTGAAAATTAAAATGTGGTGGCCAAAATTTTAGCAAGAGAATAATTATCAAATGAAATTTTCATGGAAATCCAATACAAAATAGATTAAATGGTATTTTATTAGCACAAATGTATGTGTGGCTTCTGAGTAGCTGGGAGTCCCCACAAGGATGAAGGGCATGTACTCAAATCTCTCTCAGCGGCTGCTCCTGCTGTTCTGCTCTACTCATACTCTGAATCTTTCTTTGGGGTGTTATTCCCATTTTTCTGCCTAAGTCCACTGGAGCTCATGCTTCTTAATGCAGTAATACAAATAATATCTCTAAAGTGAAGATGTTTTCAGGAAATTCCCTGGCAGTCCAGTGGTTAGGACTCGGCACTTTCACTGCTGGGGCCTGGGTTCTATCCCTGGTCAGGGAACAAAGATCCCCCAAGCTGCATGGTATGGTCCAAAAAATAATAATAATAATAATAGTAAAGATATCTCACCAAACAGGAATTGGGTTTCAGGGTTGGCTGATTCAGTGGCTGGAAAGGGGACAGTGACCCCTGTACTAATTGATTTCTTAAAAACCATGTGTATTTGTCACTTTCACTTTCTTAAAAATACTATTGGTGCTACAGAAAGAAAAAGATCAGACATACTGAAATGGGCACATGCCAGATTTTAACACATTGGAGACCACTGATGCATTAACTTGTGCTGCGCGATCAAGAAATTTTGTATAGGCCACCTGCCATGTCTGTGCATTTAAATACACTTCTTTTTAATGCATCATTGTTTACGAAGGTCAAAGCTCTGCCTTGGCCTTTTAAAATTCAAGCCTGTCCATTCTTGTACATTTATGCAAGGGACTACACCTCTACAGCACCCACTCTCTACGCTCAAATGTCCAGCAAGATCCAGGCATTTGTTCACATATTCTAATGAGTGAATGAATAACAAATTCAGAAGATACTATTTGTGATTCCACTTTGAAACAAACATTTCCTGCTAATCATCTTTCAGGTTTTTGGATTAAATTTAACTGGAGAGTATGCTGAGATTACAAGATGTTTTAAATTTTAAAAATAATTTATCATTATTTAGCTGTATCAGTCAGGATTTTTCTCAATACTATATAACCAAAATAAAACAAAGGAGTAAGTAGACTGTTGAGGCCTGACAAAGACTGCAAACGTCATCCATGACTCCCAATTTCACATATGTATCAAAATAGCTTCATCTTATCATTCACTATTTTTATGTGTAGTTGTTACAAATCTAAAACCTTGACATACATTTGTGCTAATAAAATGCCATTTTAATTATTTTACATTGGGATACCAAACATTTCATTTGACAAAATGACTCTTCTGCTAAAATGTTTCATTACCAACTGCCTACACTGTGCAAAATTAGGAAACATCAGATTATGTTACAAAATCAGAGTCTGAAAAGTAATCCATTTTTCCGGTGAAATAATAGATTTTGAAGGAGGGTAGTTGCCGGAGATGTTAAAATGGAAAGTTGATGGGGTTAATTTTACACAGCAAAATTTGTTAGGATCTATAAGGAAAGTGAGTCAAAGTATATATGGCTCCCTGAGTTAAATTAAAATGTAACTAATTTTCAAAGTTATGCATTTTATAAAAAAAAAATTAGTTCACTTATTTAAAACTTCAAAACAAAATTGGCTATCCAAATTACGTATTTTATAATACTGCCATCTAAGTACTTCCTTTGTGAGATGTAGTAGAAAAACAGGATTCAGAGTCAAAAGATGAATTTGAGTTCTAGTACTTAGGAAAGAAATTCCTCATTCAGGTCATTACTATGATAGAACACAGCCACCTCACCAGAGTGGTGAGAGGAATGAAAGGAACAAATGGATAGTGCATGTGATGTAGCAAACTATTATAAAATGAGAGTTAATATTTTATTTTTAGGTTATATTTCCCCATCTTGGACAACATCATGGTCTTGGTTTAATAGAGGTCCTAAATAAGCAATCAGCATAAAACTCTTCTGTAGGTATAAAGTAGTCATATCAATGTGAAGAGTCAACACTGAAACTCTTAAGTCTTTCTACATTATTCCAACGATGTTATGCTATTATGCAAAGGACATATGCTACTTATAAGTAAACAGATACAATCTCAATCTATTTTGACTTTCATCACAGTATGTCATTTTTCAGAAATGAAACGTGACAATGATGTATAGAGGCTTAAAAGATTTTCTACAAGTCTTTAATGTATTGTTTAAACTACACTATTAACAGTAAACTCTTACAAAGATGTTTTATGATTACATCATAACAAGCAATTGTTTACTGGGACAAAGAAGATATGCTAAAAGACAAATGAATTATTATAATTAAATATGCACAGCTTATTGATATCTTTCATAAAACAAAAAGACTGGGATATATCCACTGAAGTTTAGGCATTCTGCCATCACTTCTGTTACCAACTGGAGTCAAAGTTTTAAAATTCCTGTGATCTTGAATGTCTTGTTAAGTGTTAGAGGGCTTTTGTTTTTCTTTTAGCCACCAGACTTTTCAGGAAAAATTCACCTATTTAGGAAAAATAAAAATACATTAATAGCAATTTAAAGTAAACTTCAGAATAATTATACTTCAGTGTTTCCCTTTAAAGAAGACTTTTGTATTTATTGGTGTTTTTCTCTTCTCAAATCTCAATGGCAATAATTTTCTAACCACATATATCTTTGGTACTTTCCTCAACCATAATGCTTAGTCATTATTCTTTTTCTTTTAAAAGAGCTT
The DNA here is from genome assembly GCF_949987515.2 of Delphinus delphis. Classification (NCBI taxonomy): domain Eukaryota; kingdom Metazoa; phylum Chordata; class Mammalia; order Artiodactyla; family Delphinidae; genus Delphinus; species Delphinus delphis. The sequence continues at coordinate 75,628,097 of NC_082687.1, forward strand.
TTTTTTTCATAAATTTATTTATTGTTCGTTTTTGGCTGTATTGTGTCTTTGTTGCTGCACGCGGACTTTCTCTAGTTGTGGTGACCGGGGGCTACTCTTCGTTGTGGTGCGCGGGCTTCTCACTGCGGTGGCTTCTCTTGTTGTGAAGCACGGGCTCTAGGTGCGTGGGCTTTAGTAGTCGCAGCATGCGGGCTCAGTAGTGTGGCGCACGGGCTTAGTTGCTCCACGGCATGTGGGATCTTCCCAGACCAGGGCTCAAACCTGCGTCCCCTGCATTGGCAGATGGATTCTTTTTTTTTTTAATTATTTATTTATTTTTGGCTGTTTTGGGTCTTTGTGGCTGTGCGCAGGCTTTCTCTAGTTGCAGTGAGTGGGGGGTACTCTTCATTGCGGTGCACCGGCTTCTCATTGTGGTGGCTTCTCTTGTTGTGGAGCACGGGCTCTAGGCACTCGGGCTTCAGGAATTGTGGCTCGCGGGCTCTGGAGTGCAGGCTCAGTAGTTGTGATGCATGGGCTTAGTTGCTCTGCAGCATGTGGGATCTTCCTGGACCAGGGCTTGAACCCGCATCCCCTGCATTGGGAGGCAGATTCTTAACCACTGCACCACCAGGGAAGCCCAGCGGGTGGATTCTTAACCACTGCGCCACCAGGGAAGTCCCTAGTCATTATTCTTAAAAAACTTTTTCTATCACTACAATTTTTACCATTACTCTTTCTAGTAAAGAAATATTATAAAGGGTGACCCTATCGTATCTGTGGGCTGCTTCTGTGCATTTATTCCACTTCATGTGCACCATCTATTCCTCATCACCGACAAAGTATTGCTGTTGGCACAATTCATTTCAGAGAGCGATTCTGCTACATTATTAGCCCGGATCTGATGTTTATAAAACAGACCTTGCTGCAGTTGAGCAGATTCATTTGATGGCATCTCTTTAGCTTATTCCTCTCTAGGGAAGCAAGAGCTCTCATTTATAATGGGCTTGCTTTCTCTCCACCCCCTAAGACGTGCCTACGCACTAAGTTAGCTGCTTAGAGGGGGCCCTTTCACTTTTCCAGTCATTAGGGTTCCATTTAGTCTATCACTGTTATAGCACGGCTCAAAGCTTATTGGCAGAGTTCAGCACTGCAGGCCCGACTTTATGAGGAGTCTGATGAACTTCTCTGCCATCTTAATACATGAGTAGAATTGTGATGATTGTATCTGTACACAATCACCAAGAATCCTAAGACTCATAACCTTGCCAAGTAATGGAGAGAATAATCCGTGCTGCCCCATGCCTCATCTAAATCTGGTAAGAGTAGAACCATATTATCACATCCTAATCCATCATCTAAATCTAATACTTTGACCTTTTACTGGTAATTTTAAAGGAATTAAAAAGTTTATAATTCACTTCCTCATAATTGTTAGAAATTTTCCTTACCAAAAACAAAAACAAACAAAACAAAACAAAAAACAAACAAAAAAACCCAAACCAACAAAATAAAAAGTCCTTTCAAATGACATTATTCTACTCTGACCACCCTGGAAGCTGATGTTGGTCCTATCCTTTATATATATTTTTAGCTTGCCAATAGTGCTCCTTAAAGAATAAATCACTTATCATTATTGGTTTCCAAAATTCCCACATCCTGTCAGTCAGTGTTGAATCAAATTCTTGGGTTTTATAACTAAGATAAGCTGTTGTTAGTTCATTAAAATGTCTTCAGTTTCTTTACAGGAACACATTGAATATTACTAACATCGGAACATTAATTTTTACAAATAGAATTTATGCCTAATTTTAACACATCTAGGATTTAGACTCCACTATGTAAGTCATTTAAAAGATCATTAATAGTATAACATGGTTTGGACATACCCAAAAAACAACTAGCTGTTTATTCTTGTAATGGCCATTACCACATGACTTTATCTCTTGAAAAAGGCTTTTAGGACTTCCCTGGTGGCACGGCGGTTAAGAATCCGCCTGCCAATGCAGGGGACACGGGTTTGATCCCTGGTCCAGGAAGATCCCACATGCTGTGGAGCAACTAAGCCCATGCTCCACAGCTACTAAGCCTGTGCTCTAGAGCCCGTGAGCCACAACTGCTGAGCCCGCGTGCCACAACTACTGAAGCCTGTGCGCCTAGAGCCTGTGCTCCGCTACAAGAGAAGCCACCGTAATGAGAAGGCTGTGCACTGCAATGAAGAGTAGCCTCCGCTCGCCAAAACTAGAGAAAGCCCGTGTGCAGCGATGAAGACCCAACGCAGCCAAAAATGAATAAATAAATTAGAAAAAGAAAAAAAGAAAAAAAGAAACTGGCTTTTATTTTTATAAGTCAGCTCAAGCTACTGATCAAAATAAGAGCCGAAATTACAGAGGTAAAAAAATTGCATTGTAGGACTTCCCTGGTGGCGCAGAGTGGTTAAGAATCTGCCTGCCAATGCAGGGGACAGGATTCAATCCCTGGTCGGGGAAGATCCCACATGCTGCGGAGCAACTAAGCCCGTGCACCACAACTACTGAGTCTGTGCTCTAGAGCCCGTGTGCCACAACTACTGAAGCCTGTGCACCTAGAGCCTGTGCTCCGCAACAAGAGAAGCCACAGCAGTAAGAAGCCCATGCACCGCAAGGAAGAGTAGCCTCCGCTCGCCGCAACTAGAGAAAGCCCGTGTGCAGCAACAAAGACCCAATGCAGCCAAAAGTAAATAAATAAATTAATAAGTTAAAATAAATAATTGCACTGTAGATAATAAAATTACACTAAACATTTCCATAGGGAAAATAACCTTATGGATTTTTTTTCCTGTTGCTTCTGGGAGGAAAAACACAAAGATATTAATGCAAGCAGCAATGTTGTCAAATAGATACTTACCCTTACGGAGCAAAGTTCCTAAAGATATTTCAGGAAAAAAAAATTTTTTTTCTTCCCCACAAAAGACAACCATAGCTATTATCATTTTAATGTGGAAAATTACAGACTAAATAGAACCATGCTCTGCAGTCTAACTTACCTGCTTTATATGAAGAACGCACCAGAGGGCCACTTGCAGTATAATGAAATCCAAGTTCATTTCCTACTTTTTCCCAGTATTTGAACTTTTCAGGAGTAATGTATTCTTCAACCTAGATTTAAAGAATTAATTCTAGATTCTAGAATTTTCCTAAATCATTTCGGTTCTATACAAAAATCTACTTGTTGGCTACTCGGTCAGAACGTAATTATAGTGAAATTAGAGAAGGGGGAAACATATCAATTTGGAATTACATTAGCTATTCCAAAAGGGAAAGAAAATGAGACTATTTGTAGAGATTATATATCTGTATCATTCCTTTATTGACCAACAGGTACAATCAAAAATTAGTCACACCTATTTCTATAAGATTCCTGACAGAAAAAAAAAAAAGATTCCTGAGGACAAGACTGTGTTACTCATCTTGTATCTTCTGCTCGGCACTGTGTCTGGCACATGGTCACTACTCAAGAAATGTTTTTTGAATGAATGAATAAATGTCCAATATAGAAATAGGGAGACCTACTTTTCTTTCTTACTTCACCTCTGGCTCTCATATAATTCTAAAACAAATCACAAGATCACCAAGTGTGAATGAACACAACTTTCCAACTTAAAAATTTTTTTCCTGTAGGTCACTTAAGTTATACAACTTGGGGGGCAGCAAATAAATGCCAGTGTAGCTGCTTTATGCAGATAATAAAATGGAAACTGGAACTTAGAAATATACACGGAACACTACACTAAAAAGCCAGCAGCTTCTTAATTTTACCTAAAGAAAATAAAGATTTAATTCAGATTACCATTAAACATTTGGCAATTTATGGTAGTTGTACCTTAAGGTGGCGCTTTGTTGGCTGCATATATTGTCCTAAGGTCAAACAGTCCACATCTGCTTCACGAAGTACTACAGGAAAAAAAGCACACGTTACATAAGCAGATGTTTCTACAATGCTAACTGTATGCATTGTTGTAAAGAGCAGCTTTTAATTATTATTTGAACTTATTACTCTTTGAACCAATAAATAACTGTAAGTTGGCCAAGGATCTTCAGGTAAAATAAAAGCTTTCATATTTTAAAAGTTAAGAAGCGCAAGAATCACAAAGCAAATGGATTTAATGGACTAAGGTTCAGCGAAGTCCAAAGCACACCATGTTGTGTAACGATTCTATAAGTAAGCACTTCCTCAAAGGCCTGAATTCATCCTAGTCATCTTTGGATTGTCAGTGCTTGACAGAGCTCCTGGTACCTGGCTGGACTCAAAAACTGTCTAATGAGTGAATAAGTGGACAAAATCATGTTTTCAGTTGATGAAAGGGTAAGAAATAAAATGGGATGCAAATTTCATATCCTGAGCATCCTGTACATCATTCCATAAAGTTTTAAGAAAACATACTTCCTTTCCTGCTGTTTACAACACATACTATACATATGTTCTCACTGGCACTTTCACTGAGACTATGGAGAAAGCATAACAGGTCCTTCAAAGTGGAACTCCTGCTATTACTCAAATTAAATGGAAAAGAGTTTTCATTTTCAATTTATTTACCTTTCATCATTGCATATACTTGCTCGTCATTCTCACCTAAACCCAACATTATAGATGTTTTAGAAATAACATCAGGTCGAACTTTCTTGGCATGTTTCAGTATGCGTAGAGACTGGTCAAAATTGGCCCGGGGATCACGAACCTTCCTTGAAAACAGCAAAGCTGTTGTCAGCATGAATAACCACAAGCTCAACTAAGTACATAATTATGCAAGCAACGTGAAAGACCAGAAAAGTACATTCTGGACATCATGCTACATCATATGGTTCAATGGTAACATTTTTGCACAAATTTCTAAGTGCTACTTTAAGAAAGAAAATCAGGCTTCACTAGGCCCCCAACTCTGTTGACTTTTCAGGCCTTTCAAGCCTGGGGCAGAGAAAATGAGAATGGAAGTAATGAATGAAATAATTCATTTTATGAATTACTCATTGAGAAACCAGGATTCCGAAGCTGAGAATAAGTGATTAGAAGAGTAGTCAAGAGAGAAGGGGAAAAAAGTGGAAGAAAATCTCGATACTGAACAAAGAAAAAACCATTTAACCTGAACCATTTCAGAGGAATGAAACTTTTATGTTCATTTCTAAAGACTAAGCTGCCCTCTGCTGGTAAGTATATAGCTTGACATCTCTTAGGTAAAAAAATACATGATTCTGGAATTTTCACTGCAAAGGATAATGTTTTTTATTATTTTTAAAAATTAATTAATTAATTTAATTTTTGGCTGTGTTGGGTCTTCGTTGCTGTGTGTGGGCTTTCTCTAGTTGTGGTGAGTGGGGGCTACTCTTTGTTGTGGTGTACTGGCTTCTCATTGCAGTGGCTTCTCTTGTTGCGGGGCACGGGCTCTAGAGCACAGGCTCAGTAGTTGTGGCGCACGGGCTTAGCTGCTCCGCAGCCATGTCGTATCTTCTGGGACCAGGGCTTGAACACGTGTCCCCTGCATTGGTAGGTGGATTCTTAACCACTGTACCACCAGGAAGTCCTGGATAATGTTTTTAAAATGAAAACAGAGAAACTGGCACCCACTGGTGGTGGTATCATGAGATATGACAGGGTTGGAACAGGCTGTGTGCTAGACTTCAACAGGGGCCAAACCAACATGGCTTAAATGGATAAGGCCCAAAGGACACAAAGTTGGTGATGTTAAATCAGCCTTCATTTGAATTCTAATGTACCTTTATTCTGTGTAATTGATTTGTTGTTATGGTTGTTATTTTTAATCAGAGACCAGTTCACAGGGAAGAGAGGAAACAAATTAATAAATTTTAAAATAATCACAGAGACTTCTCTGGTGGTCCAGTGGGTAGGACTCCATGCTCCCAATGCAGGGGGCCCAAGTTTGATACCCAGTCGGGGAACTAGATCCCACATGCATGACACAATGAAGATCCCTCATGCAGCAACTAAGACCAGGTACAGCCAAGATAAATAAATAAATAAATATTAAAACACACACACATACACACACACAATTGATAATAAGGAAATTACTTTTTGGAAGTTATTTCTCCACTGAATTCAAGTCATGCTCCCTAATATATTTATGATTTAGTGGAAATGCTGGTTATTGTTTATCCTACTTCTTTCTTTAACACAGAATAATGTGTAGAACCTAATAAAATCACTATCAAATGCTTTACTAAAATAATGAAAATGAATTATTAATCTTGCCCCAAATTTTTCATTTTTCTGAAATATGAAGGTACTTATTGATGTAGAATAACAATCTGTAATTATTCCTAACTACTAAAATCATTAGGAAGAGTAAGACAGCATAGTATCTACTTTTTAAGAGAGATCTGAAATACATCTGAGTGTACTAGGTTTTTCTTCAGCATCATTTACTGCATATATTATTGCCAAGTGGATGGTTAAAAGACTTTTTTTAGAACTACAATCAAAGCAATTGCTCGAGTAAGTTTTTCTTCTTGAAAACTGTTCTTTGAAAAAAACAGCTCGTTGGTACCTGCAATGATACTTTACAAAAAAAAAAAAAAGAAAGAAAAAAAAGATGCTCATTATGTGTGTGTGTACCAAAATGTATACACACACGTATAAATATATAAGTATATATATTACACTTAGATGTTAGTAATTGATACTACTAGGTGGAAATATTATGGGTGATGTTTACATTCTTTTTGTTGGCTACATTTTTTTATTTTTCTGCAATAGACATATGTTGTTTTTGTTTAAAAACCGAGTTCACTTTATAAAAGCGAATTACAAAGTTCTCCCCTGAAACAAGTGAGAAAATGTAGCAGATTCTGACCCTCCAAACTTCCCAACATTACTCTGTATATGAAATCACCTTTGTAATTCTGGAACTGTTTCTACATTATGTGCATACACATCTAATCCTGACAGAGCAACTTTTTCTATTGCTTTAAGATCTCCTCGGAAATCAGGGGTGAGACATTCCACAAGGATTTTCGGATTCCTAGGGTGAAAAAGAGATAAGTGTCAAACTGAGGAAAAGAATTGACATAACTGTTGCTCAAAATAGGAGCCACCAGTACTCATTCAGTATCAGTTTCAACACGGTAAGCTTTAGAACCTTGCCAAGAATAGCATGAACACACAAATGTTTATATATGAACTGTTAAATGAAAAACAAACAAAAAACCCCCCAAAAAACCAAACAAACCTATAACATCAAATAATGTGCACACTGTGGTTAAAACACATATGCATGTAAATAATGATCAGAATAAATTTTGGTAAATTTTGGGATTATATAGAATTTTAAACTTTATTAAGTAGGTATTAAAAAATTGTTTAAAGGAATTAAAATACAAATATAAAACATTAAATATAAAATAACCATTGTATTTTTTTAGAAAATAAATTGGGATATCTCTTATGTGAATGCAAATATTAATTCCTTTAATTCTGCATTCTTTTAAAATTCATGAATAGTGCCCTCCTCGCATCCTCTAGACAAATATTTCACAAGTGCTCTGACCTTTAAAAACTATCTTCTGAGTTGCTGAGTCATGAGCTTTGCTTAAATGAAATACAAGCTAAACATTAATCTTCCTATTTATATTCTGGCTATATTTATGCATTCAAGCATTAAAATATGAACTAGGTCATAAAGCTGCTCCCTTTGACAAGTAGTAGAAATGACTGGGAAACTAAAACTTTTTCACAAACCCAACTGCAAAGTTTTTTTTGGAGCTGTTTCATTCGAGAACAGATGTAGAAAGGACCACATACACACCCTCCCATGGATACAAGAGATGTTCAAAGAACACATCTTGTAACCTACGGTTTTTTTAACTGCAAGTTGAGACTCATTAGTAGTTTGTCAGATCAATTTTGTGGGTGGCAAACAAAACTTTTTTTAAATGAACTGTAAAAAAATAAAATAGAAAATATTGGGGGAATCACTGAAAAAACATTTACTGAGGGTGCTAGACTAGTACTGAGCTGTAGAAAATAAGCATAGGACTTTCCTGGTGGTGCAGTGGTTAAGAATCCGCCTGCCAGTGCAGGGGACATGGGTTCGAGCCCTGGTCCAGGAAGATTCCACATGCCTTGGAGCAACTAAGCCTGTGCACCACAACTACTGAGCCTGCGCTCTAGAGTCCGCAAGCCACAACTACTGAAGCCCGCGCACCTAAAGCCCGTGCTCCACAACAAGAGGAGCCACCGCAATGAGAAGCCCACGCAGCACAATGAAGAGTAGCCCCCGCTCGCCACAACTAGAGAAAGCCCGCGCAGCAATGAAGACCCAATGCAGCCAAAAATAAATTAATTAATTAAAAAAAAAAAACCCTCCTTTTTAAATGCTTTTTAAATACATAGAATTTACATGTTAATAAAATGTGAGTTATGGGTAAAATTCCCAGGGCATATCAATAGTGATAAAATTTATATCAAGATTACATATTTTAACAATGTGGGAGTTTATCTCATCCTAACTTCTTCTAGATGATGGTTTATTTAAATCAGTGCTAGGAAGATTAGTTTTATACTTCTCATAAAATTACTCAAAGTTTAGACTGATACTCAAATATGAAGGAGGGGCTCTATGGACTAAAGGTCCATGAATAAGTTTGTGTCCCTACATCCCTAAAATTTCTGCGAATATGTATCTGTATGTTTGAATACGACTTTTCTGGAGAAAAGACCACATAATTTCCAGCAGATTATGAGACAGGTTTATAATCCCCACAAAAGGTTAATAACCACTGCTTTAAGGTAAAGACCTAAAATAAACTGAATTTACATGGATCAAAAGTCCTTAAATTACACAAGCAAATGCAAAAACAAGTAAGTACCTTTCCTTTAAGTAAGACACAGTCTTTGCAAAGTGCTCAGCTCCTCCATCAGGCATATCTAGAAACAAAAGAGTCCATTGCTTAAGATGATATCATAACTTGATAAGAGCCAATTTCTGGAAGAGGTAATGAAGATGCACTAACCATCTCGATCCACAGACGTCAGGACTACATAATCCAGACCCCACTCTGCAATTGCCTTTGCAGTATTGTAGGGCTCATTGGCATCCAGTGGAGGTGGATTTCTTGCAGTCTTAACAGAACAAAATCTACAACCTCTTGTACATGTGTCACCCATCAACTAGAATAGAGATGTTACAATTTAAATCAAATAAACAGATGACTTAGAGAATGTAATGTTAAGGGAATAAAACTGCAATGAATGTATAAACTTTGATTCTGTTTTTAAGAAATTTAAAACATTCAAAGCTAAACAATACAGTTAAGGAATACAAACATATATGGTAAAACTAAAGAAAAAGAAAGGCAAGGGATAAAACCAGAGATTTCCATTATGGAGTATTCAGAATCACTCCTTCCTTCAAGAATTGACATTGCATAACTTAGATAAACTCTCTGGTTGGCTCTGTATTATTCCAGAAGGAGCTCTATCTCATAAGAATCCCCAGCTCCTCGTCTAAATAGTCTCTTGCTGATATAACTCAACAGTTTATCAGACATTCCCCAGACAAGTATGAACTTTCAGTTGCACATAATTTATATTTAACCCAATACTTCAATCTCCAAACTCCTCTGTATAAATAATATGGTAGATTGCACTGTTAATCCCATTTCTTACTCTATCATATTAAGATTATACATCTCACCCACTGCCATGTAACTTGCAGGACCCGCCTACTTGGGGAGGAAGTTATGTCTCTACTCCCACTCATGCTTGGCTTGAGTGGCTTATTTTGGCCAATAGAATGATAGCAGCCATGATGAAGCAGAAACCTCAAATGTGCATGGATGGCTTGCCCTCTTGTGCTCCTTCCATCCTCCATGATAAGAATATGCCTTGGAGAGCCACCGGTCCATGAATAAAGCTCTCTAGAGCAGACCTGAATCCAACCTACTTCCTGGAGTCCAGCTTAGCCCAGTCAAGAACAGATGAACACAGGCCAACTGAAAGTCCCATAAGGGAGAAAAATAAATGCTTATTATTTAAGGGGCAAAATGAATAACAAGTTAAGCCAACATGAAGAACATTTCCAAAAATTAATAGAAGAGATATGTCAAGGCAGCACATGATTAACCATCAGGTAGATGGAAGAATCAATAACAGACTTATTCAGAGAAGGGTGAGATCATAACAGGCTGGATTATTCTGTCGGGTTTTTTCCCACATTTCTCATAAACTCATATGTAACAAGAAATCTGATCAGAGATTCATAATGTATATTTGTAGGAGAAAGACATAAAACATTTCCTTTCAGTCTCTAGACTTTAGAATTTGAGGCTGGGCTTACCATGATTGTGGCAGTGGCAGTGGCATGTTCTCCGCCCCCCCAACACTCTCCAATATTGGGACATCGAGCTTCCTCACACACCTGTGGGTAAAAGGGAACTGAGTACGGTCAGGTTGAAAAAACTTACCAACTGAGCAAATTAGTCAACAGGCATGTTTACACTATCCATTCTTCACAGCATATTTATGAAGAAATTCACTATTCAAAAATGCTGTTAAAACTGTCGAAGTATATAGATATTAGGATTCCATTTTTAAATTAAAAACGATATGAAGGGGGCTTCCCTGGTGGCGCAGTGGTTAAGAATCCGCCTGCCAATGCGGGGGACACGGGTTCGAGCCCTGGTCTGGGAAGATCCCACATGCAGCGGAGCAACTAAGCCCGTGCGCCACAACCACTGAGCCCGGGCGCCTAGAGCCCCGAACCCCATGCACCGCAATGAAGAGTAGCACCCACTCGCCGCAAGTAGAGAAAGTCCACACGTAGAAACGGAGACCCAATGCAGCCAAAAATAAATAAGTAAATTTTAAAAAAACAAAAACAACAAAAAAAACCTATATGAATGTATATATTTTACATGTGCAAATAAAAAGCCCTGCAAGGGTATATGTTGAACAGTTAAAGTGGTATAACAGTTAAACATTTGAGATTGCACATAGGATGCTTCACATTTAATATACCCTTTCCAACAAGCATGTACTTAATTTGTAATATAAAACACACAAAAACCCTCATTCCCGAAACTGCAGAAAAAAATTTTTTTTGTTTGTACTGTTAAATGAAAGGTTAAAAAATACAATTACTTTTTGTTTCTTTTGCAGGGAAAATAATCTTTAAATGTATTTCCATTACTGAGAGTAATGTATCACTAAACATCTTTATTTACTTTCCTTGCTATTTTTGATATGTATTTTATTAATTTTTAAGTTACATATATATGAACATTACGGCTTCTGGTAAAGAGGGATATTTAACCCTCTGATAACTTACTGTATGAAGATTTAAATTCCGCAATGTATTTTTCAGTTTATTGTAATTTTTCCCCATGGGAATCTCTGTCTTTAGCCATGGAGGTAGTCTTAACCTGAGGAAAGCCAAATATAACTATACATTAACAAGTATGTTCCCAAATAATCACACAGCTTTGAAGTTACTCTGCTCTATTACAATTCCTAGTTAGGAATTTTCCCCCCATAATCCTGGATTAACTCTTTTAATTTCTGCCATAGGAGTAATAACAGAGAATGAAATTTAGATTTGCTCAAACCACTTTAGAAAACACCTATAACTGTGTCTAGCAGGGCACTGTGCTCATGTCTACTTTTGCAAAGGCACAGAGTAACACCAACCCAATAAAAAAATGAAGAAGCTTTTGAACATCTCATTCCCTAAAAAATAATACTGACAAAAAGTTCTAAATTTGTTCAGATTAAGGAGAGACCCCCACAAGTGGACTTTCTGCTCTACATTCTAGATTTTGATAGTTATTAAGTGGAAAAAAATCTAAAATTTGGAGTGAAGACTACATTTCCTCAGGTTCCCTTTGACTTCCACCCACTTGTGATCTATAAGTTGCTAGGTAAAGTATCTCCCAATACAATTTGCTCTCTGCACTAAATTCCCTTACAATTCTTTTAAACTAAGGCATGCTATCCATAGATCATATGTACATTGACTAGGCGAAGCAACAAGTTAGATCACCGACACCCAGTAACAATGAAAAACTTATTAAAGTGTAATAGACTAGTAACAAGGTGATAATCTTTGCTCTCTGAAAAAATTTGTTGCTGGGTGGAAAATGGGAGATGGTGGTGTAGGATGGCTAAGTCCTAGGAAGGTTGAAGAAAAACTGTCAGAGGGCAGAGAGAAAAGAAATAGATTCCAACAATCTCACCTATTCACCTATTCTATGTTTGTTATCACTTCTTTCTAATGATGTTTAGCTAAATTTAACAAGCTGATTAAAAATATACCCTAGGGCTTGGTTATATCTGAAAATGATGCACTATGAAGAAATGGGACATTAAAATTACCTCAAAATTTCAATTACCTTTCTCCTTTCTGGCGTTTTAAGTCTCCTTTATATTCGTCCCAGGTGCTCTTGTCTGCTAGATCACCAGATACAAAATCTTGAAGGTCTGGTCCATTCTGCAAAAATTTCTTTTTTTTATCTGGCAAGGAACTTACTTCTCTTACTGGACTGCATAAATATCTTCCAAATACCTAAACAAAGGGTTCATTATGACATTTATTTAGTGGGGTTTGGAATAACTTAGTTTTAACCTATTTTAATACCTAAAAGGAAGGGTAAAGCCCAGAGAACTGATTCAGAAATTATGTCAAACTATTTACAAGCTCTTTGTAGGAGCTGAGAATCTAAGATTAAGGAGGACCCAAGGGGAACAAACCAAACCTAAAGGAGAATGGGAGCTGACCATTTCCTGCTGGATTTAGAATAGATTTGGAAACCATTGGAACTGGCTAACATGCCACACTTTTCATGTAACCCATTTAGGTACTAAAAGTCTGTTTTTCAAGTTTAAATTGCAATAAGGGAGAAGACGCTACAGCTTTGAATTTTCTATTCCTGACTTGAGTCAAGGACGTTTAAATGAAATTTGAAGTAAATCTCTCTGCTTTGGACTTTGGATAAGCATATGTGTTAAAACGTAGAAGTGCTCAACTAGTTTCACAGAACTTGAAGAAGGGAAACCAAACCTAATGTTTTAATTTTCTAGGTTACATTCTGTGTTTAAAGAAGGAAGTCCCTCAATATGTATTTGACCATAAGAAGCCATTGGCTTCTAGATCTGAACACACACGGACAAGACAGCCAAAACACTATAAAATTCAAGTCAGTACTTATAAAGCAAAAGAACCTTCAAGAATTAAAAAAAATATATACAGCGCCTATTAATGCTGCACGATTGCTATTGTACTTGCCCAGGACTCCCACTTGAGTCTAGAGCATAGATTTGGGTTCTAATTGCCCAAACTGGTGTCTAGTACACAAGAGCTCAACACAAAGCAGTAATCTGGAGCGCTCACCGCAGTGGTCCTATAACGCTCCAATAAATACAGAGTACAAACCACTGATACGCAGAAAAAAAGCTCTCAGCGCCAGCCAGAGAGACCTACAAACAAACCAGTACCAGAGACTTAACCTCGTTGGGGTGTCGGAAGAATTAAATGAGATACCACAAGAAAAATGTTTAGAACAGTACGTGGCTCGAAGTAAACACTCAGTAAGTGAGGGCATTACTGGGCGCTCTAAAGGGATGGGAGCCCCCTCCCGCCCACGCCCGCACCCTGCTCGCCCCGCAGCTCACCCGGGGGCCCACGGTGCGGACCACGCCCTCGCAGCGTAGAGACATCCTTCTCTTTTTTTTCTAGCAGGGCCGAGCGATCACTAATTCCCGGGAAAAAAAGATGGAAAAACCGTCTCTCGATTTATGACCGACAAGCTGAGCCACACCTGACCCTGTGGAACCTGCGCTGCTCCGCAATTGGCTGCTTTAGCCTAGTAGCGTCGCGCGCTTATGACGCAATACGCAGTACTCCTACGGCCTATAAGAACGTGATGACGAAAGACGCTCTCTCTTTGCCGCATCTACTGCGAGGTGAGGTTGGTTACTGTAATCGGTGGGCCTTGGGAATCTGAAGCCATCGGCTCAGGGAAAGCCAGCGGCGCCAGTCTGGCCCTCAGAAGCCGTATTTTGGTTGTCTCCCCACACGGCGAACGCCGTATGAATTTGGTGGCGATGGCATTCGAGCCCTGTGCTGGGCTTTTAGGCCTACTCCCGCTCCTCAGCCTTGCCGGGATGGCGCCGGCTTGATGGGAGTCCCAGGGTTGCGTTGAGCGGGAGTTGGCCCGTTGGGCTTGTAACACCCGCAGAGGAGCTGCTCCTTCCAGGCCAGAGCGTAGTGGGGGCCGCTCTCCCTGCTGGTCCTCCCGTATCCTTCCCGGGATTTTTGCCTGCGGTCTCCGGTAGTAGTGGAGGTCCGTGCATCGTAGTTTGGTCGAAAACAGGTCCTCTGCGGCCTTCTTACCCCAAGTGTTTGTGTTTCAGAATGAAGACCATTCTCAGCAATCAGACTGTCGATATTCCAGAAAATGGTACGAGACTTGGTGCTTGCATTTTTCTTACATCTTTACTACACGCTCTATACCTTGTTCCGAGACCTCACGAATACGTTCTCTCCTAGTCGACATTACTCTGAAGGGACGCACAGTTATTGTGAAGGGCCCCAGAGGCACCCTGCGGAGGGACTTTAATCACATAAATGTAGAACTCAGTCTTCTTGGGAAGAAAAAGAAGAGGGTGAGTTTTTGTTTTTTGACACTTCAGTTGCTTGTTTGGAAGGTTGTGATTTAAGAGCATCAAATTGGGTTGCTTTTAAAATTATGGAATTGAGGTTCAGTGTTTTAACTTAAAATTTGGTGTCCAGAAGCATAACTAGTTTCGGTGTTGTTGCTTCAGTGAAATTGGAAAACAAGATTCTGAACAGAGTGGGTTATAAAAGATCAATACTAGTAGTTGTCATTCGTATCAAGTATTATTGCTGTTACAAGTTAAGTTTATTTTTCTTCTGATTGTTTTGTAAGAATCTTAGGAATGCAGCAGTAGATCTTTTAAACCTGGTATTTTAGTTTTCCAGGAGTGAAGTTTGATGCAGCTTCTACAAAACTTGTGTTCTGGGTTTTCATTCCTTTGTGAAGTAGTAGTGTACCTGTAATGTACAGTAACAAAAATGTCAATTGAGGGCTTTGTGGTTTAATTTTTCCTTGAAAATCGTGTTTTAATTTGGGCAAATACTAGAATCTAGAGTACTTACTGTGAATAAATGGACTTTTTTCCAAGCCTACTTACTACCGGAAAGAATTTTCTAAAGTTTTTGTTCTGTTACAGCTCCGGGTTGACAAATGGTGGGGGAATAGGAAGGAACTGGCCACTGTTCGCACTATCTGTAGTCATGTACAGAACATGATCAAGGGTGTTACACTGGTAAGCAGGTTAACCAGACTACTTTGTTTTGGAAGGGGAGGTTTCTCAGCTGTGATTTACGTATGCAACATAAATGTCTCCTGCAGAGAATAGATTATGCATGTAACTTAGTTATGTGTACTTATTAAGTACGTGGGAAAAAGTGATCTTGGCAAATGTGTTTAATAGGCATTCCTGGGTTTTAGGATTAAGTGATGTGAGTAAAGATTGAGTGATAAATAAGAGTAAAGACCAGATGGTCTTAATAGTATGCTGATGGTGTTTTTTCCACACAAAATAGGACTCATCTTCGGGGTGAATTTTTTTTTTATATATAAAAAATGTAACATACAGGGTAGGCTTTGGTTTCTTGTTTTATCCCTGTCACCACCAGGACCTCTTGTAGGGATAGAAAAAGGTGGACCTAATTTCTGAGCTGCTTGTCCATTTCCTTAAAAACATAACAGGTTAGGTTCCTTGAGGGCAGGGGGCCTGTCTTGGTGTCATCAGTTCTTGGAATCTGGTGTACCTTAGTAACTCAGTATGTTAGTTTGATGTCCAAGATGAAGGGCTTCTCCTTTAATGGGAAACTAGCATTGTTTACTGTGGGCATAGCAGGTGGTAAAATACATGCTTCCTTAAGGAGCTTCACAGTCCAGTGAGGAGACACAGAAACACATGTTTTTGTGTAAAATTGTTGTAAGGATTGGTATAGGTGATACATTTTACAAAACCTTGACAATGAGTGTTGCGTGAGAACTGTTTCAGTTTCTTTTGTCAGGAAGGAGAAAATTTTCCTCTAAAGTCTCCATTGATAATTTCTAGATATTTGGTCATCCTTTTCTAGGTGCAGGGAGGGAGACAGCCTTGACAAATATGTAAATGTTCCCTATAAAAGGGCAACTCCTTGGTTTTCAGAGAAAAACTGGAAATCCTATCTTTCAGATTTCTCAGCATTGCTAATAGTTTGTTTATTTTGTTTATTTAACCTAGGGTTTCCGTTATAAGATGAGGTCTGTGTATGCTCACTTCCCCATCAACGTTGTTATTCAGGAGAATGGTTCTCTCGTTGAAATCCGAAATTTTTTGGGTGAAAAATACATCCGCAGGGTTCGGATGAGGCCAGGTATGGTTTAGAAATTTTCTTTCTACTTGTGAAGGCTGGTATTTTGGGTTAGCTATAAATAAGACCAGATTTATTTCAGAATTATCCAGTTTGATTATGGCTTTGTATCATATTTGTACCAGTTGTGGTTCCTGAAGGCTTACATTTGGGGTAGTTTGCAGGCCATGGGAGCTGTGATTGGTTTTGCAAACTGAAATCCAAAAAAAGACCCATTTGAAAAGAGGTTAATACCTAGATTTCCTAGTTTCAGGTCTCAGCTCTCACTGTCAACCTTGGGCAGATTACCTCTATGTAGCTCATTTTACTTATCTGTAAAATTGGGAACATCTCATGATTAAATGACTTGAAATTGAAATGTGTTTTAAAAATAGTTCTTGTCTGATGCATAGTTAACACTGAGGCATTAGAAAGTTTTAAAACTTAGTGCTCTTGATGCTTTTTGATTCCATTGAATTGTGGGGGTGGGAAGAAGGGATTGTACCAATTAATGGCTCTACAAAAATATTACATGATAGTTGCTGTGGTCAGCAGTACTTAATGAGAACCCTTAGGTGAAAAATGAGCTTTGAGGGATACCAAATATACAGTAGAAGTAAGACTGGATACAAATCTTTGTACAGCTAAATCCTACTAGCTGGATACCTTTTTCTCATACTCCTTAATTGAATCATAGTCTGTTATGTTGACACTATGCACATGCTCTCTTACCTTTTTAGGTGTTGCTTGTTCAGTATCTCAAGCCCAGAAAGATGAGTTGATTCTTGAAGGAAATGACATTGAACTTGTGTCAAATTCAGGTTTGTATGTTTACTGTGCCTGATTATGCCCCTAAAATCTTACCTAAATCTTGTAGTTGAATACATATGTTCTTTTAGTGAGCTTTTCTTTTTTTTTTTCATCCGTTTATTTTACTTACAGTGTTCCGTGGGGAGTTTGTAAAGACACTGGTCAGTCAGTTAGAAACAGACCTGGGAACTCTGTGTACAGAAAAACAATTAAACATGTGAAGGCACAAAAGAAAAGACTCTTAAGTACATTGGATATTAATAGGGACAAAAGGACTCAAGTTTAATTTGTTATACGTCTAATAGAGCAATCAAACATAAGTAACTAAATAAAAAATATTACGGGGAAGGAGAGAGAAATGAGATAGACAAAAAGATTGGTGAGCTTTTTTAAATTGTGGGACCCTAATAAACTATCCCAAAGATACTTGGGTTTTGAGTATGTAGCATATAATAAAATACTTGCTTATGATTTGGGTTTGGCTGATAAAATAATTGCCTTATCTTTTTCACTCTTACAGCTGCTTTGATTCAGCAAGCCACAACAGTAAAAAACAAGGATATCAGAAAATTTTTGGATGGTATCTATGTTTCTGAAAAAGGAACAGTTCAGCAGGCTGATGAATAAGATCTGAGGTAGGTTCTTGTAATGTCCATATAAATTTTATTAACTGCTTTAGTTGGGGGTCTTAATTGATTAAGAGACTTAAACTGGAGGTGTAGCAGAGGTAGAAAATGGAGACCTGCATTCTGGAACACAGTAAATTTGGCAGAATAAGAGATAGAATTGACACATTTTTACTATGAACCGGTAAGTCATAATTTTAAAGTATGTTTTAGATGATTCAGAGTAGAACTTTTCTGGGCAAGGATATTGATGGAGATTTACTGACATTTTCATTTCTTTTTACAGTGATCCAGTTACAGAAACCACAAGAGGCCAGGCTCATATGTGATATTTTAAAAATGAATAAAAGCTCTTTTGACTTGAGACTTTTTCTTAAATTGATTACCCTTTCCAACTATTTGGCCAGTAAGCAGCTAAGTAAATTCTAGTGTGCTAAGAACAATAACAGAAGGAATAGGAGGGTTTTTTTTAGTAAGACTTAATGCGAGAAGTGGTTTGAAGGAATAGCAAGGGTATTTCAGGCAAGAGGAATATGGGTATCAGTGACTGGCAACACTGTGGTTGTTCATTATTGGATGAAGAACTTTGGGAGATGTCCTGAAGGTATGTGTAATTTCGCAGAGGCACGAATTTGAATATTTGTGAGGGCAAGTGCCTGAGTTGCAGTAACCTTGTGTGAAAAAGCAGCTGAGAAGTAATACAGTCTTAGTAAGAATTAGAAGATGGAGTTAATTTATATTCATGATAAACATGGTTGCTGTGGCCCAAGGTTCTCTGTTTTAGCGTAATTTCAGCCATTTACTCCTATGTCCTAGTCCTTGATATCTAAAAAAAACTTACAACCCTTCCATAGTCTCTTCATTCCATGTGTCATGCTTTAGATGCACTACCGTACTAGACTATCTTAACTCAATAGGATTGCCTCTAAATCTCTTCCTTGATAGAAACTCCAACTTTCTGATTTCTCAGGCAAAACTTAACATTCAAGTTTGATTTCTCTAACATCCTGTGTGTCTAGTCTGTTAGAAAAATCTGTGGGCTGTGCCTTCAAAGTAAGGTATGTTCAGGGTCTAAGCAAGGAAAAATAAAACCCATTTGGAGCATAAGGATCTTAAAAGATCTTCATTTAGATAAATGAAATTAATTTTTATATTGAGTTAATAATCTGGTTTGGTAACTGGTTAAGTATTTAAGAAATGGATGAAATTGTAAATGCAAGTTTTGCTTTGAAATATTTTAGATGAGGTTTGGGGTAGGCATTGGATGGGGTTCTAGGTCTAGGGTTTCAATACATTGATATTTGTTGAAGCTGAATGATGGGGATTCATTATACTATTCCTATTTGCATAAAGTTTTGAAATTTTTCGCAATTAGAAGATGAAGCCAAACCCTTTAAACTGATCCACCCTTGCTCCTCCCTCCCCCATCTGTTCTCAGTAATAGCCAGAATGCATTTTTCAAACTCCCTCATAACCTTTCTGACCACACTGACTGAGCTGACCTTCCTGCTCCTCAATACCACTGCCTTAAAGCCTTCAAGTTGTCTTTCCCTTTGGAGTGACAGGTTATCTTGAAGTCTATAGTCCAGTGTTTTCAGTGAAGCCTACGTTGACCCTCCTATTAATTGTACTCATTTTTACTTTGTTATGTATTGATTGTATGCTTTTTTCCTGCTAGAGTCTGACCTTCATGAAGATGTGGTCTTTTCTATCTTTTTTTCACTGGGATATTCCAAGTAAAGAACCTGGAAAAATATCTGGCATTTAGCTGTTTGCTGAGTGAATGGTTCCCAGATTGCCAGGGATATTCAAGTTATGCAGATTCAGTAATAGTAATGGGACTAGAAAGATGTTTTGGAAGGTGTTGACAGAATTTGAGGGTTGAGGAAGTAATTTCCAAGTGGCAACATTGCAGAGGGATAGAGAGGTGTTACTGTTGAAGAGTGTCAGCATATAGGCGGTAGTAGCAGCTGTAGGAGTAAGTGTGATGCTCTCCAAGAGTGAAGTGGGTGGTGTGAGACCTTCACAGCATTACTATTGCAGTCTGGTTGTAGCTAAGGAGTTATTTCCATTCAGTAATTTGGGTGTGGTAAATGAAAGTCTAGTTCTCCCCAGGGAAGACCTCCACGTTTTCTGTGTTTACTATGGATAAGCACATGTGTGTTTTTTCAGTTTTGAGGTGTAGGAGTCCACGTTGTATAATCAGAAAACATACTCAGGAGTAAGTTACCCAGTTGGCACACAGTTTGGGAGGATGGGGGAGGCAGTGTTGGGGCACAACCCAGTTACAACACCAAACCCATTCACATTCCACAGTTCTTAAAACTGACTAGATTGTTAGTTGAATATAAATAATCAGCATAAACCGGTTTATTTGGAATAAATTACATCGAGAATTAAATACCTAGTCACAATGTACTGACCTCATTTTCCAGAGGCTCTTTAAACACCATAGTTGTGATATTTCCATATGTATCAGACTTTTTAGTGAAAGGTTACATTGAATACAACAGTAATGTAACAATATACAAAGTAACACAAGCTACATTTTAAGATGATTTTCTTTCAAGTCTCAGAAAAGCTTAAATTTAAAGATCTTACCCTGTCAAAAGCTATCAACAGTTCTTAATTGACCCTTTGATTTTAAAATGAGTTTAAGAAAAACCTGAATAGTAAATATAATTGATCATGAGCCAGTTTTAATGTTTACCTAGGGACTTTCATATGATGATGGCTTAAACCAGTGGTTAAGACTGCACTTCCACTTCAGGGGGCGGTGGGTTTGATCCCTGGTCAGGGAACTAATTCCCATATGGTGTGGCCAAAAAAAAAAGTAAAATAATTCCCAAGTGGCCATAAAAAAAGGGAAGAGGGTAAGCATTGGGTTAGGGACTTTACTCTTAGCAAGAATTTATGGCAAGGCAACAAATTTAAAAAAGGGGGTCACAAGTCAAGCTTAAGCACTAAATGTAAAGACAAAATAATGCTGCTTAGTGGAGTTACAAACAATGAATACAAGATACTTTAGTCAAAACACAAAGTAGAGACCATAAAAGCAAAATCTTAATTCTAAAGCTTTGTTATTCCTATGACTGAATATGCATTTCTTTTTCAAAACCTTGGACGTTAGAGGTTAAAGAGTTGATGAGTTGCTCAACTGATAATCCATAAAATTAAAATAATTGACTAGTTATTGTAATTGTGTATAGCCTCAAGGCCAATAACTAAGTGGTTCTCAAAAAGAAAATACAAAAAATTCCTTGCATAACCTAAAATCTGCTAAGTTAGAAGGAGGGGTGCATTTGGAACAAGGAGAATAGAAGAACACATCTGCGAAATTTTACTATTTGAATTTGGCCAGCCAGAGAGCAAATTGATGTCTCATCACTTTTGCATTTGTTTGAATTGACCAATTGTTATTTGTATCTTTGAAACTTAATGCTGTTATCAACTAGTATCTCAGCTATGTAGGAAATAAGAGCTTTCCTTTGACTTTTTTTTTAGATTTATTTATATTTACTTATTTTGGGCTGCGTTTAGTCTTCGTTTTTTTTTTAAATGCTCCTTTTTTAAAAATTCATTTTTTGGCTGCATTGGGTCTTTTGTTACGCGCAGGCTTCCTCTAGTTGCGACGGGGCCTACTCTTTGTTGTGGAGCTCGGGCTTCTCGTTGCAGTGGCTTCTCGTTGCGGAGCACAGGCTCTAGGCACGCGGGCTTTAGAAGGCAGGGTCAATAATTGTGGCACACGAGCTTAGTTGCTCTGCAGCATGTGGGATCTTCCCAGACCAGGGCTTGAGCCTGTGTCCCCTGCATTGGCAGGTGGATTCTTCACCACTGCACCACCAGGGAGGTCCCTCCTTTGACTCTTAAAGTCAAAATTCCTGGAGAGTAGACAATGGTTAGTTATTTAAATACTGACTCACTTAAAGAAAGAATGTGTATAAATGCGTTTAGATTCAGGTTTTCTTCCAACATTGAGAATACAGTGAATGAATATTAAGCATAGAGTTCAAGAAAGTCAAACTGCAAATTCAGGTTTAAGAATTTGCTTAATCCTAGTTTCAAAAGTTGCAATGTAAGAATAGTTTCCACTTATGCAGACCACCAACGTTCTGAATTGTGTCCAAAGAGACACAGTTGAGAGGTCCAGATATGGCTGCAGTCAACAGGTCTCTGTGTGCATGTGTCAGAACAGTGAAGCACTTCAGGGGAGAGAGCAAGTCTTAGGGGATAAATGGTCCTTTGGTAACTTGATAATTTAAAACTTTTCGTCTTTTTAGAATGTTTTAATTTTCCTAAGTATGATACATCTTGTCACCTCAGAAAATTCAAGTGAAGAATAATGTCAATTTGTCTAAAGAAGTTGCTGTACGTGTACGGTGAGGTTGAGTGACTTCCCTGTTGGGTCTAGCTGTTTTTTTTTTTGCGCAGTACGCGGGCCTCTCACTGTTGTGGCCTAGCTGTTGGGTCTAGCTGTTTTTTTTTTTTGCGTAGTACGCGGGCCTCTCACTGTTGTGGCCTCCCCCGTTGCGGAGCACAGGCTCTGGACGCGCAGGCTCAGCGGCCATGGCTCACGGGCCCAGCCGCTCCGCGGCATGTGGGATCTTCCCGGACCGGGGCACGAACCCGTGTGCCCTGCATCGGCAGGTGGACTCTCAACCACTGCGCCACCAGGGAAGCTCTCTTTTTAATCTTAGTCATCTGATATTTAACGTAAGATGAGTTTTGGAAATTAAATGTTATTTTTAAAAAGTCATTTGGAAAAAGAGAGACCTCACAAAATTAGATGTTTTGTGAGTGCTTAATTTAATTTTTATTGAGAAAAACTAAGGGATTGATGTGCTACAGTCTATATTGTAACTGGCTATACACAAGCACTACTTACCCTATTTTTTCTTTCCATTTGAGAAACACCCTCACCAAAGGGGAAAGCACCTTGTTAGAAGTGACAGAATTTATCACTGACTATCCTGTGTTAAGAGTTAAATCTCTGCTATGGAGTTTTTAACAAAGTTGCACTTTTTTCAAAACAATTTCTTTTATCATAAGTAGCTATTGGTATTCCTAGAAAAAAACTGTAGAATAATGATAGGAAACAGCTCATCAAACTCCATGAAACAATGTATCAGATAATCCTCATACCTTACCTTCTAGGGAAGCCTTTACCTTAGATCCAAGAACTGAATTCACTGATGTTAACACATAAGGGAAAATTTGAACCACATAGCGGAGACATTTATTGTCATTACCTTGGCTATCACTAATATCTCAAAACTTGTTTTTCTACAGTATAGGTGTATCTTCTGTAAGTTACCAGTGTATGGAACTGGAGTGAATTTTTAATCTTTTCCATCATGCAGACAGAAATATGGTAGGATCAGCTTAGCTAAGAACTCTCATGGCCTTTTTTTAATGGTATGTGTTGTAAGTTCTTTGCTTTCCAAAATTTTCTTCTCTTTCGCTTATGAAAAACGGTAATTGATAAAAGTAGAACCAGGGTGGAGAAGAAACAACATCCAAAGAATATCAGTGGTTTCTTCTGTACAAGAAGTAAGCAGACAATACACTCTGTGTTTCTTTGAGTCTGACTGCATCTAGGACTACTGTTCTTAGAAAGGAAGCCATTGTTGCTGATCAGTCCGTTGTAAAACTGGATTGAGGATTTAGCTTTGAAATCAGATGTGAAGAATCCAAATCTGGGTCTAGATTTTTCTTCAGTCAGTTTGAATACATAATAGCCTTTGATTTTGATTTTATCAATCAAGTATGCTGAAAAATATCAGAAATGAACATTATTAATCATAAGTGGACTATAAAATATCTTTGAATAAGAATTTAGTTTTCATTGAAACAATCTGAAACTCGTGCCCATAAAATGTGATTTTCATTAAAGGTTTTTTTGACATTCTTTTATGATTTTAAGAAGATGAAAGTATGTGTAATGCTGTAACTTTAAAAAGAAATTTGAAGTAAAACTTTGATCTATAATAATACAAAAACACCTGGAGGAAAAGCAGATTTAAGAATTGGAGCCATGAAGCTCAAAGGACTTACTGTTACTTCTGTTCCTAGTGTCAAAAGCAGAAAAATCTTGCCTATTTGGCCTGATTTTAAATCTCAGATGTGCCCTTTGTGCTGCCCAATAACTACACTTGGTTTCCCCAGCGATTTACTCTAGCTCTCCTCAACTTTTTTTAAATAAATATATTTATTTTTATTTTTGGCTGTGTTGGGTCTTTGCTGCGTGTGGGCTTTTTCTCTAGTTGTGGTGAGTGGGGGCTACTCTTCGTTGTGGTGCCTGTGCTCATTGCGGTGGCTTCTCTTGAGCACGAGCTCTAGGCACGCGGGCTTCAGTAGTTGTGGCTCGCAGGCTCTAGAGCACAGGCGCAGTAGTTGTGGCACACGGGCTTAGTTGGTCCGCGGCATGTGGGATCTTCCCGGACCATGAAGATGCAGTCTCTCCTGCATTGGCAGGCGGATTCTTAACCACTGTGCCACCAGTGAAGCCCTCTCAACTTTTTCACACCTTTCTGTCCTCAAACTGATAGACCCTGCTCTGTCATCCTTGCTTTGAAGTGATGACCTTCCTCCCTACTTCTGCTGAACTAAAGCTCTCAGGAGAACTTCAGTCTCCTATAATCATATCTACCCACCTACTGGCATCTGCACTGGTATTCTGCTTTCTCTCCTGTTACTATGGATGACCTATTCATGCTCCTGGAGGAAGCTGACTTCTCCACTTACACATTCACTAAGTTTATTCTCGTCTACTCAAGGACATCGCTCCATTGTTCTTTCTCTTTTCTCATGTATTTTCCCTCACTACTGGATCATTTCCATATAAATATGCTATAACTTTGGTATCTTAATAAGCAAAAACAACAACCTCCCTTGATTGCACATCCTCCTCTAGTTATCTTTTACAGCATTGGCTCCTGTTTAGTCTTTTTTTTATATATATACTGGTTTCTCAGGGCTCAGCCCTCTTCTCTATGCTTGCTTTCTTAGTGATCTCCTTCAGCTTTATTGTTTTAAATACATCCATTTTCTCATGATTCCCAAATTTGTGTCTCAGCCCCAGACCTCTCCTCTGAACCTGAGGTTCATATCTGTTAGCCTACTTGACATCTCTAATTGGATGTCTAAGAGACATCTCAAACTTAACCTTTGCACAACAAACAACTCATCTCCAAAAACCTGTTCCCCAACCTGATAAATGGCCACTCACCCTTTTAGTTACCCAAGCCAAAATGTTGGAATCATCTTTCTTCTCTCATACCCACATCCAATCCTGTTTGACTACCTTCAAAATACATCCAGAACCTGGCCACTTCTCACCATTTCCACTCTTAATAGCCTGATCCAATCCACTGTTATCCATACCCAGACCAGTGCAATTCTCCCTGTAAATTCTCCTTTACAGTGTATTCACAAAGAGTAACCAGAGTAATTCTTTTAAAGTGTGAGTTGGAGCATATCACCCTTCTGTTTAAAATCTCCTAGTCTTCCTATTTCACTCAGAGCCACAGTTCTTACAGTGGCCTACTAAGCCCTACCTGATTTGCCTCTTCCCTTACCTCCTTGACCTCATCTTCAGTTACTTTCCCCCTTGCTCATTATTTTCTAACTATCCTGACCTCTTTCCTGATCCTCAAATAGGCCAGGCATGCTCCAACATCAGGGCTTTTGCATTTGCTCTTCTCTTACCTGGAACACTCGCTGCCTCACTTCTCTTTGAGGATCTTCGAGGTTCCCAAGCCACTCTATTTAGAATTGTAACGACTCTCCTGTCTCCCACCCTGAGGCACCCTCTTCTCTGCTGTTTTTTCTCCACAGACCTTTTCACCCCTGACATGCTATATCTTATACTTGTTTGTTGACTCTTATTCCAGAAAAATATAGGCTCCATAAAGGACAGTAATCTTTATTTTTGTTCAGTGGTGGCATAGTGCCCAGAACAGTTTTTGCCCAGATCAGTTTTTGCCCATACTAGGTACTCAATAAATATTTGTCAAATAAATGAATAAATTTCTAGGAACTTTTGCAGCTTCAACAAATTGATCATGAACTTTTAGAAATAATATTTTTTAAAAATGTGATATTAACCGATGCTGGGAGGAGTATGTGAGATAAGCACTCTCAAACACTGCTGTTTATAATATATGATCCAATAATTCCGTGTTGGAGAATCTATCCCAAGGAGATCATTAGAAATGAAGACAAAAATTTATATACAAAGATACCTATTTTTTAGTAGTTGAAGAAACACCTAAGTATCAAACATTTGAGAGGTGGCTAAGTGCACTGAGATATGTCCCTATAATGAGATATTAAGCAACCATTAAAATAATGTTAACAAGGAACTTTTAATGACATAGAACACATTTATAATGTGATATTAAGAAAAAAGTTGGCTACAAGACTATATTGTAGTATGAGCTCAATTGTATTAATGATATCTAGTCAGCACGAGTCTAGGCACTTTTTTCGGGGGTGTAAGATTTCAGGTTTTAAAAAATATTTTTCTGTACTTGCCAAATTTCCCATAATGAGCTGACACTGTCTGTCATTAATGAACCTGTTCCCCTCATTCTTCTGTTCATATTATCTGGGAATGTCATACTTCACTGTATCTGAAATAGCCCCCGAACCTCACCTTTCAAAGCCTCCTGAATGTATTTCTCTAAGTAGTATTTTCGGAGTTCATCATTTTCCAGAGACTGGTCATCGATGCCACTGGCCGTGATGTAAACATCCACGTCTCCATAGTTCCTCCGGATCCACTTCAGCACCTTGTGCTCTCCCCAGGGTATCACGGCCAGGCGGGTGGGGGAGCTCAGGCAGGTGATGTCCTGCAGAAACTGGATGTCCCTGTCCGCGTCGTAGTTGCTGCCGTTCTGCCGCTCGTGCATCACGAACCTGGTGGTGAAGTGGTTCAGGGCATAGAAGTCTGCAGTGCCCTTGACCAGCCTCCTTTCCTCCTCGGTGAACTGAGGCAGTGCGGAGCGCGTGAGCCCTTGCCTATTCTTGGAGGTGATGTACTCCCTCATGGCCAACGGGTAGTCCCCAGTCTTGAAGAGGGGTTCTGCGAACCAGGCGATTTCGAACTGGAGGAAGCGCTCGGCCGCCTTCCAGTGCGAGTCCGCATAGGGATTGGCGGGTTCGGCCCAGTCCGAGTGGAGAGACAGCGACACAACCCCACGCTGTGCAGGCCTGTACTGCTGGTCGTAGAGGTGCCAGGCCAGGGCGTGGGCGATCATCAGGTGGTGAGCTGCCCAGTAGGTGTCATTACTAGAGCGGTCGTAGATGTCACTCAGCCGGTTAGGCTCGTTGATGGTGATCCAGAGCTTCACGAGGTCCCCCAGCTCCTGGAAGCACAGGTCGGCATAGTCCTGGAAGGCCTTGGTGGTTGACCGGTTCAGCCACCCTCCGCTGTGCAGCAGAGGTGCGGGGAGGCCTAGGTGGGCGTGGGTTGGATAGTACAACGTGACCATTGAGGAGATGTTGAGCTTTAGTCCCTCACTGACCACACACCTGTAGTATCTCAGAGCCTGTCGGTTAACCGTGGACAGGTTGCCAGTGGGAAGGATTGAGGGCCAGTCCAGAGCAAACCTGTAGTGGGTGACTTTCATTCTTGCCAACATCTCAAGCTGTCTTTTGACACTGACAAAATCCGTGCATTGAGCTGGTCGTGTTTTCAGCCTCACTCCTTCCACTCGGTGCAACAGTCTGTTGCCTGTCACATTCCATACATACAGGTGAGGATCGCTGAACTGTGGGGAGGAAGCCACCGACTCTGGCTGTGAAAAACAAGCACATTCAGGTAAAGCACACCCTGGCAGACAGACTTGGCATACATCCTCTGAGAAGAAGAGCCTGATCTTATTTTGCCTCTCACTGACAACAGAGAAAATAAATGATGCACATGTCCTTCATAACAACATATGTCTTCCTGCTATTCTGGCGATGTCAGAAAAAAGGCCTGATGGGTTATCCTCCCTCTCAGCCCTTGAAATTTACTGGGGAGACCAGAAAATGTAGAGAAGGAACTACACCCAGGGCTTGCCTTGGAAAACAAGTTGTCTTTCAGAAAACACTGAGAAAGGACTTTGCTGGTGGCACAGAGGTTAAGAATCTGCCTGCCAAGGCAGGGGACATGGGTTCGAGCCCTGGTCCGGGAAGATCCCACATGCAGCAGACCAACGTAGCCTGTGCACCACAACTACTGAGCCTGCTCACCTAGAGCCCGTGCTCTGCAATAAGAGAAGCCACCGCAATGAGAAGCCCGCGCACCGCAACGAAGAGTAGCCCCTGCTCGCGGCAACTAGAGAAAGCCCATGTGCAGCAACAAAGACCCAACACAGCCATAATTAATTAATTAAAAAAAAAGAAAACACTGAGAAGCTGTTTTCCAGTTTGTCGGTCCTAAAAACACAGTAATGTAGTAGGGGTCTCTCATGTGATTCTGTTCAAATGCATCAGGAAATTGGCTTAGTCCTCTCAGTTAAAAGGAGTCACAAAAGATGGACCTTCCAAACCCTGCCATAAATTGAAGGCAAAGTTAACATTCCAGTTGTCGAGGATTTCACTGAGATAGGCACTTGGGTTTAGAGGGGACTGGTTGACCCCAGCCACGTTTCCTAAAAGAGGACAGTGGGACAGGGTGGGGAATGACCCCTTGCATTTGCTGAAGGCATCTCTCTAACGCACCTGATTTGAAAAGTCCCAGTGATATCACATGTGCATCATTCTGTTTCTCCCCCACCCATGTGCCTGTGAGAACAAAGCATTTATTCATCTAAAGGGAGAATACTCAACACCCTCCTTATATAAGGTACTTGAACTATGAAAAGAGAGGACCCTAAAATAACCGTGAGAAGCTCCCAAGTTGACTCTTGGATCTGATGGCGTCCCATTCCCTGCCCCTCCACCAGGGAGAGAGCCCTGGATTCCTGTTCTAATTCTGTCCCTTTAAAACTCAAGGCTTGGCAACTCTGTATAGTGACAGAGCAATCTCACGCACCTCACAGGTGTGATCTGGCCAACTGCTCTGTCAACTCTAAAGCACTCTACAAACATAAGGTACTTATAACTTGGGTTTAGTTTTCCTTGCAATAATTGCCGGCTAGGCCCTTGAGTCTAAATTAAAACAGAAAAGGGCTTAAGAAAAACATATCCAAATTCAAGCTTAATTTAAAAAAGTAAAAGTTCTGAACTTGTTTTAAAGTGCTTTTTCTTCCCATGACTGAATTTAAACACACCTGGAATAAATGGGTAATTAACCTTTGGTAAATATTTTCCCTCTAATTGTTTTCTCGTGTGTCATCTTTCATAGTCTAATTACAAAATCATATCATTCCCACTTGCCATCTGCCAGCCAGTTATCTAGAACATTAAACTGAGAGAACATTGATCATGTGAGCATTAAGGTAAATCTGTATATAATTATTTGAGTAAAACCCTCCTAGCCTAGATGGTCAGTTCCAGTGTTTTGAAATCGCAGAGCATCATGATATTGAAAGGGTATTTACAAAGGGAAATCCTGCCATAAGGTAAGGCAAGATCAAATGAAAAATCTCTTACTTTTTTTTTTTTTTTTTGGCCAAGGCACGGTTTGCAGGATCTTAGTTCCCTGATGTGGGACTGAACCGGGCCACGGCAGTGAAAGCGCCGACTCCTAACCACTGGACTGCTAGGGAATTCCCCAAATCTGTCTTATTTTTAAAAATATCCAGAAAGCATTAGTCTTAGCCAGTGTGTGATTAATCTGCCAATAGATATAAAGTATTGCACCCTGATCTCAACCCTGGCTCCCAGAGCTTGGTTCTAAAGTTCTATTTTCCACTAAAAGGATCCTGGGGTTTTTGGAGTAATGGCTTTTTCCAGGTCTGGGGCACGAAAAGAATGAAGTGATGCTGGTACATCTTGTGCCAGAAAAATAAGGAAGTGCTTAAAACCTAAAAGGGAAATGTCAAAAAGACACAGGAGCAGCTTGAAAGAGTCCCATTGGCCAAATTTGAGAAAATTTGAGTAGCAAAAGGCCCAATGAAACAATGACAACAATGAATTATAACACATTGAATTTAAAAGAATTCACCTAATAAATATAGAAGGAATAATCTAATTAGAAATTCACCATTTTGCAATCTACAAAGTAATCATTAATTCAGGCAAGGTTATTGTATCAATGTTAAGACCACTGGTTAAATGTTGTTGGGGAACAGGATATTTATATGGTCTCAAAGTATCACCATCAGATTAATTCTTAATTACAAATGGAAAAGGTACTTTTCAGTTAAGAGATCTGGCAAATGCCACCTTAACCAAGAAATCTGGTGACTATTACTTCAACTAATGTCTTCAGTAATGAAACAAACTGATTTTATGTGCCTCCTAATTTGATGTATGGGAAATACACAACATCATCTATGTAGTATTATTTCCAGAAATGCTTAACTAATCTAATAAAGAAACAGAGAAATCCATGAAACACTCTACAAGCAACTGGCCTGAACTCTTCAAAAATGTCAATACCAAGAGATTAGGGGGATTGCTCTGAATTAAAAGGCTAAAGATACACAACAACAAATATGTGTTCCTTATTTATGATTTTAAAAAAAAGGTTTTTTTAATCTATAAAGGACATTTTGGGGACATTTAGAAAAATTTTAATATGGATTATATGTTGGATTATATTGAATAAATATTAAATTTCCTGAGTATGATAATAGTATGAGATAGGAGAATATCACTGTTCTTAGAAGACATATGCTGAAATATTTTGGGGTAAAGTATAATGATGTCTGCAACTTTTTAATGGTTCTGAAAGAGTGAGATAAACCAAACATGGCAACATGTTAACAATCAGCCAATCTTGATGAAGGGAATATGGGTGTTTATTGTACTAGTTTGAAATTTTTCAAAACAAAATGTTGGAGAAGAATATTGAAGGATGGGCTTCCCTGGTGGCGCAGTGGTTGAGAGTTCGCCTGCCGATGCAGGGAACACGGGTTCGTGCCGCGGTCCGGGAAGATCCCACATGCCGCGGAGCGGCTGGGCCCATGAGCCATGGCAGCTGAGCCTGCACGTCTGGAGCCTGTGCTCCACAACGGGAGAGGCCACAACAGTGAGAGCCCCGCGTACCGCAAAAAAAAAAAAAAAAAAAAAAAGAATATTGAAGGAAAAAAAGGTTGGAGGAAAATAAGATGTGTGTGGGTAGGCATAGCAATATTTTTAAAATGTTACTTTCACTTTATTAGTCTTCCTATAGAGAACATCTACTCTTTTGCCTACCCATCATCTTTTCATACATCATCTGGCTGAGTTTTCATAATGCACCCTAATTTTTCTTGGTGAGCCACTCATCCTCACTCCTGGTTTAAGTTCAAGGGATGCTGACTCCTTGATGGGCTCCAGGTGTGAGCAAGAAACCCAGGCCTGATTGATCACAGAATTACTTTCCCCTGACCCAAGTGATCAGCTCTTTCTCTGAGTAATAGGAGTAGGGTCCTCAGAGGGGGCAGACATTCACAGTGTCAAACACTGGGGAACAGATGGGTCTTCAGAGGAAGCAGGAACTTACAGGTTGGGTCATGTACAGGCTGGAACTCTTGTCTCCCCTGGGGCCTCTCTTTGCTGGGTCTGGAATTTTGGAAAATATAAACCTACTTGAAGTGGTATGGAAAAGATGGCCTGCCTGTGCCATGTGGAGGAGGAGATAGACACTGGGTAAGTAGGTGGCTCTCCAGGGGACACAAACTGAAGGTGAGTCACTGTGTTTATATTACTCTCTGTATCTTTCCCCCTTTTATCACCTCTGAGCCTTTACTAAAGTCTTATTTAAATATCGATAGGGGTTGAGATTCATAACTTTGCCCACTAATGGTTTGGGCCCTTTTGTCTGGTCCTATCACTTGCACATCTTGTTTTTCCATATGCTTCTAGAATACAGGTAATAGTGTGGTATTGTGGGGTCTTATAGCATAATGGTCAGGAGACAGACAAATCTGGGTAACCCGGACAAGTTATGTAACCTACCTAAACTTCGGTTTCTTTGCCTATAAAATGAGGTTTGGTTTTTTTTTTGAATTTTATTTTATTTTGCAGTATGTGGGCCTCTCACTGTTGTGGCCTCTCCCATTGCGGAGCACAGGCTCCGGACGCACAGGCTCAGCGGCCATGGCTCATGGGCCCAGCTGCTCCGCGGCATGTGGAATCTTCTCGGGCCGGGGCACAAACCCGCGTCCCCTGCATCGGCAGGCGGACTCTCAACCACTGCGCCACCAGGGAAGCCCTTGAATTTTACTTTATTTATTTTTTATACAGCAGGTTCTTATTAGTTATCTATTTTATACATATTAGTGTATACATGTCAATCCCAATCTCCCAATTCATCCCATCACCACCAACCCCCCTGCCACTTTCCTCCGTTGGTGTCCATACGTTTGTTCTCTACATCTATGTCTCTTAAAATGAGGGTTTTAAGATTAAGTAAACAGGGACTTCCCTGGTGGTGCAGTGGTTAAGAATCTGCCTGCCAATGCAGGGGACATGGGTTCGAGCCCTGGTCCAGGAAGGTCCCACATGCTGCAGAGCAACTAAGCCCCTGTGTCACAACTACTGAGCCTGCACACCTAGAGCCTGTGCTTTGCAACAAAGAGAAGCCACCACAGTGAGAAGCCTGCACACCACAACGAAGAGTAGCCCCCGCTCACCGCAACTAGAGAAAGCCTGACCGCAGCAAAGAAGACAAAACACAGCCAAAAATAAATAAATTTTAAAAAAAAGATTAAGTAGACAGAATGCACATACATACAGCGGTTAAGTGCTTGGTACATAGTAGGAGCTTCAAAAAATAGTTATTATTATTTTGGAAAGAGCATTGTGCATCTGGGGGCTTGAAGTTTGCCTGCTACAGTTCTGCCACTATTTGTGTTACCTTGGGCAAGTCACTTAGGTCTCAATTATTAACTGATGGGTCTTACTTTCCTCAGCTATAAAATGAAGAATTTGGAGTAAGAGGTTTCGAAGGGCTCACCTGGCTCTAAAAGTTGACCTTATTCATGCACTATGCATTGAGCACCTGCCATGTGCCTTACATTGCTCTAGTAAGGCATACAGCAGGCAGCAAAGCCTCAAACCTCTCCACCCTCTTGAGGAGAAAGTTTGCATTCTTGTAGGGGAAGACAGGTGATCAGTAAGAAAAATGTGTAAAGTGGTTATCAGGGGCTGAGGGTGGGGGAAATGGGGAGATGCCGGTTGAAGGGCACAAACTTCCAGTTATAAGATTAACATGTTCTGGGGGCCTGTTGTACAGTATGGTGACTATAGTTAATAATATTGTATTACATACATGAAAGTTGCTAAGAGAGTAGATCTTAAATTTTCTCACCACAAAAAAAGAAATGGGAATTGTGTGTGATGGTATGGAAATGATAGCTAATGCCATAGTGGTAACGATTTTGTAATATATAAACGTATCAAATCATACTCCTCAAATTTACACAATATTGTATGTCAATTGTATCTCAGTAAAGCTGGAGAAAAAAGGGAAATGTGTAATGTACATAGTATGCTAGAGAATGATGAATGCTATATAGGAAAATAGAGCAGGAAGGGGGAATGTGCACTGATAGTGATGGAGTTATGCTTTTTGGAGTGGAGGGAAGCCTTATTGAGAAGGTGACATCTGAGTAGACATCTGAAGGTGAGGAATGAGACAAGTCAGGAGGCCCCACTGGGGTATAGAGACTTCATAAGGCAAACAATCCAAATTTATCAAATAAGAGGAATCACTTAAATAAAAGGCCACTAATAATTTGCTTTTGACAAAACAAAAATCTAGGGAATTCCTGGCGTTCCAGTGGTTAGGACTCCGTGCTTTCACTGCTGAGGGCGTGGGTTCAGTCCCTGGACTAAAATCCTGCAAGCCGTGCAGTTCAGCCAAAAAATTTTTTTAAAAATCTATAAAATTATTTTCCTTTAATTT
The DNA here is from genome assembly GCF_949987515.2 of Delphinus delphis. Lineage (NCBI taxonomy): Eukaryota > Metazoa > Chordata > Mammalia > Artiodactyla > Delphinidae > Delphinus > Delphinus delphis. The sequence goes on from NC_082687.1 coordinate 75,661,914, forward strand.
TGACACTACTAACAAATGCCTCTCACAAAAATGACTGTAAGTTCACTCTAGACTGTATACAACTTGAGGGCAGTATGAAAAGCTCTCAGTAAGCATGAATTCTTCCTCTTCCTTCCTCTTTCCCTAACTTCCCCTCATAACCTCCAGGTGATCATGGTATTTGATATTGTCTGACAGCTATCTCCTAGATGTCACTGAGTAAAGTGAAAGAAAATATTGTGTACTATTTGCACCACTTTATAGTTAATTTGTAAGTAGCCACTTACCTTAAGGACAGATTCAGTGACGCCCCAGGAGAAATCACAGGGAAACTGACCCTGCACATCTGGTGTGGACTCTTTCAAAGTGAAACCATTTTCTTGTATGATCTGTTTATAGTAATGTGCTGAAGACTTGGGCTTTCTTTCTTTTTGTTTACTATTAAAATCCACATAAAATAATCCTCGGCGAGTGGTGTAAGCATCCTGCCATTCAAAGCCATCCAGGAGGGACCAGGCAGTGTAACCAAACACTCGTATTTCATCAAACTTGATTGCTGCACAGAAGGAAAAAAGCAGAGGTGTTCAGAGGACTACACACTCTGGTTCATGTTTACCACTTCACTAATGACATGCCAGGGGCAGCATATTGTGAAACCAACCTTTTTCCTAAATTTGCAGGCCCAATATATCAAATAGAAAATTAATTTTTATATTTGAAAAGGGGCAATTATTTTCATCTAGAGTGGTCTTCTCAAGTGAATGACACAGTTAAAGGATAAAATTTAAAACATTCCTGAGGCTTAGTGTGCAAATGTGTGTCAGAGGACTTCCCTGGTGGCACAGTGGTTAAGAATCCGCCTGCCAATGCAGGGGATGTGGGTTCGATCCCTGGTCTGGGAAGATCCCACATGCTGCGGAGCAACTGAGCCTGTGCACCACAACTACTGAGCCTGCGCTCTAGAGCCCACAGGCCACAACTGCTGAAGCCGTGTGCCTAGAGCCCATGCTCTGCAACAAGAGTAGCCACCGCAGTGAGAAGACTGTGCACCACAAAGAAGAGTAACCCCCGCTCGCAGCAACTAGAAAAAGCCCGCGTGCAGCAATGAAGGCCCAATGCAGCCAAAAATAAATAAATAGCAGTTGAGGATTTATAAGAAGAAAAAAAAAAGTAAAATACTGAATTAAAATAGTTAAAAAAAAAAATCTGTGTCAGAGGGCATGATGATTTCCAGAACCCTTTGGGACCAATGTAGACGTCTGCTTGTGACCAAGAGTTTCTCATTTCAACCTTGGGCTGGTTCACATTTGTGGACAAACTATCTTCTGTGAAACAATCCTCAGGGACTGAAATATCAGCTTTGAGAATGAGCATGTGTGAATGTAGATTTAAGGAGGAGAAAGAAGCACAGTGATGTAAGAGAACAAGAACTGACTGGGCCGAGGGGCAGGAGGGGAGAGGGCTTGCTCTACTGTGCTCCTGGGATGGGGCTATTGGGCAAGTTTCTCGATCTCTTGTTTCCTCATTTGTAAATAGAGAAGTTTGGAAAAGATGATCTCTCAGGAACTTTCTAGCTTTAAATTCAGTAACTTTTAGGAACTAGATAAAAATGAAATATGCAATAAAAACAACAAATACCCCAATCAATCGTGAACCATTTTTCTTTTCTTAAAAGCTTTCATTTTCTCATGGTAATGTCTCATTTCTGCACTTTGGGGGTTTTATCACTGATATTCTTTTCCTAAAAGGTGGAGTCAATGTCAAGGGAACTGATGTCAAGAGATTCTGATGTGGGACTTCCCTGGTGGTCCAGTGGTTGGCACTCTGTGCTTCCACTGCAGGGGGCGTGGGTTCCATCCCTGGTTGGGGAATTGGGGTCCTGCATGCCACATGGCACGGCCTAAAAAAAGGGGTTCTGATGAAATAAGTATGTTTCAGCAGGCCCTGGTTCTAGTCTCTCTGGTGTCGTAGGGTCCTGAGGAGTGGTGGAATGGTAACGCCTGGGGAATGACACCACTTTTGCCAAAGTGCTTGGCATTTGGCCCAGGCCCTGTGGGCAGAGTCCTCTGCTCTGGAGGCCCCCATGTGCATGTGCCCCGTGGCTGGGCAAGGCTCTGTTCCATGTACTTCTCCTGCAAGTTGGGACAGCACATTTTGCTCTCCCTGAGGACCCTCCCTGAACACTCTCTTCTGCAGAACAAGGGAGTTTTCTCCAAGCTTGTGGCATTTTTTTTTCTTTTGGCCATGCTGTGCCACTTTCGGGATCTTAGTTCCCTGACCAGGGATCGAACCCGGGCCCTCAGCAGTGAAAGCCGTGAGTCCAAACCACTGGACCTCCAGGGAATTCCCTCCAAGCTTGTGACTTCTAAAGAGAGCTACAGAGTTGTAGAAAGGTCCACTGAGGATTCCTTTATATAGGAGAGAAATGGAGCCCAACTCTGTAGGAGACAGAACATCAGAATTCGAGCTTGTCCTCTGCTCCATTATTTCAGTCAGCCACCTGCAGATGTCACTACCTGAGTAAAGGAAAAGGAATGAGGGGATGGTCAGGGGTTAGAGAAATATCCAAGAACAATAGAAGTTGCTCACCTTAGCCATTCATGGCTCATTCATTGTCTTCAGACTTTTCGTCATTGAGTCATGTAGTAGAGTAAAAGGAGCACAATCAAAAAAAGCTTTCAGCATCTTAGACTAAAGTACTACTGTTAGAAAACTTTTGACATGTCTCCTTTAGCATTATGTCCTTTTAAAAGGAATGAAACAGCATCCTGTTGCCAATTAAGGATGTATCTACAGTCTAAAATTATTGTTTTCAAACCTTTATTTAAAAGGACACGAGAGTGGGACTTCTCTGGGGGCGCAGTGGTTAAGAATCCACCTGCCAATGCAGGGGACGTGGGTTTGATCCCTGGTCCGGGGGGATCCCACATGCCACAGAGCAACTAAGCCTGTGCGCCACAACTACTGAGCCTGCGCTCTAGAGCCCACGAGCCACAACTACTGAGCCCACGTGCCGCAACTACTGAGGCCCGCGTGCCTAGAGCCTATGCTCCGCAACAAGAGAAGCCACCGCAATGAGAAGCCCGCGCGCCGCAACGAGGAGTAGCCCCCGCTCTCTGCAGCTAGGGAAAAGCTCATGCGCAGCAATGAAGACCCAACGCAGCCAAAAATAAATAAATAAATACGTTTATAAAGAAAAAAGAACGAGAGTCACGTTAAAAAATTCTGTCAACATTGGAAAATAGAGAAGTCCCACAATGACCGGAACAACAATAATCATATATTCAAAGGTGACTTTAAATACTCTGTAGCATAAGTATTCAAGACAGTTGTTTTGAGCTAATGTGCAACCAACCTTGGAGAACCTGGTTGAGGAAGTTCTTCATCATGTAGATGGCTGTGGTATCCTCTGTTTTCACATGACTGTCTGTGAACCAGCCATTCTCAGTGATCAGGATTCGGGGATTGCCATATTCCAGTTTAATCCAGTTCAGCACGTCTCTTAAATTGAGGGACACATTTTGTCCCATTTTAGCCATGGTGTTGTAGGGCTTGAAATTGTTGGGTCCAAAGGAAAAGGCAAAGAAGTCAGCTGTGCCCCTCACCTCATTCTTCTCTGCTTCAGAGAAAAGGGGTAAAATGGAGAACAACTTCTTTTTCATCACCTCTGGATAGTTACCATCCCCGTGGATAGGGTTGGCAAACCACCCGAGCACAGAAACCATGGACTGTTGGCACTTGAGTATATCCATTGTGTTTTCTGATCTGTTTGGTTCAATCCAGTGGGATCCCAACGTGATTGATAACAGACCCTTCTGATGTGGGCGGAAATTTCTATTGTAGTTATGCCAAACTTTCGAATGAGCCTAAGAACAAGAAAATATTGTTAATCTTTACTGTCCTTACTCAAAGGGTTGTGACTTGGCTGATAGAAGGTCTTCTCGTGGGCAAATTAGTGAAGCGTCGGGTGCTGCAAGGGAAAGCTGCCAGGGAACGCTGATGACCGCAAAGTCTGCTCTCTGTTCACTTCCCCTGTGCTTCCAACCTAAAGCCTCCCCTATAGGATTACCGAGAGGCAGGCAGAGAGCTCTTGTCCCAGCTCCATCTTACTTCTCCTCTCCCTGGCTCCCTTCCGGGCTCTCTCGGGGCTGGGTACAGGTGAGACACTATGTGGATTATAGGGTTTCTTCCTCTGCATAGAAAAACTCAGAGCAGTGCTCTTTCATTGTTCTACAGAGTCTTCTTTTGGCCCTAACTTAGAAGTCCAGGATAATACAATTTCTATATTCTGTAAATGGATAATAATAGAGCTCACCTCCTAGGCTTGTTGTAAGGATTGAATGAATTAACGCACTCTAGAATGGTGGCTGGCACACAGTATAGCTCTATATAAGCCTTAGCTATTATTACTATTATTATAAAAGGGTGGCAGGCATGGCACAACTCAGAAAACCAGTGGAAATAGTGTAGGATTTGGCATCAGCACAGTTGGGCTTGAAGTTCAGGTATTAACTATAGTAGCCTTAGATAAGGCACTTAACCTGTCTGAAATCTCTTCGTATCCTCAGCTGTAAAAGGAAGTTAAAAATAATAATACCCTTTGTAAAGTTGTTGTTAGATGTAGAGCTAATGTACATATTAAATATGTAGCATAGAATAGAGCACCTAGGAGCTACTGCCTAAAGATGGATGTTATTATTATTGGTCCCCCTGGAATTTACATTTCCTGTTGCATTCACTTAAAACACCCTGGGAAGAGATATGGGAACATAGGTATATGTATAACTGATTCACTTTGTTATAAAGCAGAAACTAACACACCATTGTAAAGCAATTATACCACAATAAAGATGTTAAAAAAACAAAAAAAACAGAGCCTCACGATCAGTTTCCAGTCTATTTACTAGGTACTTACTGAGCGCTGACTCAATGCCTGTCTTGCCCTGCCCTGAGAGGCTGAAATAAATGGTGCAGGGATTTGCTCTCAGGAGCCAATAATCTTAATGGGAAAATAAAACTAAAATGTATGAAAGAGAAACATATAAAACTGAATAAAATAAGACACTAAATTAAGGCAGAGGCATGGTTCAATAAAGAACCATGAGCTAGCTGTATGGTTCTTAACTTGAGGACTCCAGTTAAGGACTCAAGGCCAGTTAAATGCGCAAGGTCTCCTTCCTGCCTGGCCAGCCAGAGTTTGCTCCTTTATGTATCTGCCTCTCCTCCTCTCAGCACCTGACTTGCTTGTCTCTTAATGGCTCTTCCCAGGACTGCTAATTTCTCCTCTAATTGGGTGTTTCTAAAACAAGGGCACAAACCCTTACTGTTTTTAACCCACAAAGTCTGCTTTCAGTCTTGTTCTTTAGCTTTCCTTTTGCTCATTGGAGATGTTTTATATTGGGCTGAATTATCCAAAAGTGCCTTTTTGAAGGTCAAAAACAAAAAAATACAAGCAATGGCTCAAACTTAATAGATCCTGTGGACATTAAAAATGTTCCATAAACTCTGTTAGGTGGGGAAAGATAGACATTAATGTAAGGGCTGAGGATTCCAAAACTGGTGTCTCCTTGTTTTATGCAAGAATAGCTAATTTAAATAATTCCATGAAAGATTTTCTGAAGAAGTAGATGCCTCAAGGTATTACCTCTATCTACCTGTTCTTACTCCATTTTCATTGGAAGATCCTGGAACCACTTAGCACCCAAATGTTCCCAAAGATCCTTACGAATGTCCTTCTCAGAAAAGTGTTCAGGCTGTAGCCTCCTCCCCTGCCTCCACCCCTAGGTTCCAGCTTCTGAAAGGAATCTCAGGGCAGCCCAGGGCAGATTCCACTTTAAGTGGTCTCAGCAGCTCTTTCTGGACTTTTCTGGGGCTGGAATCATAGCAGAAAGTCTTTTTTTTTTTTAACACATTTATTAGAGTATAATTGCTTTACAATGGTGTGTTAGTTTCTGCTGTATAACAAAGTGAATCAGCTATACATATACATATATTCCCATATCCCCTCCCTCTTGTGTCTCCCTCCCACCCTCCCTATCCCACCCCTCTAGGTGGTCACAAAGCACTGAGCTGATCTCCCTGTGCTATGCAGCTGCTTCCCACTAGCTATCTATTTTACATTTGGTAGTGTATACACAGCAGAAACTCTTAACTGCATTTTTCCTGATTTGAAACAAAAGTAATCATGCATTACTAGAATTCACAGGGAGGCATTCTTTGCTTTATTCTAAGCGGTCACTTAATCCCTTGGTAGCCTCAGCGCTTTCAACCATAAAAGCCGCAGTGAGTGATCAGTACGCCTCTTCAGGGTGGGTGTGTATCTCTTATGTGTAAACTGTGAAGCACTAAACACACGTAAGATTCTGAGCCATAAACTAGCTGTCTTGTGAATATGATGCCATCAGACACTAAAGGGAGAGTGAGATGAAATTAGTATAAATGTAATAAACCAGTCCTAATAGCAGTTAACCGGTTCTAATAGGGAAAAAAAGCAGGGGGGCTTTTCTTTGAAATGGATATTCTATTGCATATTTCTGTAACTATATGAAAGATGACCTAAGCTGTGATGACAGACATGTACCTTTGCAATAGCTTTCCAAGCGAGTTTTCTGGAGATATATATCTCTCCATATATCTATATATACATGTGTTTTTATGCCCCAAGTTGACCTTGGTGTTTCACAGTGTCTCTTTCACCTTTGCTGCTATTTGCATAGGCTATCAAGGTATCTAGGGTTATCTTTGCTCTGGGCTGAAGACAGCCTCTCCATCCTCATGTGGAGAATGTGGGGGAGGTTCTTTGTGCAGCACTTGTAGTTATAACCTGATCCTGTTCGCCAGGTAACAAGGTAAAAACTATTGCTCTGAGGCAGTGAGTTTGACATAACTCCTGATGAAACTGGGGTATCTATGCATGTGCTTTGGTCCAATGCTCATAAAGGAGGTCTGTTGGGGAAACTGAACTGGGGTTGGCGGGGGAGTGCAACCTGGGCCCTGCAACCTTGCACAACAGTCATTCTGTGATTTTCCAAGGTTACCCTCTATCTTGTACAAGGCCGTCTACCTTTGGAATGATTGATTTAAGGGAGCTTCAACCTTTGTTCTTTAGATTCAGTAGCTTAAAGGGGAAGTCAGCTTTTTCTTTTTGAGGCAGATAGCAGGGCCTAATGTCATTGAGAGACAGCCAGGGGCCTAATATCTCATTCTGTTCCCTCCTCTAATCTAACGTAGCAGCTCTTTGATGCCCCTGGAAGTCCAGACTCAGATAAGTTCTGTGGATGATAGGAGGCAAATAAGATAGCTGGACAACTTTAGACAAAGATGAAGAAGGGGTCAAAGGTCAGGGAGATGTGGTGGAAGGGACACGGGTGGAAGGCAGTGCTTTGGAAGGCGTGCATTGAAGAAACCTACCTCATCACACATGTCTGTATTTAAGGAACACCCAATCATTTGTCAAAAAATAAATTTTTGTTAAATTTTCAAATCTGTGCACGAATTTAGCCACATTTTGGCTGAAATATTTTCATGTGAACTATAAACTTGTTTATTGTTAAAGCTATTTAATAAAGTATTAAATGAAAATAATTAAAGAAAATATACTTTAAAACTCCACAGAGCAAACTGTTTTCATATTTCTGTGTTCCCCCCAACTTTTCCAAATATATTTCCCAGCTAAAGTCACTCTAACATTTTCCATGTTATTTTTAGTTTTCATAATAATCTTCGTATAACAATTCATCAATCTGATGAAATATGATTTACTTAGTCATCTCCCTCTTTTCATAAAAATTAACTTGTTTTCCTTTTCCTGCCATCTTTCCTTCCTTCTTCCCTCCCTTTACTTACCCTCCTTCCCTCCCTCCTTCCTGTCTTTCTCTTTCTCTCTCTTCATGCCTTCCTTCCTTCCTGTCATAAATAATGTAGTAACTAACTTTGGTCATATAGCTTTTAATTTGTTTGAATCCTTTCCTTTTTTGAATCCCAGGAATGAGCTACCTATTTTTTGAATTGTTTTGCATGTTTCCAAATTGATTTCCATACATTTTGTCCTTCACTGAGAGTGTTTTCTGACCACCTGCTTGGAATCATTGATTGCTCTTTCGGGGGATAACTGGCCATCATGAATGATATAAAAGTGCTACTCACCTGCTTGGTACCACAGGGGACAGGACCCGGGTCTTGAAAGCAGGACACCCAGGCTCTAGTACTGGCCCTGCTACTAATTAGCTTTACGGTCTTGGATCAGTCAATTCCCTCTTAGCAGCCTCAGTTCCCTCCTTCATTATACTGAGCTAAAAATAAACACTCTAGAGAATCGTTGTGAACATAGAATGAGGTAATACATGTAAAGACCCTACGAAAACCACATGAACCTACATTTGAAGGACTTTGAAAGAGCAAGCTGAAAATTATTTAACCTGCTGTGCAGAACGGTGGGGAGTTGTGTAGGCTTGAGGGGTGTTCACAGATGGCGCTCCCTGACCTCTCAAGGCTCGCAGCTGACCGCTTTGTCCTCATTTATTTTTTTGCTGCTGGTCAAAATTATTCATTGTTCATTTGGGCTAGGATTCATTTCAGTTTGATTTATTATTTAATTTACTCAGCACTTCTTTATATTAAGTATCAAGTTTTCTACTAGTTACAATTGCTGCTCTTCCAGATTATTTAACATTCATTCATTCCACAAATATTTATTGGGTGCTTAAGATATGTGAACTTTATTGTTCATTGCTAAAAATAAATTATGTGATTGTCATTTTCTTATTAATTTTTTGATAATCTTGAAACTCTCTTGGAAACAATATCTTACCCTCATTATTCTTAGGAGAGAATTTAAATATTAACAAAAGTTACCACCTTTCATAAAGAAAATATTTACCCATTCTATTTTTAATGGTTTGAATTCATATTTTCTATGGTTGGACTAACTTAGTAACGATCATATTAAAATTCGTTTTCCTCCTATTTTCTTTTCAATCATTATATTTTCAACTTATTCTAACAAATCATCTATTGCTATCAATTTGCCTAGTGTCAGGATTTCCGCATAGAAATCATGTAAAAACTAAACTCTAATATATTTGTTCCTTAAAAAAAGTCCTATTATTGTTATAGAATTCTAATTTCAATTATAATATTACTAAACTAAACCAATGCCTGAGCCAGAATCTAAACCTGGCAACACAAAGGGAAAAAGGTCTAGAATAAAGTTCATAATTTATTAAATGAAGCATCTGTGGGTTTCCCCAGATATTAGAAGGGCACTTAGAAGACATCAATATCAGTAAATTGGTACCTTACTGAAGTTCAGGTTCTTTGCCCAAGGAGAACAGTTGCATGCCAACTTTGCAGAAGGTGAAATGACATTTTAAGCTTTCTGTTAGTACTAAATTAACAATAGTGATCCTATTAGTAATCTTTTTAATGCAAAAAGACTGTATCTCCAAGTATAATTGAAGCTAAAATGACCTGGGTTGGAGACTTTAAGCCTTTCCTCAGGATTTAGGAATAAAAAGTTAAAGATAGTCAATATAGAAACCACTCTGAAAATTACAAATAAATTTGTACAGAAACAAAAATAAGACCTACCATTTTGGGGCCTGCAACAAAGGCAGACTGACCATGAACCTAAGGAAGCTGAAACTTCAGGACTCCTCACTCGCCTGAGTCCCCATGAAATGTGGTGGGAGGGTGGGGAACCAGGTAGTGATTGGAAACATTTCTAAGTAAGTATCGATATTTCTGATAAATTCCTTGAAGAGACCTCAGAAAATAAGGAATCTGAATCTCCAAGACCACAGTAATTTGTTGTAATATTTTTCTCATTCTAAATAGATGTTTACTTTTGTACCAACTTTTGTGTCCATAATTTTGAATTTTTTCCTTATGTAAGTCTCAGGCCCATGCAACATAGATCCACTCCTGGCCTACGAGCTTCTTGAGTGCAGGAACTGTACCTCTTTTGTTCACAGTTATACATACAGATGTCCAGGGAAGAGCCTGGCATAGAATACTTGTTGAATAAATGCCCACTATGGATCAGCTAGTTTGTTGGTGACCTGACATACATTGTTGATAATACAGCCTCTGCAAAGCAGGTTTTTTTTTTTCCCCCATTTTAGAGAAGAAACAAGTTCACAGAGGCTAGGTAGTCATGGAGACAGGATGTGAATTCAGGCCTCTCTGGTCATTATACTAAACTATCGTGCTTTCTGTATGTCCCACCAGTTCTAAATTTTGAGTGTTGGGGAAAGGCCATTTGACATGAACCACAGCATACTGTTTTAAAATTGTATTTTCTTTCGGCTGTACTTGGTTATTAAAAGAACTAAACAGTCCTAGAATGAGGGTCCCACTCTCACCTGTTGAGAATAAAATATCTATATGTGTCTGGAATTTAGGATCACCTAGAAAGTTCATGGAGGACCTGCCAGCAAATTTGAGGTATTCAGAAAACCATGTAGTTGTCCAAGTGTCTAGTACAGCATGTAACATTTATGTGTAATTCCCTGTACCTCTTTCCTAGAACCAGCGATGTTGACATTGGATATTGTCCTTACTGGCGTCAGAGGCTAAATGAGTCCCTTAGGAACCATTTCTACACTTGACTGTCTTGACCAAGGATGGTGATCATTACACCCTTGTCAATGTTAGACTGAAAGGGCAGGGACGCTGTGGTTGCATAGCAGTTAGCCTAGCATCGCCTTTGAACAAATCATAATTAAATGGTCCTTAAAGATGAGTGAATTTCATGATCAAATATAACAGAATAGTGGTTAAATTACAGAACCATAGAAAATTTACAATATAAACAGTAATAAGAATGAACATATATTTAGTGCTAAATGTGCTGAGCACTATTCTAAGCACTTTCCATGTACTATCTCATTTAATCCTCATTTAAATCTTGAGAGGTAGGTACTATTATTATTTCCGTTTTATAGGAGAGGGAAGAGAGGTTAGGTAGCTTACTCATAAGCAAAGTCAAGCCCAGGCTGTATTGCTCCAAGTTCTGTGTTCTTGCCTGCTAATTAGAGATAGAAGATGGACTTTAGAGATCATTTGGTCCAATTCTTAAAAACTATCTATTATAGATAAGATGCTAAAGCAAAAGAAATAAGTGACTTGGGAATTCCCTGGTGGTCAAGTGGTTGGGACTCTGTGCTTCCACTGCAGGGTCCCGGGGTTCGATCCCTGGTCAGGGAACTAAGATCCCACAAGCCGCATGGCGTGGCCAAAAAAAAAAAAAAAAGAAAAAGAAAAAGAAGTGACTTGCCCAAGGTCTCAGTTAGTGCAAAGCCAGAATTAGAACTAAATCCTTCAGCCTCTAGATCACTGTGATTTCTGGACATGATGCAAATTAAATTATGAGCTTTTGAAACACACTTTTACATCTTAGACTCAAAGGTGATTGAACAGGCTGTGCAAATGCAAGGGTATGTAACAGACATGGCACAAAAACAAGGGCCAGTACATTGAGAAAGCCATCTGACAGTGTTTGGGTGCCAGGACCACTCTAAGAGACAATCTGAGAGTCATGGTTTTGATTATGTCTTCATCCAATTCCCTCAGTCCCCAGTCAAACAGTTCATCGGCATTACCTTCTGTTCTGCTTAATTATTTTTCCCCTTCAAGAAATTATACACATCAGCAAAATCAAGTTTAGAGAAATTATTTTTACTTATCTCTTCCCTTCAACCCATGGCTATTTTTAAAAAAATAAATTTATTTATTTATTTATTTTTGTCTGCGTTGGGTCTTCTTTGCTGCACGTGGGCTTTCTCTAGTTGTGGCAGGCGGGGGCTACTCTTTGTTGCGGTGCGCGGGCTTCTCATTGCGGTGACTTCTCTTGCTTCAGAGGACAGGCTCTAGGGGCGCGGGCTTCAGTAGTTGTGGCACGCAGGCTCAGTAGTTGTGGCACACGGGCTCAGTAGTTGGGGCTCGCCGGCTCTAGAGCTCAGGCTCAGTAGTTGTGGTGCATGGGCTCAGTAGTTGGGGCTCGCTAGCTCTAGAGCTCAGGCTCAGTAGTTGTGGCACACGGGCTTAGTTTCTCTGCGGCATGTGGGATCTTCCTGGACCAGGGCTTGAACCTACGCCCCCTGCATTGTCAGGTGGATTCTTTTTTTTGTTGGAGGTAGGAATTTTTATTAATTAATTTATTTATTTTTGCTGTGTTGGGTCTTCGTTTCTGTGCGAGGGCTTTCTCTAGTGTGGCAAGCGGGGGCCACTCTTCATCGCGGTGCGGGGGCTTCTCACTATCGCGGCCTCTCTTGTTGCAGAGCACAGGCTCCAGACGCGCAGGCTCAGTAGTTGTGGCTCACGGGCCCAGTTGCTCCATGGCATGTGGGATCCTCCCAGACCAGGGCTTGAACCCGTGTCCCCTGCATTAGCAGGCAGATTCTCAACCACTGCGCCACCAGGGAAGGCCTCAACCCATGGCTATTATTTTATCCTTTTCTTCACTCTTCATTCATTTATGTTGATTGATTGCTTAAATTCAAGTCTATAAACACTAACTTAACAAACACAAGGTAGCTCTGTGCAGTGGCAGTATCATAGCCAATGAGGTTTATCCGAGGCATGATTATTGCTAATTGAAAATTTTCCTAATACCCTGCCATGAAGACTTGAAATATAGTTGGCATTGGCAATTTTTGAGAGTCTCTATGGAGACTGCTTAAAAAAAAAAAGCAAGTCACCTTAGTAGGCATTTAGAAAAAATATTAACAAGGTAGCTCCTGCCTTCAGATGAACTCTGACCTCTAGTAGGAGAGAGAAGTATAGAAATAAGTAGAAGAAAAACAGTATACATCTACATTTCAATTAATTAGAAATGATAACAAAAGCTTAATGTAGTAATATTCAAATTTGTTAAAAAAATGACTATATGTATATGCTTATATATACATAGAAAAATATTTGGACGTTGAACAAGCTGCTAGCAGTTGTTACTTCTAGGGTATTGGATTAGGGAGTATGAAAAGAGGAGAGCTTTCCTTTTTAACTTTATGTCTTTCTGTGTTGTTTGAATGTTTTGCAGTAAAAATGCATTATCTTTGAAATTTAAAAAAGTCATGAGAATTGGTTGAAACAGATGGTTTCTGTCAGTGAATTTAATTGCTCTATGCTATTACTCTTCACTTTCTCTGAAGTTCCAAAAATCTCAAAGGAAAAGAAAGAAACTTAAATTAAAAGTTCTGTTATTCTGGATTTCATTATGTATTTTTACTCTGGAATAATACGTTGATATTCAAAGGTAGAAGGAGGAGGCGTACAATACACACATGATTAACATGGAAGAAGAACTGATAACAGTAAACCCAGCTCTTTATTTAAGATTCAGTCACATAATCTGTGGTCAAGATATGATGCTATAAAGAACCAATGAATGGAATCCTCCAAATACTAAAAGATCCTGGTTTTCATCAGCCTTAAGGCTCCCCCAAACAAGTAGCACTATTAGATCACCCAGGAAGTCACTTTAATTACTTCTGTGATTCACTGTTTATTGGTTAGTAAGTTAGAAGGTTCTGATCTATTCTCAGCATCCCTCTACTTTTCAGCAAGAGAATTGCTGTTAATGTTCAATAATTTTAATTACTCCTTTTTAACATAGACTATTTTCTAATATTGAGTTTTCTCAGTAAGATTTTTTACATGCAATTAAATGATACATGTATTATATTATAAACGAGTGTGAAGTTTCCCTCAGTTCATAATTTCGTCATATCTAGCACTGTTTCCACTACTTACAATATTTTCTGTTCTCCAGTTGGGCCTAATTTTCCATGTATGAGAGTGTTCATATCAAATTAAGCTGTTTAAATACGATCATAATGGTATTCTCTGAACATTTATAATTACATTTATTTAAACCTGTTAATCATTCACTGAAGTATAACTTTTTCTACTTAATGATTAGAAAAGGTAAATACTGCTCTCTTGAAGGTTATAAAATACCAATTGCCATCTACAAATAGTTTTTTTTTACATGACTCTTCTGTCTAACAATGGTATTCTGGTTATTGAAACTTTTTAGCAATTCTTATCCGAAAGCTGTTTTTACCTTTTATTCAAATTTGATTAGGAACATCTACAAGAATACTAGTTTTAACTTGTTTGATCATTATTTCCTATATTTTGTTAGAGGTGTCTTAGATCCTAATGAAGATGAGTTGGGATAATAATATAAGTACTACGGGGAGTTCCCTGGTGGCCTAGTGATTAGGATTCTGGGCTTTCACTGCTGTGGCCCGGGTTCAATCCCTGGTCAGGGAACTGAGATCCCAAAAGCCGCGTGGCGTGGCAAAAAAATATATATATATATGTATGTATTTATATATATATATGTACTATGCATTAGCTAATTAAATGAATAATTGTTTTAACATTTTTAAACTTTAGATGGCGTCGCAGAGGACACACATATGTGATTTCACAGCACTTTAATGGGACACTAAAGTTTTGAGCAAATAAAAAGTAAAATCATGGGGACAAAGGAAAAAACTAATGGTTAATGTATGGGTCAGTGATAAATTGTTCATAGGTTTTGTGGACAAATAAAACATGTAGATAGATTTTTAAAAATAGATCTTTATTGGAGTATAAATGCTTCACAGTACTGTATTAGTTTCTGCTATATAACAAAGCGAATCAGCTATGTGCATACATATGTCTCCATATCCCCTCCCTCTTGCGTCTCCCTCTCACCCGCCTTATCCCACCCCTCTAGGTCATCGCAAGGCACTGAGCTGATCTCCCTGTGCTATGCAGCTGCTTCCCACTAGCTAGCTATTTGACATTTGGTAGTGTATATATGTAGATGCTACTCTCGCTTCGTCCCAGCTTCCCCCTCCCTCCCCGTGTCCTCAAGTCCATTCTCTATGTCTATGTCTTTATTCCTGCCCTGCCATTAGGTTCATCAGTACCATTTTTTTTTTTTTTTTTTAGATTCCATATATATGCATTAGCATACGGTATTTGTTTTTCTCTTTCGGACTTACTTCACTCTCTATGACAGACTCCAGGTCCATCCACCTCACTACAAATAACTCAATTTCGTTTCTTTTTATGGCTGAGTAATATTCCATCATATATATGTGCTACAACTACCATATGACCCAGCAATCCCACTACTGGGCATATACCCTGAGAAAACCATAATTCAAAAAGAGATGTACGACACTGTTCATTGCAGCACTATTTACAATAGCCAGGACATGGAAGCAACCTAAATGTCCATTGACAGATGAATGGATATACATAGATTGTTTTGGTCTTTTTTTTTTCTTTTTGCGGTACGCGGGCGTCTCACTGCTGTGGCCTCTCCCGTTGCGGAGCACAGGCTCCGGACGCGCAGGCTCAGTGGCCATGGCTCACGGGCCCAGCCGCTCCGTGGCATGTGGGACCTTCCCGGATCGGGGCACGAACCCATGTCCCATGCATCGGCAGGCGGACTCTCAACCACTGCGCCACCAGGGAAGCCCTGTTTTGGTCTTTAAATAGGGAATATGAGTCAAATATCTATTGAGTCTGCATCAACACAAGTGGCTGCAATGGAGTTGTAGGCTGTAAATTGTTTTTCACTGAGGCTAGGTAGCTGATTCATGTCATTAAACCTGCTAGCTTGGATTCGGACAGATGAAATTTAAATTTTGGATCTGACACTTATTATGAGTAAAAAACCCACACTTGTACAGCTTTGTAACCTCAGGCAAATTTCTGTGGGCTTCAGTTTCATCAACTATAAAATGCCTATAAGAATATCTACCTGGCAGGGTTGATGTGAGAATTGAATGAGCTAACATATATAAAGTACCTAGTACAGTTTCTGACAATACATTAGGTGTGTGAAAAAAATTCTGCTTAAAATAATAGTTATTAAGAATAGTATGATAGAATGTCAAAAAGTTATCTGTAGTAATTGTCTCAAGTCTCCATTTTAAGACTTAAGACCAATCTCTGTCCTTTATGCTCCCCATTTCTGTGTTCTTTTTTGTTTGTTTGCTTGTTTTTGGTGTTGGCGGGGACGTGGTGGAAGGTAGCAAGTAAGTTTGTTTTTAACCTTCTCACTGACAGAAAAGCTTGGGCTAGTTTTTTAGCTACAAGATTTAGCAAAAATTAATTTTAATGTATTATTGTCTTGCAACCCAACTTTAATAAGGGAGTTTTTAAAAATTCCTTTTTTTTTCATGGAAAAAAAACGTTTCTGACGATCCTTGAAGACTTTGCTTCTGTCTAACCAAGGCAAGCTAAAAATGCTCCAGCTAGAAACTCCATTTCAAACTATTACACTTAGTCTTCAAGATATTGGTAGGGGGGTTGGGCCAAAGAGGTTTAAAAATGACATTTGATCTGTTTAAATGTGCCTGTGAAACACTGCAACCTTCTTGTTCAAGAAAGCAGGGACTTCCCTGGTGGTGCAGTGGTTAAGAATCTGCCTGCCAATGCAGGGGACAAGGGTTTGAGCCCTGGTCTGGGAAGATCCCACATGACGTGGAGCGACTAAGCCCGTGAGCCACAACTACTGAGCCCACGTGCCACAACTACTGAAGCCCGCGCACCTAGAGCCCATGCTCCACAAAAAGAGAAGCCATAGCAATGAGAAGCCCCTGCACCGCAATGAAGAGTAACCCTCCCTGGCTGCAGCTAGAGAAAGCCCACGTGCAGCAATGAAGACCCAATGCGGCCCAAACAATAAGTAAATAAAAAATAAATAAATTAATAAAAAAGAAAAAAGAAAGCAATGGCAGCTGTCTTTTGCCAAAGAAGGCTTAGCTATAAATCATGTGAATGCTGGCTTTTTCACAGCTATTTTTGCAGTTTTAGCACTAAATTTTGGTTAAGAATTTTGACAAGTCCTTAAGAAGTGTACTATATAAAGATGATTGTTTTCTTTTCTTTTCTTTTAAAAATACAAAATATTCTCATTGCTTTCTTATGTATTTTTTGCTTTTGTCACAACACGTAAAAATCGAAAGAATAGTATGATGACCCCTCAAAACACATCTCTCAGCTTTAAGGATGATCAACATTCTGTACCTTGTTTTGAGATGGGCTTTCAATGTAAACTTTTTAATAGAAGCTGGTATACACAGAAATTGATTTGCATGTTCTGAAAAGACTATATGTTTATGCCAGTATCTGGGTTGGTGTGCGTGTGTGTGCATGTGTGTGTGTGTGTGTGTGTGTGTGTCTGAAGTCCACTTTTATTCAATTACAATTTTAAATACTTTCTGGGGCAAGGCAGATCTCCCTTAAATAGAAAATAATTAATATTATTTATTGAACACCTAATACATAAGCAGCTGCTTGTGACCTTCTCTGAGGAAATGACGCCAATAAATGCCAAGACAGAGTTCCTCAAAGAGGTGGAAAAATAGGGAATAAATCAAGTCTTATCGTAGGCTCAGGAACAAATGGGTGAGGCCTTGACCTAGAGTAGAGTTTCCCAACATTTCTTGTCCTGAAACCCTCTTTCACAGTATTAAGAAATCTCTTGAGCTCCTGAGGAATTTAAAAAATCATTTCATTATTTGTGTGTGGTATACAAACAAGTGTTGACATATATTTTATTTTATATAAGTCTATTTCTTTAAAGATTGTACTGAAAAGTTTATTTCAAAGAAGTTTAAAATATTCAGAAAATAAAATACTCATATATAAAATACTCATATACATAAACATAAGTATTGGCATTTTCCCATTTAATAAATATTTTTATATTTTTAAAATTATTTTAATTACATAAGAAAAAGCATTTTATGACACATTTTTAAATGACACAATGTGTTTGGTTTTACGACTGAATATATACTAAAATGCAGAATAAAATTTACATATTCAGTGGTCTTTTCCAAGGCTGGTACACCTGCCTCTTTTTGTATGGGATATGACATTGGGCATAACAAAGATGAACATTTTTTTATTTTAAATGTTACATATTTATTTTAAGGATATTAGAAAATACTGGTATTTCGTGTATAATAATAGTATATAAAATTTCCTTTCAAAATAACGTTTTTTGTTTTTTTTTGGCCACACGGTTTGTGGGTTCCCTGACCAGGGATTGAACTCCGGGACACAGAAGTGAAAGCACTGAATCCTAACTACTAGACCACCAGGGAACTCCCCTCAAAATAAACTTTTTTTTTTTTTTTTTTTTTTTTGCGGTACGTGGAACTCTCACAGTTGTGGCCTCTCCCGTTGCGGAGCACAGGCTCCGGACGCGCAGGCTCAGCGGCCATGGCTCACGGGCCCAGCCGCTCCGCGGCATGTGGGATCTTCTCGGACCGGGGCACGAACCCGTGTCCCCTGCATTGGCAGGCGGACTCTCAACCACTGCGCCACCAGGGAAGCCCCAAAATAAACATTTTTTTTTTTTTTTCGCGGTATGCGGGCCTCTCTCTGCTGTGGCCTCTCCCGTTGCGGAGCACAGGCTCCGGACGCGCAGGCTCAGCGGCCATAGCTCGTCGGCCTAGCCGCTCCGCGGCACGTGGGATCCCCCCGGACCGGGGCACGAACCCGTGTCCCCTGCATCAGCAGGCGGACTCCCAACCACTGCACCACCAGGGAAGCCCCCAAAATAAACATTTTTAAAGAAAACTGTTTTAATAAATAATAGTGCATGTGGTACTTGGATATACAAACAAACAAAAAGGCCAGCAAAAAAGCCAGCATGAAGTGATGCACAAAATACCCAAACTTTGTGAAACACAGTGTTATGGCATCAAAAATGGATAAATATTTATATATTTATAATATTGCTTCTATAACATTCTGTTTGAATTCTTGAATTTTGCTCTTAAAAAAGTACAAGCTTTCAAAAGTAAGTTTACTGTTTTGTTCATAAATAACTATATAAGAGAAATAGTTTGGGGCAACTCTTTCAAGTATTTTACAAATAACACAAAGTTAGTAGGAACAGTCTTTATTCCCAAAGTGTGAAAAGCCAAATTAGATACAATCATCAACACTATTTCCTCATTTAACATTTTTAAAAGAATCGTTTGTTCTCTAAAAACATCCTGATATGGCATAAATTAGAGTCTATGTATGCGACTTACAGGTCTGGTGAAAATCTCCTTGAGTCAATTTTGTAAAACTGAGGCAATTTTACATCCCTCATACTGATTCTATTTCAACCTTCTTGTTTTTTATGCTTCATTGTCTTTAACCAGTTGCCAATTTATAGGTTTAAGTCAGTGGTTTTCATGGGAGGGAAGGGGGAGAAATTTTATCCCACCCCCCGCCCCCAACTCCAGGGGACATTTGGCAACGTCTGGAGACAATTTTTGTTGTTGTAACCCTGTGGAGGAAGGTGCCACTGTCATCTAGGGGGGAGAGGCCAGGGATGCTGCTAAACGTCCTGTAATGCACAGGACAACTCACGACAAGAAAGAATTATTTGGCCCAATATGTCAATAGTGCCCAGTTTGAGAAATCCTGGTACTATGTAAACAGTTCACATCTATGAAAGATAATAATTTAAAACCATGAAGTGGTCAGAACTATCATGGAAGCTGGCAGTATTTAGTGGAGAAATAAACTGAATGAGTTACCATCTTATGAGCAATCTCACATCCTCCAACCTCCCTGCATGTTTACTCAGAGGCTCTCAGATATTTCATTTTAAGGAGGAGGGGATGGAATCTATAAATTTCAGTTATTATGCATATTTACTGCTTTAAAAATAGAATAAAAACCGACACCATTATTGCCTTTACTAATGTGAAAACGTGTGGCTCTGCTGCTCTGAGGCACGAGTGCATAGGCCAAACAGGCTAGGATCTGTCTCTGGGGTTTTAAAAACTGAACTTGGGAGAGAGAACGCTCCTCTACAAAGGAGAGAATGAGGAGAACCCACAAGAAGAAATGGACATGAGAGACTGAGATAAAGGGCTTCTGAGAGTGTCCTGGTTACTGGGTCCATTCATCCCTGTGATCTGGTTACTGGAAAATGCACATTTTTGCTTGAGCCAACTTGAATTAGGTTTCTGTCTCTTACAACCAAGAGTCCTAACTTATAAACACACCACTGGATTAATATAAGCAATATTTCAAGAATTAGCAAGAATGCAATGAAATATGAATTTTGAACTTGAGATTGGTTCTTTGATTACAAGGTTTAAGATAGAAATCCTAAACCACTCATTCCTCAAATCTTAATACCTATCATGTACCTAATATTCTGTGCTACGTGCTGGAAACATAAAACACATGAAAAATAGTCTCTCCTTGCAAAAAACTCTCAGACTAGTTGGGGGAGATGGAAAAGTACCATATGAAAAGACTGCTATGATAAAAGCAAGCACATTTTACTATGGGAGCCCTCAGGAGGGACACTAAGCCTAACGAGTCAAGGAGAACTTAGAGCTGGTGGCTGCCTAAATTGAGTATTGAAGGACATTAGATGGTTAAAGCAGGGAGTAAGGAGGGTGTTCTAGCTGGATAGAGAGTTGGTAGAGGCTGAGTGGAGAGGAATAGTAAGGTAAAATTAAGGCACTCCTAGTCATGCATTATTGTGGAGTGTAGGGTACAAGGGGTCGGCATTAGTGATGGGGACGGGAGAGGGATGGGGATGGCCAGGAAGGAGGGAATGGAGGCTGGGGTTGTGTCTTGAAGATCTTGATGAAAACTTGGGACTTTATCCCTAAAACTTTGGGAAGCCACTAATGGATTTTATGCAAGGGAGTGACATGATGCTTGGTAGAAATGTCACTCTGTAAATGGAGATAATAATAGGTACCTGGCAAGGTTGTTGTAAAGATTATAGATAATGTATAAAGCTATGATTACAGTGCTTAGAGATGGTTAAGGCCAAAAAAGTCACCCTCTTTCTGTTCCAAATATTGTAAAAAACTCAGAGTGGAGCATCTGTTAGTCGGGGTGGTTATGGTAAATTTCTACCTGAGAGACTTGCTCTAGGTGCCACCAAGTCCACATAAAGTGGAGTCTAGATTCCAGGTCAGTCTCAGGACTGCCTAGACCATTTAGGTTTCCTGCAAACCAGGACATTTCAGACTGAGTTGGCGTTTTCAGCATCATCCTGGAGCTAGAAACATTGCAATAGGCGCTGTGAAATCTTTTCAATATCTGAGGATTGGGGAATAAAGTGGTCTATAAACCAACCATGAATTTAGTTTTATATTAGTTTTTTTAACTCAATAAATATTCTTGGACAAAAAACTAGTCCTAAAGAATGCTTCTTCTGGGTCACAAGGTGGCATAATGAGGAAGAAATACTTCATTGCAACATAAAATATCAAATTAATCTTTTCTATGTTAGAAGGAGGACAGAGAGGGAGCAAGTGAGAAAATCTAGTTCACCTCAGGCCGCCAGACTATTGCAAGATTTCTCTCTGGTGCTGTAAGCCACTGGGTTATGCAGCAGAGTTCACTTTCTAACTAATTACAAGGGACCCCTCATGCTCCTTATGTAGGTTTTTGATTTAGAAACTTTAAAGGGATGAAAGAAATTATTTGGAAAACATAATAATTTAAAAATGTAATCCATCAATTTAAAACTATAAAATTTATCTTACTATCAGAGAGTGTTAATCTTGTGTTAGAGGCAGAGTTTATCTTAAATTAGAGGAAAATGAAAAACATCTGAAAATATAGCTTTGATAGGATAAGTTTGGAAGCAGTATCTATTTGTTAGTTATAACTTTTTCTTGTGTATTTTTATCAGTCAGTTTTTAAGGCTTTAAATGAATCACTGAAACATATTCTTCATGATAATTCTAATTGTTAACATTTTTCCAGGTAACCAAAAACTTAACAATTTAGAATATTTTTCTTTACACAAAAGTTGAATAAGCATATATGTGCATGTATTTGCATAGATAACTTTAAAAAGACTATATAAAATACTACTAATACTAGTTTTCTTGAGGTTGGGATTATCAGGTGGGGAGGGAGGGAGAAATTTAAGCTTTTCATTGTGTACCCTTTGGTACAATCTGATGTTTCTCAGTTTACACAAGCATGTATTGTTTTAATAATTGAAAGAACTAAATAAAAGGAATATTTTTTCTAAAATATATATCATAACCTTCATAGTTAATAGCTATAATTTTTCTCCCCTTGAGGCCTATTTGCCAAATCACAGTATACCCACATATTAATAATATGTTCTATATACAGCTATATTCAAAGCTATGTAAATGACCTTGAGATTGTAATGCAATCTGTTAACTGCAAGGGCAGATGTGACTGAACCATAGTGCAATGCACACGTGTAATAAACCAGAAAGTTCAAAAAGAAAAGAAGGATTAACATATTTTGTATGTGCAAATTTAGACATGGAGTAATTTTATGTTCCTATATATTTTTCTGTTTCTATATATTTAACATTTGATTATTAAAAAATCAAATTACGTCTCGTAGCACATTATGAAACCCTACTAGTAAAGCTTTTTTCATTTTCAAAAGGTAGCAGGTGTCCAGGGTAATTTATTTTTCCCAAGCAAACTATTTAGCTCAAAAAGTGAAGTCTGATTCTAGATATTAGCCTCAATGTGAGATGAAATCTCTTGAAAATTCCTGAAAGATTGCTCTTTTAAAAATATTCTCAATAGAGGCATCCAATGTTTACTAATGTTGTAATTTATAAATTCCATGTTGACCACAGCTCCTTTTACTCTGTAAACTTGGGCAAGTTATTTAATCTCACTAAGCTTCAGTTTGCTCATCTTTAAAATGGGGATAATAATAGGACCCAGTTCATAAGGTTATCATGAGGATTAAATGTGATAATGCATGTAATATGCTTAATGTCATCTGTGGTAAATAGTAAGCACTCAATAAATATTAGCTATTATTTTGCTTACATTTTCACTATTGTTTTAATCATGTTAGCATTTCCCAGCATAAACTCTAGCTTTTGAAATATGCTCCTTTAAAACACTTAAAGCATATTCTTCCCAGTTTTTATGGTACTAGTTTAATTTTAGCTCCTAGAACAAATAATCTCATCTTTTCTGCCATGTAATACAAATAAAACCAACTGTGAAATACATTTATTTCAATTCCTGCATTTAATATGTATCATCAGTTAGCTAACATTTATTTAGCTTACTATTTCTAAATATCACTAAGAATAGCAAGACTAACAACAAATACATATTTGAAATGGTCATGCCTTAATATAAAATTCTGAAATTGTTGCATGTGGTCAGAAAAGGGTTTCAACAATTAAATTTATAGAGGACTGGTTTTCCACAGAATGAAAGTAAACTCACATTCTCATGCTCTGATGTATAACAGTAGATTTAAAAATAGTTAATTTAAAAAGTGCAATATTTAAGGAAAATAATTGGATTAATATATTAATAATAGCTTAGATAGATAAGACATACACTAAGAATGAAATTTGAGGATAGAACTTGTGAATTAGACTAAAATTAACTGAGTTGATTTCAATAAAAAGAGTTATTTAAATAGAAGATACATTTCTTAGAGTTTCTTTTAAACTCCTGCTCTTTATCCTCTGAAGCTATAATAAGTCAGCTGTACAGTACCTTGATCAGGTTGTGTCCCACGGTGTAGACAGCTGCTAAATTTCCCTTCTCTCCAGGGGCATGGATACCTGTCCCATACCCATGCCAAGCGACTAGATATGGGTTGTGAATTGTAATCCAATATTTGACTCGGTCCCCAAACGTCTGGAAGCAGTATGTGGCATAGTCATTGAAGATATCTATTATGGTTTCATTTTTCCACCCCCCATATTTTTCTTGCAGCGCCAAAGGCAAATCCCAGTGGTATAAAGTAACTAAAGGTTCAACGTTTCTAAGTACCAGAGCATTGAGAAGAGTATTATAGTACTGGAGACCTTTTGCGTTAGCAGCTGATACTGTTCCATTGGGGAAAAGCCTTGGCCAGGAAATTGAAAATTGATAAAAAGAAACGCCTAAAAAATCCAGGGCTGATAAGTCTTTTTCCAGAAAAATGTAACTGTCACTGGAACTATTTGTGCCGTTGACATTTTTAAGGTGTGTATGGATGAAATGATCCCATATAGAGGGTCCTTTTCCGTCTGTCTTCCAATTCCCTTCCACTTGAAATGCTCCAGTCCCAGCACCCCAGAAAAAGTTTTTAGGAAAAGTGTCATAGAGAAACAGCTGACTTTCATTTACCGGACTAAAATTAGGATTTTTAGACCATATAGCTCTTCCGTCTCCAGAGAATCCAGTAACAGCTCGAAGGAGAATAAATGCTGACAGGATGACAGATCTTTGCAGTCCCCCGCTGGACATTGTTTTCCTATAGCGTATGTTTCTTTCATCGGTGCTGAAGAAAATCCATTCATTCCCTGGAGATCATGCCGCACAGCCTGGCTTCATTTGCCACTAGCTTCTCGACTGTCTTATCAACGCTTCAGTAAAAAAGCTTGTGATTGTAAAGCTCTGTCAATGATTAGCTTGAACTGTGAGACTTAGGATGGGTCATGGAGAGCAACGTAATTTGAGGGAGGGGGCTCTATTACACTCACCAACACGTCACCTTCTCTCTTATTATTGGAAAAATTAGATGGAAATGCATGTGACAATAGTTCCAATGTGTAACAAACACACATTAACAGTGAATAAAATGCCATAGTTTCTTTGTAGCCTTTCATATGGATCCAAATCTTTTCTGAATGTTTTGGACATTATTGAGTAAAGTGTATATCTTTTCTATTTTTATAGTTTTTGAGTGGTAATTTTATTTTTCACATTTCAGGAAAAACAATCTTATGGACAAATAAATAGTATTCCTATATGCCCCAAATAAAGAATTAAAAAACATAAGATATTACACTTCCACGAAAATTACAACACATCTAAGAATAATCTTATTAAATGCTATCTATTTTAAGAAAATTATAAAAGTGTCTTTATAAATTAAAAAAAGATGAATGAAGAAATATATAACACTGAAACATTGAATAATTGTTTGGGTGGAAGCATTGAGTCATTTCCAATTTAATTTATACATTTAATGCACTTTTAACCAAAGTCCTCTAATCCCAAATTTTAGTTCAACAAAGTTATTGTGGGGGTTCACTTAAAGAATAAATAGGCAATCATTAAAAAAAAAACTGAAAAAGAAAATAGTGAAGCTGTTTACTACCTTCAGATATAAAAACATTAAAAAACAATTTAAAGAGCATTGTCTGCAAAAAGAATAAATAAAAAGAAATATTACAGAATCTATAGCCTCCAAATAACCTTGAAAATAGTTAAAGTTTTAAATATTTGAAGCATCGCATACTAATGAGAGGCAGAGTGCTTAATAGTTTGGCCCCTGGAATTAGACTGCCAGTCATACAGCTATGTGACTGGGGACAAGTTCTTTCACCTTTCTGCTCCTCAGTTTCCTCTCATGTAAGATAAGGCATAATAATAGTATCAACTGCCTGAATTATTGTGAGGATTAAATGAGTTAATACATGTAAAGCACTTCTAGCAGATACTGACACATACATAGTAAGTGCTCAGTGAACATTACTTATTTTTATGTGAAAGGTAAGGATTATTCAGGAAGTGATGCTAGGATTTAGCATAAGAGACACTAAGTTCTGGCTCCTGCCTACATTTTTAGCTTCATTTCTCATCCGTTAACCACAAGTAACCCCCTTCCCTGCAGCCATAACAAATAACTTCTAAATAGCTGTGCACACATTGATCAGTCCCTGTGCCTTGGTACGTGTGCTCTCTGCTCTCTGCATAGGATGTGTTCTCTCCCCTTCAACTAGCTCATGTCTACCTGTTTTTCAAAACTTCAGTACCTCTTCTGGAAAGCCTTTTTGACTCCCCAGTTTGATTTTATTTATTTTAAAATTTAGATTAAAAATTTTTTTTAGTTTATCAATCCTCTTGTGAAAAATCTTCACAATCGCTGCAAATAAAGTCACTGCAGAATCTACTCCACCTGTGTCCAATCTCCAGCTCTCATTATGCCAGTGTTAACATTGGCCTTACAGTCTCCAGACTTTTCTTCATTCTGTTCTTGCATTCCTTTTGCTTGAGGTATGCTTCTTCTTATACAGGCCACGTCTTGCAAGTCTATGTCTGCGTTCATTTTTTGGGGTGTAATCTAAGGAACTGTAAATCAGCTGTCTTGTTACCACCAAAATAGGTTCTGAATCCAAATACAAAGATGACATCTGGTGTGGTCTTGTACATTTTAGCTAGTTTTTCTCGAATTTCTGTCTTAGGTACTGTTGTGTTCCCAGGAAGAAGGATGTCATTGACCAGTTGTTTCTGCTGAAGTAGTCATTTGGTTATGAACTTCCTGGTCCAGATAGTTACAGTGTCATTCATGCTGGCAGTTGATCCTCAGGCAGCCAGGGAGTGAAAAAAGCCAGTTTGATATGATTTAGATGGATATTCTCTGTGTCCCCATGGCAGCCCATGCTTTTGCTGTTTTGACACTTAACATACAATACATTTATTTGTATCCTCTGTTTGACTGTCATCTCTCTCTCTTTTAAAAATATGGACCGTTACTGTTTGGTTCCCTGTTGAATAACTGGGGCCTAAAGTATTAGTTGAATGTACCTATGGTATACTATGTATACCTCTATCACTGTATTTATCACATAATCCGGGAATTCTTTGTCTCCCTTACTAGACTGTAAGAATATCTCTTATCTAAAATTTTATCATCGCTTATCAGAGTAAATGCTTAATCACTGTCTGTTAAGTGAATGGAGTTGATGCAGTTAATTCCCTATTTTATTTGTTTTTTTTTTTTTTTTTTTTTTTTTTTTTTTTTTTGTTCTACGCAGGCCTCTCACTGCTGTGGCCTCTCCCGTTGTGGAGCACAGGCTCCGGATGCGCAGGCTCAGCGGCCATGGCTCACGGGCCCAGCCACTCCGCGGCATGTGGGATCCTCCCGGACCGGGGCACGAAACCGTGTCCCCTGCATCGGCAGGCGGACCCTCAACCACTGCGCCACCAGGGAAGCCCAATTCCCTATTTTAAAATAAAAATTTTCCAGGTTTGGGACTTCCCTGGTGGTCCAGTGGCTAAGACTCCACGCATCCACTGCAGGGGGTGCAGATTTGATCCCTGCTCGGGGGACTAAGATCCCGCATGCTGTGTGGCGCGCCAAAAAAAAAAAAAAATTCTAGGTTTATTGAGATTTAATTGACGTATAACATCGTTTTAGTTTAAGGTATACAACATAATGATTTGATATATATGTATATATTATGAAATGATTATTAAAAATAAAAAAATTTAATGTAATAATTTGAACCCTCATAAATATATTTATTTCAAAAATATATAGCCACAGACATTTAAGATGGTAAATTTTATGTAATGTGTATTTTACCACAATTAAAAAAAAGTATATATATATAGGGAATTCCTTGGCAGTCCAGTGGTTAGGACTCTGCTTTCACGGCTGAGGGCCCAGGTTCAATCCCTGGATGGGGAAATAAGATCCCACAAGCCATGTGGCACAGCCAGAAAAAAAAAAAAAAAAAAAAAATATATATATATAGAGAGAGAGAGAGAGAGAGAGAGAGAGAGAGTAAGAGAGAGCCACCGAACTCTAGAATAAAACAGAAATAAATATGAAATTATATAAATATATATTTTGTATGATCTTATGTATATATGATCTCATATAATTTATAATTAAAATATT
Organism: Delphinus delphis; assembly: GCF_949987515.2. NCBI lineage: Eukaryota > Metazoa > Chordata > Mammalia > Artiodactyla > Delphinidae > Delphinus > Delphinus delphis. The sequence goes on from NC_082687.1 coordinate 75,689,539, forward strand.
TGAAAAAATAAAAATTGGAAGACTAATAACAAACTTGAAAAATGAGCAGATATAGAAAGAAAATGGCCAACTTTTTGTTATATAAGTGTTTCATTGCAAATCAGTAAGAAAAATACTCTAAATCAAATAAATGGGCAAACAACATGAATGAAAAATATACAAAGAGGACTGTGTAGCTAATGAAAAAAATTTAAATGACCAATAATTAAAAACACATACAGGGGCTTCCCCAGTGGCGCAGTGGTTGAGAATCCATCTGCCAATGCAGGGGACACGGGTTTGATCCATGGCCCGGGAAGATCCCACATGCCGTGGAGCAACTAAGCTCATATCCCACCATTACTGAGCCTGTGTTCTAGAGCCCGTGAGCCACAACTACTGAGCCTGCGTGCCGCAACTACCGAAGCCCGCGCGCCTAGAGCCCGTGCTCCACAATGAGAGAAGCCACTGCAATGAGAAGCCCGCGCACTGCAACAAAGAGTAGCCCCCACTCGCCGCAACTAGAGAAAGCCTGCATGCAGCAATGAAGACCCAACACAGCCAAAAATAAAAACAACAACAAAAAAAACACATACAAAAAAACTATATAATATTTTCTTTTATAAAATTAGCAAAAATAAATATAAGTAATGAAAATCAGTGTTGATGAGATTGTAGGACATTGCTTAGAATATAAATTTGTACAATATTCATGGAAAGCAATTTTTCAATATATCATGAACCTTAGATTTTTGTCATACCTTTTAATCTAATAACTTCAGAAATGTATCATAATAAGTTATTACAAATATATAAAATGCTATATGTGCAAATATTTTTATAGCAGCATTATTTATGACAGAAGGAAATTAAAAATAATTTAAGGATTTATTCATAAGAGAATAATTACCTAAAGCATGAAATATTCATTTGGTGAAATGTTGTAGAGTCATTAACATTTTCAAAGAATATATAGTAACATTAAAATGTTGAAGATAAAAAACTAACTGAAAAAATCCAGATAATAAATTGAATAATAGTATGATTATAATGATGTAATAAAAGCTATAACCAATACATAGAATTATAAGAAAATACCCACATTTTACCATATTGTGTTTGGATGGTGAAAAATAGGTTATAATTATTTCCTTTATTTTATATATTAAAAATTTTTACTTTTAATAACAAAAATGAACATAAAAAGTCAATATTAGATATAAAACTTTATTGATGAGAAATTAGATAGTTTCCTGCTAAGATTAGGAACAAGGCAAGGATTTCTACTCTCACCACTTTTGTTCAACGTCATACCAGAAGTCCTAGCTAATGTAATAAGACAAGAAAAGGAAATAAAAATTATTATTTTTATAGATCGGGAAGCAAGAAATAAGACTGTCTTTATAGATGATGATCATTGTCAATGTAAGAAATCCCAAAGAGTTAACTAAAAAAAAAAAAAAATTCTGGAACTAGTGAGCAACTATATCAAGGTTGTAAAGTACAATTTAATATACAAAAATCAATTGTTTTCTTATTTACCAGCAGTGGACAACTGGAATTTGAAATTAAAAAGATAATACCATTTACATTAGCACCAAATAAAGTTAAATACTTAGGTATAAATCTAACAAAATATATGCAAGATCTATATGAGGAAAATTACAAAACTCTGATGAAAGAAATCAGAAAGATCTAAATAAATGGAGAGAGATTCCATGTACATGGATAGGAAAATTAAATATTATCAAGATGTGAGTTCTCTGTAACTTGATCTATAGATTCAATGCAATCCCTAAAAATCCCAGCTAGTTATTTTTATGGATATTGACAAATTGATCCTAAAGTTTATATAGAAAGGCAAAAGGCCCAGAATAGCCAACATATTATTGAAGGACAATCCAGGGACTGATGATACTTGACTTTAAGACTTTCTCTAGGGACTTCCCTGGTGGTCCAGTGAGTAAGACTCTGCGCTGCCAATGCAGGGGGCCCGAATTTGATCCCTGGTCAGAGAACTAGTTCCCACATGCCTGCCACAACTAAGAGTTTGCATGCCACAGCTAAAGGTCCCACATGCCACAACGAGGATCCTGTGTACTACAACTAAGACCTGGCACAGCCAAAATAAATAAATAAATATTTAAAAAAAAAAAGACTTTCTCTTAAGCTACAGCAATCAAGACAGTGTGATATTAACAAAAGATACACAGAGAAATGGTACAAAATAGAGAGCCCAGAAATACACCCCCATAAATATGGTCAGTTGATCTTTGACAGAGGAGCAAAAGAAATTCAATGGAGTAAGGATAGCCTTTTCAACAAGTGTTGCTGGAACAACTGGACACCCACTTGCAAAAAAATGAATCTAGTTAAAGACCTTACACACTTCACAAAAATTAACTCAAAGTGAATCACAGACCTAAATATAAAGTGAAAAACTGTAAAACTTCTAGAAGATAACACAGAAGAAAATCTAGGAGACCTTGGGTTTGACAATGACTTGTTAGATATAACACCAAAAACATGACCCAACAAAGATAAAAATTGACAAGTTAAATTTCATTTAAAACAAAACAAAACAAAACAAACAAAAACCCAAAAAACCAAAAGCTTCTGTTCTGCAAAAGACATTGTTAAGAGAATGAAAAATTACCCACACATTAGGAGAAAATCTGTGCAAAACAGATAAACATCAATAAAGCACTAGTATCCAAAATGTACAAAGAATGCTAAAACTCAACAAAAACAATAATAAAAAAATCCAATTAAAAAGATGCAGAAAACCTGAACAAACATCTCAGCAAAGAAAATATACAGATGGCAAATAAGTATATGAAAAGATACTCTGCATTATATGTCATTAGGGAATTGCAAATTAAAACAATGAGATACTGGTACATACCTATTAGAATGGTCAAAATCCAAAACACTGACAATACCAAATGCTGGCAAGGTTGTGGAGCAACAGAAACTCTTATTTATTGTTGGTGGGAATGCAAAAACTTATGGACGATTTGGAAGGTGGCTTGGAAATTTCTTACAAAACTACTTATAAGTTTCTTACAAAACATACTCTTATCACACTATCCAGCAATCATACTCCTTGGTATTTCCCCAAATGAACTGAAAATTTATGTCCACACAAAAACCTGCACGTGAATGTGTGTAGAAGCTTTATTCATAATTGCCAAAACTTGGAAGCAACCAACATGTCATTTAATAGGTGAGTGGATAAACAAAGATGTGTAATATCCATACAATGGAATATTATTCAGTGATAAGAAGAAATGAGGTATTAAGCCAGGAAAAGACATGGAGGAGCCTTAAATGTACATTACTAAGTGAAAGAAACCAATCTGAAAAAGCTACATACTGTATGATTCAAACTATAATATATGTTAAGCTGTAAAAAGATCAGTGGTCCCCAAATACTGGGGAGAGGAAGGGATGAATAAGTGGATCACAGGGGATTTTTAGGGTAGTGAAAGGAATATTTTCTAGGATACTGTACTTCCCTGGTGGCACAATGGTTAAAAATCCACCTGCCAATGCAAGGGACATGGGTTCGAGCCCTGGTTCAGGAAGATCCCTCACACCATGGAGGAACTAAGCCCATGTGCCACAACTACTGAGCCTGAGCTCTAGAGTCCGTGAGCCACAACTACTGAGCCTGCATGCCACAGCTAAGCCCGTGTGCCTAGAGCCTGTGCTCCACAACAAGAGAAGCCACCACAATGAGAAGACCGTGCACTGCAAGGAAGAGTAACCCCGCTCGACACAACTAGAGATAGCCCACGTGCAGCAACGAAGACCCAACGCAGCCAAAATAAATAAATAAATAAACTAATTAATTAAAAAAAAAAGAGTGAACCCTAATATAAACTATGAACTTTAGTTAGTAATATATCAATATTGGCTTACCAATTATAACAAATATACCACACTAATGCAAGATGTTAAAAATAGGGGAAATGTGTGGGGAGGGAGTGATGGAGTGTATGGAAGCTATAATTGCTCAATAAAAGTCTTTTAATTAAAAAAAAATTTATTGACAAAGGGAAGTTTTGAAATGTGTACTGAGTATTTTTTAAAATTTATTTTTATTTAACTATAGTTTATTTACAATATTGTGTTAGTTTCAGGTGTACAGCTTCAAATTCTTTTCCATTATAGATTATTACAAGATATTGAGTATAGTTTCCTGTGCTAAAAAGTAAATCTTTGTTGTTTATCTATTTTATATACAGTGGTATGCATCTGTTAATCCCTTACTCCTAATTTATCCCACCCCTTCCCCTTTCCATTTGGTAACCATAGGTTTGTTTTCTATGTCTGTGAGTCTGTTTCTGTTTTGTAAATAAGTTCATTTGTGTCATATTTTAGATTCCACAAATAAATGATATCATATGGTATTTGTCTTTCTCTTTCTGACTTACTTTACTTAGCATGATAATCCCTAGGTCCGTCTATGTTTCTGCAAATGGTAGGGTTTCATTCTTTTTTTATGGCTGAGTAATATTCCATTATATATATATTATAGTATATATTATTATATATATTATACATACTATATACATAGTATGTAATATATACATTATATATATAATGGAATATATATATCACATCTTCTTTATCCATTCATCTGTTGATGGGGCACTTAGGTTGCTTTGATGTCTTGGCTTTTTTTCTTTTTCTTTTTTTAAAGAATGAAAGAGAGGGCACTGGCCATGGCTGCAGCGTCTCTTGTATCCACTTTGGCCACCCTGCTGCTCCAGCCCAGCACAGAGCTGTTGCCTCCACCATCGCCACTTCCAGCAATCAGCAGTCCAAAATGAAGCTGTTTTCAATGCTGGAAGGAAACTTGCCAAGCAGATCAAGCAGGAAGTGCAGCAGGAGCTGGAAGCGTGGGTGGTGTCAGGCAACAAAGGACCACACCTGAGCGTGGTTTTTGTTGGCGAGAATCCCGCAAGTCACTCCTCTGTCCTCCACAAAACCAGAGTAGCTGCCGATGTGGGAATCAACCGTGAGACAATTGTGAAACCAGCTTCAATTTCAGAGGAAGAACTGTTGAATTTAATCAATAAACTAAATAATGATGATAATGTAGATGGCCTCCTCGTTCAGCTGCCTCTTCCAGAGCACATTGATGAGAGAAAGATCTGCAATGCTGTTTCTCCAGACAAAGATGGTGATGGCTTTCATGTAATTAACATAGGGCGAATGTGTTTGGACCAGAATTCCATGTTACCAGCTACTCCATGGGGTATGTAGGAAATAATTAAGCAAACTGGCATTCCAACCCTAGGGAAGAATGTGGGTGTGGATGGAAGGTTAAAAAATGTTGGAGTGCCCATTGCAGTGTTACTACACACCGGAGGGGCACACAAACATCCTGGAGGTGATGCCGCTGTCATAATTTCTCATCCATACACTCCCAAGGAGCAGCTGAAGAAACATACAGCTCTTGCAGATATTGTCGTCTCCGCTGCAGGCATTCCAAATCTGATCACAGCCAATATGATTAAGGAAGGAGCAGCTGTCATTGATGTGGGAATAAATAGAATTCAAGATCCCATAACTGCTAAACCCAAGTTGGTTGGAGATGTGGATTTTGAAGGAGTCAGGAAGAAAGCCGGTTACATCACTCCAGTCCCTGGGGGGTGTTTGTCCCATGACAGTGGCAATGCTAATGAGGAATACCATTACTTCTGCGAAAAAAGTGCTGAGCCTTGAAGAGTGGGAAGTAGTGAAGTGTAAGGAGCTTGGAGTAGCAAGTAATTAACTATTGTGTCTTCTGTGTCATGCACAGCACTCCAAGCTAGTTCACAAGGAAAACCAGGCCGATAGAAGTGCAATATTTATTCTACTTAAATGGTTTAAAACAATGCTTTGTATTTATTTGTAAGCTTAAATGGGTGGATATTTGCACACATAGTTCTGCAGTTATCCACCAGGGAGCATGCCGCTATCGTGCAGGATCATGTGATCCAGCCAAGAGAAGCCATTAACCTACTGATTAACAGGGGGACACTGTCACATTGAGAATGGCTGCCTAACTTTGTCAAGCCACTTCGGTTAAAATTTGTCTTTTTTAGGAGGACAGCTATGCTCACTAGACCACCAACGCTGCACAAATTTGTCTTTTCTACAATTGCATTTCCCAAGTGCTATTCCAATAATGAGTTGATGCTCACTTTAGGTTCCGAACCTCTTGAGTTCAACTGGTCAAGCCAAAGGAAAAATGTTGCAAGAGAAAATTAGGGAAAAGGTAAAAAGAAAGAAATGATGGTAATTGAGTGGAAAAAATATTACCCTAATTTAATATATGTATTGATTGATAGCCAGAAGAAAAACTACATGTTAATAGTCTCCTAAACTGTCATTTTGTAGCTTAGTCATTAGGAAAATGTTTGGGGTTGTTTCATTTGCTATTAGCCCTCGTTTTATGTTTGTTACTGTTTCTGAGGTCTCCCCATTTTAGTTTTCTAGGATTGACAGTCTTATTTTATAAATTAGTCACGTGTGTGGTCATACTTGACTTTCCTACATCCTTCAACTTCATTGTCAAAGTTTTATACTGGTGGGGGTGTCTGTATGGTTTCTTTAGTGTATCTTGAAACCTGTATTTGGACAACGTAACTTGGGCTTGATGATCATTAGGGCAGCTCGTATAAGTATGCAACTTACTTTTCCACCAAAGAACTGTCAACAGCTGCCAGCTTTTCTCTGATGCACCTGTTGGCTTTCCTCGATTGATTTCTGAGAACTTGAGTTAATACTGAATTTAATCAGAATTTCTGATTAAAGGACTTTTTGCTTCATTTTGTTTTTTTAAATGAAATACTCTGACCGGTATAGAATAATAATAAAAAAAAAAGAATGAAAGAAATAACACATATGAAGAAATTTTATGATGACAATGACTTAATACTGAGATTAAAAATTTCTAAATATTTATGAAAACAGACTATGAATTCATGAAGTATTTATCATGACTTAGTGAATCAGGATAGGGCATCATCTTTCCTAAACAATTATCAAATATTTATTCAATATTTTACTCATAAAATGACCCATCTTAGGTCCTAGGAGAGAACTATATATATGTCCCTGCCCTCAAAGAGTATACAGTTTAGTCAAGGAAATAACATAATAAAAACCATAAAATGTCTAAGAATATAAATAACGTCTGCCAAGTACCAGGTTAAGTGGGACAGATATACACACTCTAGGAATTCTACATTCAAAACATCACTTCATAATGCTTTGTACAAATGACAGAATTTTACTGCTGGAAGGGTCTTTAGAGATCATCTAGGTCAGCCCTTCATTTTATAGATGAGCGTTTTGAGACCAAGATATTAGAGGCCAGAATTCATCATTTAATCACTCATCTATTCATTCAACAAATCTATCTATCTCCTATGGATCAAGCACTTTGCTGGAGGCTGGAATTTAAAACTGAAGATGTCACAGTATTCATAAATCTTATAGATTTGTGGCCACCTGTAGAGGAAAGGCCGGCTGGACACTCTATTCTCTACTCTATATTCAATGCTGTGGAAGGGAGAGCACACATTTTGGTGTTTAGCTGGCATCCTCTGCCACAGGAGAGTGCCCTGATCAGATCTGCACTCTAGGAGAATCACTCTGGCAGGGAGTGGGTAATCCTGGGGGCAGGGAGATTGGTTAAGAGGCTCTTCTGTTAACCTGAGTGAAAAATGATTTGGCTTGAACAAAGGTAGTAGTAGTGTAGGTGGCGAGAAAGAGACAAGTTCAATAACTAGTTAGAAGGGCTTCCCTGGTGGCGCAGTGGTTAAGAATCCGCCTGCCAATGCAGGGGACACGGCTTCGAGCCGTGGTCCGGGAAGATCCCACATGCTGCGGAGCAACTGGGCCCGTGCGCCACAACTATTGAGCCTGTGCGCTAGAGCCTGCGAGCCACAACTACTGAGCCCACGTGCCACAACTACTGAAGCCCATGAGCCTGGAGCCTGTGCTCTGCAACAGGAGAGGCCACCTCAATGAGAAGCCCGAGCACCACAACGAAGAGTAGCCCCCACTTGCTTCAACTAGAGAAAGACCGCGCGCAGCCGCAAAGACCCAACGCAGCCAAAAAAAAAAAAAAAGAAAAAAGAAAAAGAACTAGTTAGAAGATAATATCGACAGGCCGCAATAATCAATTGGATGTTGAGACTGAGTTTAGGAGAAGAAGGAGCCAATGGTGACCCAGAATTCTGATTTGGGCAACTGGGTAAAACAGAATACAGAAGACTTTGGAAAGAAGATGGTGTATCAAACATTTTGAGTTTGAGGTATGAGATATCTGATGACCAGGTAATATTTGAGAATAAAGTTTGAGGAAAGATTTTTTTCTGAAGGTATAGATGTGTGCACTATCAGTATATAGACAATAGTTGAAGTTTCAGAAATAAATGGAGATGCATCACACAACAAGAAGTGAAAAAGTAGTTTTTCTCAAGTCTTTAAAAACATTTTTATTGTAGTAAAATATATGTAACATGAAATTTACCATTTTCACCATTTTTAAATGTACAGCTCAGTGACCTTAAGTGCATTCCCATTGTTGTGCCACCATCACCGTCATCCATCTCCAGCATTCGGTCACCTTCCCAAACTGAAACTCTGTACACATTCAACAATAACTCCCCATTTTCCCCTCCCCTGAGCCTCCAGCAATCAACAATCTACTTTCTGCATCTATATGAATTTGACTTCTCCAGGTATCTCACATACATAGAATCACACAATACCTGTCCTTTTGTGTTTGTCTTATTTCACTTAGCATTATGTTTTCATAATGGTTCATCCACTTGTAACGTGTCAGAAGTTAATTCTCTTCTAAGGCTGAACAATATTCCATTACGTGGCTATACCACATTTTGTTTATCCATTCATCCATTGATGAACATTTGGGTTGCTTCTAGCTTTTGCTTATTGTGAATAATGCTGCTATGAACGCGAGTATATAAATACCTGTTAAGAGTCCCTGCTTTCAGTTCTTTGGAGTGTATACCTAGAAGTGGAACTGCTGGATCATATGGAAATTCTGTGTTTAATGTTTTGAGGAATTACTGTACTGTTTTCCACATTCTCAATTTTTGCTATGCATCAGAATCACCTCTTGAGTTTTAAAAAATACATATGCTCAATCTCCACCCCTGGAGCCTGATTCAGAAGATCTGAATAGATACCTGACTTCCGTTTCTTTTTAGAATTCAAATTCTTTAAAATACTAGAAACAAATTATTAAGAGGTGATTTAAAAGAGTAAAAATAAAAGAATATGGAGTAAAAAGCTGAAGTCCCCCCTGTTAACATTTGGAGTCTATCTTTACACACACACACACACACACACACACACACACATACACACACACTTTTTGTACTTTTAAAAACCATAAATATGATCACACACCATACACGGTATACTACAACATGCTCTATTTTCTTTTTTAAAAAAATAAATTTATTTATTTTCTTTTATTTATTTTTGGCTGAGTTGTGTCTTCGTTACTGTGCGCGTGCTTTCTCTAGTTGCAGCGAGCGGGGGCTACCCCTCGCCGTGGTGCGCGGGCTTCCCACTGCGGTGGCCTCTCCCGCTGCGGAGCACGGGCTCTAAGCGTGCAGCCTTCATCAGTTGTGGCTCACGGGCTCTAGAGCGCAGGCTCAGTAGTTGTGGAGCACGGGCTTAGTTGCTCCGCGGCATGTGGTATCTTCCCAGACCAGTGCTGAAACCCGGTCCCCTGCATTGGCAGGTGGATTCTCAACCACTGTGCCACCAGGGAAGCCGTCTATTTTCTTAATAATTTATTGTGAAACTCTTTCTATGTCAGTACACATGAATCTAGCTCAATGGTTTTCAATAGATGCATAATATTCCATGGCATATATGCACCTATATATTTTATTTATTTAACTATTTACAAACTGGTAAACATATAAGTTTTTCTATTTTTTCTATTACAAACAATTCTGCAATTAATAACCTTGAATCCATAACTTTGCATATGTGGGAGATACAAGAGATTGCTAAAACTGGAGTTGTTGGGTTAAAGAGTATGTACATTTTCTATGTTCAGGGATATTTCCCAACTGCCTTCAGAAAGGCAGTAGATACTTTCAAGCTCCTACCATTAGTGCATGAGGGCCATTTTTCCCTATTTTCCTCAGTATTGGGTATTATCAATAGTTCTCTTTTTTGTCAATATGGTAAAAAAAAGTCATTTCATTTTTGTATTCATTTGGGTTTCTCTGATTACTAATATTTTCATATTTTTATTGGTCCTTTGAATTTCTTCTTCTGTGAGTTACCTTTTCATCTCCTTTGTTTACTTTCTTATTTTTTCTTTTTCTAAAGAATTAGAGGAGGAAGCTCATTTTATATAAAGTATTAAATCCCTTGTCCTATGTATATGTTGCAAATATTTTCTCCCAACGATCTAAGTCTTTTTAAAAACAGCTTTATTGAGATATAATCCCCATACCATAAAATTCATCCACTAAAAATATACAATTCAATAGTTTTTAGTATATTCAGAGTTGTGCAACCATTACCACAATCGATTTCAGAATATTACTGAACTTTGCTTTAAAATATTTACATGTGCAAAAGGCTTTCACTTTGTACAATCAAATTATTCATTTCCTTTTGGGTTTCTGGGCTAGGAAAGCGGTCCCCACTCCAAAATTGTAAAGATATTCTCCTATATATTGTTTTTAGTCCTTTTATAGTTTTGTTTTTCATGCGTGATCTTCTTAAAATTAATTTTTATTTTTATTAAGGTATTTGCTCCCATGTCCCCTCCCCTAATTTCAACTCTGTAGCTGTTTGTCTAGAATTTGTACATCACCACATCTGTATTTTGCATAATACTCAGGTACTGCTATCTGTCAATTCATTAGTTTTAGACTATCTATTGATGTCCTTTCATGGTAGATAAAGATTTAAGTTTCTGGTATCACCGTTTTCTGTTGGTTAAAAAAATTACCTTTTTGTTAAATTGATATCTAGAGTTTACATTATTTTTTACATAAATATAATTCATTGCAGAGTACTGTAGTATACTATGATTATGTTCTCTCTCTTTCTTTTTGTTTTTCTTATAGGTTAATAATTGCCTTGTTTTTCATTTGCTTAGTTGTCTGTACCTATTGCCAAGTTCCCACACCTGCCAATAGCTCTTAGTACAAGGTCAATCTCTTCTATTACTAGCTTCATTCTTTTTTCTTGGAGTTACTCCTCTTGCAGACCTTTGTTCCCCTCTATCTACTGATGCTCTGGGCCTGCACCATTCTGCCTCTTTGTCATTTTGGGACTTCCCTTTGCTGACAACTTAGGAATTCCTTTACCTTTTCCTAGTTTGGATTCCATTACATGAATCTCATTCTTTCATTTTTCCTGGTTTATTCCCTCCTTGTCATGGAGTAAATGTCCCAGTAGCTTTGTCCAGAGGGCACAGTGATGACAGCCTTTGCTACGCGTGTCTCCTAAGTGACACTGCTGCAGTCCGGACCGCTTGCCCTCTCTCTACACCTGGGGCACACCTGGGGATTCCCCTCCCTTTTCTTTTTCTGTGCTAGATTGCCTTTTTCTTTACCTGATATCTTCCTTTTCGTTTGCCCCCTCATTTTGATGAAGCACATTTTCTAGTAGTTTCCTGAAAAAAAGATACAGAGGGAATACATTTTGGAGGACGGGAGGGCGGATTTCATGTCTTCCACCCCCCCACCCCCACATTTGTTTGGTTGTTTGGCTGGTTTTAGACTTCTAGGTTGGGGATCATTTTCATATAAACTTTCGAAAGGAGACAGAGGTGATGCTTCCTGTGATGGTAGAAGCTGATGGGCCACTTCTAGTACCACTAGTAGTTGAAGCAGCCAGCTCCACGTTCCCCGGACTGACTCCAAATTCCTAAGGGTGGGAGGCCTTGGCAGTGGCAGGGGTCGTGAAAGCAGCAAGAGTAGTTGCAGTTTCCAAGTGTGACCTTAAAGCCAAAAGTCTAGCGATGGTGTCTGGCTTCATTTCTTAAACCTCTGCCTCTCCAACATATTAAGTACTAAATTCCTGTAAAAAACCAAAACAGTACTCTTTTCTGAATGAAATATCCAGAGTGATTTCTGCTTCCTATACTGTTGGTCAATAGATGAAATGTTCGTTTCTGTGATTATGTCTGTAAATACTCCATACATAGCTGTTCTGTATTCTGAATCGCTAGTTATTGGGAACCTAAATCTGTTTTTTGTTGTTTTTTGCTGACTCTCACTCATGGTGCTGGTGTTTGGTCGTCTTTGATTGTGAGTAGAGGCTTTGCCGTGGTGAGGAGGTGAACTATACAGATAGTTGAGGGAAGAGCACTCGGCAGAGAGTGAGTAGAGAGTGAAAAGTCCTTGAAGCAGACGCATGTCTGGCACCTTCAAGAAATAATGAAGAGGTCAGTGTGGCTGAGGTGGAATGACTGAGAGTAGTAGGCAGTAAGTATAGAGAGGTAATAGGGCCAGATGGTGCAGGGGAACAGGGAGGAATTTGTCTTATACCCTTAATGAGAAGAGGAGCATTAGAGAGTTTTCAGCAGAGAGTGACATAATCTAACTCACATTTGAAAAGAATCAGTCTGGTTGCTGGGTTCAGAGTGTACTGTGAGGGGAACAAAAGCTGAATCAGGGCAATCAGTCAAGAGATGATAACCAGGTGAGAGCTGATGGTGGCTTGGACCTGCATGGTACTGGTAGACGTAGTGAGATTTGTTAGGTTCTGGTTATGTTATTATTATTATTATTTTTTTCTTTTGCGGTATGCGGGCCTCTCACTGTTGTGGCCTCTCCCGTTGCGGAGCACAGGCTCCGGACGCGCAGGCTCAGCAGCCATGGCTCACGGGCCCAGCCGCTCCGCGGCATGTGGGATCTTCCCAGACCGGGGCACAAACCTGTGTCCCCTGCATAGGCAGGCAGACTCTCAAGCACTGCACCACCAGGGAAGCCCTGGTTATGTTTTGAAGGTAGTACCAACAGAATTTGCTGATGGCTTGGATATGAGTGTCTGTGTGTGTGTGTGTGTGTGTGTGTGTGTGTGTGTGTGTGTGTGTGTCAGAGAGAGAGAGACAGAGAGACAGAGAGACAGAGAGAGACAAAGTAGGATTGCTTCAAAAATTTTTGACCTGAGCAAATGGTAGGATGCTATCAGTTGAGATGCAGGTTTGTGAGGGAAGATTAGGAGTGTAGTTTTGGACAGAGTAACTTTGATATGTCTATTAGACAGCCAAATGGAGATGTGAAGTTGGAAAATGGATATATAAATCTGAAGGTTACAGGAAAAATCAGCAGTTGATAGAAATTTGGAAGTGTCAGTATTTATATAGTATGTAAGTCTATGAGATTGGATGAAATCACCAGGCAGTGAGTATAGAAACAAGCCCTAGGGTAATCAAATATTAAAAGGACAGAAAATTAGGAGCAATGAACATAAGAGTCTGAGGACTGACTATTGACGAAAGAAGAAAACTAGGAGACTACAGATGTCCTTGAAACAAAGTGAAGAAAGTATTTCATCAAGAAATACTTCTCATGAAGAAATGTTTTGTTGAAATCATAAATATTTAAGTTCCAGGTTATTAATAATTTATTAATGTTATACCTTCAAGTTTTTTTTAAACAAATGATCTTTTTTTTTTTTTTTTTCCTCTGGCACGCGGGCCTCTCACTGTTGTGGCCTCTCCCGTTGCGGAGCACAGGCTCCGGACGCGCAGGCTCAGCGGCCATGGCTCACGGGCCCAGCTGCTCCGCAGCATGTGGGATCTTCCCGGACCGGGGCACGAACCCGTGTCCCCTGCATCGGCAGGCGTACTCTCAACCATCTGCGCCACCAGGGAAGCCCAATAAATGATCTTCTTAAAAATTTCATTAAGCTTCATAGCCATGTTATACATTACTTGGACATAAATACAAATTTTCTAATTTCTTTGTTCATGACTATTTCTTTCATTCCAAGTCTAAAAGACATCTCAGATTTAACATGTCCAAAAAACAAATTCTTGTTTCCTACCTCCAATCCTGTTTGTTTAACAGCACAGCCATCTACTTTGGGGTCATCTTTTTTTTTTCTTTTTACTTAAAAGTAGTTATAGGAAAGTTGCAAAAAGTGTACAGAGAGTTCACACGCATCCTTCACTCAGTTTTGCTTCATATTAACTTCATTATTTTTTGCTTCATATTAACTTCATTATTTCATAATCACTTGCAACGATCAAAACTGGGATACTATGCTATGCTACTATTTACTAAAGTACGGATCTTATTCAAATTTTACCTTAATTCCTTCTAATGTCCTCTCTGTCCAGGAAGCCATATTGCATTTAGTTACTGTGTATTTTATTTATTTATTTTATTTATTTACTTTTGGCTGTGTTGGGTCTTCGTTGCTGCGCATGGGCTTTCTCGAGTTGCAGTGAGCGGGGGGCTACTCTTCGTTGCGGTGCGTGGGCTTCTCATTGCAGTGGCTTCTCTTGTTGCGGAGCATGGGCTCTAGGCACGTGAGCTTCAGTAGTTGTGGCACGTGGGCTCAGTAGTTGTGGCTTGCAGGCTCTAGAGCATAGGCTCAGTAGTTGTGGTGCACAGGCTTAGTTGCTCTGCGGCATGTGGGATCTTCCGGGACCAGGGCTCGAACCCGTGTCCCCTGCATTGGCAGGTGGATTCTCAACCACTGCGCTACCAGGGAAGTCCCCTATTGTGTATTTTTAGTCCTCTCCAATCTGTGACAGTTCCTCCATCTTTCATGGCTTTGCTTTCATGACCCTTCATAACTGTTGCTGAATCCTGGTCAGTTAATTTGTAGAAGGTCTCTCAGTTTTGGTCTGTTTAATGTTTCCTCATGATCAGATTTAGATTATGCACCCATGGTGCAAGAAGGGAAGAGAGGTGAAATTCAACTATAGTAATGGTTTCAACATACAGTAATGTTATGTTTTTGCAAATCATATTCTTAGACTAAAATAAACATTTTCTGAAAAATGTTTAGGGAATCCCAGGTATTAGTGATACTCTGTATTTACTTTACCAGTTATAATGCTTCCCACCATCCCAGAGCTAATGATAATATTTATAGAAAGGCATCAAACCAGGTAAAATATTTTAAAATAGAGTCCAAAGCACTTGACTTTGTCTTAAAGCAAGGTTAGCTCTTCCTATAGGAAGTAGCAATTTAAATGCATATGTTAAAAGTATTGTTTACATCCTTTTTGTGGCAATGAATCATACGTCATATGAATAAGATTTTGCTGTATATTTTACGGAAGATGAGAATTTATGGGAATTCCTTTTTCATGCGTCTTTTCTATTCTGACTTGTGTTCATTTACAAGATTTTTTTTTTAACCTCTAATATACACTACTCTGTATAAACAGTGATTACATTCAATTCTGTTTAAACTGCATGTTGAGAAAGATGACCCGTGAGATTTCAAGGAAGTTCAAAAATGTTTTTATTGCAAACTTTGTTGAAATATGAATAATAATTCTAGGTGTATCTTATTATAGAAGCTCAGATTCTCAAGAGTCTTAAAGGTCTATAATATCCAAGTATGTGGTCATTCTTACTATAGCAGCAGTTCTCAAATAACTTACTGTAGTTTCCTTTATTTGCTACGCCTCACATTATTCCTATGAAACAACAAAAAAATTCTAGAATTACTTTGATTTGTAGGACTTGGAGAATGAAAGATTAGCCTAATCGTAAAATCTACCATAGCTACAAAATACTGTTGGCATTCCTGTTACTCTGTCTATAAACACCTTTAAAATTGCCAATGAATATTTTAGGGAGTTAATTCACAATTTGAGATACATTACATATATAATCAAATGTGTATGTCAATAGTAAAGTTATATGCTTTTTGTTAAATTTTCTTTTTTAAATGTAAATGTTTCTTCTAACTTAAGTGAAGAGACTGATTTATTAATGTAACAAACTTTATTATTTGTAAAATATCATCAGTCAAGTTTATATAAATTTAGATTACTCAAGAATAATCATATTAATGATTGATCATATTAATATGATTAATATGATAATCTTAATTCATCCAAGAATTAAGATAAATGACATAGTGCCTAATTTCTTAAGTCCACTTTAATGGTGACAGATTATGACTTAATGATTATATTCATAAATGGATTACAAGGTCAACATCATTGTTCTGGATCTCTGCAGGTATCACAAACACAGAAAAGGACAAGCTGCCTAACGGATTGTTTTCTATAAGGAAAATGTTCCAGTAAACCCTGACAAAGCAGGACATGCTAATATTTATCTAGAGGGCAGAAAGTCACATTTGTTGTTGCACAGTGAAAATTCGATTGATTTCTGCCGATTTATAAAAGTCTATGTGAAAGACAATGTAACTATTGTGCTCTTGAAAAGCATTTCCAAGTGACTCCAAGTAAAGAGTTATTCCCATCACACAGATAAGTTAACTAAGGCACAGGCATTAACGCTGAGAATTTATACTGCCCTTTGCAATTGTTTTTCACTTATATATGGCAGTAGTTAGTTAGATTATAAAGAATGACCAAAATTCAAGTCATGCGCTTTCTAACACACAGCTTTTGAGTCATTTTGGGGAGGGCAATGATTTAACTCCCTGTATATGTTATGGAAAGGGAACCAATTATTATTCGCTTAATCCAACTATTCACACATTTAGAAACATACTAGTAGAGATATCACTGTCAATATTCTAACTTTTCAGGTAAAGAGTTCTTCAGGGAATGTCAACAATTTTTCTACCAGTGATATATCCCTAAGTGGAGGAGGGAAAGAGATCCCTAACTTTCACAAAATTGGCTTTGTTTGAAGCCCTTTCTTTTAAGGATTAAGAGAAGGCCAGTGAGCATCAGGTGATCAGATCCAATACATAATATATCCCTTAAGATGGGTCTTCTCTGTGATAGGTCTCAAACCATTATTAAAAGAAAAAAATATTTAAAAAATATTTTAGGCTTTTAGAGATGCCCTTAATTCTGGAAACTGCAGTATTTATTCAATTGCTGTGTTACGTTACCAGTGTTACTCTACAAAAGAATTATTGGTCTTATTTATTCATCAGCTGGTTTCAGAAACATTTATACCAAGAAGAGCTGAACTAAGGAAAGCATGACTAAGGAAAACATGAGCAGACAGTTTTTATGAAAAAACTTTCAAGAAAACATGCAAGGAATCTTTGTTAGCTAATGTTTACATCACCGAAAAATGACTTTCTGGGCTTCTCTAAAAAAACTATCTAAAAATCAACAGCCCTATTTTGTTGTATTCTTTCTTTGTGTATCCTCAGTTTCTTAGAGATGCATTATTGTAGTCTTTCAGTTAATAGTGAGAGATGGGGAACTTCCCTGGTGGTCCAGTGGTTAAGACTCTGCACTTCCACTGCAGGGGGCACGGGTTCCATCGCTGGTCGGGGAATTAATACCGCTTGACACAGCCAAAACCCCCCCCCCCCGAGAGATGGGAGTAGTTATGACCTATTATCATTTTATTCTCATTGTTGAAGAAAGGCCACACAGAGATGGAAGGGGCTGGTTTTTTGCCTGGAATAAATTCAAATTAGACACTGTTATAGACTAGTGCCCTGTAAAGGTTAAAATCCAGATGCAGTTATTATGCAGAAACAAACCTAACAGGAGACTCTGCTGCTCTCCTACAGACAAATTAAAAAAAATCATGTTTGGTAATCTTTTCAGCACTCTTCAAATTTCTCTGCCATGGGAAACCAATGAGTATCATATTTTGCCACAAAACACATAGCAATCTTTTTTTTTCTTTTTTTGGCCATAAAATACAAAGTGTAAAATGATGGGATCATAGCAATCTTTTGGCCTGAAGTCTCATGAAGTCTTTCTTTATAGCACTTACCTTATCTGAAAATACAGAATTTATTTTTGTCTACTTACTTATTTTTCTCTTTTCCTCAAAAATATGAACTTTAGGGAAGCTGGGACTGTCTGTCTTGTTTACTATGGTTTCCCAGCATGCACATAAAAAAGTGCCGACACACAGCAGATGTTCAATAAATATTTGTTGAATGATGCATCAAAATCACCACAGTGGAGAAAATAAGCATGAATATTCTGTTCCTGCTTATTTTTTGTTACACTTTGGGTTCTTTAAAACATTTCTGTTTATCTATTACTTTACAACAATCTACCCCAAACTTAGTACCTTAAAAGAACAATAATCTTATTATGCTCACACTACTGTGGGTCAGAGAATTTAGGCAAGCCTTGACTAGATGATTTTTCTACTCTACGTAGTGCTGACTGGGGTCACTTAGTGGAATTCGACTAGCAGCTGGTATGGTGGGTCCAAGATGGTTTCACTTACAAGCCTGGTACCTGGTGGAGATGGCTGTAAGCCTGGGCTCAACTGGCCCCTTCTCCTGCTTTACATGGTGGCTCAGGGCTTCAAGAGAGCAAGATGAGAGTTGCTGGTCCTCTTAAAGCTTACATTTGGAACCGTCATAGTATCATTCCCACCATATTCTTAGATCAAATCAGTCACAGGTCAGCCCACATTTGGGGAGAAGTATCAAAGCATATACAGCCGTTTTAAATCTGGAACATTAAAAAAAATTTTTATTTTATTTATTTATTTATTTATGGCTGTGTTGGGTCTTTGTTGCTGTGCATGGACTTTCTCTAGTTGCAGCGAGTGGGGGCTACTCCTCGCTGTGGTGCGCAGCCCTCTCACTGTGGCAGCCCCGCCTCTCGTGGAGTGCGGGCTCCAGGCGCCCGGACCCCAGCAGTTGTGGCACGCGGGCTCCGTAGTTGTGGCTCATGGGCTCAGTAGCTGTGGCTCGCGAGCTCAGTAGTTGTGGTGCACAGGCCTAGCCTCTCCGCGGCATGTGGGATCCTCCCTGACCAGGGCTCGAACCCATGTGCCCTGCATTGGCAGGCGAATTCCTAACGACCGCACCACCAGGGAAGTCCTGGTACATTTTTGAGATAGAATATTTCCAAGTAAGTGTTCCTAAAGAGAGCTCCCCTGGTGGCGCAGTGGTTGAGAGTCCGCCTGCCGATGCAGGGGACACGGGTTCGTGCCCTGGTCCGGGAAGATCCCACATGCCGCGGAGCGGCTGTGCCCGTGAGCCATGGCCGCTGAGCCTGCGCATCCGGAGCCTGTGCTGCACAACGGGAGAGACTGCAACAGTGAGAGGCCCGCGTACCGCAAAAAAAAAAAAAAAAAAAAATGTTCCTAAAGAAAACAATCCAATGCCACGGGGCAACAAAGCCCGTGCGCCACAATTACTGTGCTTTAGAGCCCACGCGCCACAACTACTGAAGCCTGTGGGCCTAGAACCCGTGCTCTGCAATAAGAGAAGCCACTGCAATGAGAAGCCCGCTCACTGCAGTGAAGAGTATTCCCCGCTCACCGCAACTAGAGAAAACCCTTGTGCAGCAACAAAGACCCAACGCAGCCAAAAATAAATAAATAAACACACAAATAAATAAATAAATTTATTGAGGAAAAAAGAAAACAATCCAACAAATTCAGTTCAGTATCTTTCTGGAAGTTATAGTCTTCTGACTTAATTCTCACCTGAATTCAAGGAAGGCTTCAAAATACTAAAAAAGGAATGCAAAAGTTTAAAGTAATATAATGTAAAAGATATGTAAAACATTTAATATACATCTTATTTGCTTATTTATAACACAATGAACATTGTAAATTGGTTTAGGTTCTCTTAAGTTATAGGCAAAAATTTATGTGATGTGTCTGCTATGTACAGTTTTCTGGGGAGTAGCTTCGTAGATTATTGATTTCTCAAAGGATCTAATGACTCCCCTCCTCCCCAATCAAGTATTTTCCTGAGTAAAATTATGGTGTAGATAAGTTCATTTTTGGAACCATCTCCCTTGATAATACCTAACCTTGTGTAATAATAATGATAATAGCTGACTTAAAAAAAAAGATTATTATCTGCTTATGTGCCAGGAGCAGTTTCATAACCTTATGAAGAACATAGTACTATTATCCTTGTTTTACAGTTGAGGAAACTTGAGGCATAGTAACTTGCCCATGGTTACATAATTAGCATGTGGTGGGGCTAGGAACCCTAGCATATTGGCTTCCGAGAGTCCCATGCAATGAGGCCCTGTTCATAAGCTATAGTTTACTCCTTTGTAAATTGGGGATAATAATAGTAGCCAGTGTCATTGTGGGTATTAGACGAGTTAAACTGGGATAGTCCATAGCTGCATGCCTGGCACATACGACAGTGGGCAGTTAATAAATAGGAGCTCTCCATGCTTAGCCTCTGTTTTATTCCTGAAGACTTTGCTATCTTTCACTGTAGAGATATGGGTGTGATAAAATGCAAGACGGAACAGGGGGTGGGCGGATAAGGATTTGAAAGTCTAGGGCCAAAGCTGGAGATATTGCTCTTCCCATTAAACTCCTTAAGGCCTCATGTCTTCTCTTAAAATTGTATGCAAATGTCACATGCTATTCCACAGTTCAGTTGCTTATCTATTAATATAAAACTTGTTTACTCCAAAGCTTTCGGGATCATTGTTCTTCTAGGGAGAAGATGTACCTTGTTTATGTCTTGGTTTCACACACCCCTTTGAGGGACTCAGCCACGCAGGTTTGGGAATTTGGAGGCCTAGATTCCCAGCTAGGACCCTTAGCTTGTTTGGGCCTTATATTTTTCACTTATAAAATGGTGTGGGTAGTAATGACTATTTTATCAAAGTCTTTTTTGCCCTGGAATTATACAACATAAAATTGTCCTAAATGTGTTTTCAAACTGTGGGTCTCCACTTAAAAGTAGGCGAAAAGACCAATTCGACTGGTCAAACATTAAAAAAAAAAAATCGGGGTAAGTACTGTTTGGTGAAATTTTTGTTTCAGAATAGATATTAAAAAGTAATATGTGAAACGTATACCTAAAAGGTGTCTTACTTTGGCTGGTAATAGAAACATTTTAAAGCTACATTTAAAGGAGGGGGGCATTGCATTCTCTAAACGTGCCCGCCCTCGGGGGAAATCAATCTCAGAACCTCCCCACTTGAGAGGCCCTTAGAGAAGCGGAAGACGCAAATCTGGGCGCGGTCCTGGGCCCTGCCTCTCCTCGCGATTGCGGCGGCCTACGGGTCTCGGGGGCTGCACCTGGGCCCACGTGGCATCTCCCGCCTCCCGCCTCCCGGCCTGGGCCCACAGGAAGCTGCGCACCTCGTGACGTCATCACAGGGCGCCGCTGCCTCGACCTCCTTCCACTTCGCGGGAGAAGTTGTTGGCGCGAATGGATCCCGAGTCGCGGTAACGGATTCCCCAGCCGGCCGGCCTGCCCGCCCGCGCCTTCATCCGTGGGCTGCAATGGTGAGCCCCCGGGGGAGGCTATGCGACCAGGGGGCTGGGGAGAGTTTGCAGGCTGGGCGTGGACCTGGCATTCCTGGCATGGAGGGTCGGGGAGGATCGCGATGCGTGGCTTCGGAGGGGAGCGAAGGCAAGAAAGGGGCCACAAACTAGGCACTGGTCTCACAGCTTTCCTTGCACCGCGGGCTTCAGCTCTCAGCCGCAGCCAGCGCTCAGGGCTCTTGGTGCTGCGCAGCAGTTTTTTCCACTCGTGGGGGAAGGGAGAAAGGAAGGGAGTAATGAAGGTGATTTGGGGGCTCAGCGGTACAGTTGCTTTTCCTGTTCAGTGTTGCCTCGAACCTCGGTTTGAGTCCTGCCTAAAGCGTTGACTTCAGGCTTTGGGTCTCGAAGGAGAAGAATGTAACAGACTTTCCTTTCTAATGAAAAAGTTGTCTTAGGCCTTCAACTTTCATGATTAACAGCTCAGCGAAATGCTCATCACAGAGCCGTTTTGAAATCGATGGCATGAGAAGGATGTTTTATTTTGTTTAGATGAGTTCATAGAAATCAAAGGGATAACACGGTTTACCAGGAGAAAAAACAAAAAACCTGGTAGAAACAGCTGTAATGCATTTGACAGCTGTCATCGCTTATCACCTGATGTTAAAAGTAATCTTTAAAAAAAACCCTTCAGTGCATTATACCACCTCCCTATAATGATCAAAATTGCATTTTGGACTTCAGGCACTATGGTAATTGTGTAAAGTTCATGAGATTTGGAGTCTTGAAGGTGAGAGTGAGGCAATGTTTTGGTCTTGCTCTCCCATTTAATGGTTAAGTGGTTCTGATTAAGTAAATATCTTAACTTTAACCTCTTAAATCCTCTGTTTCCTTACCTGTAAAAGGGGGGAAATATAGCTGCCTTAAGTGATTGTCTTGAGCATTAAACAAGATAATAAATGTAAAGCTTCTGTTCTGTTTCCTGGCATGTGGTAGGAAGTATACAACTACGTTACTAATGATCTAATTTTCTCAGGAAGGACTCTATGAAACATTACAAAGAGTTTTAAGGGACATCAAAGATGCCTCTGATGTTGTCAGTTATGGTGAACAACAGCTTATTTATTCAACTTTTGATTATTCAGTTACTTTAAATGATTGGTTCTTTTCCCTCTTAGTACTCCTGTTCATAGTGCATAGGAAAAATAAAGCCCTTCTCAGAAAACAAGTGGGGAAAAGGTTCTATAAAGTACATAAGAGTTTTGGATTATATTAGTGTTTAATTTAGTCCTTCTGTCTTGTAGTACAAAAATTAGCAGAAGCCTAGACCAGAATTCTGTTCAACCTATGCTTATTGAACACCTATGCACAAGTTATATTGTACAGTAGTTCTTAACTTTTGCTTGGGTCACAGCTTTCTTTGATGTTGTGGTGAATGGTATGCAAGTTTTCTGCCCACAGAAATACATATGGATACATACACACCATTTTAGGGGATTTGCATATCTTCTGAAGCCCTTCTACAGGTGCAGGGTTAGCAACTCTTGCCCTGGGAGCTGCATCTTTTTCTCAAATCTTTTCCAATTAAAGTTATCAAAGGAATAAAATACTGTATATCCACAAAACGGAATACTACGCAACCATTAAAAAGGAGAAAACTTTATGCCCTGATGTGAAACAGTTGCCAAGATAAGTGAAAAAAGAAGGTGCAGGACAATATGTAAAGTATGCTACCACTTTATGTAGGAAAGGAGAGAAAAGAATATGCCTATTTTGCTTGAAGATGTGAAGGATACACAAGGAACTAACTGATAACATTTGTTGCCTCTAAAGATGGGAAATGTGTGTCTGAGAGGCATGGTGGGAGGGAGACATTTCACCCATTTGAATTTTTGAACCATGTGAATATAATGTCTATTAAAGGAATCGAAATGAAATTAAAATAAACAGAATAAAAAGTAGCCATGTAAATGATTTGAATTGCTACGAGGATTTAATTATTTGCTCAAAATGTGAATA
The DNA here is from genome assembly GCF_949987515.2 of Delphinus delphis. Taxonomy (NCBI): domain Eukaryota; kingdom Metazoa; phylum Chordata; class Mammalia; order Artiodactyla; family Delphinidae; genus Delphinus; species Delphinus delphis. The sequence goes on from NC_082687.1 coordinate 75,712,902, forward strand.
AAACTTGAAAGATGCCGTTTTTAAGAAATCAACATATATAATTCATTGGCTGGCATAGTTATTTATTGAAAATATGCATAAGTTTGAATTAAACATGCATGAGACTTAAGGGAAAGCCTTTTTGAAGAGCTGTCAAAGAGAGTCTGACTACATCTAAGCTGCTTCATTGCAGCATTCTGGGGGAGACCTTTCACATTGTAGTTTACTATGCGAATGATCTCCCGGAGCAGTGTTGTCACCGTTTTATAATGTGTTGGGTTTTTGTTGCTGCGCGCGGGCTTTGTCTAGTTGTGGCGAGTGGGGGGCGACTCTTCGTTGTGGCGCGCGGGCTTCTCATTGCAGTGGCTTCTCTTGTTGCAGAGCATGGGCTCTAGGCACGCGGGCTTCAGTAGTTGTGGCACCTGGGCTCAGTAGCTGTGGCTTGTGGGCTCTAGAGCGCTGGCTCAGTAGTTGTGGTGCACGGGCTTAGTTGCTCTGCGGCATGTGGGATCTTCCCTCGAACCCGTGTCCCCTGCGTTGGCAGGCAGATTCTTAACCACTGCGCCACCAGGGATGTCCTGGAATTGTTTTCTTAATTTCATTTCTGGATTGTTCATTGCAAAAGTATAGAAATATAATTGGTTTTAGTATATTGATCTTGTGTCATGCAACCTTGGAGAACACATTTTGTAGTTCTAATAGTTTTTTAGTGAATTCCTTAGGATTTTCTCCATTTAAGATCGTTTCATCGGCAAATGAAGATAATTTTTCTTCTTCCTGTCCAATCTAGGTGCCCCTTTTATAATTTATTTTTTGCCTAATTAGTTTTTTTTTTTTTTTTTTTTGCCACAGTGTTGAATAGGAGTGGCAAGAAGGATCTGTCTTCTTCCTGACCTTAAGGGACTACATTCTAACAAATTACCTGTTGTTTTTAAAGTATAATATAATTTTAACTATTTTAAAATTATTTCATTTCTCTCTTCTGTGCTGCTATCAATATACAATATTAGTCAGATGTATAATTTTGCATTTAAGTGGTTTTAAAGATAAAAGATTTTTACATTTGGATAGGTTTTGTGAAGTGTGTTGGTGATAATCAATTTCTGCTTGTGGATTTGGTGGAGGACTTCAAAATATTAATCAGAAATATTTATATTTCTTTACTTTCAAAATAGAGAAGTAAAGCCAAAATGTAATATTTTGGTAGCTACCCCACAGAGCACTGCAGTACTTATTTTGCATAAAATCCTGTACTTGTCAAAGTAAGTGAACACGGTGGCATGATTTGCTTTCTCTTTGCATTTTTGGTAGGCACAAACAACTTGTTGGTTGGTTGAGCCCGTTAGCAGTGGAAAAAAGTTATAAGAGCTGTTTGGTTATACTTCAAAGTTGATATATATCAGCTTTTGTACTTTGACTTTTTAAAGTTAAAAGGTCATTATGATGGCTTACTTTGTGCAGGTTTAGGAGTATTTACTGCAAAAAAATTTTTTTCATCTCTATTAATAGATTTATAATCAACCAAGTTAGAAAATTCTAAAAAATGCATGATTTTTTTGAGTACCAGCGAGGTCTGGTACTTTGTCTTGACTTACGCATATTAAAATTGCATTTGGGTTGCCTGATAGGCGATGCTTCTCTTTAATAGTGTTGTAGAATTGTTAGTTACACCTTAGGGTAGGAGAGTGCAATAAATCTTTTTTTTTTTTTTTTTTTTTTTTTTTGCTTACACTTAAGAGCATTTAAATTTCAAAACTTTTACTAGAAAATGCCTTGTCATTCACAGTTTTTTCATCTGTGAATTAAAGTTAAAGAATGTCATAGATTTGTTCTGTGGATTAAATTAATTTTTTTAAGAGTTTAAATCATTGTCTGGCACAGAGTAAGTCCTATTTAAGGGTTTGTTAAAAAAGTAAATAAATGAAGCCCTAAATCAGGGCACTGGCAACAGAAATAGAGGAAAGAAGACAGCAGTATTTGGGAGATTAGGTTGGGTTGGTTGATTAGGTGGAGGGTCAGAATGAGGAGGAAAAACAGTGCTCATTTTTCTGTTTTTGGTTAATGGTGGTGCTATGCATTGAGGAGGGAAATAAAGAGAGAGAAGCAAGCCTCCAAAATATGGGCTTAGTTTTGGACGTTATGAGCTGGAGGCACCTTTGGGGCATTTGGTAGGGGTGGAGATGACAGACTATCGGCTACATGGATATGGAGCTCAGAGGTCTTGAGTCGAGACAAGATTTAGCAGGTAGCAGTGTGTTTTTTTTTTTTTTTTTTTTTTTTTTGTGGTACGCGGGCCTCTCACTGTTGTGGCCTCTCCCGTTGCGGAGCACAGGCTCCGGACGTGCAGGCTCAGCGGCCATGGCTCACGGGCCCAGCCGCTCTGCGGCATGTGGGATCTTCCTGGAACGGGGCATGAACCCGTGTCCCTTGCATCGGCAGGCGGACTCTCAACCACTGCGCCACCAGGGAAGCCCAGCAGTGTGTTTTTAAGTGGTACTGACGTTGAGATGGATGTGAGTTAGCTTGTGAATATGTGAATCAGAAGTTTTTAACTTAGGGTTCATGGAGAGCCATTAATAGGCTTCAGGAAAAAGCCCTGAAGAAGAGGAAGTATTATACTAAAAGTGAAAGTGTTTTTGCTTTTTGTAGCCACAATATTGTAATATGACAAGAGAGTACTATATGATAGAAGTAATAATACACAATAAGTGTTAATACCCACTTAAAGTTTCTTAAAACAAAGTGCAATAGGTAAAGTGATGGCAAAAAAATTAGTCTCAAATAAAGATTATTTTAATACACAATCTTTAAAAACAAATTTACCGTGAATTTCATTTTACATAATTAAGAACGTCTCTTTCTGAGCCCAGGTGTGAAGGTCAGTGACCTTAGGAATAACCACTCATGTGTTCAACCATTATTAATTAAGCATCTGCTTATCTGAGCTGTTGGCCCTGTACTTGAGATACAGAGGTGAGTAAGCTAGACAGGCCTGCTGTATGGAACTTACAGCAATGTTTTCAAACTCAGATTACTATGACTATCAAAAATATCTCCTACTAATCATTTTGGGACCCATTTCAGGTGTTGCTTCTTTTGGTCAACTGTCCCTGAGGCTCTCTGTGTTAGGGGCTCCTGGTGCTCTTACAGTTTTGTGATTTAGCTCTGTCTTAGCACTGTTTTGTATTTAATTCTTTATATATTAATTTATCTCCCAGGTAGCCTCATGAGGGCATTTTCCTGTTTGTGTTCACACAAGGACCAAATGTATCAGGAATAATGAGAATGGAAAGGCCATATTGCTACTTGTGGAGTATGGCTACTTTTGCATAGATCCTTAGAATTATGGTAAAACTATGAGGGAGCAGTCATGGTCAAGTAGAGAACTATGAAAGGGATTTGTAGTCAGAGGACTAGGTTCCATTCTGTTGTGTCATCTCTTCTAATCCCCACAGGAATCCTGTGGAGTAAGTGGCATTACGAGGAAAGTAAGGGCCAGAGAAATTAAGTAATTCATCCCAAGTGTCTGGAAGTAAGTGGCAAAACTGACAAAAAGCTTTTTTTTGTCTGACTTAATTCCACTTACTTACCTATAAAATGGAGATAAATCATTCTATTTGCCTTTATACCTCACAGAAACATCAGAAGAGGTAAATCTATGTCCAGTAGCTGTAAGTAAAAGTGTGAAAAACTTAACTTGTTACTATTAGCTGTGTGTGCTAAAATTTGTTTTAATTTTTATGTAATTTTTGCCTAAATCTTTTGTCTTATTTGAACTGACCTGTTCAATTAGTAACTATTAAAAAAGAAAGTAAGAAGAGTGAATTACTACTCTCTTTTGGTTCCCGAAATAAAACTATTTCTTTCACCATTTCCTTTAGAAATGAAATTACTGGGACAAAGGGTATGCACATTTAAAATTTTGATAGATATTGTTAGATTGTCTTGGAAAGGTTATACCAATTTTTACTTTTTTTTTTTTAACATCTTTATTGGAGTATAATTGCTTTAAAATGGTGTGTTAGTTTCTGCTTTATAACAAAGTGAATCAGTTATACATATACATATGTTCCCATATCTCTTCCCTCTTGCGTCTCCCTCCCTCCCACCCTCCCTATCCCACCCGTCTAGGTGGTCACGAAGCACCGAGCTGATCTCCTTGTACTATGCGGCTGCTTCCCACTAGCTATCTATTTTACGTTTGGTAGTGTATATATGTCCATGCCACTCTCTCGCTTTGTCACAGCTTACCCTTCCCCCTCCCCATATCCTCAAGTCCATTCTCTAGTAGGTCTGTGTTTTTATTCCTCTCTTAGCCCTAGGTTCTTCATGACATTTTTTCCCTTAAATTCCATATATATGTGTTAACATACGGTATTTGTCTTTCTCTTTCTGAATTACTTCACTCTGTATGACAGACTCTAGGTCCATCCACCTCATTACAAATAGCTCAATTTCGTTTCTTTTTATGGCTGAGTAATATTCCATCGTATATATGTGCCACATCTTCTTTATCCATTCATCTGATGATGGACACTTAGGTTGTTTCCATCTCTGGGCTCTTGTAAATAGAGCTGCAATGTACGTTTTGGTACATGACTCTTTTTGAATTATGGTTTTCTCAGGGTATATGCCCAGTAGTGGGATTGCTGGGTCATATGGTAGTTCTATTTGTAGTTTTTTAAGGAACCTCCATACTGTTCTCCATAGTGGCTGTACCAATTCACATTCCCACCAACAGTGCAAGAGTGTTCCCTTTTCTCCACACCCTCTCCAGCATTTATTGTTTCTAGATTTTTTGATGATGGCCATTCTGACTGGTGTGAGATGATATCTCATTGAAGTTTTGATTTGCATTTCTCTAATGATTAGTGATGTCGAGCATTCTTTCATGTGTTTGTTGGCAGTCTGTATACCTTCTTTGGAGGAATGTCTATTTAGGTCTTCTGCCCATTTTTGGATTGGGTTGTTTGTTTTTTTGTTATTGAGCTGCATGAGCTGCTTGTAAATTTTGGAGATTAATCCTTTGTCAGTTGCTTCATTTGCAAATATTTTCTCCCATTCTGAGGCTTGTCTTTTGGTCTTGTTTATGGTTTCCTGTGCTGTGCAAAAGCTTTGCAGTTTCATTAGGTCCCATTTGTTTATTTTTGTTTTTATTACCATTTCTCTAGGAAGTGGGTCAAAAAGGATCTTGCTGTGATTTATGTCAGAGGGTTCTGCCTATGTTTTCCTCTAAGAGTTTGATAGTTTCTGGACTTACATTTAGGTCTTTAATCCATTTTGAGCTTATTTTTGTGTATGGTGTTAGGGAGTGATCTAATCTCATACTTTTACATGTACCTATCCAGTTTTCCCAGCACCACTTATTGAAGAGGCTCTCCTTTCTCCACTGTACATTCCTGCCTCCTTTATCAAAGATAAGGTGACCATATGTGCGTGGGTTTATCTCTGGGCTTTCTATCCTGTTCCATTGATCTATCTTTCTGTTTTTATGCCAGTACCATACTGTCTTGATTACTGTAGCTTTGTAGTATAGTCTGAAGTCAGGGAGCCTGATTCCTCCAGCTCCGTTTTTCGTTCTCAAGATTGCTTTGGCTATTTGGGGTCTTTTGTGTTTCCATACAAATTGTGAAATTTTTTTGTTCTAGTTCTGTGAAAAATGCCAGTGGTAGTTTGATAGGGATTGCATTGAATCTGTAGATTGCTTTGGGTAGTAGAGTCATTTTCACAATGTTGATTCTTCCAATCCAAGAACATGGTATATCTCTCCATCGATTTGTATCATCTTTAATTTCTTTCATCAGTGTCTTATAATTTTCTGCATACAGGTCTTTTGTCTCCTTAGGTAGGTTTATTCCTAGATATTTTATTCTTTCTGTTGCAGTGGTAAATGGGAGTGTTTTCTTGATTTCACTTTCAGATTTTTCATCATTAGTGTATAGGAATGCCAGAGATTTCTTTGCATTAATTTTGTGTCCTACTACTTTACCAAATTCATTGATTAGCTCTAGTAGTATTCTGGTAGCATCTTTAGGATTCTCTATGTATAGTATCACGTCATCTGCAAACAGTGACAGCTTTACTTCTTCTTTTCCGATTTGGATTCCTTTTATTTCCTTTTCTTCTCTGATTGCTGTGGCTAAAACTTCCAAACTATGTTGAATAAGAGTGGTGAGAGTGGGCAACCTTGTCTTGTTCCTGATCTTAGTGGAAATGCTTTCAGTTTTTCACCATTGAGGATGATATTGGCTGTGGGTTTGTCATATATGGCCTTTATTATGTTGAGGAAAGTTCCCTCTGTGCCTACTTTCTGGAGGATTTTTATCATAAATGGGTGTTGAATTTTGTCAAAAGTTTTCTCTGCATCTATTGAGATGACCATACGGTTTTTCTCCTTCAATTTGTTAATATGGTGTATTACATTGATTGATTTCCGTATATTGAAGAATCCTTGCATTCCTGGAATAAACCCCACTTGATCATGGTGTATGATTCTTTTAATGTGCTGTTGGATTCTGTTTGCTAGTATTTTGTTGAGGATTTTTGCATCTATGTTCATCAGTGATATTGGCCTGTAGTTTTCTTTCTTTGTGACATCCTTGTCTGGTTTTGGTGTCAGGGTGATGGTGGCCTTGTAGAATGAGTTTGGGAGTGTTCCTCCCTCTGCTATATTTTGGAAGAGTTTGAGAAGGAAGGTGTTAGCTCTTCTCTAAATGTTTGATAGAATTCGCCTGTGAAGCCATCTGGTCCTGGGCTTTTGTTTGTTGGAAGATTTTTAATCACAGTTACAACCTCATTGCTTCTGATTGGTCTGTTCATATTTTCTATTTCTTCCTGATTCAGTCTTGGCAGGTTGTGCATTTCTAAGAATTTGTCCATTTCTTCCAGGTTGTCCATTTTATTGGCATAGAGTTGCTTGTAGTAATCTCTCATGATCTTTTGTATTTCTGCAGTCACTTCTCCTTTTTCATTTCTAATTCTATTGATTTGAGTCTTCTCCCTTTTTTTCTTGATGAGTCTGGCTAATGGTTTATCAATTTTGTTTATCTTCTTAAAGAACCAGCTTTTAGTTTTAATGATCTTTGCTATCGTTTCCTTCATTTCTTTTTCATTTATTTCTGATCTGATTTTTATGATTTCTTTCCTTCTGCTCACTTTGGGGTTTTTTTGTTCTTCTTTCTCTAATTGCTTTAGGTGCAAGGTTAGGTTGTTTATTCGAGATGTTTCCTGTTTCTTAAGGTAGGATTGTATTGCTATAAACTTCCCTCTTAGAACTGCTTTTGCTGCATCCCATAGGTTTTGGGTCGTCGTGTCTCCATTGTCATTTGTTTCTAGGTATTTTTTTGATTTCCTCTTTGATTTCTTCAGTGTTCACTTCGTTATTAAGTAGTGTACTGTTTAGCCTCCATGTGTTTGTATTTTTTACAGATCTTTTCCTGTAATTGATATCTAGTCTCGTAGCGTTGTGGTCGGAAAAGATACTTGATACAATTTCAATTTTCTTAAATTTACCAAGGCTTGATTTGTGACCCAAGATATGATCTATCCTGGAGAATGTTCCATGAGCACTTGAGAAAAATGTGTGTTCTGTTGTTTTTGCATGGAATGTCCTATAAATATCAATTAAGTCCATCTTGTTTAATGTATCATTTAAAGCTTGTGTTTCCTTATTTATTTTCATTTTGGATGATCTGTCAATTGGTGAAAGTGGGGTGTTAAAGTCCCCTACTATGAATGTGTTACTGTTGATTTCCCCTTTTATGGCTGTTAATATTTGCCTTATGTATTGAGGTGCTCCTATGTTGGGTGCATAAATATTTACAATTGTTATATCTTCTTCTTGGATCGATCCCTTGATCGTTATGTAGTGTCCTTCTTTGTCTCTTCTAATAGTCTTTATTTTAAAGTCTGATACGAGAATTGCTACTCCAGCTTTCTTTTGGTTTCCATTTGCATGGAGTATCTTTTTCCATTCCCTCACTTTCAGTCTGTATGTGTCCCTAGGTCTGAAGTGGGTCTCTTGTAGACAGCATATATATGGGTCTTGTTTTAGTATCCATTCAGCCAGTCTGTGTCTTTGGTGGGAGCGTTTAGTCCATTTACATTTAAGGTAATTATCGATATGTATGTTGCTATTCCCATTTTCTTAATTGTTTTGGGTTTGTTATTATAGGTCCTTTTCTTCTCTTGTGTTTCTTGCCTAGAGAAGATCCTTTAGCATTTGTTGTAAAGCTGGTTTGGTGGTGCTGAACTCTCTCAGCTTTTGCTTGTCTGTAAAGGTTTTAATTTCTCCATCAAATCTGAATGAGATCCTTGCTGGATAGAGTAATCTTGGTTGCTGGTTTTTCCCTTTCATCACTTTAAATATGTCCTGCCAGTCCCTTCTGGCCTGCAGAGTTTCTGCTGAAAGATCAGCTGTTAACCTTATGGGGATTCCCTTGTGTGTTATTTGTTGTTTTTCCCTTGCTGCTTTTAATATGTTTTCTTTGTATGTAATTTTTGACAGTTTGATTAGTATGTGTCTTGGCGTGTTTCTCCTTGGATTTATCCTGTATGGGACTCTCTGTGCTTCCTGGACTTGATTAACTATTTCCTTTCCCATATTAGGGAAGTTTTCAACTATAATCTCTTCAAATATTTTCTCAGTGCCTTTCTTTTTCTCTTCTTCTTCTGGAACCCCTATAATTCGAATGTTGGTGCATTTAATGTTGTCCCAGAGGTCTCTGAGACTGTCCTCAGTTCTTTTCATTCTTTTTTCTTTATTCTGCTCTGCAGTAGTTATTTCTACTATTTTATCTTCCAGGTCACTTATCCGTTCTTCTGCCTCAGTTATTCTGCTATTGATCCCTTTTAGAGTATTTTTAATGTCATTTATTGTGTTATTCTTCGTTGCTTCTTTCATCTTTAGTTCTTCTAGGTCCTTGTTAAATGTTTCTTGCATATTCTCTATTCTATTTCCAAGATTTTGGATATCTTTACTATCATTATTGTGAATTCTTTTTCAGGTAGACTGCCTATTTCCACTTCATTTGTTAGGTCTGGTGGGTTTTTATCTTGCTCCTTCATCTGCTGTGTGTTTTTCTGTCTTCTCGTTTTGCTTATCTTACTGTGTTTGGGGTCTCCTTTTTGCAGGCTGCAGGTTCGTAGTTCCTGTTGTTTTTGGTGTCTGTCCCCAGTGGCTAAAGTTGGTTCAGTGGGTTGTGAAGGCTTCCTGGTGGAGGGAACTATTGCCTGTGTTCTGGTGGATGAGGCTGGATCTTGTCTTTCTGGTGGGCAGGTCCACGTCTGCCCACACGCCAGGTGGCATGTTTTGGGGTGTCTGTGGACTTATTATGATTTTAGGCAGCCTCTCTACTAATGGGTGGTGTTGTGTTCCTGTCTTGCTAGTTGTTTGGCATAGGGTGTCCAGCACTGTAGCTTGCTGGTCGTTTAGTGAAGCTGGGTGTTGGTATTGAGATGGAGCTCTCTGGGAGATTTTCGCTGTTTGATATTACGTGGAGCTGGGAGGTCTCTTGTGGACCAGTGTCCTGAAGTTGGCTCTCCCACCTCAGAGGCACAGCACTCACTCCTGGCTGCCGCACCAAGAGCCTTTCATCCACATGGCTCAGAATAAAAGGGAGAAAAAGAAGAAAGAAAGAAAGAAAGAGAAAGAAAGGAAGGAAGGAAGGAAGGAAGGGGATAAAAGAAAAGTAAGGTAAAATAAAATAAAGTTATTAAAATAAAAAAATAATTATTAAGAAAAGAATTTTTTAAAAAAGTAAAAATAAAACGGATGGATAGAACCCCAGGGCAAATGGTGAAAGCAAAGCTATACAGACAAAATCTCAGACAGAAGCGTATACATACACACTCACAAAAAGAGGAAAAGGGGAAAAAATAATAAATCTTGCTCTCAAAGTCCACCTCCTTAATTTGGGGTGATTCGTTGTCTATTCAGGTATTACACAGATCCAGGGTACATCAAGTTGATTGTGGAGATTTAATCCGCTGCTCCTGATGCTGCTGGGAGAGATTTCCCTTTCTCTTCTTTGTTCGCACGGCTCCCGGGGCTCCCCTTTGGAATTACCCCGCCTCTGCGTGTAGGTCGCTGGAGGACGTCTGTTCTTCACTCAGACAGGACGGGCTTAAAGAAGCCGCTGATTCGGGGACTCTGGCTCACTCGGGCTGGGGTGAGGGAGGGTTACGGAGTGCGGGGCGAGCCTGCAGCGGCAGTGGCCAGCGTGACGTTGCACCAGCCTGAGGTGCGCCGTGCGTTCTCTCGGGGAAGTTGTGCCTGGATCCCGGGACCCTGGCAGTGGTGGGCTGCACAGGCTCCCGGGAGGGGAGGTGTGGAGAGTGACCTGTGCTCGCACAGAGGCCTCTTGGTGGCGGCAGCAGCAGCCTTAGGGTCTCATGCCCGTCTCTGGGGTCCGTGCTGTTAGCCGCGGCTCACGCCCGTCTCTGGAGCTTCTTTAAGCAGCGTTCAGCAAGTGGCAGGTCCAGACTTTCCCCCCGGACTCCCTCCCGGCTAGCTGTGGTGCACTAACCCCTTCAGGCAGTGTTCACGCTGCAAGTCCTCAGCTCCCAGCCCACGTCTGCCCCGGCGGGTGAGCAGACAAGCCTGTAGGGCTGGTGAGTGCTGGTCGGCACCGATCCTCTGTGCGGGAATCTCCCAGCTTTGTCCTACACACCCCTGTGGCTGCGCTCCCCTCCGCGTCTCCCAAGTTCCCCACCTCCGCCACCCGCAGTCTCCGCCCACGAAGGAAAGGGCTTCTAGTGTGTGGAAACCTTTCCTCCTTCACAGCTCCCTCCCACTGGTGCAGGTCCCGTCCCTATTCTTTTATCTCTGTTTATACTTTTTTCTTTTGCCCTACCCAGGTACGTGGGGAGTTTCTTGCCTTTTGGGAGGTCTGAGGTCTTCTGCCAGCGTTCAGTAGGTGTTCTGTAGGAGTTGTTCCACGCGTAGATGCACTTCTGATGTATCTGTGGGGAGGAAGATGATCTCCGTGTCTTACTCTTCCGCCATCTTCCCCCTCTCCCCGCCCCCCCATTTTTACTTTTATTAGCAGTGTAGTATGTGAGCATGTTTCCCCACAACTTTGACATATCTGGGCATTATCAGTCTTTTAATGCTTAGGGAAATATAATCAAGTTCTAATTTATCTGTTTATTATTTGTGAAGTTGAGCATCTTTTGTTATGTTTGTTGGTTATTTGCATTTCTTTATAATTTGTCTACTGGTAGCTTTTACTCATTTTTCTACTGGGTTATTTTTTATTGATTTGTAGGAGCCCTCTTATATATAACATGTTGTAGATATTTTCTTGTTAGTTGCTTATATTTTAACTTTGTTTATGGCATCTTTTGTTTTATTTTTATGCAGTCAAATCTTTCTTTATGGGTGGTTTCTAGCCTTCATGTTCTGCTTGGAAGGACTTCCCTTTGCTAAGATTATAAAAGTAAACTTAAAAATTTGTTCCTTACTAATATACTCAGCAAGAATTATTCTGTGCAGGTAAGAGTGATGTCTAGATCCATTATTTGGGAGTTCGATTAGTCACTAGTCTTCGAAGACCTGGAATACCAGGCAGGGAATGTGAATTAAGAGTAAGGTGGAGCTTCCCTGGTGGCGCAGTGGTTGCGAGTCCGCCTGCCGATGCAGGGGACACGGGAAGATCCCACGTGCTGCGGAGCGGCTGGGTCCGTGAGCCATGGCCGCTGGGCCTGCGCGTCCGGAGCCTGTGCTCTGCAACGGGAGAGGCCCCAACAGTGAGAGGCCCGCGTACCAGAAGGAAAAAAAAAAAAAAAAAGAGTGAGGTGAAGTCACACTACAAATTAAAGTCAAATTGGTGACTTTGGCTCTTAAATGTTCATACAGCAGATGGCTGCTCACACTAGAGATAATCCCTAAAAAGGTGTGAGTAGAATCGCTTTCATTCTGATGTAAATTCTTTTCCAAAAGTTTAGATTTTTAATGTATATTGAGTTAGATCAGGATGCTGTAATTTAATTTTTCAGCTGCCATCAGAGTATAAGGGCATGGGGAGTGGGAGAGTAGGGTAGAATAAAGGGAAAGGAAAAGAAAGGGGTTGTGAATAGGAAGAATTACTTAGGGAGGAAAGGTGGCAACAATGCTGAGGATTGGCAGTATGGAACAGACAAAAATCAGAGAGCTCAACGTTACCAACAGTTCCATTTCCTGAATTATATTTTGTTTTCTTCCTCTTGCTTTTTTAAGTATTTGTGGTTCCAACACAGATGGAAAACCACCATTGACTTTAAGCTGATTATTAATATTTAGTTTTGATATTTCCATGGTACATGTGTGCTGTGTGAGTGTATGTGTGTGTGTGTGTATGTGTTTGTATGTGTTTAAAAAATCACCACTGTTTGAATGAAGACTCACTTGGTCATTTCAAAAGTGAAACTCCAATGTGAAACTCTCATTTCCTCCAGAAGCAATAAAGTAAGTAGTTGTTAGCCTCAAACTCAATTCTTTGCAAATTATATGGAAGACTGTGGCTTTCTGATTCCTCTAACTTTTCTTTGGCACCTGACACAAATGTCTGAGTTTCATAACTGAGGTATCCATTCTGCAAACAGTATTTTTTATTTATTTTATTTGTTTATTTTTTAACAGTATTTTTTAGACTTAGATTTTATTAGGATGGATTTGTGACTTTTTTATATTGAGAAATTTACAAAAGAGGGTATAAAACTAGGGAAGTCTGTAACCTTTCAAAAAAAATTAACATGTCTGTGTACCTCATTTATCTGTTTTCTTTATTGCCTTAACCACAAAGCTGTGTGTGTGTGTGTCTTTGTATAACACACTTGTTTGGGATTTTTGACATTTTAAGGGTTTGACAATTACTGCCAGGATCTAGGAGAAAAGTTGTTACCTTTCTTCCACTTGGTAAGGTACTTTTAACAGGCATTTTCCTCACTACAATAGAGATAGGTTGGAACAGGTAAAAAGAATTGAAGACTCAGGCTTATGACCATTAAGGATAGGAATAGGGAAAACAATACAACAGGCTCTTGAGCCCATCCTTTGGAATTCAGATCCTAAATTCTCACTATACTTTGTTCCTTATACCCTTGCCTGTGAGCAGAGACAACTGTAAATGGAGATGTTTCAGTGACATGAAGGGATAATAGTTCATAAATGAGAGAGAAGGGAAGTTTTTACTGAGCCAATATTGTGACAGATGCATGATTAATCCTCATAAAGTGTAGAGAGTATTAGTCTCACTTTACTGATGAGAAAACAGATTAAAGTAACTTGCTCAGGGTCACCCAGCTAGAAGGCACTAGAGCAGAGATTCATACCAGAGGTTTCTCATTCTAAGGTCTATTCCCTGTTCTCTATACCACAGTTTCTTCAAAGCTAAAATATAAAAGGGTAGGGAAGAATATGTATGCGAAGGATAAGAAAGATGAGTGATATTAATTGTAAATTACATTGTAAGTGTTTCAGTATGATTAATTTGATTCTGTTGTTTAACACGGGGTAGAGTAATTGAAGAAAGTATTGTCAAAATTTTTTCTTCAGAATTTGGAAAAATCATGTAAAGGAAAATAATTTCAAGGTTCTTAGTTATTAAGGTCTTAAATGATCAGGGTTCTGAGAGTTATTCTTCTCTCAAACTGGAGTATAAATCCCATAGGCGGGACTTCCCTGGTGGCACAGTGGATAAGACTCCGTGCTCCCAGTGCAGGGGGCTCGGGTTCGATCCCTGGTCAGGGAACTAGGTCCCACATGCATGCCGTAACCAAGGAGCCTTGGAGGTGCAACTAAGGAGCCTGCCTGCCGCAACTAAGACCCAGTGTAACCAAATAAATAAATAAATATTAAAAACAAAATCCCATAGGCAAGGATTATGTTCTTCAACTCTTTGTCTTTTCACCTACTATGCCCGAGATGATGGGGTATGTGCATACATGATCAATAAATGCTTGTTACTTGCCTCTTTAGTAGTTGTGCTGTCATTAGGAAAAATTTCCTTTGTTTATTTTTGCCCTATTTTTGGCCAGATTCTGAGAATTAATATTACTTTTCATTAGGCACACTAGTTTTAAATCTTTTTTTGGGGGCGGGGGGATGCACACCACGTGGCTTGTGGGATCTGAGTTCCCCAACCAGGGATTGAACCCGGGCCCTCAGCAGTGAAAGTGAGTAGTCCTAACCACTGGACTGCTAGGGAAGTCCCTGGACACATTATTTTTAACTGAGGTAATTTTATCAGTTAACTTTTGCATATAGAAAGAATGCTGCTGCACACGTGGAACTATCTCATTATGAAGAAATTACTGAGAGTAAACCAGTGTGTGTGGAGAGTTGTTCCTTTTTACAATTGAAATTAGAATTTTGTGCAGTTAATGTTTGTTTATGATTCTCCTTTTTTGCTTCTAGGATATTCGAAAATTCTTTGGGGTTATACCAAGTGGAAAGAAAGTTGTAAGTGAAACAGCAAAGAAGAATGAGAAAACGAAGTCTGCTGAAGAAACCAGAAAAGCGAAGAAAGGAATAAAGGAAATCAAGGTCAGTTTTCCAGATACAATATTGAATTGTATAAAATAAACTCAGTTCTGAGATTTGATATATTTGGAGTCTCGAGTAAATATAGATTTCAACTCAGCAGAGGAAGAAGAAAAGTAATAAGGTATTACTTATTTCTGGTTAATATATCTTACTGCATTCATAGCTTGGTGTTTTCCTTCACTAGACATGGAACCCTTTTTAGTTGTTAAAACTTTGTGTTTTAAGACCAAAATTTGCTCATAAAGACAGGAGTGCCAGGTGAATGGTATTGGGCTTCTGGTGAGGGAAGGCTTTGGAGGAAAGCTTTATTCTTTTTCCTGTCCTCCTTGGGCCTCAGAGAAGTTAAGATATAACGTCACTATGAAAAGCAGGCAATGACTACAATAGTGTATTTGAGTTAATATTGTTCCACTTTGTGTAAAATGTAAGCATTCTGCAACTCTACAGGTCTGATTACCACCACCCCATCCTTTATGCCCTAATTGGCATATGTTTTATATCGACATATATTAATACTCCACACTCAGTGTAATAATTATTGCTGTAAACTGACCTTATTTTGAAGAAATTAAAAGAGGAAAATTGATTTGTAACCACGTGTGGTGATGGATGTTAACGACTTATGATCATTTTGCAATATATACAAATATCAGATCTTCATGTTATACACCTGAAACTAATATAATGTTACATGTCAATTATTTCTCAATAAAAACTTACCTTAAATTAATAAGATAAACAAAATTAAACAAAATTTTAAAAATATGTAAGATTAAAATTATAAACAAATACATATAATAATTTAAAATAAGCAAACCATCAAAATCATCAATAAATTATAATTTAAACACATATTTTTTTTATTTCTTAGATGAGACTAAAATAAAAACCTCAGTTTTCTGCTCTGCAAAAAAATAAATAAATAAAAGGAGAATTGATCTTTTTTTTTTTTTTTTTTTGAGAATTGATCTTTTATACTTAACTATGTATTTGCTGCTTCTAGTGCTTTTCATTTCTTATTGAAGATCTGAATTTCCATCTAATATCATTTTCTTAAAACCTGAAGAATTTTTTAAAGCGTTTCTTGTAGAGTAGATCTGTTGGCAATGAATCCTGTAAGTTTTTGTTTATCTAAAAATGTCTTTATTTTGCCTTCATTCTTGAAGGATATTTTTGCTGGATATAGAGTTTTGGATTGACAGTTTGTTTCAGCACTTAAAAATGTCGCATTCTTCTTTTGGCCTCCATTTTTTCTGGTGAGATGTTAGTGGTCATGTTGTATTCTCTTGTATGTAATGTATTATTTTTCTCATGCTGCTTTAAAAGATTTTCCCTTTATCTTTGGGTTTCAGCTTTGCCCATGGTATACCTGTGTGTGATTTTCTTGTGTTTATACTGTTTAGGGTTTCTGAGCTTCTTGACTCTGTAAATTTATATCTTTCTTCGAATTTGAGAACTTCTGCCATTATTTCTTCAAATATATTTATGCCTCATTATCTCTCTCCTCTTCTTATGGGATTCCAATTATATACACATTACAATTTTGGAATTACGGGACTTCCCTGGTGGTCCAGTGGGTAAGACTCCATGCTCCCAGTGCAGGGGGCCCGGGTTGATCCCTGGTCTGGGAACTAGAACCTGCATGCATGCCGCAACTAAGAGTTTGCGTGCTGTAACTAAGAAGTCCTCACGCCGCAACTAAAGATCCCGTGTGCCGCAGCTAAGACCTGGTGCAGCCAAAATAAATAAATAAATATGGAAAAAAAAAGAATTTTGGAATTGCGTCACAGATCATTGCAGCTTATTTATTTTTATTCTTTTTTTCCTCTGTACTTCAGATTGGATAATTTCTCTATTACTGTCCTCAAGTTCTTTGACTCTTCTGTCATCTCCAATTTGCTATTAAGCCTATACAGTGAATATTTTGTTTTAAGTATTGTATTTTTCAGTTCTAGCATTGCCTACTAATTCTAACATCTGGATTCATCTCAGTTTAGTGCCTTTTATCTTGAGTCTGTGGGTCATGTATGAGTCAGTTTGGGCTACCATAAAATACCGTAGACTGGCTGACTTAAAACAACAGGAATTTATTTTCTTACAGTTCTGGAAGCTAGAAGTCTATGATTAAGGTTCCAGTCAATTCAGTTTCTCTCGAGAACTCTCTTTCTGGTTTGCAGATGGCTCCCTTCTTGCTGAGTCTTCACATAGCCTTTCCTTGGTGTGAACACGTGGGGAGAGAGGTTGAGAGACAGAGTGAGTGAGTGTATGCACGTGAGTTCTCTGGTTTCACTTCTTATAAGGACACTAACTTGTCAGATCAGGGCTCTACCCTTATGACTTCATTTAACCTTAATTACCTCCTTAGAGACTCCATCTCCAAACACAGCCATACTGGGGGTTAGGGATTCAATGTATGAATTTTGGGGGGATACAAGCTTTCATTCCATAATATTCTGCCAATGGTCCCCCAAAATTCATGTCCTTTTTGCATGCAAAATACATTTATTCCATTCTAAAGCCCCCCAAAGTCTTAATTCAGTGCATCACCAGTTCTAACGTCTGAAGTCCAAAGGCTTATCTAAATATCATCTAAATCATATATGGGTGAGACTTAGGTATGATGCATCCTGAGACAAAATTCTTCTCCAGCTGTGAACCTGTGAAACCAGACAAAGCATGCGCTTCCAAAATATAATAGTAAGACAGGCGTAGAATACACATTCCCATTTCAAAAGGGAGAAATCAGAAGAAAGAAGGAGTGACAGGTGCCAAGCAAGTCTAAAACCTAGAAAGGCAAATCCTATTTGATCTTGTTTGATGAAATATCTGGGCACCTTGTGGCCCAGTCAAGTTGACAGATAAAAGTAACCATCACAGGTCACATTTCCTATTTCTTTGTACATCTGGTTATTTTGGATTTACCTTGCATAGTGTGAATTTTACAATGTAGGAACTTTGGATTCTGTTATTTCCTCCAAAGAGTGTTAATTCTTTTAGTTTAGCAGGCAGTTAACCTGCCTGAACTCAAACTCCAAACTCTTGTCCACTCTGTTATGGGCAGCATCTGAAGTCTTTGTTCAATTTTTTTTAACCTTAGCTGGGCACTTCGAGTTTTTCTGTGCATATATAGTTCAGGAGACAGCCGCAGATTTGGGCTAAGTTTACTGACAGAATTTGGAACACCCCTTCTGTGGCTCTCTCCCTCCTGGGATACCCCTTTCTCTCACTTCTGAATTATTGTCATTGTTTCTAACCCTGTCCTCTAGTCTGGTGGTGTATTTGAATTACAGTGGTTTATTCATCTCATTTTCTTCCAAGCTAGTTGATTGTGCTTAAGTTTTTTTTTTTTTGTGCTTAAGTTTTTGAAGTTTTATTATAATGGATAGAAACGTATTTCTACCTTGTAATTGATTATAGTCAGTTTTTTTGCTGTCTGCTTTCTTGATTTTTGTTTGGGAAAATTTGAATGTGTTAGAAATGTGATGTATAACTACAAAATATATAAAATATATAAAATATAAAATACAAAATATTAGTAATACCTTATGAATATGTTAGAAATGTGTATATAACTAAAAAATATAAATATTAATTACCCTTGCCTTGGTTTTATTTAGTTTTCCACCAGGCAATGAGTAGTGATAGGCCCACAACTCCTTAGCTTTTATTTCTGTCTCAATTTTTCATTTTCAGGAAGCACTTGCCTTGTAATATCTGATATCCTTTTACTCTTTGTTATACATGGGTTAGTGTTGAAAGTGGAAATGAATAATAATATAGCGTTTTCTACGATCCTGCCTTTGCCATCTGATGCAATTATTATCCGGCTTATTCTCTCCCCTGCTCCTCCCCCCGCCCCAAATTTTATTGAGAAATAATTGACATACACCACTGTATAAGTTTGAGGTGTACAGCATGATGGTTTGACTTACATATATTATGAAATGATTACCACAGTGATTACCACATGTGGGTGCAGATACCCTTTCAAGTTAGTGTTTTGTTTCCTTTGGTTATATTCTCAGAAGTGGAATTGCTGTGTCATATGGTAGTTAGTTCTATTTTAAATTTTTTGAGGAACCTCCATACTGTTTTCTATAGTGGCTGCACTGATTACAGTCCCACCGACGATGCACAAGGGTTCCCTTTTCTCCACATCCACACCAGCATCTGTTATCTCTTATCTTTTTGATGATGGGTCTGGCCTGTCCTTTAGCCTAATTTGGGCATTACTGACATTTGGGGCAGGATAATTCTTCGTTGTGGAGATAATTCTTCGTTGTCCTGTGCATTGCAGGATGTTTAGTAGTATCCCTCGTCTACCCACTATATGCCAGTAACACCCTCACCCCAGTTATGACAAGCAGAAATGTTTCCTGGGGGGGCAGCGTTCCTCTAGTTGTGAACTATTGAGCCCAAATCTAATGAGGAAAAAACAGCTAAGTTATATGGTCTTCTCTGTGTTCTAATTATACTGTGATGTTTATAGGTAAATCGTTCTTGTAAAGAAGATGACTTCAAACAGAAGCAACCAAACAAGAAAAAGAGGATCATCTATGATTCAGGTAATATTTCTTTTGAGGAGCTTTCAAGTTTAAAAACTACTTTATATCTGTTAGAACAGTGTTTTCCAGACTGATGTTCTGAGACACACAGCTCTCTATGATGTTAACAGGTGCTGTGAGAAGAGGGTTCTATGTTCTAGTAAAGTTGAAAACAACTTTATTACACTACAGAATTTATCAGAGCCGAAATATGTTAATATATTAAAGTTTTGTTCGGGAGGGGAGATAGTATATACAGCATATCTGAAACTTACTTTGAATATGGTATGTTTATTTTTTTAAATATTCATATTAACTTCTCTTTCAGCTGAGGTTCTTAGAAACTGAATTTGAAAAATAGTGCCGTAAAATGTTGCTTTAGAAACAAAGATCTAAAATATAATTTTTGTGCTTTTGATCTGGTCCTTTTTTGTTGCAGTTAAAAAGGAACAAACACAATTTAAAAACTTTGAATATACAGTTGACCCTTGAATAATGCAAGGGTTGGGGCTTCAACCCCCCTTGTAGTTGAAAATCTGCATATAACTTGACTCCCTGCAAAACTTAAGTACTAATGGCCTACTGCTGATCAGAAGCCTTGTCAATAACATAAAAAGTCAATTAATACATATTTTGTATGTTATATATATATTTTTACTATATTCTTACAATAAGTAAGCTAGAGAAAAGAAAGTGTTATTAAGAGAATCTTAAGGCAGAGAAAATACCTTTACAGTACTGTACTGTGTTTTTGATACCGTAAGTTTATGTCATCTGTTTACAAGATGAATCATCTCTTAGTACCTACATCAACATTGTCTAATATGATACAAAAGACTGTAGATGTTATATGTATTACTAATGCTAGACATCAAAAATGAAAAGATAATGTGAAAAGGAAGTTCGTATTTATTTACAGATACAATGATTCATACATTAATAATGAAGAAGCAGCAGTATGATTGCTTTATGGTAGCCTAGTGTTGTTGATACAATTGCTTCATGATAGCCTAGCCTATGCACTAATGAATGAATCTGTTATAAAATTTTGGCATACAGTATTACAGTCATATTCATGATACAGTATTGGAAACATTGTTACATTAAAAAAAACTCACCTGTGTTGATAGATAGGCTGATATGCAGTTTCTCCAGTTATAGAGAGGCATACTGTATAGTAATGTGATTCTTTGAAAGCAAAGTTACAAAACAGAAAACTAACACATTAATTTTATATTAAAGATCACCTTATACCTATGTAGGGATAAACTAGTATCTACATATATTTTATGCATTCATAACATACTTTTTAATTAACTTTTTCGATATTTCTAGGCTACGTGGTTTGTCTCTTTTTTCAAATTGTTGCAAATCTCCAAAAGCTTTTCCAATGTATTTATTGAAAAAACTCTGTGTATAAGTAGACATGTGCAATTCAAACCCGTGTTCAAGGATCAACTATCCTTTTAAGATAGGGAACATACACTTTTATGCATGCCTTTTATGATATGTTAAAATAATAGTAGAACTCAGGAAGTTTTAGGTTTTGCTTTTTTTGGAGAAGATCTATTTGGTATGAATTCTTAAAGTTAGAAATGTAACCTAAGGAAGCATTTATAGATTGTTAGGATTTTGACAGTGGTAGCAAAGATTCTGACTCATTTTCTAAAAGTACTTGAGTGTTTATCGTGAGTCTTTTACTGCTGTATAGAATTGTAAAGAATTTGAAATAAGTACATATCACCATTTCTCAGGAGTTTCCATCTTTTGGGAGAGTGGAAATTTAATTGTTTGATACATTTTAGAACAATACGAGACAGGATTTAAAAATGCATGGTGAGAGGAAGAGGAAGGACACTAAAGTTTCTGAAACTCCTCTATTTTGTACCAGACGTATACTAGGTATTTATACTTTGTCTTGATTTATATTTAAGTGCTATGGGTGATTAGATTGTGGTAGACAGAATAATGGCCCCCAAAGATGTCCACACCCTAGTTACTAGAACCTGTGTATATGTTAGGTTACGTGGCAAAAGGGAATTAAAATTGTAGGTGACATTAAGGTTGATAATCAGATGACCTTAAAGTAGGGAGATTATCTGGATGGGCCCAATGTGGTCACAAAGAAGAGGAAGGCAGAAGAAGAGATTTAGAGAGAGATTGACTATGGAAGAAGGTTAGAGAATTAGAGAGATGGCAGCATGAGAAGGACTTTGCCTAATGTTGCAGGCTTTGAAGATGGAGGAAGTGGGGGCCATGAGCTAAGGAATGCTAGCAGTCACTAGAAACTAGAAAGGTGAGGAAATGGATTCTTCCCTATAGTATCCAGAAAGGATCACAGCCATCCTGATGCTTGATTTTAGCCCAGTGAGACCCAAATTGGATTTCCAATCTCCAGAACAGTGAGATAATACATTTGTGTTGGTTTGTTGTTTTTTTTGGCTGCTTCATGCGGCATGCGAGATCTTAGTTCCCTGACCAGGGATAGAACCCGTGACCCCTGCAGTGGAAGCACGGAGTCCTAACCACTGGACCACCGGCGAATTCCCCATTTGTGTTGTTTTAAGCCACTAAGTTTGTGGTGATTTGTCACAGCAGCAACAGAAAAGTAATACAAAGGCTTAACACTGGATAGAAGGCAACCTATGAGAATTTATAAAAGAGATTTGCCTTGAAAAGGGTCTTGAGGAATTGGTTAATAATAACCGCTTTAAGGGAATTCCGTGGTGGTCCAGTGGTTAGGACTTGGTGCTTTTACTGCTGTGGGCCCAGGTTTGATCCCTGGTCGGAGAACTAAGATCCTGAAAGATGGATGGCACAGCCAAAAAACAAACAAAACAAAAAAACCCACTTTAAAAACACACTATATTATACTATTTCTTTTCAAAGTTTTAATTTTCCTCTCATTTAGATTCAGAATCAGAGGAGACAGTGCAGGTAAAAAACTCCAAAAAGCGACCAGAAAAATTGCCACTGTCTTCTAAACCTGCTAAAATTCGACACCAGGATCCTGTTACATACATTTCAGAAACAGGTAAGGGTACCGAATATGTTTATTGTTTTAGAAAAAAGCGCAGTGTGTGTTATGTTCTTGAGCTTCTCGTTGGTATCTAAATGTACCTCCTTCACTTTGAACTGAATTTCTGTTGCCTTTTTTGGTTTGTGGAATTATATTTACCAGGGGAAGGTTGTAATTATCTTTGGCATTTTCTGTGAGTTAAGGGCCAATTACAGGGGAATTGGTTCTTAGAATTTTTTTAAAGTGCTGTATATTGAAGCATATATGTTGAAGCTCTGTCTTGAATCATATATTCAAATATTATTGGGTTGTTTTAAAACTTTTTAATGTAAGTTTTTTTATCTTGGGTGTTAAAGTCATAACAATCGAAGTATATAATGACTATTCATATTTGTGCTTTATAATCTAGGTCAATCTAGAATTTGACCTAAATTCCTTATATTCTCTGGTGACACGAAAGATTTTAGCATTGGCTTTAAAAAAAAATGATTGTTATTGTATTTATATTTATTTGAGCTGTTTTGAGTGGTCAGAAAATAAGATATTTATAAATGTACACTAATCTTAAGATATCATAGTATAAATAATTGTTTCATAGATAGTATTCTTTTATGGTGAGGAACCCTGAATTATATTGTCATCTTAGGAAAAAACACTTAGATGGGTTCATTATAAAGTCATTTAGATTTTAGCATTGTTAACTCCTAGAGGAGACCATCTTCAAATTCACAGAACCTGTTTTATCAGTTCCTATATAGAAATTGCTTAAAGGGGCCATGAGAGCATCTGATACCTCATTAGTTTGTTCATCTTAAGGAAAACCTCTGACACCATTATTTTTAGCACTCTGCTACTTGTATTGCTAGTGAAGTGAATACACCTGGTTTGAAGAGACAGGGTAAAAACCACAATTATTTTGACACAGCATGTTACAACTTACATTCAACAGACATTTATTGATTGTCTTTTCTGTCCTAGATACTAGGTGCTGGGATACAAAGATGATTAAAGACTCCTAAGTACTATAGGAATTGCCTGAGGCTGCAATATACAATAGTCAGGGAGAGGGCTTCATGGAGAGGGTAAGATTTGATCTAACCCTTGATGGATGAGCCCATGATGGAGGGAAAGAACATGTGTGGTTAACAAGATGGGATTATTTAAAGCACAGCATCCAGCACAAGGCTTGATGTATTCGCAGGACACTGAAGAGATTGCTTGCCCACATGATGAGGAATAATGAGAGGTGATGAAGCCAGGTTAGGGAAGATCTTGAAAGCTAGGCAGAGGAATTCCACATAGCAGGGAAAAGGGAACCATTAAAGTTTTTGAACAGATATAGAATGATGAAAATAGTATTTAAGAGTGATTGCTAGTATTTAAGAGTGATTGCGAGTATTTAAGGTGGGAAGGAGAATAGAAAAATCATAATTGGGGAGGCTGAGGCATTTATGGTAATCTACGAGTGAAGTAATGAGAGTCTTAAAAGTTAGCAATAGTTAGGGACTGATCTATAAACATTTTGGGGATGAGTTATAGGTTAGGTTTTTGGATTACCTATGGGCTTCATTCAGCCATGCTATCTATGGTTTACTATTAGGATAATTAGAGAGCTGATGTTATTAGCATGCTTACATGTAAAATTTTTTTATTTTTTAACATCAACTTTATTGAGATATAATTCACATACCATACAATTAACCTTTAATGGTTTTTTTAATATAATTAAAAATTTTTTATTTTATTTATTTATTTTTGACTGCATTGGGTCTTTGCTGCTGCATGCGGGCTTTCTCTAGTTGCAGCGAGCGGGGGCTACTCTTGTTGCGGTACGCTGGCTTCTCATTGCAGTTGCTTCTCTTGTTGCGAAGCACGGGCTCTAGGCGCGCAGCGTCAGTAGTTGTGGGGCGTGGGCTCAATAGTTTTGGCTCGCAGGCTCTAGAGCAAAGGCTCAGTAGTTGTGGTGCACAGGCTTAGTTGCTCCGCAGCATGTGGGATCTTCCCGGACCAGGGCTCAAACCTGTGTCCCCTGCCGATTCTTAACCACTGAGCCACCAGGGAATCCCCACCTTTAATGTTTTAATGTTATTGGAATTTGCTTTCATGTATGGGCTGTTACTTGAGAGTATGAAGGTACTCATGGTAGATAAATTGGTCAGTAAGTAGGGAATGAAACAGGAAAGAAGTCCTTGAGTTGTAGAAGGAAGCTGAGACTGGAAGGTCAGAAGCCCTGCCTGGAGGGTACATCCTTAGTTCCCATCTAACAGCTGTGTGACTGGGCTAAAGGGCAGTGAGTCTGTCTCCCTTTCTGTAAAGTAGAAACACTAACTGAATAGGCTAGTTGGGAAAAAATGGGATGATGCATATGAAAGGGCCAGACCCAGTGCCTGAAACATAAATAACAGGCTGTCAAAAGGAAAAAATAAAAATGAAAGAAGCCCACAGATGAAGCTTTGTAGGCTCTCTGAAACATTTACATATTTGATAAAGTTGTTCAAATGACCAAAGAGAAAATCTAAGTGACATGAACATATTTTCTGGAAGCTGAGATAAATTTCTTCATTATGGCCTGTGGCAGATTGACTCTTGAACCTTTCTGTTCTGTTGCTAAATATCTGTTCAGGCACGTTGTGCAAATGCGCTCTTCCATTAAAAGGCTCCCTCTTACATCTGGCCACCTTTGTCAAGTTTTGAATATGTGGGAGGGATACTAAAACCAGTATGGTGATAGGTTTATTATGTAACTGAAGGTGGTGTGATCAAGCTTTCCAGTGACACCCTGAAAACGTCAAAGTTAGTGTGCAGACAGCGATGGCCTTCAACTGTGGATCAAGGCTATCGTTATCTTGTGATTTTAGGTACACAGAAGGGTCAAACAATTTAAGCTCTGATCACAGGTTTTCTTTAACATGGGACTGTTTATTTCAGACCAGGTATTTTCGAATGTTATTTTCTGAAAAGATAACTAACTATCATCTTATCTGAAATTTTTATGACCATTAGACAGTATTTATATCACCCTGCCAAGGGTATGTACATGTGAAAGTGAATGTTGTCATCTTGTCTTAGCAAAAATTCTTGGGGTACAGTATATCTATCTCATATGATGTTCAGTATTACATAGTATTCTGCTTTTTCCTGGATTTGAGATACAGGAAAGAAGTTAGCTGTTTTTTTGCCTGTTTTATCTTCTCATACTTTTTTATGCCTTGGAATGATAGGTGAATGGGAGAAAAGCCCTTTTCCTTCCCATCATAAAAGAGAATGAGACGGTTAAAAAGAAGTCTGCAATAAAATTAGCATAATAAAATCAGAAATATAATGAGTTTCACAAAAAGAAAAGTGCAGCTTCTTGAAATTAATAAACTAACTAGAAATTTCTTGACCATAAAATAATTCTTTTATTCTTTTTTTTAAAGCTAAAACTACATATAAAATTTCAATGCTGGTTATGAATAAGTATTCATATTGTAGAAATAAATATTTATCAGTATATTGGGACTTGCCTGGAGGTCCAGTGGTTAAGACTTCATGCTTCCAATTCTGGGGGCGTGGGTTCGATCCTTGGTAAGGGGAACTAAGATCCCACATGCCACGTGGCCAAAAAAAAAAAAAAAACCCACAACAACAATTTATCAGTATAAGGTTAAATAAAATATTTGTGGTAATAAAATTGTACTTTTTTTTTTTTTGGAGTTTGGAGCTTCTTGTGGAAAAGGATTATATGATATGATTCAGTTTTAAAAACCTGTTAATTCCAAAAGAAACAATTTTCTTTACTATTCCATATTTTATCTTTTATAAACCAACTGTTTTTTTTCCTTACAGCATAGCATGCGTAGTGTTTAAGAACATGAGCTCTTGAGTAAAACCTCCTGCCTGGGTTAAACCTTCATTTACCTTCCCTGTGTCTTAGTTTCCTTGTTTGTAAAATGGGGTATTACTGGTACCTACATCAGAGGCCTTTGTGCTTGATCAAATGAGATAATGCTTGAAAAGCAATTAAAATAGTGTCTGTCACATTACTGAAATGCTCAGTAAGTATTAACTGTTATTATTATATTTTGACCTGATCGTACACCTACATCTGCCTTTAAGATTATGCTAAAGACATTTGCTTTTGCTTAGATACTTAGGGCTTTTTTTGATTATATAACTGTGCTTTAGAAATTTAGAAATTGTATTTGGCCCACTTATGTTATAGATGTTCTTTGTCCAGTATGGGAACTACTACATGTGGCTGTTGAGCACTTGAAATATGATTAGCCGAAATTCAGAATGTTTTACTTGTGAAGTATAGATTTCAAAGACTTACTACAAAAAAAAGGATAAATTATCTTATTAATAATTTTTTAGCATTGATTACATGTTGAAATAATAATCTGAATATGTTAGGATAAGTGAAATATATTATTAAAATTAATTTCATCTGTTTCTTTTTCTTTTTTAAAAAGGTGGCTTGCATTTTATTCCTGTTGCACAGTTCTTTATAAACAATGAGAAACATACTTAGGAAATAACCTTACTTTATTTATTTATTTTAAAATATTTATTTATTTATTTACTTTGGGTGTACTGGGTCTTAGTTGCTCCATGTGGGCTGTTAGTTGTGGCCTGTGGACTTCTTAGTTGTGGCATGCATGTGGGATCTAGTTCCTCGACCAGGGATTGAACCTGGGTCCCCTGTGTTGGGAGTGCAGAGTCTTACCCACTGGACCACCAAGGAAGTCTTGGAAATAACCTAACTTTAGAAAATAACCTACTAAGCAACTATACTCCAATAAAAATTAATTTAAAAAGTTAAAAAAGAAAAGAAAATAACCTACTTAACCTACTTCAGGTGCTTTTGGTTGTACTATTACACAGTTCTTTAGGCTATATTGTTATACAGATCTTTAGGCTTATCATTTAGCTCCATGACACACTTTTCATCATCACTTTGTTTGATTAAATTTGTCTTCTATTATGTATTGATTTTTTTAAAGATTTTTTTTGATGCGGACTATTTTTAAAGTCTTTGTTGGATTTGTTACAGTGTTGCTTCGGTTTTATGTTTTGGTTTTTTGACCGCGAGGCATGTGCGATCTTAGCTCCCCGACCAGGGATCGAACCTGCACCCCCCTGCATTGGAAGGCAAAGTCTTAACCACTGGACTGCCAGGGAAATCCCTTATTGATTTTTAAAGTACTTTAACTACATTAGTTTCTCATATTACAGGAAAAGAAAAAAAATTGCTTATACATATCTTCATAGCTAACCATTGACTGTAGTAAAATGTTCTTGTAGGTTGGTAAAAATCCAAATACTTGTCGTACTGGGTAAATATGTTTACTTTTAGTTGTTTAATGAAGTGAGAGACCTTGAGTTTTGTTTGACACAGGTGACCTTTTATTATGCAGTTTCATCAGGGGCTGCTTGTGTTTGGTTGAAAATGGTGGGGCTTTTCCCAATCTTGAGAATTGTTTATGACGGGTAATTTAAAAAAATTTTTTATTGGTGTATAGTTGATTTACAATGTTGTGTTAGTTTCACGTGTACAGCAAAGTGAATATATGCGCATATATATATGTCTCCACTCATTTTTAGATTCTTTTCCCATACAGGTCATAACAGAATATTGAGTCTAGTTCCCTGTGCTATACAGTAGGTCCTTATTAGTTATCTCTTTTATACATAGTAGTGTGTATATGTCAATCCCAATCTCCCAATTTATCCCCTCCCCACTTGCCCCCTGGGTAACCATAAGTTTGTTTTCTACATCTGTGACTCTTTTTCTGTTTTGTAAATAAGTTCATCTGTACCATTTTTTTGGATTCCACATATAAGCAATATCATGTGATATTTGTCTTTGTCTGATTTACTTCACTTAGTATGACAATCTCTGGGTCCATCCGTGTTGTGGCAAATGGCATTATTTCATTCTTTTTTATGGCTGCGTAGTATTCCATCATATATATGTACCACATCTTTTTATCCACTCCTCTGTCAATGGACATTTAGGTTGCTTCCATGTCTTGGCTATCGTAAATAATGGTGCAATGAACATTGGGGTGCATGCATCTTTTCAAATTATGGTTTTCTCCAGATATATGCCCAGGAGTGGGATTGCCAGATAATATGGTAGTTTTATATGTAATTTTTTAAGGAACCTCCTTACTGTTCTCCATAATGGTTGTACCAGTTTACATTCCCACCAACAGTGTAGGAGGGTTTCCTTTTCTCCACACTTTCTCCATCTCTCTACCCTCTCTTCAGCATTTGTTATTTGTAGACTTTTTTTTTTTTTTTTTTTTTTTTTTTTTGCGGAGCACAGGCTCAGCGGCCATGGCTCACGGGCCCAGCTGCTCCGAGGCATATGGGATCTTCCCAGACTGGGGCACGAACCGGTGTCCCCTGCATCCGCAGGCAGACTCTCAACCACTGCGCCACCAGGGAAGCCCCGACTTTTTTTTTTTTTTTTTTTTTTGTGGTATGCAGGCCTCTCACTGCTGTGGCCCCTCCTGTTGCGGAGCACAGGCTCCGGATGTGCAGGCTCAGCGGCCATGGCTCACGGGCCCAGCTGCTCCGTGGCATGTGGGATCTTCCCAGACCGGGGCACGAACCCGTGTCCCCTGTGTCGGCAGGCGGACTCTCAACCACTGCGCCACCAGGGAAGCCCTATAGACTTTTTAATGATGGCTATTCTGACTGGTGTGAGGTGGTACCTCATTGTTGTTTTGATTTGCATTTCTCTAGTAGTTAGTGATGTTGAGCATCTTTTCATGTGATTTTTGGCCCTCTTTATGTCTTCTTTGGAGAAATGTCTAGCTAGATCTTCTGCCGGTGTTCTGATTGAGCTGTTTTTTTTTTTGTATTGTATTAAAAAAAGTCCAAACAGGAGCTGTTTGTATATTTTGGAGATTAATCCCTTGTTCGTTGCTTCATTTACAAATATTTTCTCCCATTCTGTGGGTTGTTATGACCGGTAATTTTTATTGAGCATATAATTCCATAGGCTGATAGTGTTCTTGAAGTTATAATTATTTTGGGGACATTAAGTGGGAAAAAGTTGGGAATGTGGTGTTCTCCAGGTTACCATGTAATATCAGTGACTTGTGACTCGGGAAAATAGCAGCAGAAAATATTATTGGGGAATGTGTGTGCTAATTTTTAGTGACATACAGCTTTGTGTACCAGATAAATAGGAATAGATTTCTGTATAGGATAGAGAACTTCTCTTAGATATTTTCAGGGAAACCCAGTGTGGCTGAGACAGAGAATTTCCTTGAAGTGAGAGGAAACCTAAGAACTGTGTATTATATTTCTTTCATTATACTTGTTCAAAAATTAATATGGATTTAAAATCAATATTAAAAAATTAATAATACTATTAATATTTATAGTTTTTATAAGACTATAAAAGAAACTAAGTTTAGATTTTTGAGGATGAATATTTAGATTAATATTATTCAGAATTACCTAAGTAACACATTCTCACTGAAAAAGAAACAATTCAGATAAAAAATGTTCCATTCCTTCGTCCATCCCTTTTGCCCTACATAGCTATATAAATTTAAAAAATATATATATATACACACATGTATATTTACATATATACACGTATTTGAGAGTGGCATCTTGTAACATCTCTGCAACTTGCTTTTTCATAACTTAATGTCTCCTTCCCTTCCTCCTTCCTTCTCTCCTTTTCTCCCCTCCCTCCCTCCCCACCCCTCAGCCTCTCTCTCTTTCAATACAGAAAGATTCCTATCTCATTCTTTTAAACTTCTGCATAGTGAATTTTAATAGTATGCATTTAATTTTTCTCATACTCTTATTTTGGATATTGGATTATTGATGTGAACATACTTGTTTATGCTTCATTGTAATAGAACATATTTAACCATCAATAAGTGGACAATTCACAATGAAGAATATTATCACTTAAAAGAGAATAGAATTTCTTGAGGTTAAGTGGCATTTGTTTTAAGGGTGTAGTTTATTCACCTGTATTATGAAGAATAGAAGGGGGTTCCACTTTGTGCTTCTCAGGTCCAGAAAAGGGACTTTATGTTTATCCTTATTAAATTTTTTTTCTGAAAATTTTTTTCTGAAACTCTTACGTTTTTATCTTGTTAGCTTCCAGGGTTTTGTATTCTGATTCTGTTATCTTTTTTTTTTTTAATTTTACATTTGAATAGTTTCATTTAACAATATTAAATTCTCACTGATTTATTTATTTAACAAACGCGATTGTTCACTGTTTGTGCCCAACAGCATACTGGACAATCTATGAAATAGATAAGAGAATAAAGTTCAGCCCTGTCTTCAAGGGCTTAAATTCTACTGGGGAGATAAGCCTTTTACATAAAAATTGTAATACAAGGAAACAATTAACAGTGATAAAAATATCTTCCAAGGATATTTGGGCATGAGAGAGGTAACTTTTATTTTGGAAGTTCAGGAAACATTTCCTGGGAGAGAGAGAAATTTGAGATAAACGTCAAAGGTTTTGGTAGGATTTAACATGGAGATTGAGGTATTGTGTATACTAGAAAGGAGAATAATGTGAAGTTTGGAAATCAGTAGTGCTATTTCATGTGCATTATTCACTACTTTCTAACTTATAGAAAGAGGAAAATCTACTTTAAAAAATTCAATTTATAAACTTTCACAGATTTACTTACACCAGATTAATACTACCTAGTATTGTATCGTACCTTGTATTTTCTTAATTACAGTATCATCTGTGTAGGAATCTCTTACTTTACTTGAAACCTCTGTGTCCATGTGAAAGGCAGGGAGAATTCGACCTTAATAATGTTAACATAAATTTTGTCTTGTATACTATTATAAATTTTTTTCAAAACACTTTTATACTGACTTCATGGAATGGAATAACATTATTTATTATATGGCTTATATTTCCTATCTGTCTCATTTGATCTTCAAAACTACCTTATATCAGAGCTGACTTGCTTTAAGAAAACTTACTCTCAAAGAATCAATTTTCAATCTAAGGTTGCACAAAGCTTCAGTGTGAAAGAATCCTGTAGTTCTTTGGATGCCCCTCATCCACTTATTTTTTATATCATCTGATTTCATATCTTCTACAGATTTGATGAACCTATCTGTGTATTTCTTTCTGAATCATTAGTAAAATTGTTTAGTATTAAGGGACATGTAAAGAAACCTTTTTCAAAATTGACATGATCGAATATCAGCATCCTGGATACAGCTTTTCAGTTTCTTCTGAAGAGCTTTGCAATTAGTTATGAATCTCAGAAACCACTGTTACGTATCTTGTATTTCTCCATCTTGCCATAAATCAGTGCTTCTTAATCAAGGGTGATTTTGCCTTGCAGCAAAAAATCTGGCATATCTGGAGTGCTATTTTTGGTTATCACAACTGGCGGATGCTGTGGCATCTAGTTGGTAGAGGCCAGAGTTGCTACTAAACATCCTACAGTGCACCAGAGAGCCCCCTACAACAATTATTTGGCTCAAGATGTCAGTAATGCAGAGGTTAAAAACCCTGCCATAGCCTATCGGAAGACAATTTGGTAGATGCTTTGTTACAGTCCAGACATCCCTGTTTCTAATATTCATCTCATCTACTAGTCCTAAAGAATAAATGACGGCTCAGGCCAGCATAGTTTAATCTCAGTGAACCTCTGTCTGCTTCTGTTAAATACTCTCTTTTTGGTTTTTGTTTGTTTTTTATTTTAATTTTTTATTGAAGTATAGTTGATTTATAATGTGTTAATTTCTGCTATACAGCAAAGTAATTCAGTTATACATATATGTACATTCTTTTTCATATTCTTTTCCATTATGGTTTATCACAGGATACTGAATATAGCTTACTGTGCTATACAGTAGGACCTTGTTGTTTATCTATTCTATATATAATAGTTTGCATCTGCTAACCCCAAACTCCCGCTCCATCCCTCCCTCACCCCCCTCCCCCTTGGCAACAACAAGTCTGTTCTCTATGTCTGTGAGTCTGTTTCTGTTTTGTAGATGAGTTCATTTGTGTCATTTTAGATTCCACATATAAGTGGTATCATATGGTATTCGTCTTTCTCTTTCTGACTTACTTCAGTTAGTATGATAATCTCTAGTTGCATCCATGTTGCTGCAAATGGCATTATTTCATTCTTTTTTATGGCTGAGTAGTATTCCATTGTGTATATGTACCACATCTTTATCCATTCATCTGTCGATGGACATTTAGTTTGTTTCCATGTGTTGGCTGTTGTGAATAGTGCTGCTGTGAACACTGGGGTGCATGTATCTTTCTGAATTATAGTTTTGTCAGATATATGCCCAGAAGTGGGATTGCTGGTTCATACGGTAGTTCTATTTTTAGTTTTCTGAGGAACCTCCATGCTGTTTTCCATAGTGGTTGCACCAACTTACATTCCCACCAATAGTGTAGAAGGGTTCCCTTTTCTCCACCCCCTCTTCAGAATTTGTTATTTGTTGACTTTTTAATGATGGCCATTCTAACTGGTGTGAGGTGATATCTCATTGTAGTTTTGATTTGCATTTCTCTAATAGCCATGTTGAGCATCTTTTCATGTGACTGTTGGCTATCTGTAGATACTCTCTTTTTGCCCTGCTCTTGATATTGTTGTGTAGAACTGTAACCAAACCTTTCTCCTTCTATATTTCTGTAGTTGGGGATCTGCCTTTCTCTTTTCGACAATTAGGACTCCACTTCTCCTCTTTAATCTTTAGAGACTTCTTCCATTTTATATGATGATTCAAGGTCACTGATATCCTTTAGCAAGTTCATTCCCAAATTCATTTTGACTGAAGCATCATTATAAGAGCTAGGTGCTTTCTTGTAGTCTTTTTTCCCTAGTTTGCTCTTCAGTCCCCTTTCAGTAGTGCATATTATGAGACCTGAAAAAAAATTCAGTGGCATATGAAGAAGGAGAACTGAAAAGGACATAGTGAATAATGAAGCACTAGAGTATCTGGAATGATTATTGAGTGTCTGAAACATCTTTGAAAATGAACAGACTGTTGTTTTCTGGTGACACATATTTTGTTGTCAGGTACTTGTGAAAGTATGAGAGATACAGGATTGTATTCGAGAATGCTAAGGAAGTAGGATTATGTTATGAAAATGTCATTAAGCACTAATAAAACAGTATACAGGTGATTTATACTTGGTCTTAGCATAGAAACCAGCATTGTTATGTCCTCTCATGTGCGGGGAAGTGGAATGTGAATGGAAGTGGTGAATCGCATTGCTGAACCACTCCCTTAACTCTTCCGGTCAGTCGAGTTTTCCTTCTGTTGCCGGTTTCATGCTTTAGAGTTGTAAGAAGCTCTGGATAATGTACCTGTGGCTAGTTGTCTAAGCCCTCCCTCCCCTAACCCTGAACCTCCTTTTTCTTTTCCTGTGAGATGCAGTGGAGATGGAGGAAGGAGGTGAGTAAGTAGTAAAATGTTCCACTTTCTTCTCCTGCATTGTTTTCTTAGTAATTGAAACCAGCTGTGACTTTCCATGGACTGTTCTTCCTGCTCTGGGGAGGACTCTATGTGGTAGATAACATCAGAGCACAAGCCAGTACTTTTTTCTCTTAATGATAAATATCATTACTTAGCTACCTCACTAGACCTCACGAATTATTAAGTAATTTTATTCTTAAAATATAACTGACTCCATTTGATTCTAAGAGGATTTATTAGTAAAAAATCATGATATCTCTAAATTTCTTGATTAAGGATGAGCATTTTCAGTTTTATTTCATTATACTGAAATATATCTGATTCACCACATAAATCATTCAGTGATTCACCCCAGAATGTCCGATTCTCACACCCCATAAGTGGTGCAAAGATGATATGTGTAGTTTCTTTTCCAACCACTTAATTAACAAATATTTATTGAAGACTTCGAATATGCATATGAACCTTTCTCTATGTCCACACCAAAATGACAGTTTGGATTTTTGACTCAAGGAAGTATTGAAAAGGAAGTTAGTAGAAAAAGGCTCTAAAGACTCAGATTCCCTTTTTAGTTTTTGACTTGTTGCAAAATAAATTATTTTTAATCTCTGTAACCAGATTCTTCTAGGATGGTCTCCATTAATTTGGTTTCTGTGTATTTCACACTGAGGGAAAAAAATTAGAATCCCAAACTCTCAGCAGTAGGAACTTCAGAATTAGATTTTTTTAGAGACCTGCACATTATTTTCTTGCTCTTTCATTTGTTATCCTTTTAAATAAATGAATGTATCTAACTCAGAGTGGCAAAGCAATCTTCTCTTCCAGGCAATTCCTCTGCTGTATGTTGGATAATGCTAGTTTACGTGGTGATTCTTACCACATTTGAGGTTATGTTGTATATAAATAAAAATAAATGGTGTTTTTATAAGGAGTCAGATATCCTGGGGGGAGGTTCTAAGTGTTCCGTTGCCCATGATTTTCAACTAGGTCACAGAAATTTGACTTAGATCTATTTATCATTATTTTAAGTTAATGTGAAGAAGAGAACACAGTTTTGCCTTTGGCTTCTGACAAGGCAGAACAAATTTAGGCTCATTAGGAAACAAGAACAAATGTTAAAAAAGAAAAACAACCATAACTTTATTTGGGATGTTTCATGTCTACACACTGTGTAGAATCGTAAAA
This sequence comes from Delphinus delphis, assembly GCF_949987515.2. NCBI lineage: Eukaryota > Metazoa > Chordata > Mammalia > Artiodactyla > Delphinidae > Delphinus > Delphinus delphis. The sequence goes on from NC_082687.1 coordinate 75,747,598, forward strand.
TATTTATTTTACATAAGGATGGTCACAGCCTTATAGTTACAGGTGCATGTAACTATAAGGACTGTGGAGAAGTTCACAAATCACAGGGCACTAAATAAGCATTAAATCAAGCAAGTCAATATTTTTTTTTCCTTTTTGCATAACTGTATTTCACTAGAATTGCTCCTGCTTTCCAAGGGGACTTGGAGAACCATTTATTTTGTGGTTAGTAGAGAACAAAGCACCTTGTATATAATTTTTGCTTAGTACAGTGAAAACATACTTGAAATTTCATGCAGAATATTTCCATATTTTTTCTTGAAAATTACATTTTTACTCAGTATTTATGAAAATGTTTATAAAGTTATGTCTGTGTTTAGATGTAGTGTATTTTTGGGATCTGTAGCTTGAAGACATTGTTAACTTTAAACCCATTGTAAAAAGATCTCTAGTAGAGAAGGCTATGGAAAGAAGCTCTCTTTTAGGAGTGATGTTTAAGGCTAACCTAAAGAACAAAGTGATGCATTTTTGGTTTTTTGCCAGCTCATTTTTACTGTTTTCATAATTTTTTTTTGAGCTTTGAAATTTGGGCTTAATTTTTTATGACGGCATGAATTCATTGTATGACTAGATCACAATGTATATAGCCCTTCCAGTTTTAATTATTTTTGTTGCCTACATTTTTAATGTTTTTAGTAGTGTGATGAATATATTTGTATATAAATGTTTGTCAGCACCTCTTATTATCTCTAAGAATTACTGTGCTAAAGGTTATGAACTTCTTTAAGGTTCTAGATATATTTTGCCAAATTGCTTTCTAGAAAAGTCATACTGTTGGGTTGACCAAAAAGTTCGTTCGGGTTTTTCGTAAGATGTTACGGAAAAACCCAAACAAACTGTTTTGGCTAACCCAGTAGTTTACACTTTCATAGTTAGTGTTTATATTAGTACAGACTTATCACATTCTCACCAGTGTTGAGTATAGTAGGTACAAAATCTATGTGACTATCCACAGATTTTTCACAACTATAGAAGGGAAAATCTTAAAAGAGTTTGTCTGGTCCAACATTTTGCAGAGGACAACGAATCCCAGATAATTAATCAAAATAACAATAGAAAGCCGAAGTCAGGTTAGCATTTTAGTTTTCTGGACTTCTGGTTCAGTATTGTTTTCACCAGAGAATACTGCTTTATTGTTTATTGAATGTTTATTATAACATGGCGAGGTACTATACTGGGCACTTTGATTTTTAAAAATCTAATCTTTCCAATAACCCAAGTGGTGAGTGGTTTGAAACTTTACCATTTGTAGGGAAGAGGAGCTAAAGAAGAGAACGAAGGCAGTCTTCAAACACTGAATGGGAAAAAAGATTAATTAGGGAAAATAGGTGGAATTCACAGGGAAGTGTTTTGGCTTAATGTAAGGAAGAACTTTTCTAAAGAATACAGTAGTGCTGTTCACCAAAGAAAGAGGAGGTCACGTTGAATTACACTGCTCCATTTTGAAAGTATTTAAGCCCAGTCTGCGTTTGCCAGGAATGTGGAAAATGGAATCCATGTATGGAATAAGAGAACTAGTTCACTAAAGGTGATGCATTATAAAGAATGTGGTAGAGTACCTGGCATGGAGTTTAATGCTCAATAATGATAACTATTATAAACTAATTATATCATAAATTAGATAAAAAGATACCATGAAGTCCCTGAAGCTAGTGACAGAATAAGCAGAGATGCTAGTAAATAATGAAAGAAGTAAGCAAAGAAAAATGGAGAGGAGGGAGAAACTAAAGCCAAACCTCTTCTGTCTCAGAAAGCCAAGGGGACGGAGAGTTTCTAGGAGATAGTCAATTTGTTGTAAAATATTAGATGTAGGTTAAAAAGAAAGAGAAGTGTAATATACACATAAAAAAGATACGATGAAAGAAATGAAAAATCACCCACAATCCCCTATCCAGAGATAAAAGTTGATAACATTTTATTCTTTTCAGATCTTTGAACATGAATTTAAAAGCATATCTATAAATATATAGATGGGTAGATTTAGATATATCACTAAACTTCTTGTAATATCTCTTTTATCATTTAATACACATATGAATATCTTGATGTCAGTAAATATGGATATGCATTATAATTTTCTGTTGCTGCATAATTCATTACATGGTTGAACATAATAGTAGGTATTCAGGTTATTTGTTTTCTCACTTTATAAACAGTGTTCACTTATCTCTATCTTTGGTGCAACTGTCATAGTTGAGGCTGTCTTTTTTGCCTAAACTGTATTAGTCCCTTAATTTTTCCTTCATCTTTTCTTGCCCTCTTGCAGTCTGTTCTCCATACTTTTTTTTTTTTTTTTGCGGTACGCGGGCCTCTCACTGTTGTGGCCTCTCCCATTGCGGAGCACAGGCTCCGGACACGCAGGCTCAGTGGCCATGGCTCACGGGCCCAGCCGCTCCGCGGCATGTGGGATCTTCCCGGACCAGGGCACGAACCCGTGTCCCCTGCATCGGCAGGCGGACTCTCAACCACTGCGCCAACAGGGAAGCCCTCCATACTTTTGAATGGACAAATGCCATGATAAGCATTTTTGTACATATATCTTTGTGTACGTGTTCATTTGTTTTGTTTTTTTTTTGGCCTCGGTGTGCAGCATGTGGGATCTTCGTTCCCAGACCAGGGATCGAACCTGTGCCCCCTGCAGTGGAAGCGCGGGGTCTTACCCACTGGACCACCATGGAAGTCCCTGTTTTTATTTATTTATTTTAAATTTTATTTATTTAACTTATTTATTTTTGGCTGCGTTGGGTCTTCGTTGCGGTGCGCGGGCTTCTCACTGCGGTGGCTTCTCTTTTTGCAGAGCCCAGGCTCTAAGCCCGTGGGCTTCAGTAGTTGTGGCTCGTGGGGTCTAGAGTGCAGGCTCGTTAGTTGTGGCGCACGGGCTTAGTTGCCCCGCTGCATGTGGGATCTTCCTGGACCAGGGCTCGAACCCGTGGCCCTGCATTGGCAGGTGGATTCCTAACCACTGCGCCACCAGGGAAGACCCCCTGTTTTGTTTTTAGACTAGTTAGTTAGGAGTGGAATTGCTGGGACTTTCCTGGTGGTCCAGTGGGTAAGACTGTGCTTCCAATGCAGGGGGCCCGGGTTGGATCCCTGGTCAAGGAACTAGATGCCACATGCATGCTGCAACTAAAGATCCCGCGTGCTGCCATGAAGATCCTGCATGCAGCAACTAAGACCCGGTGCGGCCAAAATTTAAAAAGATTAAAAAAAGAAGTGGAATGGCTGGGTCCAACTAATGGGTATGCATATGTGAGGTTTTGATACATGTTGCAAGATTGCCCCCCCATAAAGATTTTTTTTAATTTACTATTTAAAAATACCATTGCCTATTGCGTATGTAAAGGTCCCATTTCCCTACACCCTTGCCAACAGTCTTTTTAATCTGATGGTCTTAGAAATTCTTGATCTCGCTAGATTTCATGCTCATCTGTTACCTGTGAATATTTATGAGATTGCTGGAGAAAGCGTTAAGCTAGGGATTGCAAATATCTACAATACCATTGTTTCCCTTTCGAGTCTATACCAGATATCAGTGATTGATCTAGTTTGAGTTAATTGCTTAAGGACAGTTACAATATTTTATATACTAAGGAAGTTCTTGAGTGTAGGGGAAGAACTATAACAGAAAAACATAGTGGTTGACTTGGTCCATTCAGTTCTGGGATTTTCTGTCATACTGCTTGTACACATGTTACTGCTTTGGGCATTTTTAAAGTGAGGGAGAAACTAGTAGAAGACTGTCATTTTGCAGATACAATTTAATTTTGTCCTTTCTCCATTAAGGAAATCCTTTTTTCCCAGAAGTACAGTTGTTGAATTCAAAACAAACCAAGTAAAAATTATAAAATTTAATAAGCTCTCGATAAGATTGGAAGTCTTGTCTTGTATATACTAGATATGCTTTTAACTTTGCACTTACTGCCTAAGGAGATATATTGGATATCTATACTTAGGAGGTTCCAGTTTTGTGGCTTTCTTATTTTATTTTATTTTTATTAAAGCCAGGATATCAGCCATGTTATTATTATTTGTTAAAATAAATAAATTTATTTATTTAGTTTTGGCTCCATTGGGTCTTCGTTGCTGCACGTGGGCTCTCTCTATTCGCGGCGAGCGGGGGCTACTCTTCATTGCAGTGCGCGGGCTTCTCGTTGCAGTGGCTTCTCTTGTGGAGCACGAGCTCTAGGTGCACGGGCTTCAGTAGTTGTGGCTCGCGGGCTCTAGAGCGCAGGCTTAGTAGTTGTAGCGCACAGACTTAGTAGCTCCGTGGCATGTGGGATCTTCCCGGACCAGGGATTGAACCTGTGTCCCCTACATTGGCAGGAGGATTCTTAACCAGTGCGCCACCAGGGAAGTCCCAGCAATGTTAATTTTGTTTTGAATCTTCTTTTAAGGGCATTTCATATAATTTGTTTTGACTGCTAAGGTAGAATAGTTTGTTGTTGAATGCTACTGGTTTGGTTATCTACAGCTTAACTGTGTCTAGGGATTTAAAATAGACAAACCTTAAATTATAAAAAATTGGATTTCAGTAATGTAACAATTCATTATGCTGTTATCTTAGAGAAGAGGGAAGGAGTTTCAGATTATATTCTCAGTGGTTACTAGGACTGTTATGAGTGATTTGCATGGCTATGGTGCCTAAGTGGAATGGGGATAATGTCACCTAGCCTTTGCAGAACCATCTGAAGCAGATGGCAGAGGCAGAGAAGGACTCGTCATGTAGGGAGAACAGATATATGAGTGACTAAACTTAGTATGTTGACCCTTGTCAATACGTGGATTGAAATCTGGTACGTGTATCAAGCCTTGGATGTGCTTAGAAAGATTGATGAATGAATTTTTAATTTAATCTTGAAGGTAGATTGGCTATAGTTGAAGATAAGGAAACAAGTATGCTTTAACTAAAATCTTTGGTTGCAGGTTAAGAAGAAAACCTAGCTTGTTGTAAGCAAAATGGAATTTATTAGAAGGCCATTGCTGAATGTCATTGAATGCAAAAATAAACCTTTAGCACCTTAGTTTAAACACATTAGTTCAGCAAACTGATCAAGGGTAAGATTCACCCCACCTTGTTCAGGTGCTCACTCCTGGTCCAGTTTGTGATGGCAAGGAATATGGAACCATCTAATAAATATATCTGTGGTTATTGGAGGCCCTTGGAGGGTGGAGTGGGGTGTAAGTCCTTAGGGAAAGTAGGCTTATAGTGAACTGTATGGACATCCTCAGAGGTGTCTACTCTGCTCTTGCTTTAAATAGTGGATTACTTTTTACATTTAGTACTCAGAAACCTGTAAGTTATTTATGCTTTGTAAAGTTTATAGTTTAATTTTAATATAAACATAATAATTAGAGAGTAAGGCTAAATCCTTTTTGATTTTTACATATCTTGGATACTTTTTTGTTTGAGATGGCAGCACCTAGGAACAGCACAGTGCTTGGCACGTATGACCCTTAGCAAACACTAGTAGTTGAATGAGTACTTGAGAGGAGGTTAAGACCCATTCATGTGTGGCCTTGAACACCAAACTTATAAAGTGAACCCTCCCTCCCCCACAGTGACCTGACCTAGTCTTCACGGCTGCCTTTTAGATTTTTCTTTTTATTGGATTTCTTTTGTTAATTAGGCCAAAGTAAAAAGATTTTTATCTTGTGAATCACTGAATCAAACAAAAAAGTTTACTGAGGCCCTTTTGAGGTGCATTTTTGGGGTCTTTAATTATCTATGCATTGTCATGAATGCTTAGAAAGACTTTTTTTTTTTTTTTTTTTTTTTTGTGGTACACAGGCCTCTCACTGATGTGGCCTCTCCCGTTGCGGAGCACAGGCTCCGGACGCGCAGGCTCAGCGGCCGTGGCTCACGGCCCAGCCGCTCTGTGGCATGTGGAATCTTCCCGGACCGGGGCACGAACCCGTGTCCTCTGCATCGGCAGGCGGACTCTCAACCACTGCGCCACCAGGGAAGCCCTAGAAAGACTTTTAAAACCAGATGTTCAATGGAAACTTTTTGGAAAGAAAATGTTACAAGACAAAGTGTTTATAAAGTCTTCAATGAATGGTTAGATATTGCTAGATACTCCACCTTCGATGTATAGCTAGACTTTGACAACTTCGTAACACCTCTGCAAATACCACCCTAGTCCGAGGCTTCAGCATTTCTTCTGGAACTGTGTAGAATATCTTCCTAAATGGTCTCCCTGCATTCGCTTTTATCCCTTGACAGTGTGTTCTCCAAAGGACGTGACTTAAGTTGGATTACGCACAACTCTGCTGAAAATTCTCTGGTGGATTCCCATTCTAAAATAAAACCTAAAATTCCTTCTGTGATCTACAGAGTTCTATGGGATTTGGCCTCTACCTCTCTCACCTTAACTCTTGTGGTGTACCCCCTTCATTCTGCTGCAGTCACAGGGACCTCCAAGCACACTCAGTTTAAGGCTTCTGCACTTGTAGTTTTCATTGCCTGAACATTCTTGCCTGAGGTAACTTCATTTCAGGGCTCTGTTCAAATGTGGCTTATCAAAGAAGCTTTCCCTGACTACCCTATCTAAAAGAGCACCCTTCATCACTCTCTAATTCTTTCATTCTGTCTTACTTTTTTTTTTTTTTTTGCGGTACTCGGGCCTCTCACTGCTGTGGCCTCTCCCGTTGCGGAGTACAGGCTCCGGACACGCAGGCTCAGCGGCCGTGGCTCACGGGCCCAGCCGCTCCGCGGCATGTGGGATCTTCCCGGACTGGGGCACAAACCTGTGTCCCCTGCATCGGCAGGCGAACTCTGAACCACTGCGCCACCAGGGGAGCCCCTGTCTTACTTTTCTTCATAGCACATATAACTTGACAGTATATGTTTATTTATTTCTGTATCTGTTTCCTCTTCTAGGTTCCAAGCTCCATGACGGCAGGGATTTTGTCTTTTTTATTCGCTGCTGTATCCTCAGTGCCTAGCACATAATGGATGCTCAGTAATTATTTGTTGAATACATGAGTAAATATACACGTTTGTGTACTCTGGGTAGTAATTGGGGGAGGTGGTGTATTACAGACCTGGCACTGGTAAATGTGAGGATAACTGTTGAATTTAGGAGATAGGAAGAAAAGAAAATCATTAGCATCCCATAGCACTTGTATATTTTTTATAAAGTTGGTGGAAGTGGTTGCTTTTGTAATTACAATTGATATTTTATCAAGCCATATTTGGTCATATTTCATTTAAGATGAAGAAGATGACTTTGTGTGTAAGAAGGCAGCCTCTAAATCAAAAGAGAATGGAGGATCTCCAAATAGTTATCTTGGAGCATCAAACATGAAAAAGAATGAAGAAAACACTAAGACACTAAACACTAAGAATAAGCCTTTGTCACCAATGAAGCTTACCCCCACATCAGTGCTTGATTATTTTGGAACTGCAAGTGTCCAAAGATCGGCTAAGAAGATGGTGGCAAGCAAAAGAAAAGAGGTGAGTGTTCTACAGGCAAGCAAGAATGTTCAGGATTTGTACCCGTTCAGTTATTAATAAGAGGTGAAATTGGATTTTATGAATACACCAGCATTTTATTGATGAAAACAATTTTCCTATGATTATGGGTAAAATGTAATTGCTATTATGTTGGAGGACGACCAAGTTAGAATATCACACATTTAAGTTTTTAATATTTGAAAGTGAGAAAAGATCATTTAAATCGTAAGAATAAATTGTGATTCTTAGAATTTAAATACTCAGAATGCAAACTCATTTTACCCTTGACCTCAGACAATATAATTGTTCCCAAATGAGGTCATGAACACATAACTTAGAATAGAGCCTCCCTATGCTATACTTGTGACCTACTCTATTTTGGCTGATGTTGGATTCATCTTTTCCTGGACATTTAGGAAACAAATACAGATAAGTTAGTGAAAGTAGTTCCCTGCGTGGAAGCCTGCCGAGCAGTGTGTGTGTTGATTTCATTAGTACCTCCATTAGACAGTGTAATCTTTCTCATGTGTTGGTGTGCCAATGTTCTGGACTACTTCTGAAGCGAAGACATTAGTCTCTAGGGTTTTTTTTGGGTACTTCTTTTGAACATTTCAATAGAATTAAGTGAGAATCATCTGTCTGTAGCATATTTGCTTGTTAAGAAATTGGATGTGGTCACGGAGTAGCCATGAACATAATTTTTTGGCTGGTGTCCATTGAGTCTGTTTCATAACTGGTACATTTATCTCTCATTGGTGTATTTACTTAGCTATAGTTAAGAAAAAGCACCTTACTTTGAACTTAAGGTTTATGCTGATCTTGCTTGATTTTCCTTGAAATATAGCCTTCACAAAATGCAGATGATTCCAGATTAAATGATGAAGCCATCGCCAAGCAATTGCAACTTGATGAAGATGCAGAGGTATTAGCATTTTCTTTAGATTTCATTAGCACCTTGATGTTGTCACTTGCTATTTAGTCTACCCAGGCAGGCAATTAAGATAGTTCTAGTTTCATTTTGGATTGAGCCTCATTGTAAGAGTTATGTGTAAAATAAGTTAAAATCTAATACTATATGAAAATCTAAGTTTATATAAAAGATAAATGATGAGAGCAGGGGATAACTAAAGATTTATTATTAGATTTCTTTGAATGGAAGCCTCCTTTAGAATAGTTAAAATAATTTAACTTGGTCATATCTCTTCTCTTTCCCCTCTGGGCAATCTCATCTACTCCTCTGGCTTTAAGTACTATGCATATGCTGGTGATCTCTAAATCTATCTTCAGTTCAGAGTGCCCTTTGTAGTGAACCTGTTATATTCATTCAGTAAGTATTTATCGAGCACTTACTGAGTGCGTGGCACACTTCTAGGTGTTAAGGATACTGAAATTAAAAAAAAAAAAAGTCAGATCATTATAAATGCCACAAGGAAAAGTAAAGGAATAGATGTTTGGTGTGATCAGTGGGGTTATGAGTGTTCTATTTGAAATACAGGGGTTAGGAAAACCCCTCTGAGGAAGTGACATTGGGGCACATAATTCATGATAATGGTGAGCCATGGGGCTTCCTTCTACCTGGAGGAAGCTTTCCTCTAAACATAGAGAATAGCAGGTGTAAGCATCCTGAGGTAGAAATGTTTGAGTTTAATGAGTTTGGAAGAAATGGCCAGCAGCAAATCCTGTTATGTCATGACTGGTCTTTGGTACCTACCAGAAGGACTTGAGATGGTAAGGAGTTTGGATTTTAGTCTCTGTGAGATGAGAAGCCATTGGAGTATTGAATAGAGAAATGACATGACTTTTGATGGCTCTTAAAAGAAAATTATTCTGGCTGCTGTGAAGCTAAAGAAACCACGGTGGGCAAGAACAAAAGCAGATCATTTTGGAGACTGTTAGGGTAGGGGAGGTGAGAGAAGATGTTGGCTTGTACCAGGATGGGGGTAACGGAAGAGGTAGTGAGAAGTGGTCATCATCTGTATATGCTTTGAAGGTGCAACCTTCAAGTTGTTGCAGATAGACTGGACGTAAGGTATGAGGGAAATAGAAGATTTAAAGGTGACTCCATGTTTTTTGGCTTGAGCAGCTGGGTGAATGGTGATATCACTTTTTTTTTTTTTTTTGCGGTACGCGGGCCTCTCACTGCTGTGGCCTCTCCCGTTGCGGAGCACAGGCTCCGGACATGCAGGCTCAGCGGCCATGGCTCACGGGCCCAGCCGCTCTGCGGCATGTGGGATCCTCCCGGACCAGGACACGAACCCGCGTCCCCCACATCGGCAGGCGGACTCTCAACCACTGCGCCACCAGCTAAGCCCTGGTGATATCATTTATTAAGACTGGAACACTGGTACAGGAAAATCAAGAATTCTGTTTCGCACATAAGTTTGAGATGCCGAATAGGCTTCCAAATGGATATGCAGAGTGGGTAGTTGGGTAGAAGAATCTGGAGCTCAGGGGAGAGGTCTAAACTGAAGATGTTTATTTGGGATCATTAACATTTGAATGGTATTAAAACCAATGTAACTAGATGAGATCACGGGGAGAGAATGTAAACAGAAAAGAAGTCTCAGGATTGAGCTCTGGGGCACTGTTAACAATGAGAGGTCAGGAAGAGAAGGATGATCCAGCAGAGGAGATTTAAAGAAAGTGGCTAGTGAAGTAGGACAATAAGGAAAGCTTGGTATTTTATGTAAGCCAAGTGAAGAAGGTATTTCAAGGGGGAGTGTTGTCTCTGTCAGAGACTTTAGACCTTGGTACCTGCTCTTTGAACCTCCTTCCTGTTTATTAGCTTAAGTGCCACTTTCTCATATTCCCTAAACTATGTTAGAAATCCCTTCTGTATGCCCTGTAGCTACTATTAATGTTTATTTGTGTCTTCTTAAATTGCTATTTCACTGTCTTCCTGTCTGTAGACTTTAAACTCTACCTACCAGGGCTGTTTATGTCTCAACTATCGTGACATCAGTGTTCATCTTAGTGCTTGGCAAAGAAGAGGCTCTTTTTTTTTTTAAACATCTTTATTGGAGTATAATTGCTTTACAATAGTGTGTTAGTTTCTGCTTTATAGCAAAGTGAATCAGCTATACTTATACAAAGAAGAGGCTCTTGATAACAATTGTTTTGAGAGAACAGTATTCTAGTCTTCTGAAATAGTAATACTGACTGTTCACGTTTTATTAATTTGGCAGTTTATAGTTTGTGTTTTCAAAATCTTTTTCCATCTTATTGACGACACTGAATTTTATAAACTACATACAGATATCCACATGACTCAGGGTAGGACAGATGGCCTAGGTAAAATCATGAAGTGATTTTTTTAGGGACCTGACTTCTTATCTGTCTGAAATACTGGAGGCTTACCCTGTCCTTTCCAAACCAGGTGTGGCAGTTTGTATCACAATCCTCTGTTTTCCCATTTCTATCACATCCTTTCAGAATCCTGTTTGGGTCCTGTTTCTCATATATAATGAGAAATACATTCTACTTCCACACGTTCTCTTCTGGAAGAGCTCCATTTTACTGAAAGTAAAAATATTTGGAAATAACAGCGAGGTGAATGTCTGCGTGTTACATTAGCATTTTAGGAAAACTTCTGATATAATGACTTAAATTTTCAAAAGTCAGGACAGATAAATTACTACTGTGTTGTACCCCTGAAACTAATATACTATTAAGTCTACTGTACTTCAATTAAAAAAAATATCAGAACAGATACATTTGAATTAGTAATTGAAAATAGAAGTTTGATGATATTAGTGATAGTTGCATTAGCATGTATCTTACTGTGTGTGCAAAGAAGGTATATAATTTTCTTGGTTTATAGATTCATTTCTTTGTGTGCCCCCCACGTCCCCCACATGGCTATTGTTTTTCTGTTAGGATAGTGATTCTCTCCTGAACTCTTTTTAGAGTTTAAAATAAATAGAGATGAGAGATATGTAAGTGTTGCATTGGGACCATTAAGAAAAAGCTAAAGACTTGGAACTTTATGCTCAATTTATCTATCAGGCCTGCAAAACTAGAAATATATGTTCTGCAGTCTAATTTGGCTTCATGAAACAAACTTGTGATACTCAGCTATTAAGTGAAAAAATGTCCTAGTTACTTCCTGGGAAATGTTTTTCCAGTTTCTTTTAAGTATCATGAACCACACATTTTAAAACTTTTCATTTACAAAAAGAAAAAAAGCAGCTCACTGTGTTGACACTTTTTACAGCTAGAGAGACAACTGCATGAAGATGAAGAGTTTGCCAGAACATTAGCCTTGTTGGATGAAGAACCCAAGACCAAAAAGGTGGTGTTTTACCAGGCTGTTTGCACTCTGAATATACAGTACAGATCAGTGTGCCCTTTCAGACCTGTGTAGTCTAGGCTCTGGAGATATAACCATGAATAACTCTGCTAGAGAGAAGCTAAATTATTTTCATTTATAAAAATGTTTTTGGAGAAGCTCATTGAGAAACTTCTTCTTCCTAAAGGAAGGTTGATAGAGCCACAGCCAACCAAAACCCTTCTTCACAAAACAACAAGTTGTAACTTTTACTTACTGTCTGTCACAAAGGGGTTCTCATGTACTTGTTCAGAGAATAACATTTATAAAGATTCCAATGGAATCTAAAGTTAATACCTTTAATATTAATTACTGTCTTTTTAAAAACATAATTTTGCTGTTTCTAGTTAGCTAACTTTAAGATCTGTATTAGGACAGTCTCAAATAATAATGAGTGTATTTTTGGGACTCTCTGAAAGCATCAAGATTTTTTTCTTCAAGCACTTGATCTCCAAATAATTAGCCTTATTTCTGTTGAATCACATTCTATTAATATTGTCATTATCAATACCTGACTAAAAGATTTTACAGCAGGCAGGTATAACACAATAGGGTATGGTGGGAACTCTGTCATTTGAAATGCCTTACTTCATCTAAAGGCATTTAAATTAGAATTATTTTAAAAATATGCTGTGTCATGCACCCCAGCTTGTGACCTCTTTGTAAAATGGAGAGTTTTGATGGAGCAGTGAAGAGAATGGACATTTTTTTCTCTTGAGAAAATACTCTTTATTTTTCTTTTGATCTTTAGATTGTTTTTAATTTAGTCTTTTGGGTTTAGATTTTAGTTTTTAACTGCATAATGCTAACAATTTGAGACTGGAGATGAAACCAGCAGAAACAAGGCTTTCATTTTCAGACTCACAAGTGGGGAACAACTGGCATAATTTTTTATAGATGTATTTTTTATACCCTTTCATCTGTTTCCTCATCTGTAAAATTAAAAGTACTAAAACATGTTTCATTTGCCCCAGAAATTTTGTGTATAAATGAATGAAAATTTATTGTATTGTTCCTCTACTTTGGAAGATGACCCTTAATGTTTGGTTGATTTTAACAACATATTTTGTGGTGACAGTTTTCCTGTTATTTGTCACATTTGACACTTTTTACGTTTTCTTAGGCTCAAAAGGACCCAGGAGAGAGAGAGACGTTTTCATCTGTGCAAGCCAGTTTATGTAAAGCAGAAAAACCTAAATATCCTCATAAAGGTAAAACTAGCAGAAAAAAGTAAGCTGGAACATTTATCTTTATCGAAGATAAATTGAATAATTGCCTGGTATTCTTAGATAGATACTTCATAGGAGTACTGGAGCATGTTCTACTTAGATACCTGGAAAGCTGTTTGGATATTAGTTGGTGTAGAATGCCTGTCTGCTCTGATTGCGAGAAATGTATCATAGCTCTTGGCTTCATGTTTATTTCCAAGTGTAGTGCAACTGTGTGGACTTCAATACATGAAGACAAAAGACTAGATGTTTCAGGCTCATAGAGTTGGCTCATAGTTATCCAGGTCATCCGAAGCTCTTCTGCTGGTTGTCTGTAGCTTTTCGGGTTTTTTTTTAGTGGTCCTGATATCTAACCATCTGTTAATATAGATGGGCTTAATCTTATAAGTATATCTGTTCATATAATTTTAGTCTTGAAATCCCAAGATTCTTTCAGATTTTATTACAAACAGAAATTTTTATGTGACATATTTTAATTAGCAACTTTTCTGTGTGAATTTCAGATCATTGACGTTTATCTGTGGAATAAAGTCCATGTTCTCAGATGTAGTTTACCGTATTATTTCAATTAGTGAGTAATTTATATTGAAAAAGGCAGATCTCTTAATTTGAACTGGTTATACAAAGAAGTAATATACAGATGTTTAATTTTTTTTTTTTTTGTGGTATGCGGGCCTCTCACTGTTGTGGCCTCTCCCGTTGTGGAGCACAGGCTCCGGACGCGCAGGCTCAGCGGCCATGGCTTACGGGCCCAGCCGCTCCACAGTATGTGGGATCTTCCCGGACCGGGGCATGAACCCGTGTCCCCTGCATCGGCAGGCGGACCCCCAACCACTGCGCCACCAGGGAAGCCCTGAAGAACTAAAATCTTAATGTGCATGTTATGAAGTCACCATATGACGTTGTGTCCTACTAAGATTATTCAGTTGAAAAATGAAAAAATAATCTTTATATTGGGTATCATTTTCCCAAAACAACAATCATAATCTTTTCCTTCTTCCTAATAAAAACAGAACAATTTTCAGATGACAGAAAGAACTGCAGTCCTAAGAAGCAAACTAAATGTGAAAGTTCAAAAGAATCTCAGCAACATTCCAGGTCATCCACTCATAAAATAGGAGAAACTTCTTCTCCAAAAACCAGTTCCAAGCTGGCACCACTGAAAAAAAAAGAAGAAAGTTCTAATAAAGAAACAGAGCCTATGGCCTCAAAAAGAAAAGAAAATGCCATTGAGTTGAAAGAGACAAGAACTCCTAAGAAAATCAAAAGTTCTCCAGCTAAAAAAGAGGTATAAGTTTTCTAAAAGCATATCATTTGGGGGCTGTGTGTTGATCTTGGTTTGATTGTTTTCAAGTTTTATTTCTAACTTTATAAGTCATTATAGTACTTTTTTTAAAAAAAATAAATTTATTTATTTATTTTTGGCTGCATTGGGTCTTCGTTGCTGCGTGCAGGCTTTCACTAGTTGTGGCGAGCAGGGGTTACTCTTCATTGCGGTGCGTGGGCTTCTCATTGCGGTGGCTTCTCTTGCTGCGGAGCACGGGCTCTAGGTGCACAGGCTTCAGTAGTTGTGGCACGTGGGCTCAGTAGTTGTGGCTCGCAGGCTGTAGAGCACAGGCTCAGTAGCTGTGGTGCATGGGCTTAGTTGCTGCACGGCATGTGGGATCTTCCCGGACCAGGGCTTGAACCTGTTTCCCCTGCATTGGCAGGCGGATTCTTAACCACTGTGCCACCCGGGAAGTCCCCCTTTTCGTTTTTTTTGCTTGGGGCTGGCAACTTGGCTTATACATCCAATCTACCCTGAGGTACGTGCCTTTAGAGAGAGTCAAAAGGTTTGAGAAGGGCTGATGGCAGGGATGTTTATAAGCCAGGCACGTGTAAATTGGGGAGTACCTCTGTAGCTAAAATTGTTAATATCAGGACCAAACACTGAAGTGACTTAATGTTTATTTATTGATATGTATTTTTAATTTTACATTAAATTTGCATGACTTTATTCAGTTTCCTCTCCCTCTCCCCAAAGTCTATAAGTCCTGAAGATTCTGAAAAGAGACGAACTAATTATCAAGCTTATCGAAGCTACTTAAATCGAGAAGGTCCCAAAGCTCTGGGCTCCAAAGAGATACCAAAGGTAAGAGTACTGAGAGGATATGTCATGGCCTCTGGCCTGTGGGTCCATGTATGTATTTACTATGTTTATAGTAGCAGAGAATTAATAATTAAAAATGAACAGAAAAGCCTTAGTCACCATCTTTACGAATTAGGAGATAGGCTACGGCAGTCACAAGATTAATGCTGTTTGCCTTCATGGTGCTTATGGTCTAACTCAGGAAAGAGACATTAAGTAAATTATTATTTAATTATAGTTGTGATATGTACCATAAGGGAACAGTCTGAGATTCTTTTAGGGGGTGTAACAGAGGAACCTGGCCCTAAGAGGAGTTGTAAGTGGGGGAAAAGTATGACCAGGTTTGCATTTCAAGGAGAGCACTCTGGCTGCTGAATATAGAATGCAGTGGAGGGGGAGGAATAAATATAGGGAGATCAGTTAGGGGAGGTGGTGAGAAATAATAGTGACTTGTCCAGGCTAGTAGCAGTGAAAGGGCTGAGAAGTGAAGTAGCTTCAATGGAAGAGGCAAAATCTGTAGGACTTGGCTCTCTTTGGCGCATGTCTTTTGTATTATCAAGTTAACTTTCCAATCAAGAGATTATGTGCTATTGCCTTTAAGTTGCTCGTAGGTTGTTAGATTTACTATCATAGGGGAAACAGCCAGAGAGAAGGGCAGGAGCTCAAACTTGTTTAGTTTTTTCAGAATTGAAACTTTCATTTTTTAACAATAGCAAGATATTCTGTAGGTACATTGCATCTGGTTGTTAAAGTGTTACAAGTTAACTAGTAGTTTAAATTAAAAAAAATGAGAATAGTATGAATGGATAATTTTAATACACTTTCCTAACCACGTTGGACGTATATTTTTTTTGCTGGTTTTATAAGTTTATTAAATGTTAACCTACATAAGAATTTCTCAGGATTTAATTTGTTCCTGCTTATTTGTTGTAAATTTCCTGTAAATTTTTTCATGCTGAGATTATTTATGATGTCAAATGAGAAAAATCAACTTCCTGTAGCTTTGATGCCAAATATTTCTTTGGAAAGCTGCCATGTAATTTCCTCTCTGCTTGAACACTTTGGTTTTTAGGGAGCTGAAAATTGCTTGGAAGGCCTTACGTTTGTAATCACAGGAGTGCTGGAGTCCATTGAACGAGATGAGGCCAAGTCTCTAATTGAGCGTTATGGGGGAAAAGTAACAGGAAATGTCAGCAAGAAAACAAACTACCTTGTCATGGGTCGTGATAGTGGTCAGTCCAAGAGTGATAAGGTGGGTACTGCTGTGTTCTCAGCACAGTGAAGTAGGCTGCTTGCCTTGGCGGGCTCTTCATGTGACCATATGTAGTATAATGTCCTTTACACGGAGTGAGATGAAGGAAAAAAATGGAAAAGTAATTTCTTCACTACATTATTTCTTCTCCACAGAAATGTTGTTTGGCTTTGATCCTGGGATTTTGGTTTTCCAGTTGAAGGCACAGTTCCTATTTACTTGGCTTTCTTAGCGTACTATTCTAGTCAAAATCTTGTTTTGAAGATAGAAGCAAATGAAGTTTTCTTCTTTTTCTAGTCCTAAGTATACCTATATATGCTGCTGTGGACTCCATCTTAAGTTTTTTAACTGGAAGATCTTTTTATTGGAAGGTCTGTTGGGTAGTATTGCATTTAGTTCCAAGTAATAGAATACCTGACTAACTGTGGTTTTGACAAATAGCTGCTTATTTCCTTACCTTATGAGAATTGCAGAGGCAGGCAGTTGCGGGGGATGGTTCAGCACCTCGGTGATGTAGCTAGACTTAGTTCCATCCTCCACTTCTGTCTTCATGCACGTTGCCTTGTGTTGCAAGGTAGCTGCCACTCTCAAGTTCACATATAAGGCAGGAAATAGGGAGCAGTGACAAGATGTTATACTAGCTGTGACTGACCTTATAAGAGTTTCCCTGGAAACACCTCTTACAGAATTCCACTTAAGTCTCATTGGCCGGAGCTGTCACATGGCCATTCACAGCTACACGAGAGGTTGGGGAGGATGAGGACTTTTCTGATTCTCAGACCAATCATAAGTCATCACTTGGAGATGGACACATTGGAGTTCTGTTAGCAGGGATAAGGTAGAGGAGAGTGTCTGCCAGCCGATATGGCTTTGACCCTAGTGGCTTTGACCTTTGTAGGGCAGAGGGAAAGGTAAAGCAATCCACGGAAGTGGCAGTGTGATACCTCAGGTGCCAACCCACCACTCTTAGAGGAGGTATCTGTTATTTTCTTTTTTTTGCGGTATGCGGGCCTCTCACTGTTGTGGCCTCTCCCGTTGCGGAGCATAGGCTCTGGATGCACAGGCTCAGCGGCCATGGCTCACGGGCCCAGCCGCTCCGCGGCACGTGGGATCCTCCTGGACCGGGGCATGAACCCGCGCCCCCTGCATCGGCAGGCGGACTCTCAACCACTGCGCCACCAGGGAAGCCCTATTTTCTTTCTTTTTAATGATACTTTTTCATGAACATGGTTTTAGAAAATATTCCAGTGTTATCTAATTTACAAATGTGGTTTTTCACCTTCTGACAAGTCTGGGAATCATATTTTTTTTTTTACAGAAAGTAATGGTTTCAATGATTTGCATTTTTAATTAATAGGCAGCAGCCTTGGGAACAAAAATTATTGATGAAGATGGCCTATTGAATCTGATTCGAACTATGCCAGGCAAGAAGTCCAAGTATGAAATAGCAGCTGAAGCTGAGGTTTGTATACAATGAACTTGACTTTAAGTTGGTGTATAGCAACTTCCCTGTTTCATAGAGACATTTCTTGGGTGGATGCAGGTCTGTGGGCTAAAAAATTAACTTTTCCTTCTACCACAAATGAACTTACCTTATTTCCTTTTGAGTGGTGGACTGTGCTGTAGGCTGTTGTCTTTGATGTGTTTCCTTACCTTTCTCAAAGGAGTATGAGGAGGGAGAGGGGACCTTGTATTGCACTTACCATATCTACTTAAAACGTCCATATTTTCCATATTCTTGCAATAACATTGTGCAAAGGTTCTTGCTTAAGAGTTCTTTGAAGGATATACTATAGGTATCAGCATGATAATATTTTCATTTAGAACTATATTAGGACTTTTCCAGTTGTGACAGAAACCGAGCCGATATTAGCTTTAGCAAAAAAGGAAGAATTTTGACTCACGTAACTAAACTCTGGGCAGTCGGATGCAGGAACTACTGCATGTACAGACTGCAGTGCTTTTAGGACCCTTTCAGTTTCTGTCTCTCTACTTCTCCTAGTGTTAGCTTTATTCATTTCCACTATATACAGGTCTTTTCCACGTGTAGGACACAGGGGTGCCAGCAGCCCAAGTTAAATGTCCCCAGCTCTGTCATCCAAGTGGTGAGGTGGTCTTCCGATTTATTCCAGTTGGAAAAATCTTGGAGAATGATTTGGACTAGCCCGTCATCAGTGTCCCCTAATGTTGACAGCTTACATAGCCGTAATACAGTTATCAACACCAGGAGGTTAACATTGATGCCATGCTGTTAACTTCACAATTCCCCCCCGTTATCCTTAGGATCCCACACTGCACTGAGTTGTGTCTTCTTAGTCTCCTCCAATCTATGATAGTTCCTTAAGTCTTTCCTTGTCTTTTTATGACCTTGATTTGATGAGTACTAGTCAGTTGTTTTGTAGAATGTCTCTCAGTTTGGGTTGTTGATGTTTTCTCATGGTTAGATTGAGGTTATGCATTTTTGGCAAAGAAGACCACATAAGTGATACTCTGTCCTCCTCAGTGTATCGTATCAGCTGTGCATAATGTCGGTATGTCTTATTACTGGTGATGTTAACCTTTGTTACTTGGTTAAGATGATTTCTGCCTGCCTTTCCCACCAGTGAAGTGACAGTTTTTCCCCTTTGTAACTGATAAATATCTTGGGGAGATACTTTAATACCTTGTTGTTCCTCAAACATTCACCCACTAATTTTAGCACCCACTCACTGGTAAAGAGGCACTTTTTTTTTTTTTTTAACATCTTTATTGGAGTATAATTGCTTTACAATGGTGTGTTAGTTTCTGCTTTATAACAAAGTGAATCAGTTATACATATACATATGTTCCCATATCTCTTCCCTCTTGTGTCTCCCTCCCTCCCACCCTCCCTATCCCACCCCTCCAGGTGGTCACAAAGCACTGAGCTGATCTCCCTGTGCTATGCGGCTGCTTCCCACTAGCTATCTATTTTACGTTTGGTAGTGTATATATATCCATGCCACTCTCTCACTTTGTCACAGCTTACCCTTCCCCCTCCCCATATCCTCAAGTCCATTCTGTAGTAGGTCTGTGTCTTTATTCCCATCTTACCCCTAGGTTCATCATGACCTTTTTTTTTTATTTTCTTAGATTCCATATATATGTGTTAGCATACAGTATTTGTTTTTCTCTTTTTGACTTACTTCACTCTGTATGACAGACTCTAGGCCCATCCATCTCACTACAAATAACAATTTCGTTTCTTTTTATGGCTGAGTAATATTCCAATGTATATATGTGCCACATCTTCTTTATCCATTCATCTGTTGATGGACACCTAGCTTGTTTCCATCTCCTGGCTATTGTAAATAGAGCTGCAATGAACATTGTGGTACATGACTCTTTTTGAATTATGGTTTTCTCAGGGTATGTGCCCAGTAGTGGGATTGCTGGGTCGTATGGTAGTTCTGTTTTTAGTTTTTTGAGGAACCTCCATACTGTTCTCCGTAGTGGCTGTATCAATTTACATTCCCACCAACAATGCAGAGGCACTTTTCTTTTTATTGAGACATTATTCACACATCATAAAATTCACCCTTTTAAAATGTATGTTAGTGGTTTTTAGTATATTCACAAGACTGTGCAGCTGTCACCACTGTCTATTCCAGAACATTTTCATCACTCCCCACAGAAACGCTACACCCATTAGCAGTCACTCTTCATTCCCACCCCTGGCAACCACTTCTCTACTTTCTGTCTATGGATTTGCCTGTTCTGGAAATTTTCTATAAAGGGAAACATGTAATATGTGGTCTTTTTTTCTGGCTTTTTTCACTTAGCATCGTGTTTTCAAGGTTCAGCTATGTTGAAGTATAAATCAGTGCTTCACTCCTTTTTATTGGTGATTAGTATTCCATTGTGTGGGTATACCACATTTTGTTTATTTGTTCATCTTTTGATGGCCATTTTGGGTCGTTTCCATTCTTTTGGCTATAATAATATAATTATTTGTATGTATAAAATATACTAATGCTGCTATGAACATTTGTGTACGCGTTTTTGTGGAGAAATTAAATATTAACTAGTCAGAAAACGAATTCTTAATCCTTTACCTTTTTTTATTTTTTATTTTTTGCTGTACGCGGGCCTCTCACTGTTGTGGCCTCTCCCGTTGCGGAGCACAGGCTCCGGACGCGCAGGCTCAGCGGCCATGGCTCATGGGCCCAGCCGCTCCGCGGCATGTGGGATCTTCCCGGACCGGGGCACGAACCTGTGTCCCCTGCATCGGCAGGCGGACTCTTAACCACTGCGCCACCAGGGAAGCCCCTTTACGTTTTTTTAAACTGATTTTATAATACTACTTTCAAAAAACTAATATATTCTCATTTTTAAAATTGTATTTGGGTGCTTTTTGGTGTGCTGTTAATTTTTTTAAGGTTTGGAAGGTGGGGATTTCCACAAATAGCAGGGTCCATTGTGAAAAGACAGACCCAGGTTGGGTAGCTCATTTGGATATCTTAGATTGCCCTCTAGAGTACATTTAGAAGGATAGAAATTCTCTATATCTCATCAGGTTTCTTTTTTCCTCCAATTTTTAAGATGAAGAAAGAAAAATCCAAATTGGAAAGAACACCCCAAAAAAATGACCAAGGAAAAAGAAGAATTAGTCCAACTAAGAAGGAATCAGAATCTAAAAAGTGCAGACTGACTCCCAAAAAGCAAAGCTCTATAAAGTCAATAAAAAAGGAAACAAGTATGTTTCAGAGAGGCCTGGACTTCAAGGAGCAGGTGGCTGAGGAAACAAATGGTGACAGCTGGGCTAGGAATTTGGCTGATGACAGCAGTGAAAACAAAGTGGAGAATTTGCTCTGGGTGGATAAATATAAGCCATCCTCGCTCAAGACCATAATTGGACAGCAAGGTGACCAGAGCTGTGCCAACAAACTCCTGCGCTGGCTCCAAAACTGGCACAAGAGTCCGTCCGAAGATAAGAAACATGGTGATTTTACAGCTTCATTCATTTTTCTGTGTGTCTGTCACCATGTCATTGCTCAGTGACACATGTGTTAGGAAGTGTAGTAGTTGGTTCATTGATCTCTCAGCAAGCATTTATTGAGAGCCTGCTCTGAGCCTAGGTGCTGTGCTAGACCCCGGGAATGCTATTGTGAACAAAACACAGTCCCCTTTAAGGCACTCCCGGTCAGTGAGGGAGACGTAGGTAAACCAGTAATTAAAATGTATTGTGCTAAGTACTGTTACAGGGTTAAGTATAGGGTCCTCAGGGGGTGGAAGTGTGTGGTCAGGGATTCCCATCCCTAGAGGAAGAGATATCTAAGCTAAGACTTGGAAACTAAGAAGGAGTTAGCGAAGTGAAGGGAGGCGAGTGTCGGGTGGGAGAGCATACATGTACCAAGGTCCGAGACATGTGAGAGCAAGACCCCTGAGAGGGCCAGAGAGACTTGGGAGGAAAGGTGCAAATAAAAAGCTGAGGCACGCTTACCGAGTAGGCAGCCTGAGAATCCCAGTAGCATGTTTACTTTTGGTAGGCACGGAAAATGAACAGTTGCAATATATATTTAATGTCCAAAGTGTTTATTATTGGAACTGAAGTTTCCAATCACAAATGTTAGTAGTGTTGTCTTGAGCTCCAGCCACAGCCCTGGGTGATACTGTGTGAGAAATAAGAAGGAAAAATTTAGTGAGCATCATAGTGAATTCCCAAAGCAATGACCGGGTTATTAATGTCTAGGTGGTCACTAGACATTGGCCAACAATGCCAGTTTATTTTATTTATAACAGATAATATAATTGTAATAATACAGGGTTAAACTTAAGCTGACCCCTTTTCTCTTTCCAACACCAAATAAAAGGTGGTATAAGTGCTTTGTGTACCTAGAGAAGACTTTTTAAGGCTTCGGGTGAACTATAGTCCGTTTTCCCATGCCTGAAGTAGGTTTAACCATCTCTCTCTCAGTCCTGGTATGTGAATTGAGAACCCATTATGTGCCAGGTCCCCATGTGATAAGGGGAGGAGTTGAGCTGGGCAGGATAGTTGCAGATACAGCATTTTCAGTTCATTGTTTTTGTGATCATGTAGGTGACTGTGCTTGTTAGTATTTACTGAGACATGCCAGGCTCTGTGCTCAGCATGTCCATCCTCACAGCATGCCCACTAGACGCATTACTATTGTTACCCTCATTTTACAAAGGAGGAAACAGACACAGAGGGGTTAAGTCACTTCTGAAGTTCTCCCAGCTGCTGGTGAGCGGTAGAGTTAGGATCAGAGCCCAGGTAGTGTGCTCCATGACCTGTGCTTTTGTAGGAAAGGAAACTTATATAAGATTATTGTTTCAGATCAGGGTTTTAAAGTTTTCGTGTTTTATTTTGAGTGGAGGTGAGATAGGGAGTAGAATTTCACTAAATGCTCTGGAAACTATTGTTTATACTTTGTAAAAAATATTCTGCAAATTTCGAACTAAACTGGAGGTGCTTCTGATGCTAACTTTACGCAGTTATTCCTGCCATTCCTGCATTTCTGTTAGGTAGTAGAGGTTAACATTCTGGAACTTCTTTCTTCCTAGCAGCAAAGTTTGGTAAATTTGCTGGCAAAGATGATGGCTCCAGTTTTAAAGCTGCATTGCTCTCAGGCCCTCCCGGTGTTGGCAAAACAACCACAGCTTCTCTGGTTTGTCAGGTGGGTATTCTGTCCTTACTTTTCTAAAATCAAACCTCTAGAATTTGCTTTGGTTCTGGGCGTATTTGTCATTTTCATCCTTTTTTAAATATTGGTAATTATAATAATAGGTGATATTCACTTGTGTGCCAGACAGTGTGCAAATAAGCCCTTGGGTGTATAATCTTATAGATAATATGTCTTGCAGACTCTTATAGATACAGATATCTTATATACCCTTGTAGGAAGAATGCTGTGTACTCAATATAGGTACTGTTGCCATCCTCATGTGACAAACGAAACAGGCTTATAGAGGAGGGTGGCGGCACAGTGTGAACCCAGGTAGTCTAACTCTTCACTGCTATGGGATCCTGCCTTTGCTCTTGTTGTCTCTACAGCTGCCATATCTCTGGACAATGAGAGGACGAGGCACTAGAGCCAAGCAGGGCTCATGTATCAGTATGCTATGAAACGATACATGAAATAGTATCAGCATAATAAAATGAGAGGTTTTAAACTTACTTTAAATTTATTGCTGGATTGGGACTTCCCTGGTGGCGCAGTGGTTAAGACACCATGCTCCCAATGCATGGGGCCTGGGTTTGATCCCTGGTCAGGTAAATAGATCCCACATACATGCTGCAACTAAAGAGTTCACATGCCGCAACTAAGGAGCCTGCGTGCCGCAACTAAAACCCGGTCCAACCCAATAAATAAATATATATATATATTTTAAAAATTTATTGCTGGGGCTTCCCTGGTGGCACAGTGGTTGGGAGTCTGCTTGCCGATGCAGGGGATGCGGGTTCGTGCCCCGGTCTGGGAAGATCCCACGTGCCACGGAGCGGCTGGGCTCGTGAGCCATGGCCGCTGAGCCTGCGCGTCCAGAGCCTGTGCTCTGCAACGGGAGAGGCCAGAACAGTGAGAGGCCCGCGTACCGCAAAAAAAAAAAAATTATCGCTGGATTTCCCAACCCTCTGTTGGATAGGCTGGTGGTTTCATTTAGTCTTTGTTGTATGGACCAGACCATAAATTTTTAGTTGGTGTAATAACTATATATTTTCTACTCTATTATTTAACATTTAAAAAAACAAAAATTTTTTCCCTAGTCTTTACAATTGTGAAGATGGCTCTTTATTCCCTTTATTATTATCATTACTTTTTTTGGGAATTGAATTATGGTCTTTCATAATGCCTTACGATCAACATAATGATCAATTTTGGGAAATAAGTCCAAATTACTTTTCACAATTTGACAGGAAGATTGTGTATCGGGATAGTTTGACAAAGAATGATATAACTGTATAGTTTATCTTGAAGAGTCAATAATTACTTTTTGTTATCCTAATAAAGATTAATTCTAGATCTACTATTGAAATTTTAGGATGGTTATATTTAATTCTTTTGGGGACTTTAAGAAGCAAACTTCTTAAAATTGCTTGTGTTCAAATATACTCTTCCAGATTAGTGCTATGTGAGCTAAGCTTTTAAGACCAAACTTGTGTGTGTTTACATGTGTGTGGTATGTTATGTATATGATATTTTTAAAAAATCTCTTAGTAATGTGAGGCATATTATAGTTCATCTTATTGTCAGTATCCTACTTTATCTTTTCACCCATGGTTACTCTTTCTTTCTTAATTGCCTTGTTTTTGGGGGGTGAGTTATTAATTTGCATTGTGATAGTAATGGTGTCCAATATTTTGATTAGGAATTGGGATATAGCTACGTGGAACTGAATGCAAGTGACACTCGGAGTAAGAACAGTTTGAAGGAGATTGTTGCTGAATCGCTGAATAATACCAGCATCAAAGGCTTTTATTCAAGTACGTGGATTTTTAAACTGGTTTTTTTTGGTGGAGGGGAGAGGTTATGTAAGAAAAACAGGTTAATTTCAATGTTCAGTAACCAGTATTGAACATTACTATGTGCCAGGCACCCTTCTAAGTCCTAGAGGTAATGAGAGAATAAGAAAAGCCTCTGACATAATTCTGATAGGACACTCGTTAACTTTTTTTTTTTTTTTTGCGGTACGCGGGCCTCTCACTGCTGTGGCCTCTCCTGCTGCGGAGCACAGGCTCCGGATGCTCAGGCTCAGCGGCCATGGCTCACGGGCCCAGCCGCTCCGCGGCACGTGGGATCCTCCCGGACCGGGGCACGAACCCGTGTCCCCTGCATCGGCAGGAGGACTCCCAACCACTGCGCCACCAGGGAAGCCAGTAGTTAACTTTTTTTTTTGGTCAGGTCTTAGTGGTTTCTGAGAATGTGATAAAAATGTATATGTGGACACATTTATGCAGATTTTAGAGGATTCAAAAGTGAATCCTGTGAAGAGA
Source organism: Delphinus delphis (assembly GCF_949987515.2). Taxonomy (NCBI): domain Eukaryota; kingdom Metazoa; phylum Chordata; class Mammalia; order Artiodactyla; family Delphinidae; genus Delphinus; species Delphinus delphis. The sequence goes on from NC_082687.1 coordinate 75,773,000, forward strand.
GAAGGTTGATAAATAATACAGTGCGATGAGAGAAGAGATAAAGGCTGTAAGTGAAGGAATGATTCTGTTTGAGACATTGGGGAAAACTACCAGTAAAAGGTGACGTTTGTTCAGAGGGCCTTGAAAAATGAGAAAGGGAATAGTTTGTGGGTGGAAGAGGTTATTTCAGGCAAAGGTGGTAGAGGAGGAGAAAGGACATAGTGTGAAAGTGCCACTGTGTTTCAGGTTGTAGCTAGTGGTCTGGCATGGCCAGAGTTTATGTGGAAAATAAGATACCCAAATTACAGACTATACTGCATATTTAGAACCTACAGTATATTGCATGGTCACCTGAATGGTAGAAGATGATAAAAAGAATTTGCTCAGGAAATGTCACTCTTATACATGATTGGGGGGAGTATAAATCAGTACAGCTCTGGAGAGCAATCTGACAGTATTGCTCAAAGTTAAATTATACATACCCTTTAACCCAGAAAATCCAGTTTCTGGAAATTAGCAACCGTTATACTTGTATATGTGCAAAATGACAGATATATAGGGGTATTCATTGCACACGATTCATAATAGCAAAAGATTGGAGGCATTTCATATTTTATCAGTGGAAAGTGGTTAATTATGATGTATGTGTAAAATGGAATATTTAAATAGCCTTTAATAAATAAGGTGTTGTGTATGTGCAGATAAGGAACAGATCACAAAAACATATTAAATGATAAAACCAAGGTGTATATTTTTATGTACACATGTTTTTAATATGTATAGAATGTCTCTTAAGGGATATACGTACAGGAGACTGTTCCCATTGTTTGCCTCTAGAAACTGCATATCCTAGGAGACAGAGGTGGGAAAGAATTTCTTTTCACTGCTTACTCTTGTGCCTCTTGAATTTCACGCCATGGACATGTGTTACATAGATACATTTTTAAAGCAGCCGTGTTTGAACAATTGTGATTTTGTTTGTGTCCCGTCCCATTGCTTCTCAACGTGGGGCAGGTGGAGCAGCCCATTCAGTAGGCACGAAACATGCTCTCATCATGGATGAAGTAGATGGCATGGCCGGCAATGAGGACAGGGGAGGAATTCAGGTAATGAAATCACCGTATTTTTGAAGTTTTACTGTTGATTTTTATTTTTTTAAAAAAATATATATTTAAAGAACTAATTATCATGCTGTGATATTTACGGCAATTCAGGCATGTTGCTGAGGAGGTTTTAAAACCTAAAATACATACGTTGTGTGGTATTTTGTTGTTCTTTTATAAATTGTTTTTATGTTGCAAATTTTCCTTTCAGGAATTAATTGGCCTGATAAAACATACAAAAATTCCCATTATTTGTATGTGCAATGATAGAAATCATCCCAAGATTCGATCTTTGGTTCATTATTGTTTTGATCTTCGTTTTCAAAGACCTCGGGTTGAACAAATTAAGGTATGATAATTGGAATATTTTTCTCCATCACACTGTCCTATATATTTTTGGGTCAATTTTTTTTTTTTCATTTCTAAATCTTGACAATATATTGTGTTGTCTAGGGTATGGGAAAGGGTATTTTCATATGTTAATGACAGATGTATAAATGAGTACAATTTGGGGAGGAACTATAGCTATTACAGTTTTAACATAAACGTAACTTTTGAACCAGTGCTTTAAGTTCCGAGCTTTATCATGGCATATACACAGAGAAAAAATGATTTCTTTTTTGTTTGTTTTTTTATACTGCAGGTTCTTGTTAGTCATCAGTTTTATATACATGAGTGTATACATGTCAATCCCAATCGCCCAATTCAGCACACCACCATCCCCACCCCACTGCGGTTTTCCCCCCTTGGTGTCCATACGTTTGTCCTCTACATCTGTGTCTCAACTTCTGCCCTGCAAACTGGTTCATCTGTACCATTTTTCTAGGTTCCACATACGTGCATTAACATACAATATTTGTTTTTCTCTTTCTGACTTACTTCACTTTGTATGACAGTCTCTAGATCCATCCATGTCTCAACAAATGACTCAATTTTGTTCCTTTTTAGGGCTGAGTAATATTCCGTTGTACATATGTACCACAACTTGTTTATCCATTCGTCTTTCGATGGGCATTTAGGTTGCTTCCATGACCTGGCTATTGTAAATAGTGCTGCAGTGAACATTGGGGTGCATGTGTCTTTATGAATTATGGTTTTCTCTGGGTATATGCCCAGTAGTGGGATTGCTGGATCATATGGTAATTCTATTTTTAGTTTTTTAGGAACCTCCATACTGTTCTCCATAGTGGCTGTATCAATTTACATTCCCACGAACATTGCAAGAGGGTTCCCTTTTCTGCACACCCTCTCCAGCATTTGTTGTTTGTAGATTTTCTGATGATGCCCATTCTAACTGTTGTGAGGTGATACCTCATTGTAGTTTAGATTTGCATTTCTCTAATAATTAGTGATGTTGAGCAGCTTTTCATGTGCTTCTTGCCCATCTGTATGTCTTCTTTGGAGAAATGTCTATTTAGGTCTTCTGCCCATTTTTGGATTGGGTTGTTTGTTTCTTTAATATTGAGCTGCATGAGCTGTTTATATATTTTAGAGATTAATCCTTTGTCTGTTGATTCATTTGCAAATATTTTCTCCCATTCTGAGGGTTGTCTTTTGGTCTTGTTTATGGTTTCCTTTGCTGTGCAAACGCTTTTAAGTTTCATTAGGTCCCATTTGTTTATTTTTGTTTTTATTTCCATTACTCTAGGAGGTGGATCAAAAAAGATCTTGCTGTGATTTATGTTAGAGAGTGTTCTTCCTATGTTTTCCTCTAAAAGTTTTACAGTGTCTGGTCTTACATTTAGGTCTCGAATCCATTTTGAGTTTATTTTTGTGTATGTGTTAGGGAGTGTTCTAATTTCATTCTTTTACATGTAGCTGTCCAGTTTTCCCAGCACCACTTATTGAAGAGACTGTCTTTTTTCCATTGTATATCTTTGCCTCCTTTGTCATAGATTAGTTGACCATAGATGCATGGGTTTATCTCTGGGCTTTCTATCTTGTTCCATTGATCTGTGTTTCTGTTTTTGTGCCAGTACCATATTGTCTTGATTACTGGAGCTTTGTAGTGTACTCTGAAGTCAGGGAGTCTGATCCCTCCAGCTCCGTTTTTTTCCCTCAAGACTGCTTTGGCTATTTGGGATCTTTTGTGTTTCCATACAAATTTTAAGATGATTTGTTCTAGTTCCGTAAAAAATGCCATTGGTAATTTGATAGGGATTGCATTGAATCTGTAGATTGCTTTGGGTAGTATAGTCATTTTCACAATATTGATTCTTCCAATCCAAGAACATGGTATATCTCTCCATCTGTTGGTATCATCTTTAATTTCTTTCATCAGTGTCTTATAGTTTTCTGCATACAGGTCTTTTGTCTCCCTAGGTAGGTTTATTCCTAGGTATTTTATTCTTTTTGTTGCAGTGGTAAATGGGAGTGTTTCCATAATTTCTCTTTCATATTTTTCATCATTAGTGTATAGGAATGCAAGAGATTTCTGTGCATTAATTTTGTATCCTGCAGCTTTACCAAATTCATTGATTAGCTCTAGTAATTTTCTGGTGGCATTTTTAGGATTCTCTATGTATAGTATCATGTCATCTGCAAACAGTGACAGTTTTACTACTTCTTTTCCAATGTGTATTCCTTTTTTTTCTTTTTCTTTTCTGATTGCCGTGGCTAGGACTTCCAAAACTATGTTGAATGATAGTGGTGAGAGTGGACATCCTTGTCTCGTTCCTGATCTTAGAGGAAATGCTTTCAATTTTTCACCATCGAGAATGATGTTTGCTGTGAGTTTGTTGTATATGGCCTTTATTATGTTGAGGTAGGTTCCCTCTATGCCCACTTTCTGGAGAGTTTTTATCATAAATGGGTGTTGAATTTTGTCAAAAGCTTTTTCTGCATCTATTGAGATGATCATATGGTTTTTATTCTCCAGTTTGTTAATATGGTGTATCACACTGATTGATTTGTGTATATTGAAGAATGCTTGCATCCCTTGGATAAATGCCACTTGATCATGGTGTATGATCCTTTTAATGTGTTGTTGTATTCTGTTTGCTAGTATTTTGTTGAGCATTTTTGCATCTATATTCACTAGTGCTATTGCTCTGTAATTTTCTTTTTTTGTAGTATCTTTGTCTGCTTTTGGTATCAGGGTGATGGTGGCCTCATAGAATGAGTTTGGGAGTGTTCCTTCGTCTGCAGTTTTTTGGAAGAGTTTAAGAAGGATGGGTGTTAGCTCTTCTCTAAATGTTTGATAGAATTCACGTGTGAAGCCATCTGGTCCTGGACTTCTGTTTGTCGGAAGATTTTTAATCACAGTTTCAATTTCATTACTTGTGATTGGTCTGTTCATATTTTCTATTTCTTCCTGGTTCAGTCTTGGAAGGTTATACCTTTCTAAGAATTTGTCCATTTCTTCCAGGTTGACCATTTTATTGGCATAGAGTTGCTTGTAGTAATCTCTCATGATCTTTTGTATTTCTGCAGTGTCAGTTGTTACTTCTCCTTTTTCATTTCTAATTCTATTGATTTGAGTCTTCTCCCTTTTTTTCTTGATGAGTCTGGCTAATGGTTTATCAATTTTGTTTATCTTCTCAAAGAACCAGCTTTTAGTTTTATTGATCTTTGCTATCGTTTCCTTCATTTCTTTTTCATTTATTTCTGATTTGATTTTTATGATTTCTTTCCTTCTGCTAACTTTGGGGTTTTTTTGTTCTTCTTTCTCTAATTGCTTTAGATGCAAGGTTAGGTTGTTTATTCGAGATATTTCCTGTTTCTTAAGGTAGGATTGTATTGCTATAAACTTCCCTCTTAGAACTGCTTTTGCTGCATCCCATAGGTTTTGGATCGTCGTGTCTCCATTGTCATTTGTTTTAGGTATTTTTTGATTTCCTCTTTGATTTCTTCAGTGATCACTTCGTTATTAAGTAGTGTATTGTTTAGCCTCCATGTGTTCGTATTTTTTACAGATCTTTTCCTGTAATTGATACCTAGTCTCATAGCGTTGTGGTCGGAAAAGATACTTGATACAATTTCAATTTTCTTAAATTTACCAAGGCTTGATTTGTGACCCAAGATATGATCTGTCCTGGAGAATGTTCCATGAGCACTTGAGAAAAATGTGTATTCTGTTTTTGGATGGAATGTCCTATAAATATCAATTAAGTCCATCTCGTTTAATGTATCATTTAAAGCTTGTGTTTCCTTATTTATTTTCATTTTGGATGATCTGTCCATTGGTAGAAGTGGGGTGTTAAAGTCCCCTTCTATGAATGTGTTACTATCGATTTCCCCTTTTATAGCTGTTAGTATTTGCCTTATGTATTGAGGTGCTCCTATGTTGGGTGCATAAATATTTACAATTGTTATATCTTCTTCTTGGATCGATCCCTTGATCATTATGTAGTGTCCTTCTTTGTCTCTTGTAATAGTCTTTATTTTAAAGTCTATTTTGTCTGATATGAGAGTTGCTACTCCAGCTTTCATTTGGTTTCCATTTGCATGAAATATCTTTTTCCATCCCCTTACTTTCAGTCTGTATGTCTCTCTAGGTCTGAAGTGGGTCTCTTGTAGACAGCATATATATGGGTCTTGTTTTTGTATCCATTCAGCCAATCTGTGTCTTTTGGTGGGAGGATTTAGTCCATTTACATTTAAGGTAATTATCGGTATGTATGTTCTTATTCCCATTTTCTTAATTGTTTTGGGTTCGTTAATGTAGGTCTTTTCCTTCTCTCGTGTTTCCTGCCTAAAGAAGTTCCTTTAGCATTTGTTGTAAAGCTGGTTTGGTGGTGCTGAATTCTCAGCTTTTGCTTGTCTGTAAAGGTTTTGACTTCTCCATCAAATCTGAATGAGATCCTTGCTGGGTAGAGTAATCTTGGTTGCAGGTTTTTCTCCTTCATCACTTTAAATATGTCCTGCCAGTCCCTTCTGGCTTGCAGAGTTTCTGCTGAAAGATCAGCTGTTAACCTTATGGGGATTCCTTGTGTGTTATTTGTTGTTTTACCCTTGCTGCTTTTAATATGTTTTCTTTGTATTTAATTTTTGACAGTTTGATTAATATGTGTCTTGGCATATTTCTCCTTGGATTTATCCTGTATGGGACGCTCTGTGCTTCCTGGGCTTGATTAACTGTTTCCTTTCCCATATTAGGGAAGTTTTCAACTATAATCTCTTCAAATATTTTCTCAGTGCCTTTCTTTTTCTCTTCTTCTTCTGGAACCCCTATAATTTGAATGTTGGTGCATTTAATGTTGTTCCAGAGGTCTCTGAGACTGTCCTCAGTTCTTTTCATTCCTTTTTCTTTATTCTGCTGTGCAGTAGTTATTTCCACTATTTTATCTTCTAGGTCACTTATCCGTTCTTCTGCCTCAGTTATTCTGCTCTTGGTCCCATCTAGAGTATTTTTAATTTTATTTATTGTGTTGTTCATCGTTGTTTGTTTTATCTTTAGTTCTTCTAGGTCCTTGTTAAATGTTTCTTGCATTTTGTCTATTTCCAAGATTTTGGATCATCTTTACTATCATTATTCTGAATTCTTTTTCAGGTAGACTGCCTATTTCTTCTTCATTTATTAGGTCTGGTGGGTTTTTATCTTGCTCCTTCATCTGCTGTGTGTTTTTCTGTCTTCTCATTTTGCTTATCTTACTGTGTTTAGGGGTCTCCTTTTTGCAGACTGCAGGTTCGTAGTTCCCGTTGTTTTTGGTGTCTGTCCCCAGTGGCTGAGGTTGGTTCAGTGGGCTGTGAAGGCTTCCTGGTGGAGGGGACTAGTGCCTGTGTTCTGGTGGATGAGGCTGGATCTTGTCTTTCTGGTGGGCAGGTCCACGTCTGGTGGTGTGTTTTGGGGTGTCTGTGGACTTATTATGATTTTAGGCATCCTCTCTGCTAATGGGTGGGGTTGTGTTCCTGTCTTGCTCGTTGTTTGGCATAGGGTGTCCAGCACTGTAGCTTGCTGGTCATTGAGTGAAGCTGGGTGCTGGTGTTGAGATGGAGATCTCTGGGAGATTTTCGCCATTTGATATTACGTGGAGCTGGGAGGTCTCTTGTGGACCAGTGTCCTGAAGTTGGCTCTCCCACCTCAGAGGCACAGCACTGACTCCTGGCTGCAGCACCAAGAGCCTTTCATCAACACGGCCTAGAATAAAAGGGAGGAAAAGTAGAAAGAAAGATACAAAAACAAAGAGAGAAAGAAAGAAAGGAAAAGAAAGGAAAGAAAGAAAGGAAAAGAAGGAAAGAAAGAAAGAAAAAGAAAGAAGGAAAGAAAGGGAGGGAGGGAGGAAGGAAGGAAGGATGGAGGGAAGGAAGCAAAAAAAGAAAGAAAGAAAGGAGATAAAGTAAAATAAAATAAAGTAAGTTAAATTATAATAAAGTTATTAAAATAAAAAATAATTATTAAGAAAAAAATTAAAAAAACAAAAAACAAAAAAAACTGGATGGATAGAACCCTAGGACAAATGGTGGAAGCAAAGTTATACAGACAAAAATCTCACACAGAAGCATAGACATACACACTCACAAATAGAGGAAAAGGGGAAAAATTAATAAATCTTGTTCTCAAAGTCCACCTCCTCAGTTTGGGATGATTTGTTGTCTAAAGGAGGGAAGGAAGGAAAGAAAGAAGATAAAGTAAAATAAAATAAAGTTATTAAAATAAAAAATATTAAGAAAAAAAAAACAACAAAACCTGGACGGATAGAACCCTAGGACAAATGGTGGAAGCAGCGCTAGACGGACAAAATCTCACACAGAGCATACACATACACACTCACAAAAAGAAGAAAAGGGGAAAAAATCATAAATCTTGCCTTCAAAGTCTACCTCCTCAATTTGGGATGATTCGTTTTCTATTCATGTATTCCACAGATACGGGGTACATCAAGTTGATTGTGGAGCTTTAATCTGCTGCTTCTGAGGCTGCTGGGACAGATTTTCCTTTCTCTTCTTTGTTCTCAGAGCTCCCAGGGGCTCAGCTTTGGATTTGGCCCTGCCTCTGCGTGTAGGTCGCTGGAGGGCATCTGTTCTTCGCTCAGACAGGACTGGATTAAAGAGCAGCTGCTTCGGGGGCTCTGACTCACTCAGTCCGGGGGGAGGGAGGGGTGCGGATGTGGGGCGCGACTGCGTCGGCAGAGGCCAGCAGGACGCTGCACCAGCTTGAGGCGTGCCCTGCGTTCTCCCGGGGAAGTTGTCCCTGGATCCCGGGACCCTGGCAGTGGCGGGCTGCACAGGCTCCCTGGAAGGGTGGTGTGGAGAGTGACCTGTGCTGGCACACAGGCTTCTTGGTGGCGGCAGCAGCAGCCTTAGCATCTCATGCCCATCTCTGGGGTCCGCGCTGTTAGCCGCGGCTCACGCCCGTCTCTGGAGCTTCTTTAAGCAGTGCTCAGCACTCTTAATCCCCTCTCCTTGCACACCAGGAAACAAAGAGGGAAGAAAAAGTCTCTTGCCTCTTCGGCAGGTCCAGACTTTTCCCCGGACTCCCTCCCGGCTAGCCGTGGTGCACTAACCCCCTGCAGGCTGTGTTCACGCCGCCAGCCCCAGTCCTCTCTCTGGGCTCCGAGCCTTAGCTCCCAGCCCCGCCTGTCCCGGCGGGTGAGCAGACAAGCCTCTCGGGCTGGCGAGTGCTGGTCGGCACCAATCCTCTGTGTGGGAATCTCCCCGCTTTGCCCTCCGCACCCCTGTGGCTGTGCTCCCCTCCGTGGCTCCAAAGCTCCCCCCGTCCGCCACCTGCAGTCTCCGCCCGCGAAGGGGCTTCCTAGTGTGTGGTAACCTTTCCTCCTTCACAGCTCCCACTGGTGCAGGTCCCGTCCCTATTCTTTTGTCTCTGTTTATTCTTTTTTCTTTTGCCCTACCCAGGTACGTGGGGAGTTTCTTGCCTTTTGGGAGGGCTGAGGTCTTCTGCCAGCGTTCAGTAGGTGTTCTGTAGGCGTTGTTCCACGTGTAGATGTATTTCTGGTATATCTGTGGGGAGGAAGGTGATCTGTGCGTCTTACTCTTCCGCCGTCTTCCCCTCGTCCATTTCTAATTTTATTGATTTGAGTCCTCTCCCTCTTTTTCTTGATGAGTCTGGCTAATGGTTTATCAATTTTGTTTATCTTCTCAAAGAACCAGCTTTTAGTTTTATTGATCTTTGCTATTGTTTTCCTTGTTTCTGTTTCATTTATTTCTGCTCTAATCTTTATGATTTCTTTCCTTCTGCTAACTTTGGGTTTCGTTTGTTCTTCTTTCTCTAGTTCCTTGAGGTGTAAGGTTAGATTGTTTATTTGAGATTTTTCTTGTTTCTTGAGGTAGGCTTGTATGGTTATAAACTTCCCTCTTAGAACTGCTTTTGCTGCATCCCATAGGTTTTGGATCGTCGTGTTTTCATTGTCATTTGTCTGTAGGTATTTTTTGATTTCCTCTTTGTTTTCTTCAGTGATCTCTTGGTTATTAATCTCATAGCGTTGTGGTCAGAAAAGATGCTTGATATGATTTCAATTTCTTAAATTTACTGAGGCTTGATTTGTGACCCAAGATGTCAGCTAGCCTGGAGAATGTTCCATGCACAGTTGAGAAGAAAGTGTAGTCTGCTGTTTTTGGATGGAATGTCCTATGAATATCAATTAAATCTATCTGGTCTATTGTGTCTTTTAAAGCTTCTGTTTCCTTATTTATTTTCATTTTGGATGATCTGTCCATTGGTGTAAGTGAGGTGTTAAAGTCCCCCAGTATTATTATGTTACTGTCGATTTCCTCTTTTATAGCTCTTAGCAGTTGCCTTATGTATTGACGTGCTCCTATGTTGGTTGCTTATATATTTATAATTTTTATATCTTCTTCTTGGATTGATCCCTTGATCATTATGTAGTGTCCTTATTTGTTTCTTGTCATGTTCTTTATTTTACAGTCTATGTCATCTGATATGAGTATTGCTACTCCAGCTTTCTTTTGATTTTCATTTACATGGACTATCTTTTTCCATCCCCTCACTTTCAGTCTGAATGTGTACCTAGGTCTGAAGTGGGTCTCTTGTAGACAGCATGTATATGGGTCTTGTTTTTGTGTCCATTCAGCGAGCATGTGTCTTTTGGTTGGAGCATTTAATCCATTCACGTTTAAGGTAATTATCAATATGTATGTTCCTATTACCATTTTCTTAATTGTTTTGGGTTTGTCTTTGTAGGTCCTTTTCTTCTCTTGTGTTTCCCACTTAGAGAAGTTTCTTTAGCATTTGTTGTAGAGCTGGTTTGGTGGTGCTGAATTCTCTTAGGTTTTGCTTGTCTGTAAAGCTTTTGATTTCTCCATCGAATCTGAATGAGATCCTTGCTGGGTACAGTAATCTTGGTTGTAGTTTCTTCCCTTTCATCACTTTAAGTATATCATGCCACTCCCTCTGGCTTGTAGAGTTTCTGCTGAGAAATCAGCTGTTAACCTTATGGGAGTTCTCTTGTATGTTATTTGTCGTTTTTCCCTTGCTGCTTTCAATAATTTTTCTTTGTCTTTAATTTTTGCCAGTTTGATTACTATGTGTCTTGGCATGTTTTTCCTTGGGTTTATCCCATATGGTATTTGCTGTGCTTCCTGGACTTGGGTGGCTATTTCCTTTTCCATGTTAGGGAAGTTTTCGACTATAATCTCTTCAAATATTTTCTCTGGTCCTTTCTGTCTCTCTTCTCCTTCTGGGACCCATATAATGTGAATGTTGTTGCATTTAATGTCCCAGAGGTCTCTTAGGCTGTCTTCATTTCTTTTCATTCTTTTGTCTTTATTCTGTTCCACAGCAGTTAATTCCACCATTCTGTCTTCCAGGTCACTTATCCGTTCTTCTGCCTCAGTTATTCTGCTATTGATTCCTTCTAGTGTAGGTTTTGTTTTTTTGCGGTATGCGGGCCTCTCACTGTTGTGGCCTCTCCCATTGCAGAGCACAGGCTCCAGACGCGCAGGCTTAGTGGCCATGGCTTACGGGCCCAGCCGCTCCGCGGCATGTGGGATCTTCCCAGACCGGGGCACGAACCCGCGTCTCCTGCGTCGGCAGGTGGACTCTCAACCACTGCGCCACCAGGGAAGCCCTCTAGTGTAGTTTTCATTTCAGTTACTGTATTGTTCATCTCTGTTTGTTCTTTAATTCTTCTAGATCTTTGCTAAACATTTCTTGCATCTTCTCAATCTTTGCCTCTGTTCTTTTCCCAGGGTCCTGGATCATCTTCACTATCATTATTCTGAATTCTTTTTCCGGAAGGTTGCCTATGTCCACTTCATTTAGTTGTTTTTCTGGGGTTTTATCTTGTTCCTTCATCTGGTATATAGCCCTGTGCCTTTTCATCTTGTCTATCTTTCTGTGAGTGAAAATATGATTTCTGGGATATATGAGGTTTGGGAAAGGTAATATCCAAGATCCACAACGACTCTTCAGTTCCACAATTTTACAAGCTCCTAGAAGATTGGAAGTGTCGGCAGAACCTCATCATAAAGCGGAAATCTTTTCAGATGAAAGCTTTGTAGAAAAATGCCCCATAAGATCTCCAGTCTTCAAAGCCTGGAGACTGAAACTTATAATATCCTTTGGGAAAGTGTCATTTTATTTTTTCCGTGTTTTCTGGGTCAGTTTTTAAAAGTACCTGATAAATATTTTTTAAAAATCTGATTATATGAATTAAAAAAAATGAGTGAAGATTCATTCCCCTTTGTCAATTTCAGGGTGCTATGATGTCTGTTGCATTTAAAGAGGGTTTAAAGATCCCCCCTCCAGCTATGAATGAAATAATTTTGGGAGCCAATCAAGATATCAGACAGGTAAATGAGATATATATTATATAACATTGATGATGATTTTGAATGGATGCCTTCAGTGTTTTGGGGATGGGGAGTGGCAGTATTTTCCTGTCTTAACAGTGTCTTACTTGTGATTCTTTCAGGTTTTACACAATCTGAGTATGTGGTGTGCACGAAGTAAAGCACTAACCTATGACCAGGCTAAGGCTGATTCTCTTAGAGCCAAAAAGGATATCAAATTGGTAAAATACATTTCCACTTCTTAAGTGCCAAAGCACTTCTTTTCCTGTTAGTATTAATTTAATTGAAATAGTTATTATAGTTCCTTGAGACACCTTTGGAACATATGGATATTTATAGTAAGAGATATAGACAGCTGCTAACAGTGTTTCTAATTCAAATGAAGTTTTCCTTACTGGACTGTCAATGTAATTGTAAATTTTGAGAAAGGGAAGTTTTATGCCTGAGTAGTTATGAAATGGCCTTTCTAGAGTCCCTTATATATGGATTTCATGTTTTGAATGGTTTTGGAACTGGTCAGAATAATCTTGTTTCAGTTGGCTTATAGTTTAAATGACCTCTCTGAAACTACAGGTCTGTATCAATTATCTCTGTTGTTTCACCTAGTCACCAGTCAGAATTTATTATTACAGTTAGAGCAATGACTAAACAGTATTTTTCCCCTCCCTTCCTCTTTTTAAAAAATCAGTAAACATTTTCAGAGCCATTTTAGGTTCACAGCAAAATCGAGATTGCCTGCATGTCCCCCTGTATAATGTCCCCCACTGTCAACACCCACCACCAGAGCGGCACATTTGTTACAATTGATGACCTACGCTGACACACCACTATCACCCACAGTCCATAGTTTAACATTAGGGTTTGCTCTTGGTGGTGTACATTCTGTGGGTTTTGACAAATATGTAGTGGCCTTTATCCACCATTGTAGTATCATACAGAATACTTCCACTGCCCCAAAAAAGCTCTTTGCTTTGCCTGTTCATCCTTCCCTTCCCCCAGCCCCTGGTAACCACTAATCTTTTTACTGTCTCCATAGTTTCACCTTTTTCAGAATGTCATATAGTTGGAGTCGTATAGTATGTCATCTTTTCAGATTGACTTCTTTCACTTAGTAATATACGTTTAAGGTTTCTCCATATCTTTTCATGGCTTTGTAAGTCATTTCTTTTTATGTGGATATGTTTTCAGTTCACTTGGGTAAATACCAAGGAGCGGAGTTGCTGGATGGTATGTTAAGAATGTATTTAGTTTTGTAAGAAACTACCGAGCTGTCTTCCAAAGTGACTGTACCATCTTGCACTCCTACCAGTAGTGAAAGAGAGTTTCTGTTTCTCCACATCTTAGCTAGCATTTGGTGTTGTCAGTGTTTTGGTTATTGGTCATTCTACTAGGTATGTCCCTCTCTCTTTTTAGGGCCCATTTGATGTTGCCCGGAAAGTGTTTGTAACTGGAGAGGAGACTGCTCATATGTCACTTGTGGACAAATTAGATCTCTTTTTTTATGATTATTCAATAGCACCCCTCTTTGTCCAGGAGAACTACATACATGTGAAGCCTGTAGCCGCAGGGTGAGTGTTCAGAGCTAATGAGGGGTAGAATTAGTACCCCTCCAAGCCCTACGAAGGCCAGATACCTGGGAGGGAGGGGTGTGGAGTGTGAACAATGGTGTAATTTGGACTGGTTTATTCCTGCAGGGGTGACATGAAAAAGCACTTGATGCTTTTAAGCAGAGCAGCAGACAGCATATCTGATGGTGACCTAGTGGACCGTCAGATCCGGAATAAGCAAAACTGGAGTCTTCTGCCCACACAGGTAAGCATAGGGCTTTCCTTAAAGCTCAGACCCTGCTTTAGTTAGAACAAAATAGCTTTTAGCTCCTGTAATTATTTGAAATACCAGATAAACACTACGTCTCTTAATGGCAAAAAATATAATCTGTTATAGATTAAAGTACCTTGTGGTCACTATTATCTATTTCTTAATCTACTCTTATTTTTCAATGTTTTTAATGCAAATGGACATATGGAACTAGGAATGTCAGCTTTTGGTCATAACTAAGATGTAAGTCAAAAGTTTCATTTGCTCTCTTTTACCTTAAGAATCCATTTCTTTTTTGTCATTCTTGGCTCTCCCAGATTGTTACTAAGTAGCTCATCCCTGAAGAAATGCAACCAGGGCAGGTTTGCAGCCATTTTTCTGATATATGAATTCTGATTTTCTTTATTCTTCCTTGCTACAGAGGCAGCTTTGTATTGGGTACTTTATTTAGGTTGATATCTTTTACTCAAAACAGAGTTTTGCAAACTTTCATCATTAAGACTGGTTATTTATTCTTGAGTTTTGCATATTTATGTAATATTGACCTAACAAGCAAGGGACTTCTGGAGGTCTACTCTTCTTTTAAAGATTCCTTTCTCTTATGTTTTAAAAGTGTTCATTTTTTTTTGTACCTAATAATTATACCTATGAGAATTTATCCTGAAGAAATAATGTTAAACACAGGAAGAGCTTAATGTGCAAAAATACTTCTTAAAGCAGGGGTCCCCAACCTTTTTGGCACCAGGGACCAGTTTCATGGAAGACAGTTTTTCCACGGATGGTGGGGGTGGGGGGATGGTTTTGGGATGATTCAAGCACATTACATTTATTGTGCACTTTATTTCTATTATTGTTACATTGTAATATATAATGGAATAATTATACAACTCACCATAATGCAGAATCAGTGGGAGCCCTGAGCTTGTTTTCCTGCAACTAGATGGTCCCATCTGGGGGTGATGAGACCGCCTCAGCTCCACCTCAGATCATCAGGCATTAGATTCTCATAAGGAGTGCGTAACCTAGATCCCTCACGTGCACAGTTCACAGTAGGGTTCACGCTCCTATGAGCCACCACTGATCTGACAGGAGGTGGAGCTCAGGCAGTAATGCGAGTGATGGGGAGCGGCTGTAAATACAGATGAAGCTTCGCTCGCTTGCCCGCCGCTCACCTCCTGCTGTGCAGCCCGGTTCCTACTGATACTGGTGTGTGGCTCGGGGATTGGGGACCCCTGCCCTAAAGCATTAATTTTGATAGCAAGAAATGGGAGAAAATCTCCATGTTCAGCAATAGGAGTCTGATTAATTATGGTAAATCCTCTTGATGGAACATTATGCAGCCTTTAAAATTACTTGTAAAGATGATCTAATATAAAAAATACTTATGAGAGAATATTATTAGAACAAAGCAGGACACAAGATCTATGTATGATTCCAACCTTTAAAAAAGTAAAAACCCCGGGACTTCCTTGGTGGCGCAGTGGTTAAGAATCCGCCTGCCAATGCAGGGGACATGGGTTTGAGCCCTGGTCCGGGAAGATACCACATGCCATGGAGCACCTAAGCCTGTTCACCACAACTACTGAGCCTGTGCTCTAGAGCCCATGAGCCACAACTACTGAAGCCTGCACACCTAGAGCCCATGCTCCACAACAAGAGAAGCCACCGCAATGAGAAGCCCATGCACCGCAGAGTAGCCCACACTTACTGCAACTAGAGAAAGCCCACAACGAAGACCTAACACAGCCAAAAATAAATAAATTTATATATATAAAAAAGGTAAAAACCCTGGATATAGAAGATATCCAAGGATACCTTTAAAAAAAACTTTTCTCAAGTGTCAGTTTACTTAATTCTCTAATTATTAGATTTTCCATGCTTTGATCCACCTGGTTTATTGATATCTTACGTTGAAGACAATCATATTCCTCTTAAACAGTTTTTTCTATAACACTGGCATTGTGAGGTTACTGGTGTATGTTGAGATCAGTTGGCTGAGGAGTCTGTGTTGGCTAGATGATCTGTGAGGGCCATAACATGTTTTGGACCAAGGCATTTACTGCAATTAATTGTTTTCTCAAGTTGAAGTTTCCCATACCAACAGATGAGGGAGAGAGGGAAGGGGCCTATCTTGGAGTTAGGTACCGGGAGCAATGTTACTGCATTTTCCGGAGACTGCTTGGAAGCCAACAGCTGCTAAAGAAGCACCTTAACTCAGTACTGAATTTAACTTGTGGACTGCAATTAATTTTTTCAGGCCATTTATGCCAGTGTTCTTCCTGGAGAGTTAATGAGGGGGTACATGACCCAGTTTCCTACCTTCCCAAGTTGGTTGGGGAAGCACTCATCTATGGGCAAACACGATCGTATTGTTCAGGACCTAGCATTGCATATGAGTCTCAGGTAAGCGGGGTATTACTCTATGTGTGGCATTTTATCAGGGTAGTATATCTAGCCTTTAATAAGGATAGCATGAGTCACAAAGATTTGTGTTTTAGTTTTGATTTCATTACTAACTAGATAAGTGAACATGGATAAGTTCACGGCCCTGAGTTTTATTATCTGTAACTGGTATGACACTCGTTTTATTACTTAAAAGGATACTTTGGAGAATAAAGCCAGATGGTAGATGTGCCATAATGTTAAGATAAGTTTTAAAGCTATATAAATCTGAGGTACTGCTATTATTTATTGTTATTGTGACAGTGCCTATTACTAGTAGGCATACATAATATATTGGCCTCCAAATAAATTAATAGGAAAAAGGGAACTATTTAAATACATGAACTAGTTTTTGCCTCCTATCCTAATAGTAAACTGACCTAGTCATTTGGGACAGGGGGATACAGTTTAGCGTATTACAGAAGGTGGATACTCAGATGATTGAAAACCAATGTCCTTGGAGAAGTTTAAGGACGTTCAAAAATTCTTAATTTTGTTAAATTTTTTACAGTTTAGAAACTTAGAAATGTGCTTGCATACAAATATTAAGTGAACTTTAGGGATTCATTTTTAACCATGAAGAACTACTTAAGCAATCTTATTTTCCTTTCTAGTCCCTGGAAAGAATATTAATATTAGTCTAACCTTAACTTTTGTTTAAAACTGAACTGAGATGTTCCTTTCTTCTGTTCCTGTAGAATTCTGCTTCCTACTATGATCCCTCTTCGTAGTTTATGGTGTGGGTCATTTTTTTGCCACCCCATGTTAGTTTTCTATTGCTGCTATAGCAAATTACCAAAACTTACTGGCTTAAAACAACACAAATTTATTCCCATCTTGAGATGGGAAGATTACCCTGGATTATCTGATGGGCCCAAAGTAATCGTAAGTGTTTTTACAAAAAAAAAAAAAAGGAGTGGTGGAGGTAGGCAGCAGCATCAGTCAGAGAGATGTGAAGATGTTGCACTCCCAATGCTGGCTTTGAACATGGAGAAAGGGACCATGAGCCAAGAGATACAGGTGGCCTCTAGAAGCTTTTCCCCTGCTCTTCTCATAGCTCAAGCTGAAGGCCTGTCTCAGCTCCTTTCCTATTCCCTGCCCACCACTTTTTCAAGGTGATGTATCACTTTGCCCTGGGGTGTGCCTCTTTGACGTTTCCACTATATTTGTGTAGATACATCGTGTAGATACATTAACATTATTAAAAGTGGATTAAACTCCAGCAGACTATGAGTTGGTGGTAGTTTGCCATCTATTACAGTGTATCTTTTGTTTTGGTTTAAGAACTTACTCCAGCAAAAAGACTGTAAATGTGGATTATCTGTCGCATATAAGGGATGCACTTGTACAGCCCTTGACCTCACAAGGGATAGAAGGAGTACAGGATGTTGTTGCTCTTATGGACGCGTATTATTTGATGAAAGAAGACTTTGAGAATATCATGGAAATTAGCAGCTGGGGAGACAGACCTAGTCCCTTCTCCAAGCTGGATCCCAAGGTAAATTGTGTACCCCACTGGTTCTCCATCATTTTGTAATTACCGTGTTACTAGGAGTACTTCAGAGATGTTTTAGATGTTTTTAAAAGTTTAATTTCTTTTCTTAAATGCTTTTTACTTATGGTCTGTGCTTTCCAAAGATACTATTTGAGTACAATATTAAGAGTAGACTTTGGGATTTGACTTTTATAATTTATAGTTTTATCTTTGCCTTATCCTGCATGGAAAAGCAAGGTGTGAAATCTGAGGAGCAAATGTAGATGTATTCCTTACAAGGATAGGCAGATGAGCCTGGGGAAGTAAAAGTGAGGTGGTGGGAATGCATTATGAAAAGAAGTGTTTACTGGCTGAGCATTTTTAGACTTTTTCTTGGTCTGCCTAATCTGTGTTTTAGTGTATTTATTACAGTTGGACAATCTATTATGTAATGATGTATCCCCTACTTTATATAGTGAACATGAAAAAACTAAAGTGACGTAACATGAGTTTGTGGTATCTAATATGTCACCCTTGTGCTTGTTTACTTGGTGCTGTTCTAGAAGACATGTTCTCTGTGGCTTGTCTTCTCTAGAATTTTGACCTGATTACGGGTATGACTATAGGTAAATTCTCACAAGAGACATTCGTTGTTAGAATTTGTGGACTAATTCTACAGTTAGGTTTAGAAGCTTGAGGTTAAGGCTTTTCAAGTTACTATTTTATGGTAATTAAAGGACAACTTTAACTTGTACTTTATTGTAAGCCTTTTTTGATTTATTGGTTCACTGACTAACTTTGCTTGTCACTTTGTAGAACTGCAGAGAACACTGAATAGAAAAAAATTGATGACTTAAAGTGACTTTTAAAAACCTGCCTAATGTTCCCAAATACTGATTCTTATTTTTTGAGTCATGGCTCTATTAAGAATGTCATGAAAAATATGGAACTTCTCCATAGGAAAATGCATATAGATATACTTACATGTACATGCATACATATTTTACAAACAATTTCAAGGGGCTCCTAGGGTCTCTCAGAGCCTCTAGGCCTACAGAGTTTAAAGGGGTTGTTTGGCAGTTAGAGTTTTAAAAACCTCCCTCTATTCCTTTTGTGTAGGTGAAAGCAGCCTTCACGAGAGCTTACAATAAGGAAGTCCACCTTATTCCGTATTCACTCCAGGCAGTAAAGACACACAGACACAGCACAGGCCCAGCGCTGGATGCTGAATACAATGAAGAGTTAAATGAAGATGACTCTCAATCTGATGAGAAAGACCAGGACACTTTGGAAACTGATGCTATGATCAAGGTAGTATTTTCATCTGCAAATAGGAGAAGCTATGATACTCCCTCAAAATAGCTTATCTTGTGTATAACTTGCCTTTTGAAATTATTCAGAGCCTGTTTAGCAAGTAACAGAGGAAGCTGAAAATACTTTCTGTTTTGTTCATCACAGTTCCGAGGGTGAAGAAGGTGTAGATTTCATTTTTATAAACAGTCAACTTCTTATAACAGTGGAAGAGCCAGACAGCAAAAAAATAGGCCATCATATTGATGGTCATATGCTGTGTTGGAAAAAGGACTATTTTTTTTAATTTGCCATTGGTGTGTGCTTTACCCACAGATGTATTTTCATAGCATAATCAAGAAAAGCATTTTTAATGAAACCATTTCTCCTTTCTGTTATTTATTTTTTGCTATAGCTGTTGAACTGCCCATAGAAGTTTCCCAGAGCAAAACATCCTCATCTTTTGCTAGGAAAGATTAAAATTATTTATGGTATCAGCCCCCTGTTTACCATTGGCTGAGGCAAAGGAATCTAGTTTGTATCCTCTTCTGTCCTTAGTGTGTGTGTGTTTATCATTCTTGCTCCTTGATTCTGTTTTGTATGTGCAGGGGTGGGAATAGTGGCCTTCTCCAGTGTGGCTCTCTAGTCTTGTGTAGACGTAAGAAGTCTACTCCCTCCCCTGCTCAAACTGAGTGTGTTTGGATCTCTAATCTGAAACTGAAAGAAAAGGAAATTCTTCATGAAAACATTACCATGTGTGTAAATTATATCTTGCTTATTTTGTCTTTCCTAAATATATCGGTGTTCTGGGGAACATATCCTAGTTCTAGAGTCTAAATAGCTTTTCAGTAGTTCAAAGCTACAGCTAGCCAGTTGTTATTAGTAAGCTCATCGAGGGTAGCTGTAGTTCAAGATCTAGGTGTGTGCACCCTTTCTTCTTATTAAGTTGCAGGTAAAGATTTGCTTTCTTGTAGAGATGAACTTATTTCATTTACTCATAAACACAGCTACTAACTATTTTGTGCATCTTTCCCTCCCAACAGAAAAAGACAAAATCTTCAAAGACTTCAAAATCAGAAAAAGAGTCCAGAAAAGGAAAAGGAAAAAGTTCAAAGAAATAAAACCATTTTTCACTGCTGACCGCTACTTTTTACTCAACCTGCTGACCAGTCTAGCTGGTCTTAGAGAATGCCTTGTTTTTCCAAAGGAACCATGTTTTAGTGTAATGGGGCAACCTCATGGTCCCATTACAAATAAACGGTGGTACAGCTAGAAGGATGTAAACAGTAGGCTGATGTACACCTCTTATAGAGGTTGATAGGACTGCTTGGGTCCTCCACTGTCCCCTGTCAATCTAATGAGATTGTACTTCAAAATGACTGTATATTCAGAATTAGAAACTACATGTGGGCTTTGGAGTCAGATTTTTAGTTAACAGTAATATGTCTGGGAACAGAGGTACTAAGGTGGCTTTTGTAGGCTTAAGAATTTATCCTAATGGCCATTATACGACCGATGCCGATTTTTAAAAAAAGAGGTAGGTAGTTACTATTATGTGGAGAAATTTTGTAAATAAAATACAAAACGGTCACCACCTAGAACTGGGTATTCTTTGTACATTGTCAAATACCTTGCAAAATAGAAATTAGAAATAAAAATGTTTCACATGATACATGTACAAATTCTTAAGATTGTCATCTTGTACAGTAGGATACTATGTTGGTATATTATTTCTTTATTAATTTGCAAATGATTGGATACAAAAGCTAACTATATTCCTACTGACCTGTTCTGTGAAACATAACTTTGGCAGTTGAAGAGTCAGAACTCTAATTCCCAACTTCATTACCCCATGAGTGTCAACCACACCTCTGCTGTGAATAGAATTTCGTGGAGAGGGCTCTTTGTTATTATTAGAGGGTATTGTGGCTGCAGAAAGATTGTCAGACATTCCTAGCCTTCCAGAGTTTCAACTCATTAGTTTAAAACCAGTAGGGCCTAGGCTGGGTCAAACTCTTATCCTCACTCTGGTTTGGGACTAAATGAACACTGGCTTTTGTTTACTTTGTCCCTGAGGGATTCAGTTCTGTCCTGACAGATTCCACAAACCCTACTGGAACTTTAGATTGTACCTGTAACTGTGCTTGTTGACAGGCCTGAGGCTGTGGAACTAGTCTGGAATTTGGGTGTCTAGCAATTTTTAAAATCTTGTTAGTAAATGCTCAAGGGTATGTGCTACTTCTGCAAGGTATGTGCTAAAAGGAATGTAAAATCAGGATTCTGTTCCCTGCCTTTAAGGAACTGATAGTCTTGTTTGGGACGCCAGACAAAGTTCTTGAGACATTTAAAATGTATTTACCAGTGTGAAAAATGTCTTTCATGTAGATTAAGTTCATTATGGGAATAAAATGTTGCCTTAAGCCTTTGCCTACTAAACCACGTCCCTCTCTTTGTTAAAAGCCCTGCTTGAAACTTCTGCTTCAGTGAAGATTTTCTTTTTAATTAATTAATTAATTAATTTTTGCTGTGTTGGGTCTTCGTTTCTGTGCAAGGGTTTTCTCTAGTTGTGGCGAGCGGCGGCCACTCTTCATCGCAGTGCGCAGGCCTCTCACTATCGCGGCCTTTCTTGTTGCGGAGCACAAGTTCCAGACGCGCAGGCTCAGTAGTTGTGGCTCACGGGCCCAGATGCTCCGCGGCATATGGGATCCTCGCAGACCAGGGCTCGAACCTGTGTCCTCTGCATTAGCAGGCAGATTCTCAACCACTGCGCCACCAGGGAAGCCCAGTGAAGATTTTCTTGATTGACGACTGCCTCACCTCACCAGCGGGGTGAGCATAAATTTCTTATGCATATTTTTCCATTTCTATTGCTTTTTGATATGCAAGTCATATCTGCCTACTTGCTCTGTGCTTTCCAGGAAAGGGACTATTATCTCCTTGCAGCCAGAACAACAGATAGTGTCCTTTACTTGTTCATTATGATTTGGAGCAACCAGTAAATCCTTATTGGAGCCACTGGATGCCACACATCATCCTTGCAGCATAAAACTGTATACTTGCTTTCTTTGCAATCCATTGAGTCTTGGCCATTTGGTAGTCTATAACAAACTACTACTTTATTACTAATACTACTTCGTCCGTCATTTTTTAAGTTTTGTCAGTGTATTATTTACAGCAACATTATTGGGCCTCTTGAAGTTATTAATAAGGAGCACATAGTTATGTGTACTAGGAGTATCTTCCTAAATAAGTTCTGGTACAATTATGCTCATTAGTGAATGTCTGAGGCCCATAACTAACTCCCAAAATATAATGTGCTTACCCTTACAGATCCCAAGTGCCTATGGCTCTTATTATTCCTGTAACCTTACAACATCCCTCAAGTGATAACACAAAACAAAGGGACCACGGGTGGGGTTAATGATAATGACTTGTATCACTTAGGAAGGCAAGAGCCTCTAGCCAGCCTTTGGGAAGGAAAAGCATAAAGCTGGAGGCGTGCATATGGATACCTGGATGCTGTAAAACTTTACTGGCACTTTGGGTTCTACCCTAGGCTCGTAGGTACCTCTGTAATGCTCAGAATGCTGGTGGCTATACTGTAAAATCATATCATCTGATACATTCAGAGTTAGTTAGGCTACATGATTCTGTCAGCTGCTCAGACTTTGATACTTTGGCTTTGGATGGCAAGGAAGCATATACTGATATGTATAGTATTGGGTGTGTGTGACATGGGAAAGGAACCCTCCACCCACCTTGGGGAAGATTCTGAATAATGTACGTCTTCAGGGGAAGTCAAATGATTTAATTTTGTGACAGGAATTCCATACTATGTAGCATAATGACTCAAGAAACATAAGCTTATAGTTTCATTCTTTAAAAATGCTGATTTTACTGATTTTTGATGTTTTTATTCTCAGACTGATTCTGCTAAATAGCCTTGATTTGTGTAAGCCTCTCACTTCAAACTTTTTAACACTGTTAATATCTGTGCTGCCCAAACTTCACAGTATGGTTTAAAGCTACCTTCCTTTATTTCTTTTGCTGTCTTTAAATCTGGGAAAACATTACAAATATCTAATCAATAAGTTTATTTTAAAGGAGGTATTTCAAAATAGAAAAGATATCAAAAAGCTGAATATTTACAGTTATGTCGTAGGTTACTATTAACAGTATAGAGCATAGACTATGTAAGACTCAGAAGAGGAAATGTACAAAGTATAAACAGCAATGCTCTATGTCACTGTTTCCCACTCTGCAGAAGTTGAAAGTGGTGGCCTGGAGAGGTGACCTTGTTTTTTCTGTATTCGGGATGGACCATCTTGAAATCTGCCAGGGGTAGAAACACAGCCTCCTGTGGAAAAATGGTATCTTCTCAGGACCATAATACCTAGAAAGGATAAAAAAATAAAAAACAAAACCCCATATGCTTTTAGAAGGGTTTCAAGTAACTACTAGCATTTAGTAATAAAGCCAAGCATAATAAAGAAGATTTTTTTGCTCATTTCTGGAATGTGGAGCAGGATAACTACGTTCAAGTAAGAAATTCCCAGTCTGTAATCGAGTGTCAGTCCTGGCTTTTCAACTGACTAGAACTGCATGGGCAAGCTGCTGAACCTCTGTTATAAAGTGAGGATGATGATAACAGCCACCTTACTGAGAAGAATGAGAAAGTGCAAAGTTAGTTAGTGCTCAGCAACTCAACCCAAAGAGGCCCATACCAAGACAAGTTATAATTAAACCGCCAGAAGTTAAAGACAAGAAGACGATCTTAAAAGCAGCAAAAGAAAACAACTTGTTCTGTACAGGGGAACCCCCTCCCCCCTCATAAGACTGTCAGCAGATTCTTCTGGCAGAAACTTTGCAGGCTAGAAGAGAGTGGCCTGATACAGTCAAAGTGCTGAAAGAATAAAACTGCCAACCAAGAATATTCTACCTGGGAAAGCCATCCTTCAAAATTGAAGGAGTGAGGAAGTTTTCCAGGCAAGGAAAAGCTAAAGAGGTTCATCACCACTAGACTGGCCTTACAAGAAGTGTTAAAGGGACTTCTTTAAGCTGAAACACAAGGACACTCATTAATAATACGAAAATATATGAAATTATAAATCTCAAAGGTAAAGGTAAATATATAAATTCAGAATAATCTAATGTTGTAACGGTAAGTACTTATAAACCTAGTGTGAAAGTTAAAAGACAAAATAGTAAAAATAACTGATAATTTGTTAATGGATACACAAGATAAAAAGATATAAATTGTGACATCACAAACAATGTGGATGGTGAGAGTAGAAATGCATTTGAACGTAAGTTGTTATCAACTTCAAACAGACTGTTGTATTTTATGTAAGTCTCATGGTATCCACAAAGCGAAACCTATGGTAGACAAAAAGGAATCTAAGCATATGACTACAGAAAATTGTCAGATCACAAAAGGAGAAAAAGGATCAAGAAAAGAAGGAACGAAGGAATTACAAAACAGCCAGAAAACAATGAACAAAATGGCAGCAAGTCCCTGTCTATCAATAACTACTTTAAATATAATTTATAAATTCTCTGATCAAAAGACAGAATGGATAAAAACCAAGACCCATCTATATGCTGCCTGCAAGAGACTCACTCAGCTTTAAGGACACACAGACTGAAAGTGAAGGAATGGAAAAAGATTTCATGCTAATGGAAACCAAAAGAAAGCTGGAGTAGCTATACTTAGACAAAATAGATTTTAAAACAAAGACTGTAAGAAGGGACAAAGAAGGCCATTATATAATGATAAAGGCATCAATCCACAAGAGGATATAACATTTGTAGATATTTATTACTTACATTAGCAGCACCTAAATATAAGCAAATATTAACATATCTAAAGGGAGAAAGAGCAATACAATAATAGGAGGGGACTTCATTACCCCACTTTCATCAGTGAATAGATTTTCACTTGCCAGAAAACCAATAAGGAAACATTGGTCTTAAATGACATGTTAGACCAGATGGACTTAACGCATTTACAGAACATTCCATCCCAAAGCAGGAGAATACACATTCTTCTCAAGCACACATGGAACATTTCTCCAGGACAGATCATATGTAAGGCCACAAAACAAGTCTTAATAAATTTAGAAGACTGAAATCATATCAAGCATCTTTTCTGACCACAAAAGTATGAAACTACAAATCAGTTCCAAGAAGAAAACTGGAAAATTCACAAATACATGGACATTCAAACATATTGCTCAACAACTGCTGGGTCAAAGAAGAAATCAAAAGAGAAATAAAATACCTGAGACATGAAAATGGAAATAGAGTTGGCCCTCCATATCTGTGGGTTCCATATCCACAGATCCAACCAACCATGGGTCAAAAGATTCAGGAAAAAAAAAAAAAGTACCAGAAAGTTCCAAAAAGCAAAACTTGAATTTGCTACATGTTGGCAGCTATTTACATAGCATTTACATTAGGTAATATAAGTAATCTAGAGATGATTTAAATTATACGGGAAGATGTGCATAGGTTATATTCAAATACTACACCATTATATATAAGGGACTTGAGCATCCGTGGATGTTGGTATCCACTAGGGATCCTGGAACCAATCCAGGATTGGTTTGGGACAGCTATACAGCATACCAAGTCTTATGGGATGCAACAAAAACAGTTTCTAAGAAGGAAGCTCATAACAATAAACACCTGCATTAAGAAACAAGAAAGATCTCAAATAAACAGCCTAACTTCACACCTTAAGGAACTAGAAAAAGAACAAGCTAAGCCCGAAGTTAGTAGAAGGAAGGAAATCTCAAAGAGCAGAAATAAATGAAATGGAGACTAAAAAGACAATAGAAAAGTTCAATGAAACTAATAGCTATTTTTTTTTTTTTTTTGCCCAAAAGATAAATAGACAAACCTTTAGCTAGAATCACCAAGAAAAATAGGGGACTCAAAATCAGAAATGAAAGAGGAGATATTACATTCAATACCACAGAAATACAAAAGAGACTACTATGAAATACTATAATGCCAGCAAAATGGACTAGAATGCCAGCAAAATGGACAACCTAGAAGAAATGGATAAATTGCTAGAAACATACAACCTTCTAATACTGAATCATGAAGAAATAGAAAATTAGACCAATTACTATCAAGGAGATTGAATCAGTAATCAAAAACAACCTGACAAACAAAAATCCAGGACCAGACGGCTTCACTGGTTAATACCAATTCTCAAACTTTTCCAAAAAATAGAAGAGGAAACACTTCCAAACTCATTCCATGAGGCCAGCATTACTCTGATACCAAAACCAGACAAAGGAACTACAAGAAAGAAAATTACAGGCCAATATCTCTGATGAACATAGTTGCAAAAACCCTCAACAAAATATTAGCAAACTGAATTCAATAATACATTAAAGGAATCACACACCACAGTCAAGTGGGATTTATTGGAGGAATGCAAGGATAGTCCAACATCCAGAAAATCAAGATGATACACCACATTAACAAAATGAAGGATAAAAATCATATGATCATCTTGATACAGAAAAAGCATCTGACAAAATTCAACATCTGCTCATGATAAAAACTTTCACAAAAGTGGGTATAGAGGGAACATACCTCAACATCATAAAGGCCATATAGGACAGACCCACAGCTATCACACTCAATGGTGAAAAGCTGAAAGCTTTTCCTCGAAGATCAGGAATAAGACAAGGATGTCACTCTTGCCTTTAGGCAAGAAAAAGAAAAAAGGCATTCAGATAGGAAAGGAATAAGTTAAACTGTCACTATTTGCAGATAACATATTATATATAGGGAACCCTGAAGACCACCAAAAAAGCTGTTAGAATAATAAATTCAGCAAAATTGCAGGATACAAAATCAATATACAAAAATCTGTTGTATCTAATAATCAACTATCAGAAAGAGAAATTAAGGAAACAATCTTATTTATAATTGCATCAAAAAGAATACAATACCTAGGAATGAATTTAACCAAGGAGGTGAAAGACTTGTGCACTGAAAAATTATAAGACACTGATGAAAGAAACTGAAGATATAAATAAATGGAAAGATTTTCTATGCTTATGGATTGGTAGAATTAATATTGTTATAGTGTCCACACTACCCAAAGCAATCTACAGATTCAATGCAATTCCTATCAATTTCCAATGGCATTTTTCACAGAAATAGAACAAACAATCCTCATGTTTGTATGGAACGACAAAGACACTGGACAGCCAAAAAGCAATGTTGAGAAAGAACAAAGCTGGAAGCACCACACTTCCTGATTTCAAACTATATTATGCAGCTATAGTAATCAAAACAGTATGGTATCGGTATAAAAACAGACACACAGATTAATGGAACAGAATAGAGAGCCCAGAAATAAACCTGTGCATATATGGTCAATTTATGACAAAGAAGCCAAGAATATACAATGGGGAAAGGCAATCTCTTAAATAAATGGTGTTGGGGAAACTGGACAGCCACATGCAAAAGAATGAAACTGGATCACTATCTTACACCATACACAAAAATTAACTCAAAATGGATTAAAGTCTTGAACATAAGGCCTGACAACATAAAACTCTTAGACGAAACCATAGGGAGTAAGCTCCTTGACATTGGTCTTGGCAATGTATTTTTGTATGTGACACCAAAAGCAAAGGCAACAAAGCAAATATATACAAGTAAGACTACATCAATCTAAAAAGTTTCCATCAACAAAATGAAAAGGCAACCTATGGAATGGGAGAAATATTTGCAAATCATATATCTGATAATTTGAGTTAATATACAAAATATATAAAGAACTCATACAACTCAATAGAAAAAAAAATCCAATCAAAAAAATGGGCAAACGCTCTGAATAGACATTTTTCCAAAGAAAACGTACATATGGTCAATACGTAAATGAAAAGGTGCTCAGCATCACAAATCAGGGAAATGCAGATCAAAACCACGATGAGATAGCACCTCACACCTGTTAGAATGGCAGCTGTCAAAATGACAAGAAATAACAAGTCTTGGCAAGGATATGGAGAAAAGGTATCCATCGTACACTGTTGGTGGGCATGTAAATTGATGAAGCCATTATGGAAAACACTACAGAGATTCCTCAAAAAGTTAAAAATAGAACTACCATATGTTCCAGCAATTCTACTTCTGTGTATTTATCTGAAGGAAACAAAATCACTATCTTGAAAAGGTATCTGCACCCCAGTGTTCATTACAGCATTATTTACAATAGCTAAGACATGGAAATGACCTAAGTGTCCACTAATACTGGATAAAGAAAATGGCACTGGATAAAGAATATGTGGTACATATGTATACATGTGTATATACATATAAAGAAGAAGGAAATGCTGCCATTTGCAACAACATGGATGGACCTTGAGGACATTTTGCTAAATGAAATAAGAGAAAGACAGATACTGTATGATCTCACATGTTTAATTTTAAAAAAACCACACTGAACTCATAGATACAGAACAATCTGTTGGTTGCCAGAGGGTGGGGGTGGGCAGAATGAAGGTGGTTGAAAGGTATAAAATTCCAGTTACAAGTAAGTCCTGAGGATGTAATATACAGCATGGCGATCATAGTTAACAACACTGTATACTTGGAAGTTGCTAAAAGAATAGGTGTTAAAAGTTCTCAATTAAAAAAAATTGTAACTGTGTGGTGATGGATGTTAACTAAATTACTGTGGTAATCATTTCACAGTATAAACATATATCAAATCATTATGTTGTACACCTAAAACTAATACAAGGTGATAATTATACCTCAAAAAAAGTTGTGAAATATTAAATGTATATTGTTTTAAGATGCTAAATATGTGATAATGTTATGTGGCAACAGAAAAATAAACATATCCCAATCGTAATTTGAGTAAGATTTTAAAACAGAATTTGACAAGCTGATTCTAAAATTTTAGAGAGAAATGGAGAGAAGTAAGAGTAGTCAAAACAGCCTTGGTGGGGGCTTCCCTGGTGGCGCAGTGGTTGAGAGTCCACCTGCCGATGCAGGGGACATGGGTTTGTGTCCCGGTCCGGGAAGATCCCACGTGCCACGGATCGGCTGGGCTCGTGAGCCATGGCCACTGGGCCTGCGCGTCCGGAGTCTGTGCTCCGCAACGGGAGAGGCCACAACAGTGAGAGGCCTGCGTACGGCAAAAAAAAAAAAACAACAGTCTTGGAAAATATGACAAAGTTGTAGGATCCACAATGTACCTGGCTTTAAGATACACTATAACGTCACAGTAATGAAGACAGTATAGTATAAAAATAGGGGACAAATAGAGCAATGGAAAAGAAGAGAGGGTCCAGAAGTAGACCCATATTTAAAACCCAGCTGATTTTCAACAAAGGCATGCAAGCAAGTTCAATGGGGAAAGGAAAGACTTTTCAACAGATGGTGTTGGAAGACTGGATATCTACTTGAGAGGGAAAAGAATCTCAATCCCCACCTCATACTGTAAACAAAAATAACTTCAAGATGGATCACAGACCCAGAGCTTCTAGAAGAAAACACAGGCGAATATGCTCCTGACTTTCGAGTAGGCAAAAATTTTCTTAGACACAGAAAGTAATAAAAGTAATAATAAAATGAAACATTGATAAATTATAATTCATCAGAATAAAAATCTGCTCATCAAAAGACCATTAAGATATATGTATAACTGATTCACTTTGCTGTACACCTGAAACGAACACAACATTGTATTGATAAATCAACTATATTCCAAAAAAAAAAGACCATTAAGAAAAAGAAGTGGGAAGCCACACAGTGGGAGAAAATATCGGCAAAATAAATCTAAGATTTATATCTAGAATATACAAATAACCTTTATAACAATAATAATAAGACAATACCCAGTAATAATAGGAAAGGAACAGTCTTTTCAACAAATGATGCTGAGACACCTGGTCATCCACACACAAAAGGAAATTGGGTCCCTACCTCACATCATACACAAAAATTAAATGGATCAAAGACGTTAAGTGTAAGAGCAGCAACTATAGAACTCTTAGAATGAAACGTAAGTGTCAATCTTTGTGACGCTGGGTTAAGCAGTGGTTTCTTAGACATGACACCAAGAACACAAGCAGGCAAAGGAAAAAAAAATAAACTGGACTTCATCAAAATATTAAAACCTTTTGTACATCAAAGGATGCTATGAAGAAAGTAAAAAAATACTTCCACAGAATAGGATATTTGCACGTCATGTATCTGATAGAGGACTTGTACCTAGAATATATTAAGGATTCTTACAACTCGATAAAAAGACAAAATACCCAGTTAAAAAAATGGGTAAAGGACTTGAAGACAGGTCTCTAAAGAAGATATACAAATGGCCGACAAGCACGTGAAAAGATGCTCAACATCGTTACCATTAGGGAAATGCACATCAAAACCACAATGCGATACTACTTCACACCTACTGGGATGGTTATAATCAAGCATACAGACAACAGCAAGTGTTGGTGAGGATATGGGAAAACTAGAACCCTTGGGTGCTGCTGGCAGGAATGTGAGAGACTGCAGGTGCTACAGAAAGCAGTTTGGAGTCCAAGGAACAGCCAAGAGGCCAGTGGGGCTGCAGCGTAGTGAGCAGAGAAGGAGGCTGGGGCAGTTCGTGTCGAGTCTTTTAGGCTCTTTATTTTTGCAGGTGCAATAAAAAGTCCCCCTGAGGAAGGGAACCAGATACACTGGAGGGGGACTGAGAGGACTTGCCTATGGACTGGGGGATTGGTGGTGTCCACATTTCCATCCTGATCAGCTGGTAGGATGGAGCTGCTGTTTACTGATGGATTGAAGATTGCGAGAACAGGTTTCGTGTGAAAACCTAGGGTTCCGTTTTAACTATGTTTAGTGCTGTGTCAGGGACTAATCTTACTTTTTCCTTTTAATTAAAGAATCTTAAAATTAAAGAGTTTTTGGCAGGGGCTTTTGGCTTTCCACCTGGAGACTACCTTTCCCTGCCTCCCCTTGCAGTATGTGTGGCCCTATGAGTAAATTCTTGCCAATGGAGTGAGAGTGGAAGCGGTATTGTGCTGCTTCCATGCAACAAAAATGACACTTGGAAAGAAAAAGAAATGGGGAGTTTTCAAGCCTCTGGAAGCAAAAATTTTTACAATATATTCTCCTGAATTATAGAACTCAAAAACCCCACTGTTAATAGCTAGCTACAGTTTTAATGGACTGGTTAAAAAGAAGCCCATGTGATTTGATAATATACATTTTGGTTGTAATCCATGATGCTGCTTGGCCAAATAACCTTTGTCACCATGGAGACTGTACAACCTGTGCTTTAGCTTTTTTTTTAAGTACATCAAAGGTTTGTTTCAAATCTGACAAGTTTTGTTCGTTCAAATCTGACAAGTTACATGATGTAGAAAAAGGAGCCAATGGCAAAACACACTGTACAGCTGTGTCCACCCCGTGGATCTCGTGCCCTGGGAAGGTAAGTGGATGGTCTGACTTACCTGCACATGCCACTCACTGCTCCACTTCTGTCCGCAGGTACTGGGTACAGTCTGAGATTTTTTTCAGCTGAGCAAAGTTTAATCTTTCTGAACACATAGGACATGTGCTTTCAGTGTTTAACATGCTGTTTGGAGAGGGAAAGACAGAGTAGATTAAATATTCCTTTACTTTTGGGTTATTGTGATGTGAAAACCAACTATTCCTTTCTACTTCTTAGTACATGTTCATCATGAGACTTAAGAATTAGGAATATTCAGTCTCATGCAAAATCCCCTTTAAAGAAAATGTTCTCAAAGATCACAGAAGGTTCTTCCAAGAAGACAATTTGAGTCTTTAGAGATTTTTAAGAACATGAACACATGAAGAGACCTCACTATAAACGTGGTTGAATAAAAGGCCTATTATTCGATAAATCTGTATGGCTGAGTGAAATGATGCGCACTTACATCTTGAATTCTGAATACAGTGCAGGAAAGTCGCAATGTGGACACACCGTCCAATCATCCTTTAACATATGTCGACCCTGGAAACAGTACATTGAAGAATAAAATTCATCTTTATTTTTAAAACTCCCCCCATTATTCAATTATAATACATGGTTACAGTTAAAAGCCAGACAGACCTCTAAATTATGAAATTATTGATATTTCACATAGGTGGGTAATTAGAAAGAAATGGCATCAAAAGGACTAAAGCCAAATTTATCAGATTCATGTATAAAGAGAATAATCTTCAATATTGTGACACTACCTAGATTTATTTTCCTTTAAAATAAAGCTTACGTTAGCCTAGTGATGAACAAATAATCTGATATTTAAAAATTTTCTAATAATAGGTCTTAATATTAAAGTGTACAATAAAGGCCATCACTTATTAAGTGCTGCAGCATGCCGGGAATTGTACTAAGGCTTCAAACACGTCCTCTCGTCAACCTGCAGTTTACCTCAATAGGCAGGTACTGTTAACTGACGGACCTAGCAAGGTAAAAGCAAATCGCACCAGGTTATGTAACCAGTAAGTGGCAGAAAGACGATCTAAGCCTAGGACCATCTGATCCCCAAGTGTATGCTCTCCTGCCCCACAGTGCCTTCCTGATACTAACTTAGGTTATTATGTGCCTTGAATATAACTTTCAGCTTTGTTGACCATGAAATTGTATGCTAAATGTTGCAGCAAGTTTGAGGGATAAGATTATTTCAGAAGTGAAGAAAGTACTGACACACAGCAAGTATTCAAATGGGCTATAGATATATATGCAAAGAAAGGGAAATGATGATACAGAAACTTACTGTTGCAATGCAATATGGGATGTTATTTTTACATCCAGGACAGAGGAGTTCACACTCTGGGAGAAGAAATTCGCAGAATGGACATGGGGTTGTGGCCTCTTCTGTCTCAGATGTATCGGGTCTCCTGTGAGGAAGAATCACATGAAATGCACCTACTTCTTCACAGTCAGACTCTGAGACTAGAGATACACGCTCCGGCCCACGGAGGAGGGAGAGGAATGAGGACTGCTCAGGCTGGCGTTCCATGGCCACCTCTGGGAGCTGGAGTTCACAGCACATTATGTGGGAGAAAACACGGGTGGGTCTGGCTGTCTCGTGTCTTCCTTGTCACTGGAGTAGTGAGCTTGCTGCTTCTTCTCTGTCTTTCCCTTTGTGTACTGAAGTCGTAAAGGCTGTCCAGAGCTGTGCAGCACAACTTTCTGTGACAATGGCACTGTTCTAATTCTGCGCTCTCCAATATGGTAGCCATGAGCCACATGGAGCTCAGAGCACTTGAAATATGGATAGTGTGAGGAACTAAGTTTTACATTTTATTCACTTTAATTTAAATTTAAATAGCCACATGCAGCCAGCAGATACCGTATTAGACCTCATAGCTAAGAGTACTCTTGCGCGGGGAGAGAATAACCAGCGCCTCTTCAAGCTGGCACCTAGACTGGTGTGGCACGAAACTGGGGGATAATTGTGCTCTAGCTTTTTCTCCCCACCTCACTCTTCCTGATGGCAGGTATGTTGGGTCAGACTGATTTGGTCTGAAGCTACTTAGGCTTATCAGCTTTGAAAAAAAAAAGGGAGTGTTCCGTGTAGCCCCTGTCCAGGTTAGAGTTCCCTGCCATGAGCCCAGCTAACAATAAGTAGTATTTGCTTCCCTTTGCCATTACTGGTGTAGCCATCTCCCTTGGCTGAGATGAGAGAGTTCTGGGTCAAGATTCAGGTACACCTGAGCTCCCTGGTCAAAACGGGACTAACAGGTACCCCAGATGTCATGGCTATGAACAAGTGGTAGTACAGAACTACTACAGGATTGCAGGTAATTTTTCCTCTTGTAAAGATGAGTGCTACTTTCTCCTAGTTTTCCTGTTGAAAACCAGGCTTTCTGAAGTGAGGATATGCCTTATGTGCCTTTGGAGCTACACAGGATTTCGAAATGAAGTCTCTTGGCAGTAGGCGGTATAATTACCAGGTTTCTTACACTGAGAAATACCCACTCTTTGTCTGTGGCAGACACGCTGTTTGCTGCCTCCCTAATAGCCATCTTTCCTTCTTCCTTGCCAAGAGAACTTGGTTTTTACTCAGCAGTATGCTTTTCAGCTAGAGGTAGCCACGCGGCTGAGTAGTGAGATGTAAATGCAAGTCCTGGGGGTGGTGTCCTTCCTAACTAAAAAGGCAAAAGACCTTTTCATCTTTTAATTTCCCTCCTTCTTTCTGCATTGAATGGGGTACATGATGTCACCCCACCATGACAACCACCACTGTGCAGCCATGAGGAGGAAACTTGTGTGCTCTGGATGGTAAAGCCAAAAGGCAGAGGGATCGGTCCTTGGTGACATCGGGACACGGCACCACCAGCCCTGGGCTACGATGCCTTGTGCGTGAGTCACATAAATCAGATAAAGCCGTCGTTGGGTTTCCAGGTGCTGGTAGCTGAGTACAATCCTAATGGCTACCCCCAATCTGTGTTCTTGTTGAGCCCACATAATAGCAGCTACGTTCTGAAAGATACGCTTGTGAAATGCGATTAGATGGTAGAAACAGCCGCCTACCTGACCATTGCCTCGATCTTCTTTTTGTATTTGACATCTATCTTGTTGCGGTACTCGGGCCTCATCAACATGGCTGCAAAGCTGAAGGCAGAGTTCTTCAGGCCAGCCCTGTGACACTCGATCACAGTAGACGTCAGGATCGGCACGATGTCTGCAACGCAAACGGAGGAGCAGAAAGAGCACGTTGCCTCTACTAGCGTGATGCCAGGATTGCACCTCTCTAAATTTGCTTTTTCTGACAAAGAACCAGAAGTGGACTGTTTAATGAGGAAAGGGCACGGCAGTGGAGTCAGGTAACTGCTCACCACAATGTCTTTCCCCTGATTATACTGTGTTTTGCCTGTAACACCAGGACCCACACTCCCTTGAGGTAACCTTTTGCGTGCGTCCTTCCCCGCCTCTGAGAGAGTTTTGCATTTGACAGGACTGCTGATGAATCGGTGGGGAGATTAACAATTTCATGCACTAACCTCTCTGCGTGCACCTGTTTCTTCAGGACAGATACCTAAAAGTCAAATTACTGGCTCAAAGAACGTGACTTTAAAGAACAAATACTCCTAGCACAAATTGTGCAACTGCTTTCTAGAAAGGCCACAACAATGTCCATTCCATCCCACCAGCAGTCATGAGAATGCCTGTCCTATCACACCCGTTGCCAGCATGGTGAACAATTATTTTAGTCTTTTTTATGTAACAAAAAAGAACACATTTAGAGAACAGGGGTTGGTGAATTATGACCCATGAGCTAAATCTGGCCCTCTGTTTCTGTATGGCCCATTTGCTAAGAAAGACTTTTACATTTTTAAACGACTGGAAAAAAAAATCAAAAGGAGAAGAATATTTTGCGACATGTGAAAGGTTTATGAGGTTCAAATTTTAGTGTCCAAAAGAATAAAGTTCTGTTGGAACACAGCCATGCTCATCCATTTATGTATGGGTCACGCCGAAACGGCAGAGTTGAATAGTGGCAACAGAGACCACGTGGCCCACAAAGCCCCGAACATTCGACATCTGACCCTTTACAGCAAACGTTTGTTGACTCCGTCATGGAATGTGACAAAATCTAATCACTGAAAAATGTTATAATGACAAGTCTTTTAGAACACTGGGACCTTTTTCAGAGGCAATGGTCTACAGTGGTTGAGAACACAGAGTCAGACTTACTGGCTGACAGTATGGTCTTGGGCAAGTGTTACCTCACTTCTTTTGCCCCAGTTTGCTTATCTGTAAAATAGGGAAAATAACAATAGGCCATTTGTGTGCAATTTTGAGACTGTTTTCCTTGGAAGGATCTGCCTGAAACTGGGATCTGGGAACTTGGATTTTGGGAGAGTTCCTGCCATTTCCAGAACTGAGAAGAGTGGCTGCCTGTGCCTGACCTTTTTGTACAAACAATAGGGTTTATGCAGAACACCTGCTTTCTGGGAGTCTGAAAATTTGGTACATGCTAAGCAGGGGATGCTGACGTGGCCAGCTCCCCAAGACCACCCCTGGGTACCGAGTCTCTCACAAGCACCCTGGTAGACACCACCTTCCACGTGCTGCCTGGAGGTGCTGAGTGTGTCCAGTGTGACTTTACTGGGGGGGGGAGTGGTGGCAGGGGGGCTGTGGACGCTCGCCCCTGACCTCCGGCCCCCCACCCCCCGCACCTTTCCCCTCTGCCGATTTTGCTTTGTATCCTTTCCCTGTAATAAATCTTAGCTTTAGCACTACTATATGTTGAGTTATGTGAATCCCCCTCGTGAATTTTCACGCCTGGGGGTGGTCTTGGGGACGCGCGCCGGTTACACCACTTCATGGGGTTGCTGTGAGAATTAAATGAGTTACTATGTGTAGAGAAGAGCGGCTGGCAGAGTCCGTGAGGATGATCTTGGCGTGCCACAGTCGGGCAGACATGGGGACAACAGGCTCCTCTCAGTACTCACGTGACGGAAATTTGCTGATGTTGTTGGCCACCCGGATAAGCATACGTGCCCCTTTCATATGATCTCCATTTTTAACGTGAATCTGAAATAAATGATAAAGTTTACTCTTCTTAGAGACTTTGATTAACCCTAATCCATGTTTCATTCACCCAAATAAACAACTCCTTGACTGTGACCCTGAACGGGTGGTCACGGGCTCCTTGCAGCCTTACTTTAATGCCACTTGGGGTTTCTCTCTTACTTATCCTCCTTCCAGCAGCTGCCACCTGGCCCCCTGGCCTCACCCCTACTCTACACTCAGCTTTTCACTTTGCCTGAGACCACTCAACATGAGTTCAAATCCTTGGTCCATCTCTTACTGGCCATTATGGGAGGACTAACAAGTTGTTGTGAGACCTGAAAGCTGAGTTATGAGTTAGGCAGGAGAAAGGATAGGTTGTTATAGGAAGAGGGCGCTGCCTGTGTAAGGGAAGGGGCAACGATGGTTGGAGGGGCCTGAGCTTAGGTAAGTACGAGTGGGATCTGTGATGAAAGGAGGGGGTCCACTTAGGATGACATGAGGCTGGGGAGTCGGCAGGGCCAGACCACAATGTCACTGCTGTCGTCCAGTGAGAGGAGGCGGTCCACAGAGGGCAGGCAGTGGGGATGGAGAGAAGTAGACAGACGAGGAGTCAGAACTGATGATATCTGGTGAGAATGTGAAGGGTGAGTACAGAATAACTCCCAGGCATAACATCCATCCAGTCTAAGCACGTGGATGATGGTATAATTTACTGAGCACTGCAATGTAATTCATAAATACTAACTGAATCTAAAGTCACCCTCCACTGACTCCCTGGCTACCCGGCTCAGCCACCCATGTGCGAAGGCCCCAGGCTGTCCTTCAGCCAAAGCCCCTGCCTCAGCTCTGGGGAGGAAGCATCCATCAAAGCCAAGTCTCCATTTCCCCTGAAATGTGGCTGACTTTCTCCAGTCCTTTGTGTCAAAGAGCGCTGTGACATTTTTACATCAATTCTTATGTGATAAGGTCTAATAGTTTCCCTTTTGATACCACAAGCAGTTAAAAATCTTGAAAATATCTGGTGCTTGAATAAGAGACTAGAGCAGAGGGGAAAAGTCACACGGGTGCTCTTCAGTGGAAGGGGAAGAGGATGTCTGGTCCAGTGGAAGTGATGGGCCAGCTCTTGGGGCCGGAGGAAAAGAAAAAGACTCGAGAACCATCCCTATGGCTTTTAGTGGAAGAAAGCCCTGGTCCTGGAGGGCTTCTTACAGCAATCCCTATTTTTGTTCCCATCTTCCACTAACTTGTTTCTATCCTCCCCTCCACCCCTAAAGGCTGGATTCTGTGCCCCAGCACATTGGCACCAGCACTGATGTCTGAAGCTGAGAAAGTCCTCCCTCCCCCTTTGTATTCCTTTCTGTACGAGAGAAGGGACCCCATGCGGCTCTGAAGGGAAATACACTCCTGGTGGTTGCAAGTTGGAATTCTAAGTTTTCTCTTACAATCAGGACTATAGACCTATGGGGCCTAAAATGGTAGCCACTAGTCACATGTGGCTAGTTAAATAAAAATTAAGATTATATAAAATTTACAGTTCAGTTTATCAGTTGCACTATCTGTATTTCAAGTGCTCCACAGCCAGGCTAGTGGATACAGAACACTTCTAGCACTGCAGAAAGTTCTATTGGGCAGTGCTGTTATGGACCATAATAAGGATCTAAGCCATTCATAACGTGATTGCTGTAACCTAGAAAGCTTCGAAATTGCATAAGCTCTTGTGGTCTGGCCTGAAAACCGACTTAGCATTAATATGGAAAGATGTACTTTGACATAAATGAAAATTTGGAAAAGTATGTAAGTTGGCATCTACCTGTATTTTTACAAAGATATGTGTCTGCATATAACTATGTGTGTGTGTGTGTGTGTGTGTATATATATATATACACACACATATAACATTTATGTAAATTATAAATAGAAGTATTTCAGGTTTGCATGTTCTATTTTGTTTTTATTGAAAATCACCGATTAAAAAATATCAGTGATTTTTATGGACATACATATATTCCTAATGTAAAAAAAGGGTGCACACATTATTTTAGAAATATGGAGGATATATACAACACAGTGTTAACAACTGTTATATCTGGTGATGGATTTAAAGGGGGCAAGTTATTTTTTCATTATACTTTTCTATATTCTCTAAATTTTCTCACTGAATATCTATTTTATATTCAGATGAAAACTAAATAGTATTAAAACACAGTGGAATTGTATAAAATCCACTATCCTAGAATTAATAAACTTAGGAAGCTCTGGTTAAACAAAAATGTTTTCCATAAATCTTTTTTTGACCAAGTAATACACTTATATACTTCAAAATCAAAACAGTATAAAAAGATATACTATATGGAGAAACCTGTTCTCCTTCTTCTCCCCTGACTGGGTTTGGTGCCACGCCTCCTCTGCTCCACGCCTTG
Source organism: Delphinus delphis (assembly GCF_949987515.2). Lineage (NCBI taxonomy): Eukaryota > Metazoa > Chordata > Mammalia > Artiodactyla > Delphinidae > Delphinus > Delphinus delphis. The sequence continues at coordinate 75,811,763 of NC_082687.1, forward strand.
ATCCCCTTAGGAAACTATGTTTCCTAGGCTTTTTTTAAAAAGTATATTTCTAATTTTATTTGCAGTGAAAACATATATATATATTTCTGCCTTTTGGTACACAAAAGGCAGCATATTGTATAATTATTCTGTATCTTGCTTTTTCGGTTAACGCTACAGAGATCTAGGAAATGGCTCTAATCCAATGGAGAGGTGCCCAGAACGAAAGCCCTTCAGGTGATTAGCACACCTGGCAGACTGTGTCCCAAGTCACTCAAAGGGCCTCACCTTCACTAGTATGTAACTGTGCAGAATCATGAGGTTGGTGGCCATTTCAGAGGGAATTTTGATCTTCTGAGATTTAAGTTCTGCATACATGCTGAAGAGAACGTCATGTGCATTCCGATAGTTTCCTTGAAAATAGGTGGTAAGATGACATTACTGTAAAGGATGAAATCTGAGGACTTTCTATGGGCCACCATTTTACAGGTGGATTTTGTTAATCATCTTATTAAGTTACTAGGTAATAAAGAATGACATTTAATTCCATATTTTCCAAAATTGTATTCCATATTTATGAACATTTAAAAGAATCAGCTTGCAAAAATCAGTGAAGATGTCAGACTAATTCTAATTCTGACTTGTTCAATGAGTATTTACAGAGCATAGACATGAACAGAACCATTCTAGAGATTCTATAAACAGTCCCTGCGTGTTATAAAAGACTAGGTCAATAAGAATACCACATCGTCTTCCACCTTGTAATATGTTTTATATTGTTAAGGCCAAACACCTGGGATGGAAAGAAAGTGTAGTGAAAGTGCAGGGGGGTCTGTGGGCTGGAGAGGTCAGAGAAGCCGTCGTCCAGGAGACAGAACTGTGAGGAGGAGAGGAACTAGCACCAAACATGAGAAGGCTTCAGTGGGGCTGTTCTGTGATGGTGAATGATTTTACTTCCCTGAAGCCCAGAAATGGTCATCCGCCTAGCCTTTTGGGCTCAAAGCAATCCTAGATTAGAAATGGACAGAGAAGGGACTGGAGCTGGCTTCCACTACTTGTTTGAGGAGAAAAGCATGCCTACTGGGGACCTACCTGCAGACTGCTCTTCCCTGGCAATGATGATGGCAGTCCGGGCAGCTTCTCGGTACTGCTTCAGGGCCATGTACAAGCGGAACAGGTACTTGGCATCCTGACATACAAGCCGTTAGAGAAACATCACTTTCTGCATTTGCTAAAGGGAGAAACATCTAAAATTTTGCATTTCTGTTAGAATCACATTCACTTTCCAGTAACTGAGGGTTGAAATTTTTTTTTTTTAAAGAAGATGTTGGGGGTAGGAGTTTATTAATTAATTTATTTTTGCTGTGTTGCGTCTTCGTTTCTGTGCGAGGGCTTTCTCTAGTTGTGGCAAGCGGGGGCCACTCTTCATCACTGTGCACAGGCCTCTCACTATTGCGGCCTCTCTTGTTGTGGAGCACAGGCTCCAGACGCGCAGGCTCAGTAGTTGTGGCTCACGGGCCTAACTGCTCCGCGGCATGTGGGATCCTCCCAGACCAGGGCTCGAACCCGTGTCCCCTGCATTAGCATGCAGATTCTCAACCACTGTGCCACCAGGGAAGCCCAAAATTGTTTTTTTTTTTTAAAGCCAACAAATAAAGAATTATTTATCGGGCTTCCCTGGTGGCGCAGTGGTTGGGGGTCCGCCTCCCGATGCGGGGGGCGCAGGTTCGTGCCCCGGTCCAGGAGGATCCCACGTGCTGCGGAGCGGCTGGGCCTGTTGGCCATGGCCGCTGAGCCTGCGCGTCCGTCCGGAGCCTGTGCTCCACAATGGGAGAGGCCGCAGTGGTGGCAGGCCCGCGTACCGCAAAAAAACAAACAAAAAAAGAATTATTTATCAAGTATTTATTCAGGGTTTAATATGTGCCAGGTAAGTATTCTAAGTATCCTTAGAAGTAGTAACTCGGTTAAATCCTCATACCCTCCCTGGGAGGAAGGTGCGATTTTGTACTAATTTCATTGATGAGAAACTGAAACACAACAGCACCTCTCCAGAGCCAGGATCTGAAGCACAGTGGTCTGGCTTCAGAGTCTGCGTGCTAACCCTAGTCCATAGAGTTCTCTCTCATGTGCTTCAAACGGAAAGGTGCTCTTATACAATGTAGCAACTTCGCAAGATTTCAAAAATTTTTACACCTATATAAATTTCTCTGGCCTATAAAATTTTCTTTGGCCCATTTTCCATTTCTATGTTAACTCTAAACAATTTCACATACTTGATGCTGGTGTGCTGATTATCAGAATAAGTGGACATAAGGTGAGGTGATTCGGCACAGTTTAAGGGCCTGTGCCCTTTGGCAGATTAACTTAGCCTCCCTGGGTCTCAGTGTCTTTATCTGTAAAATACAGAAAATGGACTCAGGGATCAGGATGGCTACAATCCAGCTATGACATTCCAGCACCTTGTATCCAAATCACTTACAACTGACCCTTGAACAATGCTGGGGTTAGGGGACGCCGACCTCCACGCAGTTGAAAATCAGTGTTTAATTTATAGTCACCCTTCGGTATCTGCAGTTCCTCTGTATCCTCGGATTCAATCAACCTGAGATTGGGTAGTACTATAGTATTTACTACTTAAAAAAATCTGTGTAAAAGCGGACCTGTGCAGTTCACACCCGTGTCGTTCAAGGGTCAACTGTACTCGAGTTTCCTTCACAAGCAGATCCCCTTAAAACACCAAAGCAAAAGTGAAAAAAAAGGCTGTAGGGGCATTCTGAAAGGAGTCTGTCCTCCTTAGGACTGAGAGAGGACCAACTTCTGCACAAAATCCAAGAGTCACCTATTTCGAAAACGTGTTCTTAATGATTTATTTCTATTTTATATTTTCAGTGAGCTACTTTTACGGTAAATAGGATTTTTATTAAGTCCCCAAATTTCTGAAATATGAACAAAGTACACTGATTTTTAGCGATTAGTGCTAACTCATGGTTTTAGTAATCATTTTCATAGTTCCTAGAATAAATAAAACTCTATAACATTTGAGAAAAATTGTGGGTGGTGAGGATTGTTACCCAGAAGGGCGTGGCTATATTTCACAGGGGGCAATGCCAATTTCAAAGTGAATGTACACAATATCTAAAATGCAGGGTCCGTCTAGATGACCTAAAGCTGCACCCAGAAAGAAAACTTTTTACATCTATGATGCAAAAGCCATAACAGATAAAAACAGGGCAGAATAAAGTAAAACCATAACTAAGATACTTGAGAATCTCAGTGGCGAAAACACTTTAAGTACCTTAGGCATGCCATCACTCTCCCCCATAAGGTGGTCTATCAGTTGACTGGTCAGCAGTTCATCTTTGGCCTGACCAACCTGTTTAGGAAGAGAAACAAACAATATAAGTCCAGCATCTTAAACTTAGGAAGGGGCGGTTGTGGATGGCGGGGTGGAGGGGGGGAGGACAAATAATCTACTGAGGAGACAAAATTTAAAAATTGTGTAAAAATACCTATAATCAAGTGCCTGAAACATGATGTAAGCTCAGGGTGTGTCTTCATTCATTTGCAGAGTCTCCATTAATAAAAATCCATCCTTAGAAGCTATAGCTTTTCTAAGTTGCCGTATCAAAATACTGTGGTATTGTTTTTTACACACAGAGAGAATGTACTTCTTGGATGTTTCAATAAAAACTTTCTTAAGATAAGTGACTGTGACATGGAGAGAATGCCATCTTGAGCACAGGAACTGGGCCTTATACAACAATATACCTCCAAGTGCCTCATCTCCAGCAGCTCCCTGAGAAAAGGCACTTGCATATGGCTACGTGTAATTTAAAGTAGAAATAAAAGTACGGCCAGAGGGTCCCAGAAGAGGGCAGGCAGCTGGAAATGTGGGGTGCAGTTCTAGAGAGGACTTTGGCCTGGAAATCTGGATTTGAGAGTCATCTCCATAAAGCTCAGACTTAAATCACTGCCGTGTTGATCAGGAAAATTATTTATCAAATTGGAGGACGGAAATGTATTAGATTTAGATAGTAGGAATAGTTACTGACAAGATTAGGCGGCTTAAGAGAAGGCGGCTGAGAAGGAACGTCCGTATTTAGCAAGGATGAGATCAGTGGGGACCTTTTAGAGAAGGTTTACAGAGGGGTGAAGGCAGAAGCTGACTGCAAGGTGAGCAGGCCCCCCACAAAGCTAACCGTCGGATGCTGTACAGACCCATCTTTCCCATCCCTATCGTGGGTTCTCTCAGGTGATGATTCCCAACTAGGGGTCTATTACTGCCCCCCTTCTCCAACACACACACCAAGAAGGTATTTCAGAACTCTGAGGTGTAGAGGATGGGGGTGGGGGTGAGTGAAGCATGAACATTTTAAAGATGTTCTCAAATGATTAAGGGCTATGCCTTCTGGTTGAGAATCAGCAGGTACCAGTGCACAGGTTGTGAGAAAATGCATGTTACAAGTAAAGGTGATTTATTTTTTTCAGGGGAGGGGTTTCAAGGTGGAAAGAAGATAAAGGGATAAAGGAATGGGAAGGAAACTAATATCACCTGCATAGTAGTTTCAATAAATATTGAGTGTCCACAATGTGCTAAACACTCTATAAAGAGATGGGCCTTTGACCTTGAGGAACTACTAATCTGAAGGGGGTTAACTGTAGCAGTAAGTAAGGTTCAGAGTACTTACAGGATTCTAAGGAGGGTGAAATTTCATCCAGAGGACAGTTCAGGAAAACTTTACAGGGAGTGGCGTGTGAAGTGGGTCCTGCATGTTGGGTAGGAGGCAGGGGTGCAGGAGGGAGGGCGTCCTAGGTGTGGGTAACAGCAAGAGCAAAGGAGCAATATCAAGAAATTATTGTTGGGGGGTTTCCCTGGTGGCGCAGTGATTGAGAGTCCGCCTGCCGATGCAGGGGATGTGGGTTCATGCCCCGGTTCGGGAGGATCCCACGTGCCATGGAGCGGCTGGGCCCGTGAGCCATGGCCGCTGAGCCTGCGTGTCCGGAGCCTGTGCTCTGCAACGGGAGAGGCCACAACAGTGAGAGGCCCGCGTACCGCAAAAAAAAAAAAAAAAAAAAAAAAAAAAGAAATTATTGTTGGAGAAACTGGAATCCCAATACATTGTTGCTGGGAATGTAAAGTGGTGTAGCTGCTTTGGGAAACAATTTGGCAGTTCCTCAAAATGTTAAACATAGACTTAACATGTGGCCTAGCAGTTCTGCTCCTAGGTATATACCCAAGAGAAATGAAAACACATGTCCACACAAAAACTTGTACACAAATGTTCACAGCAGCATTATTCATAATAGCCCCAAAGTGGAAACAACCCAAATGTGTATCAACTGATGAATGGATAAATGCAGCGTGTACACATTCAATTAAATATTATTAGGCTTTAAGAGGAATAAAGCACTGATACATGTTACAACACTGCATCTATCTGATGAAACGACTTGTATCCAGAATATATAATACAGTCCTACAAATCAGTAAGAATGAGATGATACAATTAAAAATTAGAAAAAAGATTTGAACAGAACTTCATAAAAGAGGATATTTGAATGGCTAATGAACACATGAAAAAATGCTCACTTTCATTATTCTTTTGAAAAATGAACTAAAACCATACGAGATACCACTGCACATCTATCAGAATAGTTACAATGAAATAGACTGATAAGTGCTGGTGAAGATGGGAAGCAACTACATTCTTTTACATTGTTGATAGAGTGTAACTGGTACAACTACTTTGAAAAAAATGTTTGGCAGTACCTACTATTGCTGAAGATATATATGCTCTGTGACCTAATAATTCTATTCATGGATATATACCCAATAAAACTGAGGGCTTATTTATGTACACAAAAAGACATGAACAGCATTATGGCAACTTTATTCATAATATGCCCAAACTGAGACAACCTAAATGTCCATTAACAGAATAATGGGTAAAGAAACTGTGACAGTCATATGGTGGAATACTACACAGCAATGAATAAGAATGAACTATTGCTACACATGATAACACAGATGCTTTCGCAGACTTAATGTTGAATGAAAGAAATTGGACACAAAAGAGAACATATGTATGGTTTCATTTACATGAAATCCATAAACATGTAAAACCAATCTATAAGAATAGAAGTCAGAATTGTGGTTACCCCTGGTGGGGAACACTGATTGGGAGGCAGCAGTGGGCCTTCTGGGCCCAGCTTGATCTGGATGGGGGTTACACAGGTGTACACAGATTTTATTTGAAAGAAGTAATTGAGTTGCATATTTAAGATTCATGCATTTTACTGTATGCAAGTTACACCTAAAAGAAAATGCAAAGGTTCTTATCTTTTAGAGATAGATTTTGTATCCACAAACAAAATGATATGATTTGCTTTAAAATAATATAGGGAAAGAGGGTGGAGGTATGAATAAAATATGACTGGCCATGTGTGGACAGCTGTTGAAATGAGATGATGGGTATCTGGGGGTTTATTATGCTGTTTGGTCTACTTTTGTAAATGTTTGGAAATTTCCTCAAAAAGTTAAAAAAATAATTAGCATTCATGAAAGTTTCATTCCAGAGTTAACTTACAGTTTCAATTGCCATTTCTATTGCTGCATTGTCTTCTGAGCTTGGACATTTCAGCAAGTGTTTAAGTGCCTGAAATGAGAATTGAATAGAAATTAAAAATTTTCAGACTGCTTTCACATTGGGAAAAACAAAGTTTTCACACAAACAAAGTAATCACAGTTTGTGAAAGTATCTTCATCTTAACCAGGAGCTTGCACAGTGCTGAGTCTTAAAATATATACTTAAAAGGCTGAGTGCAGTTTAAAAAGTGGAAGGATCCAGTTGACCCTTTGAAGCATCTAGTTTTGATTTCAAGTGAAATCAGAATGAAAAATGTGCCCTCTTTAGGTAGGAAGAGTTAATTATTTTCATTCATTTATTCACTCAACAAACATTTACTGACAACTTGCTGCTCTGTATATGAGACTGTGCTAGATGCTATGGAAAATACCAGGCCGTCTCTTTGTATCATGTACAATTTAATTGGAGAGATCTATGTGATGTGATGAAAATATAATTATTATAATCAAATATTTTAAGCCATAGTTGTCTAACTCCTGAACGCCACACCACCACACCTATGAAGACGTTTAAAGTTATAAAAGTTTCAGAGACAAATGGGCAGTATTGCCAGTTGGCTTTATAGGTGGTCTGAAGAAGAAAAGATGATTAGACACGAGGATGATCTTGAAGATAACACAGAGGAAAAGGACTTGAAGATGGACAGGTCTGTGGAAGGTGGGGAAGAGGGCAAAGAGGAACCCAGGTAGAGAACAGGGACAGGAGAAGGCTAGCGGAAGCGTGGGATTCTTCAATGGAAAAAGCTAGATGCCAGATTGGGAAGTTCAGGCTGGTTGGTCAATTGTGGAAATTCTCTTGAGTGCCAGCTAAGGAGTTGAGACTCAGTAACTAAGAGGCCAGAACAGCAAATTGATGGCCTGAAGGCTGAATTCACACACAGACATGTTTCTTTGGCCAGCGAGATGTTATACAAATATCTGGGCCTATATTTTAATATTGACCCAGACTTGTGTTTCTTGTGAAAAAATCCTATGATCTGAGCTAGCAGGCCCAAACTCCTGAATGGCAACACTTTTTTGGAGGTGAGAAACAGCTGTTCCCTTCAGACAAAACACGTCCCGTCCAGCAGTCCCTACCCTGTCACTCAGTAAACGCACAGCCTGACCCTGCAGCTTCACTTGTTTACGTCCCTTGCTTGAACACCGTAACCCCTGCTTTAGGGGCTCTTTGTCAGTCAAAGTTAGTACCATTTGGGGAACAAAATGAAGGATGAGTTATAGACAGAGAAGCTAAAAACGAGGAAAACAGGAAACCATTGCCATAATCTAAAGTGAGGTGACCCAGGTTTGGATTACATGGATGGTAGTTAGAACGAAAAAGAGAGAGCTGTGAGAGAGGTTACGAAGGCAGAATGTGACTGGATGTGGGAGAGAGAGGAAGAGTTTAAGGCTGACTCTGAGATTTCAAATCTGGGTGTCTGGGAGCGTAATATATTTTAAGATATTACTTAAAATAATATCGTTATTTTAATGATTATCATTATTTTAATATCATTATTTATTTTATCTGATCATTCCTGTGGAGTCCAGAGTATGTTTTCTTGGCAAATACTCACTCGTGAATACTGGCCACACAGCAAGAAGAATTTTCCAGCCTGAAAATGTCTTTTTTCTCCTTCGAAATATAAGGCAATGCTTTGATAGTCCTCATTAGTAGTGTCTTCAGAACCTACAACAGCAATTCATTGAGTAAAATAACTGAGCAAAACTTGTTTACCTCTTATTGCTAATCTAAAAATAGGATCTAAAAAGAGGTGATGAAAACCTTTTAACAGCAAATATTATTATTAGTGTCTTTTTCATCACAAAACACATTCACCATAATAACCCCACATATCAACTCTGTTCCATCTTCTTTTTGCTCTAAATAACAATCAGGAGAGGAAGTTATGACGCTTTGAGAGAAGCTGGGTTACGGTTTGACATTACCCTTAGTGACTTTTATCTCTCTTTAAGAGTCTCAATCTTATTTCCTAAAACAAGGAACAATCCAGGATTTCCCTAGGGTTTCAGAACAATCAGGAGCAAAGTTAACCATAATGCAAATGTAATCCATCTCCTTTCTCCAGTGCCCAGTTTAAACAATAGTCTGTATGTATTTGTCAGACAAGGGAGATGATACTCAAATGGACAACAGATGCTATTTAAAGATAACTACTGTTTTTCCTTTTTTTAAAAAATATTTATTTATTTAATTAATTTTTATTTGGCTGCACTGGATCTTAGTTGTGGGATGCGGGCTCTAGCGCCTTGACCAGAGATCAAACCCGGGCCCCCTGCATTGGGTGCGTGGGGTCTTAACCACCAGGGAAGTCCCTTTTCTGTTTTTCTTTTACAGGTTTAAACATATTAAGCACAGAAGACCCCAAAGCTGCTGGAATTCCAATTCATTGTTTATGTTTACCCATGGGAGTTGGAGGCCCAGTAGGGCACCAAAGTATAAGAACAGCTCTGTGTCTCCAGACCAAGGCAGATATGGAGTTTATAAAAGAAGGGAGTAAAGAAAGGTGAAGAAAAGTGTGTTATGTTTTGGGAGTGGGAGGGCATATGTGTGTATATGTGTGTGTGCATGATTTAGGATAAGCCACATCCTTCTGAAATTAGAAAAACTTAAATGCTTTAGTGCAATGATGATTTACAATTGTTAGGACAGAAATGTCATCTGTCATGTTAAACATTAATATTGGTAATGTTGCTTTTATCTGTATTTCCTTTTTTTCTTTAGCTCTTTATTTTCTCCAATTACTTGAATGACTTCCTAAGATATTAGAAGATGCTTTTACCTATTACTTCCCTTGAAGACTGAAACAAAAATTTTCTCATGAATCCCACCAACAATTCTTACAGTCATTTTGTGAATTGTAAAAAAATGAAATAACATAACAGGACAAATATTATAATTCCACTTATAAAAGGTACCACGAGTAGTCAAAATCATAGCGACAGAAAGTCGAACAGTGGTTATGAGGCTGGGAGGTGAGGGGAATGGGAGCTATTGTTTAATGGGTATATAGTTTTAGTTTAGGATGATGACGAAGTTCTGGAGACGGATGTGGTGATAGTTGTACAACAATGCGAATGTACTTAATGCAACCAAACTGTACACTTAAAAATGGTTAAAATGGTAAATTTACATTATGTGTATTTTATAATAAAAAAGGAAAAAAAGAAGAAAAATCACACCACAAATAATGTTATACATGGCCCATGAAGTGAAAAATCTGAAAATTGTTTCAGTAATTTCTAAGAATAATTACAAACATGGGAAGAAAACGTATAAGCCAGTATTCTCAGAACATAAAATTTTCTTTTGTACTTTCAAAATCTTTAAAAACCACATCATATATTCTTTTTTTTTGCGGTACGTGCGCCTCTCACTGTTGTGGCCTCTCCCATTGCGGAGCACAGGCTCCAGACGCACAGGCTCAGCGGCCATGGCTCACAGGCCCAGCTGCTCCGCGGCATGTGGGATCCTCCCAGACCGGGGCACAAACCCGTGTCCCCTGCATCGGCAGACGGACTCCCAACCACTGCGCCACCAGGGAAGCCCCCATATATTCTTAATTTATAACTCAATTAAAAAAATTTATGAAAACATTTACTTTTTCAAAAATCATTCTTCATTTCCTATTACCTTCATCTTGGAACCTTGCTTTACCAGGTTCCTTGAGCAGTAGCAGGATTTGGGAAATCTGGCTTCTCGCAGAAGTCACCCAAAACACCTTAATTTTTGAAAATGGTCTTATAATTCCGTCTCATCTTTAAGGTATAGTAGGGATCTTGAAATCTAACAAGTTACATATAGCTGGTGTGTGTGTCTGTGTATAAATGGTGTGTGTGCATGTCCTTGTGGATATACAAATCTGATCATTAGACCATAAGAGTCAAAGCGTTCCTTTGATAAAGTCTTTAAGAGAAATTAGGGAAAAAAACGATATTTACCAATAATGTCCGCATAGATTTCCATTTTGTTGTGCTGCTGAGCCAGTGTGAAAGCTTCATTATTACATTTGGACATAACAAGAAACTGGATGGCAGACCCGTAGTCACCTAGCTGTAGAAAAAACCTGAAACAAAGTACTTTAATGAACTTGACTCATTTAAAAGAAGTTTGTCATTTACAAAATAAGATATTTTCCAACCTGGAGAAACCACTTAAAAGTAAAAATGTATTCGGTAAACTGCAGTTCTATACCATATGTTTATATTTGGAAAACATACTCTCATATGTTGACTACAACAAACAGCCTTTGAATTTAAACACTTAGATATAATTTAAAAAAAAAAACCCAAAACAGAATAAGTATTCCATTTGAATTGATTTTTTGATAAGAGGAAGTGGGGGCTCTCTTTTAAGGTTCGTTTTTGGAAGTCCAAAAATATTAATGCGTTATGTTACCGGGCTACCATCTTGGCTCCATCCAGGGACTGGGTTTCTCTGACAATACTGACAGCCTTTTCTGGATTGTTGAGGTGGTCCAGGTAGATGCGGATCACGCTGTTCCACTGTTTTGCGTTCTCATAAGCCACAACAGCTTCTTTGTATCTATAAGAGGTACTTATTTCAGACAAACTTTCTTAACACTGTCACATTTGGGGAAAAAAATGTCAATAAATGTTTGGGACACTTTTTTATTGACGGTGGTTGCTTATTTTTCTTGAACTTCTTCATTTTTTATCAGAAAGAATACCAGGAACCATTTCACTAAAATATGTTCTTTTCAGAGGTTTGATAAACTAACAGTAAAATACCAATTTTACTGTTTTCTCATCTGAACCATATATATATACAATTTTTTACATTTTATTGTTTTTGTTAGAGTGGAAAGATTATAATAGTAATACAGGCTTATTTTAGAAAACAGAAAATAAGGAATTTTTCACAATTAGAGACATAGCTTAACAGTGATATATAAAATCATTGTGTGTTGACCTCTAGACGGAGCTCAAGACTTCTGTTCAGTCCCCATGAGCTCTCTAGCTCTTTCCGTTTTAACAAGACACTTAATGCATATCTTTCTTAAGGTTACTTTTCTAAAAGTAGAAGGAAGTAACCTTTCAAAATCTCTTAATACATATTGCTAAATAACTTTCTAAAGACTTTAGAAATTTACAGTCTCATCAGTCATGTAAAACAAGTGCTTTTTGACAATATGGTTATTAGTTTAAAATAAATCTTTTCCCCAATATGATAAGTTAAAATGATATACTGTTTGCTTTAATTTAATTACTGTTAGTGAGATAGAACTTTTTCACGTTTGCATAAAATATAATTTCATAACTGTATTTCTTCCTTGTCTTTAGCCCATTTCCTCCTAGTGCCTTTGAGTTTCTTGTATTAAAGTTCCAGGAAATATTTGTATATTTAGGATACCAACTATCCATTGCTATATTTTAATACTGTTTTGTGGCTTAAACAGTGCAGCCATAGGTATGAACTTCATGTTTCTTCCCTTTTCTTGTCCTCTGCAACTGTAAGTTATCGTCCTTAATAAAATGACTATTGCCTAACTTCATTTTCATGCCATATTATATCAAAATTTCAACTTCTAATATTTAACCCTCAAGTAAAAATGAGATTTTAGTCCATATATGAATACATAAAGGACTGACTGAGGTATATCAAAGTGTGGGAAAAATTTAATAGTCTGGCACTTCAAGCCAGGTGAGGAGTAAAGATATTTTCTGTCTTTCTGTGCTCTGCCTTTCTTAGAGGGTTGCAAATATCAACAGTTAATTTATAAAACATTCTTTTAAATTTGTATAAAATTGAGAAATTGTACAAACCTTCCATCTGCTTCTTTAGCTTTGGCATACTGCAGGTGAATCTTTGGAGAAGAAACATGAGGCAGAAGTTCACCAACTTTTGCCCTAGAAAGGTAGGTTTAGGAGAATAATATCAGCACTACATTTGCTCTAAAAGTAGCTTCCTACAATCAGATATTCATTTTTAGGATTCAAAAAACAGTTATCGTGATCTTTAAAAAATCTTGGCCTCCTACAGGTAAAAGATTTAATTGCTCTTTCTCCGGCCCGCAACCCCACTAGCCCACCCTCTGTGGGAAAATGAAGGTTAGTTCATTAACTCTTTGGGGACAACAGGGCTTTTTTATTCTAGCAATTTATCTATCAGGTATTTCCCCATATTAAACCAAGAAAATGTGCTGTTCTTTGAAAAAGGAACTATTAATGTAAACTCATCTAAAAAGAAAAAGAGGAGATGGAAGGAAGGCCCAGATAGAGGCAACAGTTGTACAGCTGGGAGGAGCAGCAAGAAAACCAGTGGGGAGATCGTCGACACACATTCATCTCCACACCTGCTCAGAACAAATTTTAGCAAATTCTTACCAGTTCTTACAGCGGATGTAAACAGATGCTGCTTTGTCATAGTAGAGACCTTTTTCATAGAGTTGAGCTGCTTCTGAAAATTGCTAAAATAATATGAGATTATCAAAATACTAAATTTATTATGTATGAGACCACATGAAAATTTATTCACAGAAAAGTCTACCTTCATATTCTCCAATATGGCTCCACAGTCTCTTTTAAGGACCCTGCTGGGGTGCTTGAGGGCTAGGCTAACCCCTCGGCGGATGTCTCCCATCCTTATGGACATCTGGGCCACGCCAGCCAGACATACCTCATCATGTTCCTGAAATTAGAAGGCAAATAACTAATGAATCAGACCCTAACTTAAAATGATGTATTCTAGCCAAACAATTTAAATCTAAAATAAGCCCAAAGGTTATGGTTTACTTTCATTAATCTTTTTCTGGCAAATCTCAAGATTTTGAAATAACATTGAGTCTTTTTTTAAAAATCATCTGTTGTAAAGTTATATTTTTTTCTTTAGAAATCTAGATCTTTTGTGCTCAAGACCAAATTTTTACTGCCCCTTTGTCGTAATACCTTGCATTTCTTTGTATGTCTTCTTGGTATAAAATTTTACGTGAGAGGAAATATACTGGGCACATAGCATAAATGCTATGTATGAATAACATTAAGAGAGAAAATATTTATCAAACTGAAAATTTCTCTACTAGGCCTGATGAAACATAAAACCTTTATTTATTTATTTTGTGACAGAGGAACTGAATTTTATATTTTATTTAATTTTAAATAACTTAAATGGCCACATATGACTAGTGGTGACTGTCTTTAATAACACAATTAAGGACGAACTTAGATGCAGCCAAACAAAGAAAATGTCAAAACCCCAAGAGATAAATGAACAAAGGATATAATCAGGCAATTCTTAAAAAAACATACAATTGGCCAATAAATAAATAAAATATGCTTGACTTCACTAATAATCAAACACACACAAAGTAAAATGAAATACCTTCTTTTTTTTTGGCTGATCAAATTGGTAGAGATTGGTAGTGTTGAGAATGTGAGGGAAACAGACCCTTTCCTACACAACTAACAGCTGGATGAATTACTACAAGTTCTTTTGGAGAGCAATCTAGCAGTACAAAAAATTAAAAGCACACATTTTATGACCTAGAATCCCACCTGTAAGAATATATCCTGCAGAAATACTATTTTAAGTAGCTAAAGATATATATACTAGGTAGAATATTCACTGTGGTGTTTTTGATAGAAACAAAACCCTAAACAACTACAATATAATCAATAAGGGAGTGGATGAAAAAACCATGGTACATCCAAACAATGAAATTATAGAAGCTCTTAAAAAATTAAAACATTCATAATGTATTGATTTGGAAAGACCATAAAGCAAAATGCTGCTTTTCACAGAATGTATTCTCAGTTGATCTTTGCTGAACGAATGGAAGTGAATGATTTCATTTTTAGTAAAAATCCCTATTATATACATATCTGTATGCTTAGCAGAGATTCTGGATGGAAATATATAAAATTAAGGAGTGTGGATGGAGGAGAGAACGTTGGACTCTCACTTTGCAGGTTAACATACTTTGGTGATTTTTCAAATTGACTATACTGAAATTGTATTACTTCTGTAATAAAATGCTAGATATAATATAGAAAAGAAAAAGATTCTCAATCTTGACATCACCTAACTTAAAAACATCCATTTTTATCGCAAAATTTAGCTTCTGGAGCTAAAATTCTGGGATCGTCTGGGATGGGAGAATGGACTGGAATGGTGGGTAAAGTACATGCTTACCAGGTTCATCATAAAAGATACAGCATAAGGAATGAAATGGCAGAACAAACTTTTATGGACTGGGAATTCACTTTCAAAGTGGTTACTGAAACTTTTTAAGAGTAAAAGGAACAGCTTTATGAAAATCAATAGCTAGCCTGTAACTGGGAAGGGACAGAAATCATACTCCCAACCTTAATATGAAGCTCATAATTAGGGTGTATGGAAAACATAGCTTTTTCAGACTGATAAAAATATTGTCAACTTCAGTTTTTAAAAAGAGTTCAGGGTTTTAAAATGATTTAACCATATCCTTGCAAAGCTGTTAATAAACTGAAAAAAGGCTCACCTGCTATATATGGAATAAATACAATGCAAATAAGATTATTTTTTAAAGGAAACTAACAACAAACCCAAAGATAATTATGCATATCTTATCTTTATTCAAGGTTACCTTATTATCACCTGTTATTCCTTTCTCATAATGAGCCAAAGCATTTACATAATCACCCCTGAAAAAAAAAATGTGAATTTTAATACACATTCAAGTATCTTATTTACATATACAAGATTTAAAAGATCATCTGTCACTGAATTGCTTAAGCACATAAAAGGTGTGATATACAACATTTATACATGCATTCTTTCAAGTGCAGTCCATTATTTTGCTACTTTAAAAATAATTATTAAGCTAGATTTTGCTAAGACTGTAAGGTACTAACTTTGCAGTATGCTAGGCATTTTGGGGAAGTACATTAAATTTTATGGGTCACTTTTGCTTAATTATCTCCTTTGGGGCACTAAAGACAATCATGTGACCATAAAAAAGAATGTTTTTTCCAAACACCCAATATTTATAAGTACAATATGTATTAAGAGAATCTGGGTAGAAATGAAGGAAAACACTGGGGATGACAGTATTAAGGGCCCTGGTTCTTATTCTGATTAGAAGTATCATACATGAAATAAATAATACCACTCCCTATTCCCATGACCAATGCTAACATGGATCTGCATATCTAGAAGTCATATTTATTATCTCAATTCATTTTTATTGCTTGGAACAGAATGGACCAGTGATTTACTTAAGATCAATTTGGAGATCCATTGTCCTCTGAGAAATCACCTCCTCCACAATAAATTAATCAGCTCTGAAAATGGCATTATTTGAGCTCTACCTTATCAGCTTAGACCAGTTATTCAACCTCTCTCATCCTCACTCAGTTTCCTCATCTGTTGGTTACAAGGAATTTTCTGGAAGAGAAGCCAATTGAGAACTTTGTTTTGGACAGCCCAGGGCTTCATAGTCAGCAGTGTTCCTAAGTGCGAATTTCTAATACTTGGACCCAATTACATCAACACAGCTAGAGATGTCTCCTGATAGTTCCTCCTTCAGGAGCCTGAGGTTTTCCTTGGGCAAACCCAGTTAGGAGATGCTAAATTAAGACTTCGGAACTCTCACTTTATTTTTATGGTATTTTAGTTCACTCACTTTATTATTATTTTATTTTGGAACTCTCATGTGGATCTAGCTCATTATTCTAGTGCCAGACTGGAGAGCTAAATCCCTCCCACAGGTGACAGACTGGTCCTGCTTTGATCTAATCAATGTCTTGGATGCAGAATAAAACAGACTGATGGAACTGAGCACAGGCCTAGGGCCTTAGCATCAAAATCAGCAGCTGGTGGCTACTGGGATATCGGATGATGATGAGATATACTTAGTTCATTACTATTATCACAAGGGAAAGTCTCCTGATTTTGGGGGCTGGGGTGTGTATCTAGATCAGGGTCCAGGGGTCAGCACAGAAATAGCAGTGAAAGTTTTGGGAATTGGTGGCTTCACGGTGAAGTGTTGAGCAGAAACGGTTAAAAAATATCAAAAACATCACAGGCTTTCAACTGGCTCAGCTCATCTGACTATAACGAGACAGTTTTTGAGGGTCTGCTACAAAAACTTTGATTCTCCTGAAAGAAGAGACAATGGAAGTTTTCTGGATGGTTCCAGGGCTTACTTTGGTGTTTGTCCTCTGACAGGAGATGGTGGCTCATCTCCCAATGTATTGACCCTTTTCTCTTTACTCTAAGACCCAGTCACTCTCAGGACAGACACGGAGGGCCTTGTCCGTTGTGTTATGTACTAAGATTCCTATTTGACCTTTTCAAAATATAGATTAACTGTATAAGAGGCAGAAATGTGCCAAATTTAGATCAAGGTTGACTAAGAAGAAATAAAATCTCCAAAAGTTTTTATTTGCAAAATGGAAAATTTTAAATAAGGTATCTTGGTTAGAAATGAAAGAATACTTTTGATGGAATAATTTCTACAACTATTATCTGTCAAGATTCTCAATGAATCTAAAGTCTATAGAAAACAAAGTGGAACTATATAAAAATTTTGTTTTAAATGCTAGAACCATATTTTCTTTGTTCAAAAAACAGTATTCTTCCCATTTTATAGTTTTTGAAATTGGAATGTATCCTATAATAAATGTCAACAGAAACTGTCCAGCTGTGATGTAACTGCCATTGCACATATACCTGTGAACTTGTATTTGCAAATGAATTATTCATTTTTTGTCTCTGCAGGTATCTGCATTAGTGGCATTAACCATGGCTGAAGGTGAGTTTACAATTGGATCTTGAATGCCTCTAAACTTACACTTTTATGCAGCATTGAAATAAAAATGTATAGTCTGCCAATTAAGACTACTGACAGTTAAGACCATCTAGCAATTAACAGCACTAGAAAATTCTAAATCTCTCAGAATGGATTATGGCATTTTCAAAGGTAGGAAAGATCTGTGAAGCCTATTCATCATGCATCATGAAGGACTATTATTCTAGCACTACATACCCACCTGTGAAAAGTTTCTGGCTTGATTTTCAACATTAACTGTTGAATTTTTATCTATGTGCAATTCAATTTACAAAAAAAAGTACAAATTGAAGCAAATAGAAGTTGTAGAACAAAGCCTGGTATTTTTCACTGTGCCTTGAAATCACACTGCAAATCCTCAAAGTGTTCAAAGAGGTCAAGGTCATGCACTTAGGTTAAGAAAAGCAGAGTCATCCCAATGTTTATGTGTAACTGTTGTTGGCCGAATGTGATTCAAAATATTTAGACTCTAAATATAGAAAAGGCTTAGACCCAAACTTAGACTTTGATGCTGAAAATGCAAGTGGATAAATACATGGATAAGACATCATTAGTTAGAATAAAACTTTTTGGATGTATAATTAATATGGCTTTTTCCACCTAAGAAGCAATTATTCAATCAATGGATTTAATTATTAAATCAATGGCCTTATAATGAACAGCTGTTTAGAATTGAAGATATTCAATAATTAGATACTGACTGAAACATATAAAGACAAGTACTTACGTGAATTCAAGCTGAATAGCATATTCTTTTGATATAAAAGGTATTTGGTCTGGGGCTAAACGCTTTGCCAGTTGTAGAGCACTGTCCCAGTGCTGTAAATCCCTTCTCATCTATTAGGAAGAGAGAGATATTAATTTCAAATAGCAAATTATTCTGCACAGTCACCATATAGTTTTTAATAAAAGTGATTACAGATACTTTTTGTTTAAAAAATGAAACTTGGTCTTTCCAAAGACAATAAATTACTATAGCATACATTCTCAATGCAGGTGACAGAGCCTCCAAAAGGGTGAAAATTGGTTCTTGGAGACCAAAAACATCTTGGCTATTACAATGGTTTGTGGCCCTCCAAAACTCAATCCTAAACAAAATCTTATTCTCTTTAGTAGTTAACTTTTCTCCATAGGAAAAAATTAAATTGAATTAAAATTAATTCAATCAGCTAAATTAAAATTAATATTTCTTCTTAGAGGGGAGATAATAAAGAAAAAGTTGAGAAATACTTTACTATAGGAACTGATGTTATTTTCTGAGAAAATCTGAACCTATATCATGAGATGAATAGTAGCAAACATAAATAAAACGTGAACGTGTCTTTCTCTCTGGCTCCCAAGGTCTTTTATATGTGTCTGGTACATAATTCCACATATAAACTAACCATTAAAGATTAAATCATTAACTTTTTAGAGTTCATTCCTCACTTTATTCACTCTTTGTAAAGAATTAATAATGGCTAACATTTTGTAAGTGCTATTTTCTGCCAGGTACTGTTTTAGGACATTAGCCTATTTACTCTTCACAACTAGGCTTTTTGTAATGAGCTGCTCTTGTGCCCATTTTAGGGATCCAGAAACTGAGGCAAAGAGAGGGAGTTTTGCACACAAAGTCTCATTGTTAGTGTGTGGCAGGGCTGGGCAGTAGGGCTTTGCTTCCAACCTCTTTACTTAGCTAACCTATCAGTCTTCAAAGTGAGGTTAAAGGAACAACAGGGTGCAATCACCTCTTTCCATTGTGAAGCCATCACCTTAAATCCTTTATAAATCCAGCAGCACACAAGTGTCCACAGCTAATGCAGAAGAGCTGGGATGACATCGTTGCCCTCACTCAGTGCAGCCATGTTCCTACCTCAGTGCTTACCAATCCAAGTTCTGAAATTTCCCAGGGTGTCCCCAATGAGCTCAAATAATGTTGTAATATTATCTAATTTTTTCTTAAAACAAAAGTAATTTACTTCACTTAAAATTTTAAAATGAAAATTTGCTATAGAACAATTTGAAAAGAGAAGTTGTGAAATCAACAGCAAATATGCTTCCCTCTATGTGGTTGTAGAAATGCTGGCTGGGGTGAAATAATGTGAGTGTCAGCAGCCACCATCTCTGTCTTTACAGCCCTTCAGGCACTGTTCCAAAAGACCTAATCTCATAATTAAATCTTTACAACACCCTGTGGGCTAGATATTGTTATCCCTCCTTTAAATGGGATCTAGGGCACAGAGAGATGAAATAACTTGTCCAAGGTTACACAGAGCTGGGATCTGAACCCAGCCACGTCTGACTCTAAAGTCCACGTTCTTAACCACTACTCTACACAGCCACAGCTCTCTCCTTCCCTGCGTTGAACTAGGTCCTTCACTCATTTCTAATCCTTCCCCTGCAACACTCACCTCTGGGAAACTGGTGATGATACACAAGCCTTAACGCCCTCCTCATACACAAGAGAATTTCACATAATAAATAAAAGACAAATGCGCCTCAATTTTCCCATTTGGAAAATAGAGAAAATAATAGTATTATTTCACAGGACTGTTGTGAAGGTTAAATGAATTTAAAATATGTCAATGCTTAAAAAAGTGCCTGGCACATGTGAGCACTCAATAAATGGTGGCTGTTCAGAGATAAACCCATGCACCTACGGTCACCTTATCTTTGATAAAGGAGGCAAGCATATACAATGGAGAAAAGACAGCCTCTTCAATAAGTGGTGCTGGGAAAACTGGACAGCTACATGTAAAAGAATGAAACTAGAACACTCCCTAACACCATACACAAAAATAAACTCAAAATGGGTTAAAGACCTAAATGTAAGGCCAGACACGATAAAACTCTTAGAGGAAAACATAGGAAGAACACTCTTTGACATAAATCACAGCAAGATCCTTTTTGACCCACCTCCTAGAGAAATGGAAATAAAAACAAAAATAAACAAATGGGGCCTAATGAAACTTAAAAGCTTTTGCAAGCAAAGGAAAACATAAACAAGACGAAAAGACAACCCTCAGAATGGGAGAAAATATTTGCAAATGAAGCAACTGACAAAGACTAATCTCCAAAATTTACAAGCAGCTCATGCAGCTCAATATCAAAAACAGAAACAACCCAATCCAAAAATGGGCAGAAGACCTAAATAGACATTTCTCCAAAGAAGATATAGAGATTGCCAACAAACACATGAAAGGATGCTCGACATCACTAATCATTAGAGAAATGCAAATCAAAACCACAATGAGGTATCACCTCACACCAGTCAGAATGGCCATCATCAAAAAATCTACAAACAATAAATGCTGGAGAGGGTGTGGAGAAAAGGGAACCCTCTTGCACTGTTGTGGGAATGTAAATTGATACAGCCACTATGGAGAACAGTATGGAGGTTCCTTAAAAAACTTAAAATAGAACTACCATATGACCCAGCAATCTCATTACTGGGCATACGCCCTGAGAAAACCATAATTCAAAAAAAGTCATGCACCACAATGTTCATTGCAGCTCTATTTACAATAGCCAGGACATGGAAGCAACCTAAGTGTCCATCGACAGATGAATGGATAAAGAAGATGCAGCACATATATACAATGGAATATTATTCAGCAGTAAAAATAAACGAAATTGAGTTATTTGTAGTGAGGTGGATGGACCCAGAGTCTGTCATACAGAGTGAAGTAAGTCAGAAAGAGAAAAACGAATATCGTATGCTAACACATATATATGGAATCTAAAAAAAAAAAAAAGGTTCTGAAGAACCTAGGGGCAGGACAGGAATAAAGACGCAGACTAGAGAATGGACTTGAGGACACGGGGAGAGGGAAAGGTAAGCTGGCATGAAGTGAGAGAGTGGCATGCACATATATACACTACCAAATGTAAAATAGATAGCTAGTGGGAAGCAGCCGCATAGCACAGGGAG
Organism: Delphinus delphis; assembly: GCF_949987515.2. Taxonomy (NCBI): domain Eukaryota; kingdom Metazoa; phylum Chordata; class Mammalia; order Artiodactyla; family Delphinidae; genus Delphinus; species Delphinus delphis. Next base: position 75,833,088 of record NC_082687.1, read on the forward strand.
ATCAGCTCGGTGCTTTGTGACCACCTAGAGGGGTGGGATAGGGAGGGTGGGAGGGAGATGCAAGAGGGAGGTGATATGGGGATATATGTATATGTATAGCTGATTCACTTTGTTATAAAGCAGAAACTAACACACCATTGTAAAGCAATTATACTCCAATAAAGATGTTAAAAGAAACAAAAAAACAAATACTCTTAAAATAAACATATTTGTCTATAAAATAAAGAAGAAAGAAAGAAAGAAAGAAATGGTGGCTGTTTTTATTTGTGTGCATTTTTGTAAGTTACGGAATCTGTCCTCTCTGGACACAGTCTGACTTTAAAATTATTTGGTAATATTACAATACCATGCCTTTTATGGCTCCACAGAATGCAGAATGAAAATATTTCTAAAGTTAATGAATACTCAGGAATTCTTAAAGCTGAAGTCTGAATTCCAGGAGGGGGAAGGCATGTGGTATCTGTTGCTGAGAGATTTTAACTCTACAAAAGGTGAGAGCCGTACCTCCAGGGCAGCAATGGGACAGCTGGATGCCAGGTACAGGTCCTGAGCCAGGTTGAAATCATTAGTAAACATGGCAAGATGTCCTGCCAAAAGATTGTAGTCCTCTATTCCCTACAAATAAAAGCAGTTTTAATGAGAAGAAATACAAGGGTTTTTTTTGTTTTGTTTTGGGTTTTTTTTTTTTTGCGGTATGCGGGCCTCTCACTGCTGTGGCCTCTCCCGTTGCAGAGCACAGGCTCTGGACACGCAGGCTCAGCGGCCATGGCTCACAGGCCCAGCCGCTCCATGGCATATGGGATCTTCCCAGACCGGGGCACGAACCTGTGTCCCCTGCATCGGCAGGCGGACTCTCAACCACTGCGCCACCAGGGAAGCCCAATACAGGGTTTTTTTATTTAAGGACTGTACTTAGGAGGAAGTGGTAGTGGTCTATCAATTAATGTTTATGAGTTAGGTAAGATTAACTGCAGAAATTTTAAATGTTTGACTAAACACCATTTAAATGCTAATCTGATAATTCCCATAAGATGCTGTTTACCTTTATTTGTTCCAAGGACATCACCATGCCAACGTTTCCAATTGTTCGATAAACACGGATTGCAAACTCCACTTCCATGTGGTGTAGACAAGCTCTGGCCAACTCATTCCAGGCAGCATGATCATTCAGAATCTTGCACATTTCCCAAGCATCAGAAAACCTAGCAGTTGAGTACATAAGCTTAATCAGGGAGCTCTATTTGCCCCGTATTAGGCAATTTTCAGATAGTATATAATTTAATGTTATGCCCTAGATAAATTTTGCAGAAACATTTCTTAATCTTTAGTCATTTTCAAGTTATGAAAAGCTACATAAACTTTTCTTCCAGTTTTATGCAGATGTTTTTTCTTGAATTTCTTGAATTAATCTGAATCTATTCTGTATAACCACCTTCCCTCATCAACAACTAATTCTGTTTATTTATTTTTGGTTTACTTCACACACAGATGAAAATTATTTTTGTTCTCACATAATTCTAATAAAATTAGTACTCTATCCCTATAAACTGGGAACTTTAAAACAGAGGTCAGCAAACTATGGCCCACAGCTGCCTGTTTTGGAGAATAAAGTGTGAGTGGAACACAGACACTCACCCGCCCGCTCTTTACGGACTGTCTTGGCTGTGCTTGCACTGCAACAGCTGGCCTGAGTAGGTGTGACAGACCCTATGGCCCTTAACGCCTGAAATACTTACCATCTGGACCATAACAGAAAAAGCTTGCTGACCTCTGGTATAAAACTTAACCATAAATGTCAGTGAGACTTTTTGTGGAACCCCTACGTTGATGAATATGTTACGCCTCCCCCTCTATTCACTGATGCATTTTTCCATCCAACACACATTCACTGAGCACCATTATGTGCCAGGAACCAAGACGTAAGGCTCAAATGCAGATCACTGTCCTTTAGGCAGTCATACTTGGGGAAGGTGGAAGAGTCAGGTAAGAAAACAGATGACTATGACACAGTATGACAAAGGTACCGGAGTGCCTACAATATGTGAATCTTTGTGCTAAGTGCTTTGTGTAAATTCTCTCGCTGGATCACCCTAACGACCCTATCCACTATGTATTATTATTATTTCTCCTTTAGAGCTGAGGAAAGTGAGGCTTAGAGGCCTTAAAAATCCAGCCCAGGTCACACAGTGGTAAGAGATAACATGTGCTAAACCACTCTGCACACTGGATCCTGGCTCCGAGGCAACACATCGGAAAGGCCCTGACCTAGACTGTCAGTGGTCGGGTCTTCTGGGAAGGCTTCCTGGAGGAGGAGAGCGCTCCACTGTATGGTGAAGAATGAAGAGTTACTATCTACAGAGACAGGGAGGGGCAGCCCAGGATGAAAAAGCGGCTCGTGCCAAGGCAAGAAATCATGAAAAATACTGAATCCAAGCAGTCAGTGCACAGAGAGGAGTGGAGGAGTGGGGACAGATGAGGCTAGTATTAAATCATCATGAACCTAGCATGTCATGCTGAGGTCCCCGAGAAGCAGGGGTTTCTTCCTAAAGAAAACAGGAAGTCACTGGAAGATCTTCACCAGGGAAATGACAGGATCAGATTCACATCTTCCAAAGTGTGTAGAGAATAGATTAGATTGTAATGAGGCTACCATAAGAGAGAGCAGTCAGGAGTGGTTCTGCTATACACTACTCCACGTGAGGGCCTGAGTTAAGGTGGGGGAATAGCAGAGGACAAAAGGACCTGGTGTATGTGTGTGTGGGGTGTGTGTCTGTGTGTGTGTGTGAGGGTGTGTGTGTGTGTGAGGGTGTGTGTGTGTGTGAGGGTATGTGTGTGCGTGAGGGTGTGAGTGTGAACGTGTGTGTGAAGCTGTGTGTGTGTGAGGGTGTGCATGTGAGGGGGTGTGTGAGGGGTGTGTGTGTGTGAGGGTGTGTGTGTGAGGGTGTGTGTGTGTGTGTGAGGGTGTGTGTGTGAGCATGTGAGGGTGTATGTGAGAGGGTGTGTGTGAGGGTGTGTGTGTGAGCGTGTGTGTGTGAGGGTGTGTGTGTGAAGGTGTGTGTGAGGGTGTGTGTGTGTGAGGGGTGTGTGTGTGAGCATGTGTGTGTGAAGGTGTGTGTGTGTGAGGGTGTTTGTGTGTGAGAGGGTGTGTGTGTGAGGGTGTGTGTGTGTGTGGGTGTGGGTGGGTGGTAGGGCATGTGTACAATGTGATTAGGGCAGCGGGGGAGGCTGGGGAAGATGATGAGGCAACTTGAGGAACTCATGGACTCCCAACTACCTATGACTGGGAGGCAGTGGTAAACAGAGTTTTAAGTCAAGGATGCACATTTTGGAGTCAGCCTCGTATAGATGGTACTGAAACCATCTTTGAGGAGATTCACTTTGGAAGAATAATTAGAGTGAGAAGAGAAGAAAGGAGCTCAAGGGACCCTGAGGAAGAGCAACATTTAAGAGATGGTGAGAAGAATCAGAACCACAAAGAAATTCACAGTGGCCCTAAGAGGTGAGAGGAAAAAGCAGGAAAAGGAAATCTTAAGTAAGGTAAAATCAAACTTTGTTATGATGAAATTAAGAGTGTTGAAATAATTACGTTTATTAGAATTTCACAATAACTGTGCTATTTGGGTGATGGGAAACCTTTTTGTTCTGAAGGGCTTTTCTTGGAATAAAGCACTGATAGTGTTGTACAAAAGTACTTCCCTTAGAATTTATATACATTCTCATATCCATCATCTTATCTGAGCCTCACAATAATCCTGTGAAGTAAATGAGGTAAATACTATTACCTCTAACTATTTTAATAGAAGTTGACCTTTAAAATCACAAAAGCAAATGAGAGGCCCCACGAGAAGTATTTAAAACCATACCTCTTTAGCATTAAAGTCTGCGTCAGCATCTGCCTCAGATCATTAAGCTCCACATCTTTTAAACTGTGGAGCAAGCTGTGGGTGCTAAGGTAGATGTTGTTTATTTTTCCACTCTGTGTCTGGCAGGTCAACTCTCCGTTATATAACAGCAAAGGTTTATGACAGAAGGGAACTTTGGTGCCACCAGCCAAAACGACCTTGGATCCTATATTATAAAACAGACATCTTAATGCTGAAAGCTAATACTCAGCACACACATCAGAAACGCATGTTTTAATTTCACTGCAATGGAAATGTATTTCTCAGTAAATGTACAAAAAAAGTGATTAAGTACCTTGTATAGTGTCCTTGTGAAAGACATAAGTGTACACCTTATCATCATCGTAGGCAATAAACACACCTTTATCCATTGGCCAGTTTTCCCAAAGAACACCTTTAATGGTTGGTGAAAAATCTGGAATCTCATAGGTAGCATCATTAACCTACAAAATAAGGATTTACAGATTTGCCCCAGGTTTGCACTTAAACCACTATCATTTGCCTTGGTAGGAAGGAGCCTGTCTACAGCCTTTGCTGGCAAAGCTTACCAACCCACATTCAACTCAGCAACATCCCAAGATAAAGGAAGAAAAGTTTCTTTTCCCGTTCCTAGAGGTCTGGCTTGAAAAAAACCTGTAGTTATATGGAAAATCAAGGATTTTATCTAAAATTTGGTGAATTTGCAGGAAAAACTACAAGTCTGGACACAAAACTTCAGGTTAAGAAAAAAAGTTGAAGTTGTTCAAGATGATGGAAATTTAAACTATGAACACATTTGTGCTTAGAAAATTTTCAATAGTACTGGGTACAGAAATGCTCCAACTAGAGAAGAAACATTAATTTGTATATGATTTGAGATTTAAATAAATTACACTCGGTATGTTTTATTTCCAAAACTTCTCTACAGCGCAATTCCAACAAACATAAACTATAGTTACAGTAATATAAGCTATTAAAAAAAAAATCAGTCCACATATTCCGATTCCACATATTCCTCAGGCAGATAGGCTTATATATATCCTCAATGTGAAGCTAAGAAACACCTGCCTCCTCTCTAATCTATCTTCCTCTCAAAATAAGAATGAAATATAAAATTCCTATAGATAATAATAACTAATATTATACAGCCATACAATACAGTACGGCCACTATTTAATATCCACATGTGGCTCTTAAGCACTGAAATGTGTCTAGTCCAAATTGGGATGTGGGTAAGTGTAAACTACCCACCAGATCTCAAGGAGTTAGTATGAAAAAAAGAGTGTAAACATCTCATTAATAATTTTTATGTTGATTACATACTGAAATGATAATATTGGGTTAAATTAAAAATCTTATTAAAATTAATTTCACCTGTTTTAAAAAATGTGACTAGTAGAAAATTTAAAGTTATGTATGTAGTTCAAATTACATTTCTATTGGATAGTGTTGCTTACCAAGAAGTGTACTTATATTTAATTATACTTATTGTACTTATATTTACTTAATTTACCTTATAAATTACTTTTTGTAAATTATACTTACTGAATTTAATATACAGAATTACTTTAAGATATGTAAGTATATATATAATTTAATAGTTTATAATTTAATATATTGAATTCTAATCTCTTACTCTATAAGACAGATTCTATTATGCCCATTTTGCAGATGAAGAAACAGGCACACAGAAATCTGCCCAAAGTCACACAGCTAATATGCTGAAGGGTCAGGATTTGAACCAGGCAGTCTGGCTCCACAGTCTATGCTTCTAGCCACTATGTCATACTGACTGTCAGTTTGTAAGGATGAGCACACCAGTGCTAGATGGTAGAAATGTTTTAAAGGGGGTAACCATTTGTTAAATGCTTACTATGTGGCAGATGCTGTACTGAAAGCTTTATGTGCATTATCCCATTTAATTTTTATACAATCTACAAAGTAGGTACTGGAACCATTTTCATTTTATAGATGCGGAAACTGGGAATCCAATCAAAGTGAGAGCCCTGGAGGAAGCTGGCCTAGTCTCACACCACTGATACCATGTGCTGACTGTGTGACCTTGGACAAGTGACTTACCTTTTCTATGCCTTAATTTCTCCACCTGTAAAATGGTAAGATAGGAGTATTGATCTCTGGGGCTGCTTTAAGGATTACAAGAAATCCCTGATATATGTACAGCATACTCAGCATGGAAATATTAGTTGTCATTATTACTAATCTCAAATCCAGGTTTGTCTGTCTGCCCATGCACTAAACTACTATACTCTACTGCCTCTGTTTATGAACTTCCTACAGTATATCACAAGTCAGCCTTTATGGGTATATAGGGAGTGATGGGGCGCAAGGTTTTCATTAGGGCACATGTAAGAAAAAAGCCATCTCTCCCAACTCTAATGTATGACAGGAGTCACTTCCTTGCCATCCACACAGTGAGGGAAAAGAGGTTGAATAAATGTACACATGAAGAGAAATTGCGAGTATATATGGGAATTTTAAAGAGGAATAGTTGTGGTTTGAATTATTATATACTTTCATATATGTACATCACAGAAGCAATGTTTTTCTCACTTTGAAGTTGGATGAAAAAGTAAGCTGCAATAGTAGCACACTATGACAGGGTGAGTGTTAAAAAAAAAAAAACAAACAAAAACAGCACAGCACTCTGGTCAAGAGTCCAAGGGCCTTAGCATAGCTTCCTCTTGTGTCTGAGGTGTGGGGAGGCTCTGCACCACAAGCTCTCCTTTCCCTTCCCTGCCAGGCTGGCCTTACTCCTAGGCAAGACTGGGTATTATTTAAAAGAGGGACTGCTCCTGTGGGTACCACACGCCCCTCGGATATCTTATCCAACAACCTAAAACTCTAACCTACCAGTGAGACCCTAACTTGGAAAGAAGTTCACACCCAACCCCATGTTGGGTTAGGGAGGGGCTATGCCCTCGTGGAGTCATTCTTTTGTGCGGATTTGTTTCACCAGGGTTTTTGTTTTTAACTTAGCTGAGTTTCAGGTTAGACTTGGAAAAGGGATTGGGGATGAGCAGCAACAGGTGACAAAATTCTGGAATGTGAGGGTTTTAAGTTGTGATAAAGAGGTAAAGAGGGCAGAGCTTTAACTAACCCCTGCTAAATAGCTACCCTATGCCTGATAATATGTTTGGAAAAATCAGCTCATTGAAACCTCATCCCAACCCCAGGAAGGAGGTCACATTAGCCTCTTTGACAGAAACTATCAAGGAAAGGAGAACTGTAAAAGGAGAAAGAAAAAAGCATCAACTTGTTCGGGACAGGTCTTACCCCTGGCCCTTCTCCGAGCCGTCAGACCCCACTTCTCACTCTCAGTCCTGTCAGATGCCCCGCTGCACCCTGCTACCCTCTTGTGCACCCTGTCTAAACAGCAGACTCCACCTGGGGTGAACCCACATAGGAAGCAAGGCAGCTTAACTCCGTATACCCTGTTCCAGAAAGGAAATCTCTACAGATTGAATTTCCTTATTAAGTAGAGGGAACGCAAGGTCATCTTTTTATTTAGGTCATTTTTCCTCATTTGTTTTGTGATCGAGAAATGGGTTGAATAAGAACTAGAATATTAGGAATTTGGCATAAATAATTCAGACACCCATGGAAACCTGTTACATTTGTCAAAGAAAGAAAAGAGAAAGAAAAAAAATGAAGGGAAGATAAAGAAAGGAAGGGAGGAGGGGAAGAGAGAGACAGAAATGGAAAGAAGAAAGTCTTTATATCTAGGAGAGTGTATTGTGAGGGGAGAGCTGTCTTCATTGAATCATGTCTTCGCTGTGGTGAAGCACAGATGCCTAGGGAACAGTTATTAAGGGTGGGTCCAAGAGCAGCTGTAGGCTGTGTGAACTGTGACCAGCAACATACAAATCATTAACTGGATATCAAAAATAAACGAAAAATTCAAGTATAGTAGATAATGTAAAAACACAACATCTCCTTTATCTAAATCTATTCTCAAAAAAGTTAAGGATGTTTAAAAGTAAGAGTAACTAAGTCTAAAAATGGGTTCATCTGTTTTCAATCACCTAATACAAAAATACCTTTCCTTTATGTTCAGGATCTTTAAGGGAAGAGGGAAATCAACTGCGGTGGACAAAAAGGACAGAGAACAGTCCCTGCCCTCTGAAGCTACTGCATTTCTAGAGAGAAAACTCATGTACCTGAAGATACACTGTAATACTGTGCAGTAAATAAGGTTAAAAATGGTGCAGAATATAACAACTATTCTTTCCACTAAAAAGTCTCTCTGAAGATTTTTAACACTGAAAAATGGCAAAATAATGGAAAAACTTTTCTTGATGTAAATAGTCATGAAAACGGATCACAAACATGATATCACAAACATGATAACAAAGTACTACAATCCATGGCAAGGTTTAAGAGAAAATGATCTTATATATGGAATATATTTTAAAAACACTTTTTTCTTCATATGTTGCATTTTTTAAAGACAAGCATTTGAAAACTTTTCTTGACTTACTGGACAGTAGACATATCCATCACTTTTTTCATCAATGAAAACTAATCTGGTCCCATTTGGGTCAGGAAAAATCTTTTTCACACTGACAGGATGTCGATAATCATTAACAAATTGCCAATCTTCAATGTAGAAATACTGAATGACACCAGTCTAAAAAAATACAGTCATAGAAATAAAAGGTTGTCAAGAAGATACAGACTTTCAGCATTTATGTTAAACATATTTCCTAACTTAAAGAAAAAAAATGTCGTATTTTTGATCAAGGAAGAATTTAAGAATAATATTTACTATATGAGCCAAGTACAGACCCAAGAAAATAAGTAAAATGAAAATGCACATGTGATTAAACAGTCTATTAATTCTAACATTCTTAGTGATATTAAAGCTTAATTGATTTTTCAGATTTTCCACTTGCAAGAAATACCCTTATTGTTTAAGAGTGACTTTCAAGTCATGTTACTTTAAATATTTTTGCTGTTAATTAATAGATAAATTAGAAAATTAAGTTTAAAATAAAAAATAAACCAAAACCCACCAGATACAATCAATTGTAGTTCTATATGTTAGCAAAGAACATGTAGACATCAAAATCTAAAAATATATCATTTACAATCACTCAAAAAAATTAAATACTTAGGTGTAAATTCAACAAAGCATGCATAGGATTTGTGCGCTGAAAACTAAAAAACACTAATGAAAGAATTAAAGAACATTTGAATAAATGGAGAGGTGTACTGTATTCATGGATTGGTGTCATAGTAAACATGTTACTTCTCCTGAACTTATATATAAGTTTAATATAATTCCAACAAAAATCTCAACAAGATTTTTTTGTAGACGCAGACAAGATTATTCTAAAATTTATATGGACCGGCAAAGGAACTACAATAGCTAAAACAGTTTTGAAAAAATATAGTGGGAAAATTAGTATATTAAATTTCAAGACTTTTTTTTATAGCTACAGCCATCACGATTCTGTAGTATTGGTGGAGGGATAGACACATAGATCATTGGAATACACCAGAAAAGCCATATTATTTGTTACCAGGGATTAAGGATGAGGTGGGGGCAGGAGGAAAGTGGATGTGGAGATAAAACAGCAACATGAAGGATCCTTGTAGTGACAGAATTGTTCTGTATCTTGACTATTAATGTCAATACCCTGGTTGTGATATGCAATGTAATATTACCATTGGGGGAAACTAGGAAAAGGGTTTATTAAGATCTCTCTGTATTGTTTCTTACAACTTCATGTGAATCTATGATGATCTCAAAATAAAAATTTTAATTGAAATAAAAACACATAATAATATCTTAGATTTCTATTCAGGCCAAGATGGAATAACAGACGTGATTTAACTTTCCCACCCAAAATGACCAAAAATAACAGACAAAATACATGAAAATACAGTTTTTAAGATATTGGAATAAGGCAACAAAGGACAGTGATCTCTGAGTGATGGGAAATAAACAAGGTAAGTCCTGTGAATGCTCCAGCTTTCGCCTTGAGAGAGTTTTCAAGCCATGGCAAAGGGAGGGAAAATGCAGGTGGAGCGTGATTCCCTGAGGTGAGGAGATAGAGCTGAGAATCCAGTGGGGGCAGGGAAGGAGGTGGCTAGACTTTGTAGGGTATAGTACCAGAGAGGAGAAAGCTGCACTGAGAGAGAACCTTGGAGATCTTCAGAGGGTCTACCTTGAGTCTTCAGCAGAGAACTAATCACTGCATAAATATGAGAAAACTGCTGAAGCCAGGAAAAAGAACCATCCAAAAGGATGAGCGTGAACAGTGACTGGCACTCACACAGGACTGGGAAGAGTGACTGCTCCCAATAGCCAGACTGGAAAACATAATTCATGGGATATTGGGTAGAGTATTCAGGAAGATCTCGCCTCAAAAGTGGGAAGTAATCAGCTTTAGACTAAGCAGTGTTTCACATCTACCTAACAAATCACAAAATCAGACTCAAAAGGGTCAAACTGTTTCCAAGCAAATTAACTGCATCCCAGAACAGAGCTGAAGAGTATTTTTAGGAATACAAAAACATCCAGTACCTCAAAAGGTAAAAGTACCATGAGTGCAAAGAAGTAGGAAAACATAACCCATATTAAGGAGAATAACTGATCAATCAAAACTGACCCAGATACTAGAATTAGCAGACAATGTAACTACAACAGTTAATATCACTGCATGGCATATGTTTAAAAAGGTAACCGGAGACATGGAAGATACAAAAACAGACTCTAATATATCTTCTGCAGGTGAGCTACCATGTCTGAAATGAAAAATACGATGGATGAAACTACTGGCAGATTAAACATGACAGAAAAAAAGGCTAGTGACCTTGAAATACAGCAGTAGAAATTATCCAAAATGAAACTGAGAAAAAAAGAATAAAAAAATTTAAAGAGCATCAACTGCGGGATAATTTAAAGTGGTTTAATATATGTATAATTGGAGTTTCTGAAATTGGAATGCAAACAGAGGGAGAAAAAAATATTTGAAGAAATAATGGTTGAAAATATTCCAAATTTTATTAAAACTATAAACCCTTGGATTCAACAACCTCAAGCACAAGAAATATGAAGAAACTTACATCAGACAGATCACAATCAACTTGCTCAAAACCAGTGATAAAGTATTAAAAGAAGCCAGAGGAAAAAGACAGCTTACACACAGAGGAACAAAGATAAAGATGACCGATTTCTCATTAGAAATAATGCAGGCCAGAAGACAGAGGAGCAACATCTTTAAAGTACTGAAAGAAAAAACTGTCAACCTACAATTCTATATCTAGCAAAAATAGTTTTCAAAAATGCAGGTGAAATAAAGATGTTTTCAGACACGAAAGCAAAAGAATTCATCACCAGCAGACCAGCACTACAAACAGTGATAAAGGAAGTCCTTTAGTGGAAGGAAAATGATACCAGCTGGAACTATGGATCCACATAATAGAATGAAGGGCACCAAAAATGGTAACTATATGGAGAAATATATAAGATATTTTTAATTATGTAAATCTCTTAATTGATTGTTTAAACAAAACTAATATCAGTGTATTATGGGGTTTATGACACCTGCAAAAGTAAAATGTATGACAGCAACAGCAGAGGTAGGAGGGGACACATACTATTCTAATAAATGAACTTATACTATTCTCTATACCTTACAAGGTATAATGTCACTTGAAGGTAGCCTGTGATAAATTAAGGATGTATACTACAAAACCTAAAACAACCACTGAAATAAGAGTTGTAGCTAATAAGGTCAATGAATGAGATAAAATTGAATAGTAAAAAATACACAATCCAAAAGAAGGCAAAAGAAGAGGAAAAAGGCAACAAAGAAGAGATGGGACAAATAGAAAACAAATAGTGAGATGGTAGATCGAACCTAAACACAGAGATAATCTCATTAAATTCAAAAGTCTAAACAACATAATTGGACTTCCCTGGTGGCGCAGTGGTTAAGGATCCACCTGCAAATGCAGGGGACATGGGTTCAAGCCCTGGTCCAGGAAGATCCCACATGCCGTGGTGCAACTAATCCCATGTGCCACAACTACTGAGCCTCAGTTCTAGGGCCCGCGAGCCACAACTACTGAGCCCATGTGCAACAAATACTGAAGCCCGCACGCCTAGAGCCCATGCTCTGCAACAAGAGAAGCCACCGCAATGAGGAGCCCGCACACTGCAACGAAGAATAGCCCCCACTCGCTGCAGCTAGAGAAAGCCCACGTGCAGCAACAAAGACCCAACACAGCCAAAAATAAATAAATAAATTTATAAAAAAATAAACACTGTAATTAAAAGGCAGAGTTTGTCAAATTGTGAGAATTAATATGGTGCCTACAAGAAAAATATTTTACATATAAAGACACAAATGGTTAAAAATAAAAGAATGGAAAAATATATACCAGGGTAACATTCTAAAAAACTAGGATGGCTATATTAATATCAAGCAAAATCAATTCCAGAGCAAAGACTATTGCCAGGGATAAAAAGGGTCATTTCAAAATGATAAAGGGGCTAATTTATGAAGAGAACATAACCATCCTAAATGGTTATGTACCTAATAACAGAGCTTCAATACACATAAAAAAAAAATTGACAGAACTGCAAAGAGAAATAGACAAATCCACAATTGTAATCTGAGTTTTCAATACCATTTTCTCAATAACTGACAGAACAAGTATATATAAAGTTGCAGAAGTCTTGAACATCATCAACCACCTTGATCTGACATTCTAGAACAGCATATCCTTTCCAAATACACAAGAACATTTACCAAGATAGATCACACTCTGTACCATAAATTAAGTCCCACAAATTTAAAAGGATTCAAGTCATACAAAGTATGTTCACTGACCATAACAGAACTAAATCAGAAACCAATAACAGAAAGATCTCTGTAGAATTTCGATTGTTAGAAAACTAAACACTGGACTTCTAAATAACCCATGAATCAGAGAAGAAATTAAAAGAGAAATTGTAAAACATTTTGAACTGAATAAAAATAAAACACAACATATCAGAATTTGCAGGATGTTGCTAAGATAGTACTTAGGGGAAAATGTCTAGCACTAAGGGAGTATATTAGAAAAGAATTGTCTCAACTCAATGAACTCAGCTTCCATCTTAAGAAACTAGAAAAAGAACAAATTAAAGCCAAAATAAGCAGCAGAAAAGAAATAAAGATCAGAGCAGAAATCAATGAAACAGAAAACAGAAAACAACAGAGAAAAATCAATGAAACAAAAAAGTTGTATTCTCCTAAAAGATTGATAAAACAAAACTGATAAACCTCCAGGCACACCAATCAGGAAAAATGACACAAATTACCCAAATCAGGAAAGAAACAGGTGATATTACTACAGATTCTACAAATATTTAAAAGGATAATAGGGAATATTATGAATAATTTTATGCCTATACATTTGATAATTTAGATAAATGGACAAATTCCTTGAAAAACACAAACTACCAAAGCTCACTCATGGAAAAAACAGATAACCCAAATATTTTGATATTGATTATAGGAATTAAATTTATAGTTTAAAACCTTCCCATAAAAAAACTCCAGGCCTAGAAGGCTTCGTAGGAAAACAGCTCCACCATGGCACCTGGCTACTTTGCAATGCCACAGAGTCAAGGCTCAACTGTAGTCTGACCCATGTCTTGGCAGAATCCTCTGTTATCTTACAAGGAACATGGTGAGATGGGCACTCTTGTGAAAATCTGTCACTGAGTCATTTCTCATCCACCTCTCTGTCTTGTGGGAGACTTCCATGAGGAATTTCTCAGCTGCTTCCCTGGTTCCAATGATGTCAAATTCATCTTGGATTGTCCAATGCATCTTCCTTAGTGTATAGCTGCAGAGTATAAACTGCTTAGTTGTAGCAGAGTTGAGTCCTCCACCACAGAGGACATAGAAGAGCATGTGACCCCTTCGGTTTGGTATTATCCTGTGGCACTAAGGATGTGGGGAGCTCTAATAACATGATCTTGCCTTTGCTGTATACATCTATTTGGGACTGCTTCCTCCTTACCAGCTGAATCTATGGAAGTGCAGCAGGCAAACCTAGCAGGTACTACTCAACTGCTGCTAGGAATTGCTTGATCACCCAGTAGGCTTCACTGGCACATTCTTTCAAACATTTAAGCAAAAAACAAACAAAAAACAAAACAAAACACTAATTCTAATCAACCCTTCCAGAAAATTGAAGATGACTAACTCATTCTATGATCATTACCCTGAAACTAAAATCAGACAAAGGCATCATAGGAAAAGAAAACAGCAGACCAATGTACCTCATGTACGTAGATATAAAGATTTGAAATAAAACTTTAGTAAATGAATTCAACAATGTATAAAAAGAAGAATATATCATGATCAAGCGGGGGTTATCCCAGGAATGCTGGGTTGGCTTAACACTAGAAAATTAATTAATATAATCCACAAATTATAAACAAACTAAAAAAGAAAACCCATGTGATCATTTCGATAGATGGAGAAAAAGCATTTGATAAAATCCAACATCCACAGAAATTCTTAGTAAACTAGGAATAGAAGAAAACTTCTTCAACCTGATAACAGGAATCTGTAAAAGACCTACAGCTAACATCATACTTAATGGTCAAGAACAAGACGAAGACATCTACTCTCATTGCTTCTATCCAACAATATATTGGAATAGAAGGCAGACTGAAAAGGAAGAAGTAAAACTATATTTATTAGCAGATAACATGATCATCTATATGGAAAATCCAATGGAATCTACCAAAAAAACGCTACTAGAACTAGTGAGTTTAGTTAGGTTTCAGGATACAAGATGAATATACAAAAGTCAGTTGCATGTCTATATGCTAGAAATGAATAATCAGAAATCGAAATAAAAAAGCAATACCATGTATAGGAGTACCCAAAATACGAAATACTTAGGTATAAATCTGAAACAAGATGTGAAAGACCTGTACACAGAAAACTCCAAAACACTGCTAAGAGAAATTAAAGAAAATCTAAATAAATGAAGATATATATCTTGTTCCTTGGTGGGAAGACTCAATATTGTTACGATGGCAGTTGATCTGTAAGTTCAACAATGATCCCAATAAAAATACCAGCAGGCTTTTTGTAAAACTGGACAAACTTATTGTAAAATTTAACTGGGAATACAAAAAGCTGAGAATAGCCAAAACAACTTTGAAAAGGAAACACAAAAGTTAGAGGGCTAACACCACCTGATTTCAAGACTTATTATAAAGCTACAGTAATCAAAACAGTGTGATACTGATGTAAAGACAAATAAACAGATCAAGAGAATGAACAGAGAGTCCAGAAAAAGATCTGTGCATTTATGGACAATTGATTTTTGACAAAAGTACAAAATCGACTCAACAGAATAATAGTGTTTTCAACAAATGTTGCTGGAACAACCAAATAGCTATATGCAGGGAAAAAAACCTACAATACTTTGATCCATATCTCACAGCATAAACAAAAATTAACTCAAAATGGATCACAGACCTCAATGTAAAACATAAAAGTTGAAAGCTTCTAGAAGAAAACATAAGAGAAAAACTTTGTGACCTTGGGTTAGGCAAAAATTTCTTCGATATGACACCCAAAGCAAAACCTATAAAAAAATTAATTGATAAACTGGACCTGGTCAAAAATTTTTTAATTCTCCTCTTTGAAAGACACTGTTAAGAGACTGAAAAGACAACTCACGCACTGGGTGGAAAATACTTGCGAAGCACATATCCGATAAAGGACTTGAATCCAAAATGTGTGAAGAACCGTCAAAGCTCAATAAGAAAACGAACAATCCAATTAAGAAATGGTCAAGGGCTCCCCTGGTGGCGCAGTGGTTAAGAATTCGCCTGCCAATGCAGGGCACACAGGTTCAAGCCCTGGTCTGAGAAGATCCCACATGCCACGGAGCAACTAAGCCTGTGTGCTACAACTACTGAGCCCATGTGCAACAACTACCGAAGCCTGCGTGCCTAGAGCCTGTGCTCTGCAACAAGAAGCCCATGCACCACAATGCAACTACAGAAAGCCCGCGCGCAGCAACAAAGACCCAATGCTGCCAAAAATAAATAAATAAATTTAAAAAAAAAAGAAATGGTCAAAGAACTTGGACACTCCACCAAAGATATACAGCTAGCAAATAAGCATATGAAAAGATGTTCTACATCATTAGTCCGTTAGTGAAATGCAAATTAAAATCATAATGAGGTATCGCTACACACTTATTAGAGCGGCTAAAATGTAAAAGACCGATCATATCAAGTGTGAGGATGTAGAGGAATTGGAGCACTCATACACTGTTGATGGGAATGTAAAATGGTACAACCAATTAATTCAGAAAAGAGTCTGTCAGTTTCTTAAAAGGTTAAACATACACTTGCTATATGACATATCATTCTACTTCTAGGCATTTATCCAAGAGAAAAGAAAGCATATGTCTATACAAAGACTTGAACACAAATTTGTTTATAGCAGCTTTATTTGTAAATATTCCAAACTGGAAGTAACACCAATGTCCATCCATAGGTTCATGGATAAGCAAATTATGATATATGCATACTGTGGAATACTACCCAGCAAGAAAAAGGAATGAACTATTGACACACACACCAACATGGATGAATCTCAAAATAACTATACTGAGCCAGACAAAAGGAGTGCCTACTATATGATTCCATTTATATACAACTCTAGAAAAGACAAACTCATTTATAGTGACAGAAAGCACTGAGTGGGGAGGGATGGGAAGACGGAATCATAAAGGGTCATTAGAAAACTTTTGGGGGTGATGAATATGTTCACTATTTTGATTAAGTTGATGGTGTTTTCACAGGATATACATATGTCAAAACTTATCAAATTATAGACTTTCAATAGTGTGGTTTATTATATAACAATTATACTTCAATAAAGCTGCTAAAAAACCCCGATATTTTCAGAATCACTCAAGAATGAGATATTTTATAGGAAAAAAAGATTTTGTAACTGTGTGTGGTGATGGATGTTAACTAGAGGGTTACCATTTTGCAATATGTACAAATACCGAATCATTATGCTGCACACCTGAAACTAATATAATGTTATATGTCAATTATACCTCAATAAAAAAAAGAAACTGAGCTAGAGATAAATGCTACGTTATTGGCAGATTACTACACTTTGAGTTCTTACTTCACAATGCTGTGTGGCACAGTGGGAAGAGTAGATTTTCCATCAGAAAATATTGCTTGTTAAGTCCACCTCTACTACAAACTTACTAACTTCTCAATCTTCAGTATCCTTATCTCTAAAACTTTTCTGCTTATATATTTATGACTATATTTACTACTTATTTACCATATCATTTACCACTTTACCTGATACATGAAACCTACCCTACTTGTGTATATAGCTCAAAGACTCATTATTTTAGGTCAAACTTAAATTTAAAAAGTCTCTCTTCTGGCAATAAGCATGTTTTAAAATATGCTCGGTTTAAAAAACAGTATGAGAAAATGGAACCTTTGAAACAATGAATAATTGTTTTCTAATGTGGAAAACAATGCTTTTTTTTTTTTAGACCAACTTCACTGAATTCTTCTAGAGGCTAAGCAAGGTAAGAGGTATGATATGCTTTGAAAAACTCTGAAAACTTTTTACAAATATAAGATGCTATTACTAAACTATGTTTTATGTATATGTGGCTAATGTAATATTTAGGAGTACAGGGTATTGGTGGTTCAAAAGACAAAAAATTGAAGTGGGATTCTCAATATTCAAGTAATTTTAATTAAATGCCCACTAAATGTAGGCACTGGAGAGCTAAAGTTGAATGACGTGTTTTACATTTGTCATCAAATTAAATCCTTAAAGCATCTAGATAAGGAAAATGAGGCTGGGAGGTGTCAAGCAGGAAGCAGCAAGTAAGAGAGCTAGTATCTGAGCCCAAATTGTCCAGACTCCAAAGCCGTTGTGCCATCAAAATTGCTATAGTTACAAAAGCACTTGACACTGGCAAATCACACCACCTATGTGCGCTACATAAGTATATAATGTTTGTAACTGCACATATGATATCTATATAATAGATGTATATAAACACATATATAATAAACAAATTACAAGGTAAAAATGAGAAATTCCCCCATGTCCTATATTAAGGAAGACAATACGTACATCTGTACCATAGATGAGGAAATCACCAGTTAAGGCATGACATAAAATACGGCATTTATCATCCACTGCTGGGAAAAGTCGAGTCTCACGTTCTTCTTGAGTATCCAACATTTCACTTTCTATCTAAAAGGTAAAGAATAATAGTGGATCATAGATTTATCTGAATAAACCTGGTTTGCAACATCTAAGGGGTAGGGGAGAGTCTTTTTCTTAAGTTCAGCTAAACATTCAGACTCACCAAACTATCACAGACCAGTTTACTCAGAAAGATATCAGGAAGGAACCCAGCTTGCCAGCAGGGCGCATTAAACATCCCTTTTAATGGGAATAGTCTCCGCAGCAGGCTCTGCAATTGTCTAGTAGCTAGTCTCTTTGGCTTCCCAGAAGCAAAGAGCCAAGAAACAGATGTGGGAGATGCCCTGGTTGAGAAGTCCCATATTTCAGGGGCCAATATCTCTTGAGCAACTCAACAGGCACAGTTTCAAGATCCCCACAAGTGACATGCCCAAATACATGGGTCAGTGCATTCCAGGAAGCCAGATGTATGGCATTCCCATCAGTTTTTACAATTTACTTATAGTTCCTCCTAGATGCAGTCTACACAGTCATTTTTACCATAAGCAATGTTGTGAGTGGCACAGCTGAAACTCTGTCAGGCTTCATGGGAACAGAGCTTGGGAGTCAACTGAACAGCTCGTGCAGAAGGGTAAGGAGTTCTGTTAATCCTTTATCCACATCTGGGTTTCTAGCTAGTCTGTTATATGGTTCTTCTTTATTTTTTTTATTTTTTAAAAATAAATCTTTATTTTAGAATGCTTTTAGATTTTCAGAAAAGGTGTGAAGATGGTAGAGTTCTCATATACCCCACACCTGGTTTCCCCTATCATTGACACGTTACATGAGTATGGTACGTTTATTACAAATAATAACGAATATCGATACATCATTTATAACATAACTCCATACGTTATTCAGATTTCCTAGTTTTTACCCTAATGCTGTTTTTTGTTTGTTTTTTTTAACATCTTTATTGGAGTATCATTGCTTTACAGTGGTGTGTTAGTTTCTGCTGTATAACAAAGTGAATCAGCTGTACATATACATTTATCCCCATATCCCCTCCCTCTTGTGCTCCCTCCAATCCTCCCTATCCCACCCCTCTAGGTGGTCACAAAGCATATGGTCGCTTCTTGACCAAAGTTCTTGATAATAAAACATTAGGCTGTTCATCACTTACCTGAGCAGGCCTCAGGACATCAAAATTATACTTACCAAATGTAACTGGACTTTGCCTTCAAAAAGTGCAGCTGCATAGTCAGAATGAAGGCAAACGCTGGCTACTGTCCCCAGATACTCCACATCTTTCAATTTTTTAACAGCTGCAGCAATTAAAACAAAACCAAACACATTAAAATATAAATAAAATGATCTAATTAATGATTTGCAAATAAGTTTTAAACGTGTGCCTTTGCAAGAATATTCCGAACCTAAAATTTTTATTTTAGCCATTCTAAAGAAAATCTTAGTTGCCATATAAATTTGCCTTCAGGAATTTCATAGTGGTTCACACGAAACAAAGTAATGTAAAATAAAATCACATGCAAAACAACCAAAAATTAAACCTTAGTGACAATAAGCTTAATAGAACATCTAAGGATAATTCTCAGGTTGGCTCTGTTCCTGAGGGATATCTGACCTCCAGTGGGGAAAGGGGTGGAGAGGAGGAAGGAGGGGAAGAAAAAGCAAGGCTCCCTTCAGATGCTAATGGTCATTTTTCAAAGAATAAAGTGGGGGAGGGAATCAACATTTACTAAGTACCCACCAGACCAAGAAGTGCCTAAGAAAGACCGTGTGCAAAAGCAGATCACACATTTTATGTCATTTAATTTTCCTCATAAGTAGAAGAATCCTCATTTTCCAGATAAGTAAACCAAGGCTCAGAGGGGTAAAGAATTTGTCTACAGGCACCCAGCTAAAAGGGGCAGAAGGGAATTTGAACCCAGGGCCCAATTCTAAAGATCACACTCTGCCCCGCTATACCATGGTGTCTTCACAACAAAGGTAAAGAATAAAACCTTTCCAAATATTATGCAAATTTTTTAAAAGATTTGCAAAACCATTTAAGCTAAGAAAGGGATGTCTGAAGAAAAGGAGTGAAAGACTTGGTCTTAAAAGAAACTATCAGTGCTTCCCAAATAAAAACAAATTATATGCTAGGAAGAAAACAACTGGATTTAGACTTGCCGTTCTCTCCAAGGACATAAAACCAAGCTCGATTATTCATTCCCACAGCCAGATGATAAAGCCCTACTGCTACAAAGTTCGGTTCCACATCCACAGAAACTGTGACTGGTAGCTCCTATAATAGAGAAAAATAACAGTAGTTAACCGTTGAAACTGTTTTGATTTTATTAATAAATAAAAGTAACAGCATTTTCATACTCCTTCAACAGGGTTGGCTATGGTGACTTCAAGGAGGGAGGTGAGATATGCAATCCTGGTGCTGCAGGCATCCCCGAGGACAGGGAGCTTGGTCAGGAAAACATGGAGCGATCCCCTCTGGGTAGACAGTGCCAGCAACTGACCATCATCTGTCCAGGACAAGGTGCCCAACCCTGAAATAATGGACATAATAAAGGATTATTCAAAAACAGAGATACTGTTGCAGGCAAACAAGCAACTCTCCTCACTTAAGCTGCCAGAAGCATAAAAATCTTCAAATTTTAAAAATAGTTTAGTCTTTATTTAGACTAGGACATTCATCATGGATTGGCTTATGGACATGAGCCCTGATTCATTCAACACTGGCTCAAAGGGAAGGTATGTAAGAATTTAGTTTTTGCAACTGGATTTGGGATAAAATGCACTAGAAATCTTTGAATCAAAGTGGACTTATATGCTTCTAGGCAAGGAGTATGACTCAACATAATTACTGAAATAAGGAGGCTATCTTAGGGAACTCTAGTGAAAGGTGTTAATTTTATTCCTTCTATAATTAATGCAAACCATACAGTGACACATTACTCTCTGTAATCGAAATGATAAAATGTCATTCTGCTACAGAAAAATCAGTACCTTTATTTTCATCATCCAGGTTGATTATAGCATACATGTCTTTTAATTCTGCCAAGTCATGGATTTTAATGCTGAAAAAAAAAATGTCCTTTAAATATGACCGCTAAGTTAAATTGTTTTTCTTCACAAACAATTATAAGCTATGGAACAGGTCTGTGCTCTTCAAAAGAAGGAGGATCCACTGGGTTAAGGTAAGAAAATATTAAATTTTCTACATTTAATTATATTTTATCCTTTAAATTTTTGTTTGTTTGTTGAGTTGTGGGGTAGGGTTGTGCCCTAGTTCTCTAATCTACAGCTTCAGGGAACAAGGAGGTTTAAGTTATCCTGAAGAAAAGTTTGAGTAGGAAAACATTCCCCTGAGCAGTATTGATTGCTGCAAGCTGAAACAGGTTTCTCTTTGCAATGTGTCCTCCCCCCCGCCCCGCCCACTCCAAGAGTTCTTTCCTACAAAAAGAAGTGACGTATAATAGAAAGAGCATTCAATTTGGAATCACAAGGCCTAGGTGGAAAGCTCTGAAAAATGCAGGCATAATGTTACTTCATGGGGTTATTGGGAAGAGTAAGTATGCTAATGCGAATGAAAGCTGTGTAGCAGGATGTCGGGACCCAACGGTTGCAACATTTCTTTCTTCCTGTCTCCCTTCCCCTCTCCTTCCTTCCTCCCTCCCACTGTTTCCCACTTATATATTTTTCCTTTCATTTAAAACATTAAATGTTTTCATTTAATTAAACTTTTAATTTTGATATAATTATAGGTCCACATGTGGTTGTAAGAAGTAACAGAGAGATTCTGTGTAACTTTTACCTTTTTCCCCAATGGTAACACCTTGAAAAACTATAGTATATCATAATCAGCATGTTGACATTGATAAAACCCATGAATCTTATTCAGATGTCCCTGGTCTTACTTGTACTGTGTGTGTGTATGTGTATGTGTGTGTGTGTGTGTGTGTGTCTGTGTGTGTGTCTGTGTGTGTGTGTACATATATCCACTCTTTTTTAGGTTCTTTTCCCATATAGGTCATTACAGAATATTGAGTCGAGTTCCCTATGCTATACAGTAGGTCCTTATTAGTTATCTATTTTATATATAGTAGTATGTATATGTCAATCCCAGTCTCCCAATTTATCCCTTCCCTCCCTTCCCCCCCGGTAACCATAGGTTTGTTTTCTACATTTGTGACTATTTCTGTTTTGTAAATAAGTTTATTTGCACCATTTTTTTAGTTTCCACATATAAGCAATATCATATGATATTTGTCTGTCTGACTTATTCACTGAATATGACAATCTCTAGGTCCATCCATATTGCTGCAAATGGCATTATTTTGTTCTTTTTTTATGGCTGAGTAATATTCTATTGTATATATGTACCACATCTTCTTTATCCACTCCTCTGTCGATGGACATTTAGGTTGTTTCCATGTCTTGGCCATTGTAAATAATGCTGCAATGAACATTGGGGTGCACGTATCTTTTCGACCAACAGTGTAGGAGGGTTCCCTTTTCTCCACACCCTCTCCAACATTTATTGCTTGTAGATTTTTTTGATGATGGCCATTCTGACTGGTATGAGGTGATACCCCATTATAGTTTTGATTTGCATTTCTCTAATAATTAATGATGTTGAGCATCTTTTCATGTGCTTTTTGGCCATCTGCATGTCTTCTTTAGAGAAATGTTTATTTAGATCTTCCGCCCATTTTTTGATTGGGTTGTGTTCCCTATCTTCTAAGTTGTCAAATTTCTGAGTATAAAGTTGTTTGTAGTATTCCTTTCTCCTTTTAATGGTTTTCAGGTCTGTAGTGATACCTCTATTTCAGTCCTGATATTGGTGATTTGTGTCTTCTATTTTTGTCATCCTTGCTAGAGATTTATCAATTTTTTTCAAAAATTCTAGCTTTTTAATTAATTTTTTTCCTACTTTTTAATTTTCAATTTCTGCTCTTTCTTACTTTCTTCCTTCTTCTCTGGGCCTATTTTGCTCTTCTTTTTCTAGTTTCTTGAGGTAGGAACTTAGCTAATTGATTTGAAATCTTTTCTTTCCTGTTTATGAATTTATACTATAAATTTTCTTCTCAGAAATGCTTTAGCTGACTCTCATATATTTTGATATGTTGCATTTCCATTTTCACTAAGTTCTATGTATTTTTTAATTTGCTTTGAGATTTACTCTTTGACCCAAGAGTTATTTGGAAGTAGGCTGTCTACTTTCCAAGCGTTTAGAGAATTTCTTGTTGTCTTTCTGCTACTGATTTCAAGCATGATTACATGATGGTTAGAGAACACATTTTGTATGATTTCAATTTCAATTTGCTGAGGTTTGTTTCATGGTCCAGGATATGGTCTACCTTGGTGAATGTTCCATGGGTGCTTGGAAAAAATGTGTATTCTGTTGTGGTTGGGTGGAGTGTTCTGTAGATGGCTGCTAGGTCTGGTTGGTTTACAACACAGTCCAAGTCTGTTGAGAGTTTAGCTAAGCTACACCATGATGTAGCTGCCTTGGCATCTACTTTGGCCACGTGGCTTGCAGGGACCTTAAACTAACACTAGTCCTTCCTGCACATGCATGCCCTACATAGCAGCCCACAGTCACAAGCAAATATAAGTTCCTTATGTGACTTCACCAACAGTCCTTGTGACCAACAGCCTCCCCTGCCTGGAGACCTACCCAGCTATTTACCATTACTGTTGCTTTTCTTTTATTCTTGATGTTCCAAATTTCCTTGTCATCTGTTTTCTTCTATCTGAAGAACTTCCTTCAGCAATTCTTTTAGAGGAGGTCCACGGGCAGTAAATTCTCTTCATTCTCCTTCATCTGAGGATGTCTTTATTTCATCTTCATTACTGATGGATATTTTTACTGGATATAGAGAGAGGTTTCGTTAACAATTCTTTTCTTTCAGCACTTTAAGAATGTTGTGAGTTTCCTTCTGGCCTCTATGGTTTATGGTGAGAAATCTGCTGTCATTCAAAATGTTCTCTGGCTGTTTTCAAAATCTTTTCTTTGCCTTTAACTTTTAGCAGTTTGATTATGATGTGTCTGGGCCTAGATTTCTTTGGATTTACCCTTTTGGGGTTTGCTGAGCTTATATAATATATAGGTTTATGTCTTTTGCCAAATGTGAGAGTTTCTGGCCATTATTTCTGAGATTCTTAAGACAAAAGTGTTAGACTTTTGGTAGTTTCACAGGTCCCTGAGGCTCTGCTCATTTTTCTCTTTTCCAATCTTTTTTTCCTCTGGGTCTGAATGGATATTTCTATTGCTCTACCTTCAACTTCACCAACTCTTTTACTCTGTGATTTCCATGCTGGTATTACATACACTGCATTAATATTATTTTTTCAGTCCTAGAATTTCCATTTGGTTCTTTATAGGCTCTATTTCTTTCCTGAGACTGTTCCCATGTGTTTTGAGAATGCTAGCCCTTACTTCTTGGAGCATTTTTATAATAGCTGCTATGTGCATCATCTTGGCATTGGTGTCTTTTGATTGCCATTTCTCAAGTGAGTTGAAATTTTCCTGATTCTTCATATGTCAAGTAATTTGGGGTTATACTCTGGACATTCTGAATATTATGTTAGGAGACTCTGTCTTGTTTAAATCCCACAGAGAAGGTTAATTTTTTTTTTTCTTTTTTTAAGCAGGCAATCAGCCCAGTTGGGTTCAGGCCACACATTTTAACCAGCCTTCTGTGGGTTATGATTTCAATGTCAGTTCCACTTCCAAAGCCTTTGTAGTGGTACTCGGATATGTCCCTGTATGCCCTACTCTTTGGCCAGTATAGGTCATGGGCTATGATCTATCCCTTATTTCAGTTGTCAAAGTCTTTGGTATGTGTTTAGGATGTGATACACACACACAGCTCAGGGATGAACCTGGGAGTTCATAAATATCTTCACAGGTTGCTTTCCAGAGTTTCTCCTTCTCCAGGACCTCCCTGGTATATTCTGGTTCCCTAGGGCTCCCCTTTTTGGTCTTCCAGCAGGAAATCTGGGGCTCTAGTTGCTCTCCTCTGCCTTGTACCTCCTACAACTGTGCCTGCAGCCAAGTAGTGAGAGGACAGAGAGAAAAATAAATAACAAGGGTATGCCCCACCTTCTCGGGACCACAGCTCCTCCAATTGGAGAGGAAGGTTACCCTCCATCAGAGTTTTAGGTGCCTGTGGGTCCTTTCTGTCACTCCCATGGTGAGACTGCTTGGTGGCTGGGGCATGAGAGAAGAAAGAAAAAAAAAAGAAAATTGGGGGATTTCCCCAACTTTCTCTGAGTGTTAGGAGTTCTCTTTCCTGCAACTTGAGCCAGAACTAAAGGGCTTCTCTCAGAGTTCTCTCTCTCTGCCCAGTGCTTACATCCAGGGTCCAGGCTTCAGGCTGCCTTGAGTCCTGGCTGAGAGAGACCGGAAGACAAATGGGAGACTCACGGCTGGCTCAGTGATATTTCAGACGCCGGCCTTCTTCTCCAATCTGCCTGCTACTGTTTACTTTTCAGAGTCCTTAAATAGCTGTTCCATGGATTCTGTTCAGGTTTTATGGCTGTATTCAGTGAGAGTGACAGGGTGGAGTGTGCTTACTCCATGTTACCCAGAAGTGCCTATTTTATTTTTAAGATTATTTTCAAGCATACTCCATTTTAGGTTCTGTATTTAGTACGCATTTAGTATTTTAGGTATTACCCCGAGTGTTAAAGGCAGAGGTAAAGGCATGTTAGGAATTTTCAATTGCAAACGTATTTTAACAGTGCAACTATGGTTGACAGATTCACATTAGTTAACAATGTCTTGTTGAATCTCTTGAATATTCCTTATATAAGCTTTCCTGGGAATATGTGAATATAACTTACCAGTTATCACCACATGTAGCAGCTTTGTTAAGGGTCTGTGATACTGCAATACTGGTTAGACTATCTTTATGGTCACGAGCCTGAAATATCTCTTGACCGATCTCTCGAATATGAGTGGAAATGACCACAAAAATTCCACGTGAAAAACCAATCAAGATGTAGCCATCACCATACCTATAGCAACGAAGGCAATAATACAGTAAAAAGGAAGATTATCATTTGCAATACAGTAAATAAGCAAATACCTTAAAACTAAGGAATTAGAGAATATAATTTATCAAGGGCCTATTTGTCAGATAATATGCTAGGTAGTTCCACATAATAAATCATAGACTATAATCCAGAAAATATTACATAGAGAAGTGAAAATGCTACAGACAAAAATTAAATATAATTAGTAAGGGAAAACACAGGGGTATCCTTCTGTAATGAGCTTTTGTACATACCAACTATAGCAGACAATGTTGCCATAGCGCTGCTGAAACTCCAGATCAATTGGGCTGTCTGGTTCATTCAGATTAAAAAGAAACAAAGTTTTCTTGCCAACCACTACACTTATCTGCCAGAAAAGAAAAGAGATTATGAAATGAATTACTCAGCACTTCATGAAAAGACTAATAAGCAAATCCAAAGAGCATAAACCTAATTTAGAAAAACAATGAGCCAAATTTAGCATGTTAAATGTTATAATTAGTAAGGTAACAATGTGACTAATTCAAAACATTTGTAACATTTTACTAATATACAGTCTGGAAAGGATCCTTGGCTTCACATATATGCAATACACCCTTGGAAGTACACTAAAATAGCTCGATGGAATAACCTTTTACAATTCTCTGTACCTCTAATATGAGTCCTGTGCAGTAAAGGAAGGTAGGTCTGACATAGTTCCATTGAAACTGAATTCATATCCAGAGTATAGAGAGTCTTCTATCCTAAGGCTGTCTGATTTTGATTTGGGGCTATCTGGGATTACAGGTCCACACCTGTGTGGATAATCTAGCTCGGCTTTTTATATCATCACTCTTCCCATCACCAGCAGGGCACTGGTCAGTGTGGCTAGACTACTATCCCGCTGTTACAAGTTGGTACTTAACTATAATTCTCAGTTGAGGGTCTAACTGTGTTGGGGAGAGAAAAGAGTGCATTACTTATTTGGGCTCATTAAGGGTAATGGATATATATATGTAAAGAGAAACACTTTGATATATTTCCTTGATTCTAAGATGCTACCAGTTAGGAGTTATTATCATTTTAATAATAGCTTCTTGAGAAATAAAGGAACATTACTTCATTAAACATATTCTTGTTGACTGTGAAAATCATCTGGATTTCAGAATGTTAAAATGTGGCAGGGAAAACAATCTAAGGTATTAAAAAAATAAAACTGTAATTTCCAGAGCTCTGGTCCCCACATCTGATAGAGTGAAAATTAAAAAAAAGAGAAAAATCAATACTCTTGCTTTTCAAGGTGCCCCCACTGTTGTTGCTACCATAAGAACAAGAAGAGCAGCAAGTGTAACAGGAAACTGTCCTCACTTGCTGTGATATTAGGTGGCAGCAGAAAAAACATTTAGGCCTGAGAAACTGGGGCCTGCACTGGTTTAATAAGTGAAGGACTATAATTTATTTATCACTATAGATTCTGAACCATACTAGAAAAGGAGACAGAATATCCTAAAAAATTACCAAAATAATTTGGGCCTGGATTTGATTTAGAACTCTTACCGTGCTTTCAGCAGTGGAGGTTCGGTCATCAGTCTTCATCATGGAAAACTGCATGTTGCTAGGCTCTGCTCTCACTGGTGTCTGCAAGGGTGAAAATACTATCACTATGAATAAACCCCAAACTCAAATTCATTCTATTACTAAAACAGGTAACTTGCTTTCATTTCTGTTACAGGTTGGACTAACAGCCTGAAAATCCTACTGCTACAAACTTCTAGAAATTCTGGATGAAACTGAACACATATCTTATTAAATGGCTAAGATAAGCTTGAAAGAAGGTTAGGAGATTTCCAGGGACCATAAGCAAAGATCAAATTGAAAACCAAAGTGTGTGCAGAAACTGATGCTGCAGATATCCAGAGCAGCAGCTGGTAAAGGGAGACGATAAGGAAGCCCATTTGGCTCAAGCTGGGCTTTGGGTCAGAAAAAATTCTTTTAAAATCAAAGACTTTCCCTCCTATGCTCATTGTGGTCTAAGGTCCAAAGTTATACTTTGAGTGGTCTAGAAACTCCCTGCAGTGTTTGGCCAAAACGAATCTAAATCCTCTTCAAAGGCTGCAAAAAACTTCCACAGTCAAGCCCTGCTGGAGATGAGCTCACAATTCAAAATGAGAAAACTCAGAAACAAACAATGGATCAAGAGGAAGAGTCACCAGATCTAAAAAGAACAGAATTATCAGAAAGATATCATAAATACATTTAAATGGCTAAAAACATAAAAGGACTCATAAATATAAGAAAAGACAACACTTTCTTTAAAAGTCCAGGCAGATTTTAAAAAGAACTACAAAGTACCTTCTACAAATAAAAAGTAGAGCCATTAAAATAAAGACTCAATGGGATGGACAGAAGATTAGACAAATTTGAAGAAAGAATAAGTTAACTGATTTGAGGAAATTATCCTGAAGATTGCAAAGAGTGACAAAAAGAAACTATGAAAGAGAGATCAAGAGATGTAAGAAGATCCAACATATGTCTAACAGTTGCTCTGGAAAGACAGAATAGAAAGGGCGAGAGGTGAATTTCAAAGAGATAATGACTAAGAACTTTCCAGGATTGATGAAAGACAGCAATCTTCAGATTCAGGAAGCAAGACAAGTCCTCAGCAGGATAAATAAAGATAAATCCACACAAGTTACAATGGAGTGCTCTGCAGAATAGCCAAGTCAAAGCAACGCAGAGAAAATACCAGACAAAACAATACTTATAACGTATGTTTTGTTTACTGCATCATAACTTAAGTAGTATGCCAAATTCTGGAAGCATACTTCTTGGGGATTAAAAATGGGAAATAGTTGTCTTGTATGTTTATAATGGCTCAGTGGTAGTGGCTTCCTTGGATGTTATGTGTGGAAAAGTATTCTAAGGTCTTGATTCAGTGAAGAAAAAAAATGCCAATATCTACTGATGATGTGTGATATGGATACAAGAGGGGGGACCTGTAGCATTCTAATTCTAAAGGACTCCAACATAGATGGACCAAAATTACAAGGTTTCTAGAAACTATTTTTTACAGTAATGCTATATATATATATATATATATATATATATATATATTTTAACATCTCTATTGTAATGTCATATTAACCTTCCTTAAGAACCACTGTAATCATGCTATGGTCTGCTCAACATGATTGAGTTACTTCTATCTCACTTTCAAAGCTTTCCAGATACAAGAACCAACTTTCTTCTTCAGACTTATCTTCTATAAATTCTCAAAGTCCAAATCTTCAGTCAGTCCAGTCTGGAATAAGCCATGAACAAGCTGTAATAAGTTTTTCCTCTTATCTTTGTTCTGTTCTGCTTGGAGTGAATGACAGCAACTGCTAAATGTCTTATAATACCCATTAAAACAAGTTTTAGCAGGGCACATGATCACCTAGGTAGACTAAATTTGCAGCTTCCCTGGCAGCAGCAAGGTGTGACCATATAACTAGGTTCTGGTCATATGATATGAATGGAAATTATGATTGCATCTTCCAGATTAGGTCGTTCACAAATTTCTTGCACTCCACTTCTCTTTTTTCCTTGCCTGGGGCTGAAATGAGGTGCTGGTATGCTTGCTTTAACCATGTACATGAGGGCAAAACACCCTAGAAAATGGCAGAACAATAAGATGGAAGGAAGGGAGGGGAAGGAAGGAAGGGGGAATTTATACAACCTTGAGAAGCAGAGATACATAGATGACACGCTTACCCCTCTCTGTTTTATGAGAAAAAAAAGAGGAAAAACCACTCAAACTACCATATTCTTAGAGTCCTTGTAATTTTGGGTCTTGTTGTTACAATAGTTTAGCCTATACCCTGACTGATTTAGATCATCTTTTCTCTTACAGATTCACAATCCAACTTTCATTTATCTCCTCTATCTCACAAATGTTATAGGACTTGTAAGCTATATCACACAATTTGATAATCATATAAGATGATATATGTTTTATCATGATTAGTTTTCTCTTCTTGAGAGTAGGGGGCCTATGGTGGGCAGCCTCTAAGATGGTCTGGAACGATCCTCACCTCCTGGTGTTCATGCCTTTGTGTAATCCCCATCCCGGCCCCTCAGTGTAGGCTGGGCCTAGTGACTCACCTCTAGAGAACAGAATACAGCAAAAATAATTTTGAGATCAGGTTATTTATTAACGATTGCAGCTTAAGTCTTGAATGACTATTCTCACTCTCTTGCCAGCTGCTTTGTTGTGGTCCCCAGTCAGGCCTTCAGATAAGACTGCAGTTCAGACTGATAAAATGGTTGCAGCCTCATGAGAGACCCCTGAGGCAGAAGCACCCAGCTTAGCTGCAGCTGGATTCCTCATCCACAAAAACTGCAAAGCAATGTTTTTTGTTTTAAACTGCTAAGTTTTGGGAGTAATTTATTATGTAGCAATAGATAGTTAATATAGGGCCATATTTCTTATTTCTTCTGTAGTCATATTTCATATTTCTTCTATAGTACATAGCACAGTGCCATGTAACTAGCAGGTATTCAAAGCACGTCAATATTGCTCTAGAAGTAATAAATCATAAGCCAAGTCATCCAAAGTGAATGCCACTGGTGAGCTTCTATAGCTATGGGTAATACAAATTCCCTTGAGAGGAGCCTCTGAAGATCTAATCAATCTTGGGAAATTTGAACATCAGTAAAATCTAATCCTAAAATTAAATTTAATTAGAATTAGTTTGGAAGCAATTTAACATATCAGCTAAAGGAGTGGGTTTTAGAATCAGGCAGTTGGTTACATTACCTGACTCTGAGTGCAGTTGTTAACATTTACGCCATAAAATACATATATAAAATAAGAGTTATTTCACAAATATACTGTTTGACTATAACCACAGAGCCGATAATCCATGCTAATAACTAGCCAATGGGAAATGTACAAAGGAGGATATTTGGATAAAGTATTCATATTAAAGAAAAATGTCCTAATACATTAAAAAAAATTGATGTTTAGAATGTGAAGTTATTGTATACATATCTCACATAGAGATTTTAAAATTTTATAGATCTGTTTGATAGACAAACTTTGTTTTGGAAGAAAATTTGAATATAGCAGACCAAAGAGATGTTACTGTATTACCTGTCTTATTGTGTCACCTTCTTGATTACTAACTGTAATCATTTTATCTTCACCACCTAAAGCAAGCATGTTTTCTGCATTCCAACATCCACATGTGATTCTCTTAGTATGCTTTCCTGAAAAAGAGATGTACATATTGATTTCTCAAAAAAATTTTTAGATATCCATGATGTTAATCTGAAAGTTTAGGTAATATACTATGGAAATTAAACAGACAAGAAATTTAAAATCTCATCAAAGCAGTTAGTGTCTAAGCAACCTTATTTAAAACAGTTTATTACCAAGTTGTAAATCAAGATAAAGGCATATGAGGGCAATCATGTTTTCCAATTTTTTATGTGCATATGAGCATAGGTCCTAACATAAAAAAGACATTCCACCCCTTGACAAGTTTGTTTACCATATAACCAAACCTATCACATTAATGTCTTAAGCACAAAATGTGCTTAAATCTCAAAGCACTGAAGCTATCTCTACTATATTCAGCTTCACAGTGTGGGAGACCCTTAGCATAAGCAGATTCAACATCACAGTTTTGACCCTTCATATATAACTAAAGGACATACAATGATTCATGATTAACACTGAGGTACAAATATGAATGCACCTTAGTGAGACTTGTGTTAAGAATTGACTCATTTAGGTGGCACAGTGGTTGAGAGTCCGCCTGCTGACGCAGGGGACACGGGTTCATGCCCTGGTCTGGGCAGATCCCACATGCTGCAGAGCGGCTGGGCCCATGAGCCATGGCCGCTGAGCCTGTGCGTCTGGAGCTTGTGCTCTGCAATGGGAGAAGCCACAACAGTGAGAGGCCCACGTACCGCAAAAAAAAAAAAAAAAAAAAGAATTGACTCATTTAGCTAGTGAGGGATATTAGAGCCACTAAGTATCAGGACGTTTTTTTATTGAGCAATCCAGACAGTGCAAAAACCACATTTTGGAGTGGAAATTGCATGCTTGACACTGAGGGCATTTGTTGAAGGTCCTGGGATAGATAAATACTCAAGAGCCCCAAGGTTAATTAAGTATACAGATTCTGGAGGCAAACTGCCTATTTTGAATAAGTGGCTCCACCACTTACTGCAAAACCATGGGTAAGTGACTTAACCTTTCTATTCCTTAGTCACATCATCCAAAAATTGGGGATAATAGTAGGAGCTCTTTCATAGGGGTTGAGGATCAAACGAGTTAAAGCACTTAGAAGAGTGCCAGGCATATAGGAAATGCCATATAAATGTTAGCTATTTTAGCTGTTATTGAGACAGAGATCATGTTTATTTTATTCATGTACCCCATACAGAACTTAATACAGTATGTATGCAGAAGGCAGGCTCTAAATAAATAGTCGTTAAGTGAGTAGACCCTGAGGCCAGAGTGTGCCAGAGTGTGTTAGAGGCTCAGGTAGGAGGAGAGTATAGCTGTGAAGTCCCGGAAGATGGGTAAGAGATGAAGTCAGAGAGTCGCCAAGGGCCAGGTCACAGAGGGCTTGGCTGGCCATAGTGAGGACTTTGACCCTGGGTGACATGGAGAGCCACTGGAGAGTTCCGAGCAGAAGGCTCACCGTGGCCTCTGGGCTGAGGATATTCTATAGCAGGGCAAGATCTGAAGCAGGGAGACCAGTTAAGATATTCCAGAAATTCAGGTCAAAGATGTCTGAGCCCCACACCATGGTGGCAGCAGTAGAGGTGATGAGAACAGTCTTGATTCTGGAGATATTTGGAGATAGATCCTACTAGATTTTCTGGCAAATTAGGTATGGAACGTAGGAGAAAGATAAGGGTCAAGGATGATGGTAAGGTTAGGCTTAAATATCTAAAAGGATGAAATGCCATCAATGAGAGGGAAAACTATTGGTTTTGGTGGTATTAAATTTGAAGTGTTTACTAGAAATCTCATTGGAGATGTTGAGTAAGCAGCTGGATGTATGAGTCTAGAGTTTGGAAGAGATAAATGTGGGACTATAGAGGTAGTATTTCAAATCAGAAGACCAGAGCACAAAAGTGAAGGGAACATTCAGAGAAGAGACTGGGATATAGGAGATTTTGCTGATCATAGATTAAGTGGCTTAAGTGGTACACTGGAACTGAGTGTCGGAAGTAATGGGTGTTAGAAGGGAAAAAAGGAGTACATAAAGAGAGGTGGAAAGATGCCAAAGACAAACTTCTTTCTATACTCAAGAAAGGGAGAAGAAAATCTCTCCTTTTCTTCTAGTGCTCAGAATTCAGGTTAACCTTAACCTCACTGATAACAGTTAACATGTTTTGTGTGCTTACTTAACATTGTTCTGGGCACTTTACACGTATTGACTCATTTAATTAGTATTAACTTACAGCTACCATACTATGGCCACTGAAATGTAAATCATGTTACTGGGAGACTGGCAATATTAGGTATACTGTGAACACTGAAATTCATGCATGTTAGAAGCATGCAAAGTGAGAACTGCCTATATCTAGTCTAGTTCAAGGAAATAAATCAGAGCATGACGAAACAAGGTAACAGACATTAGCTACTGTAAAAACCATGCATTCGTGCAGCTGCTATTGGAAGTGAAATGTCTTAGTTTTAGGAAAGTAAATTATTTCAAAGGAAAAAAAGCAAAGCCACAAATCACAACTAACTCTAAAAGAGGCAGCTAAAGGACCTAAAATATATAATTAGCCTGAATCTTTTCCATTTTACACAGTGAATTAAATTAGCTGAGAATAGAATCAATATTCATATTAAATACAAAGATCACATAAAATCATGTATATATGACAGTTACTGACACAAAATAATCATGCTTTGACAAATTATTTTCTTATACCTCAAGTGTCAAAATTTCTAGGGCTTATAAGTTAACTGGTAGAATATACCTGTAAATGAAGTGGGATATAGAAAATGCCTATTTAAGTCAAACAAATTAATTTATATGGTGAAAGCAGAGCTTTGTAACTCAAAAGTTTTTAGTTTAATTTTTCAGATGGATCAATGACATAACTGTTTAGCTACAGCACTAAAAATATTCCTATGAAAGATATACATATATGTGAAAATAATTTGAAATGAACAAGTGTCCTTAATTGAAAGGCACTTTCTCAAGTATTCTGTGGGCACTATTATCTCCAGGATTTGATTCTTTCATTAGTGGTACGTTATACTGGCCACCTGTATGTAATTAAGCCCACTGTTTCACCATTCACCAGCATGATGTTACAATAATTGAAAAGAATCCATACTGTTTCCTCCTGGGGAGTCCCAGGGCAGATGCTAGGTGACCAGAGGCTGGGGGAATCAGAGACTGAACCAAGAAGGTCAAAGGATTAAACACGCATATCATCCAGTCATATACCCTGAGGGAAATATAACTCGAAGTCAACTCCTAGATTAAATTGGTGTTTGGAGAGAGTGAGGGGTCAGAATTAGGAATCTGGATACTCTGTCCAAGAAGCCACCAAATGTTTTAGCCCATCTACTAATGTGTTGATATGCATCTGAGCTATTCCATGCCAGAGGCACAATCTGGGTGAGAAAGGGACAGATAGAAGCCATGCTATTAATGTACTGGTGTCCAAAGGCACAGGCTCACCCTAGGGCAACCTGTTACATAGCCTGGGAAATTCTTAGTAGGTAGTGAAGATGGATCTTCTAGATTAGATAGATGTATGGCTTAACCAGGGAAGTCTTCATTTTAAACTACAAAATTTCTCTTGCAATATCAGGGAAATCTGAGGTGGTAAAATTTCCATTTATGTAAAGCATCTCAAATATTTAGCAGTGTTTCCAGCTACAACCTACCAAGGACAGGAATCTTTCGAGATGTCTGACGATTATAAATGAGCAAATTTCCTTTAACAGTTCCAACAGCCAGGAAACTTCCAAATTTTGACCAAAGAAGGAAAGACAATTGATCCCTGTAACATTAAGATACAAATTACTAAACAATTCACAATTATAACCCCCTAAGTAGTCCTTTTAAAAAGTACTTCATGAATAGTTTTAACATCTACGTAGAAGCTGAAGTACAAAATTACAACTTAATGCTTTAGGACTATGAAGAAGTGCTAAAGACATTCTGAGACACTATAAAATGGTCTTAGGTGAGTGAGACTTAAAATACAAATGTATGATGAATATAGGCTTCAATTCAGTCATGATGGAATCTCAAATTTCATCAGATGACTCATGATGAGTTACTTATTAATTTGTCTACTAATGATAGTTGTAACTCTAATTGTGGTAAAAATCTTCATGGATGATAACATCTTATGCTTTAAAAAAAAGTAGGGTCCAACTATACGATATACTAAATTGGAAAAATCATTGGGAATTCATGATTCATGAAAAAGGACATACATTTTCCAGCTCTGCTAAGAGTAGCTCAGAAGGAGGTAGAAGGCACGTTTGCCTACCACCAGTTCTTACTGTGCATTCTAGGATCCATAGGTTGAACTTTTTTTTTTTTTTTTTTTTTTTTTGCGGTATGCGGGCCTCTCACTGTTGTGGCCTCTCCCGTTGCGGAGCACAGGCTCCGGATGCGCAGGCTCAGCGGCCATGACTCATGGGCCCAGCCGCTCCGCGGCATGTGGGATCTTCCCGAACTGGGGCACGAACCCGTGTCCCCTGCATCGGCAGGCGGATTCTCAACCACTGCGCCACCAGGGAAGCCCAGGTTGAACTTTTATACAATCCTCTACTAAAGGGAATCAAGACTCCTTGGAGAGTAGCTCATTTATATATTGAGGAAAGAAATCACAATGGATCTAGAAAAGTGGTTATGAAAATACAATCCCAGGACCAGCATCATCACCTGGGAACTTCAGAAATGCTAGTTCCCAGATCCCACCCCTGTCCTACTGCATGAGAAACTGGGGGTGGTGCGCAGCTGTCTGTGTTCTCATAAGCTCTCCAGGTGATTCTGATGCAGCTAAACTTTGACAGTCACTGATAGATCAAGCTACTGTTTTCAGAAAGCAACACAGCTCTCAAGAATGTTGAGGGCAGTAATAAAAGGACAAAAGAGTCAGCTCAAAGGGGACTCCTCTGGCTAAATTAGAGGAATTTGAGCATTAAAAATTACATATTTAATTGAAACAAGTTAAGTTTGTGAAAGGCCATAAAACCTAATGATACTTGGAAGACAAAAATTCACTTAAAGCATAGGAAAAGTTAGTTGTAATAATAAGTGAATGTAATAAAATGTTTAGCTAAAAATTAATTTTAACAAGAAGTATTAATATACTGGGCTGCTAGCTTTCTTCAATTGAGTATATATTTACAATTATTGAATATATTAAGTATACAGTATATTTTATAAAAGATATTAAGTACATACTTTATAAAAGATAAATATGCATTTGTCTCTCAGTTTAAGTAGGTACAGCAGCCCTGAGAATATGCCTCTCAGATCTCCAACTATAGAAAGTATAACCGACCAAGGCCCCCAGCTGCTAGGCATTGGAATCCATCACCTCAACATGCTGGGACCACACCTTCCCATGGGCTGCTCCCAGACAATGATTGCGCATGGCAAGCGTCCTGCTGAGGCCCATTCCTGGGAGGCACAGGACTCCTTTGATGGTAACCTTGGCTCAGACTGGGCCTAGCTGAACTTTTTAGAACTGTGCTGCGGTCCCAGATGTTTCTACCCCCCCTTTCTTTCTTCCCTCTCTCCTTTACAAGGGTCTGACGGCTCTTCTAACTTCTTCTCCCTCTCTGTTCCCTCATAGATATTTCCTGTGATAAACACCTTACACATTTAATCCCATTTTGGAGTCTGCTGCTCAGAAAACATGAATTTAAAAAATTGGAGTGAGCTAAATAGTACCAGAGAAAAGAGGAACTATATGACAAGAACAAGGTCGGATTAGCAACTGCGGTCACATATAGTAAGAGTAGTGTAACAATATTAGTCCAGTCAATAGTTGATCAGTACTAACAGTCACAGAACAACCAACTAGAAAGAGGGTTAAATAGTGTATTCCAAGAAGATCAAGTAATCAAATGTCATCAAAAGAAGAGTTAACTGAATGGGCTTTATCTTCCTCTCTTAGGAGATAAGACGTCTAAAAGGTCCTACAAAGTACAGTAAGATCCCAAGCCATACATGTTTCCAATTATGCTAACCGATGAGGCCAACATATAATAATAACACATATTTCTGGCCAAGAAAAATGTAATGAATATATTATTTTAGGAAAATGCACCTGGCTACAAAAAAAGGCAACCTATGTGAAAGGCATAGGTTTGTAAAATTCTGGCTGATATGACAGTTGAAGGTCAATTAGAAAAGAAGCTGAGTAGGGTGACTAGTACTCAGGTGTGAATGGCCTTGGGAGAAGCAACCATGTCCCATGATCCAACCAAGAATCAATTGGTTTATGAACCAGACGTTGTATTCAGAGTTTCTCTGAAAAGATTGCTGTATCCCAGGTAAAAAACTAAATGATTACTGCTGTCGGCCTAGGTAGGATCAGGGTAAGTACCACTATAATCTTAAAAAGGTATAAAAAATACATTTAGTAAAAATGATGAAATAAATTCAACCCATTGTGCTAACATAATAATTCAAGATAGTTAAGTGGCATTGCAGCAAGTTTTGTAATAATTATATTTGATGCTTTGTGAATTATTTGTGTTTGAAGTGCGCAGAAGAATCTAATCAGATTAAATTTGTAAGTGAAATTTTAATTGTTTAAAGGAAACTTAAGTTTGCAAAATATTTAAGAAAATTTTGCAAACTTGATATTCAGAATTGTTAACTATCGTGATGTATTAGATTGATCATTAACAAAAAAACAAATAGTAGTAGGTATACCTTTCTATAGCCAAAGGCCTTTAGACATTAAATATTAATAGCAACAGTAAAACACCCTTAATTTTACCTTATTGATAATTACAATAACATCTACTGTTCCCTCAGTTCTTATTTTGGTGCCTGGCCACTGCATACAATTAACTATCACAACAATCCTGAGATGATGTGAAAAAATGGAAGTGGGGGAAGATAAGACAGTGGGAGGCAGAGCTGCCAATTCGAAACACCTGGAATTAATTATGCATTTTTCTCTGGGTCAGGATGTGGCCTCACTGATGCTCAATTTGGTTCAAGAAGCAGTACTTGATGTTTATAAACATCCTCTTGAATGAAAGCACACAGGGTGTGTAAAATCCTTCTGAAAAGTGATGTACCGAAGTGTTAAAGGACAGAGCAAGAAATGAAGGTTCTCAGACCTAGCAAGACTTGATGTTGGTCAGACACTATTGCCTGTGGATGCATGTCTCGTGCGTCACTTTGGAGGGTCAAGAGAACCTGCGCTAAGGTGATGTTTGGTCCTGCTCTGTTATTCCTTGGCATGTAAGCTGGAAAAGTATAATCTAACCTTATGGTATGTGTGTGATCTCTTCCTGCCCACCTGCAGGCCACATGATGCCATGAAGCAGATTATTATTACTATACACTCTTTACATATATGAAGAAATTGAGGATTAAAGAGAGGTTAAGCAACTTATCCAAGGTCAAAATTGCAGTTTTAGTTGTAAATACCGATACGTTTTTCTTTTCCATATGGCAAAATGGTTTCCATTGGAATGGTTTCCATTCCAATAAATTGCAGAGACCTGCAATTTATTCTGTCTGCCCAGGATTTTTCCCACTTGTGAACTTCCCCACCCTCACTCCACTCTTCACTGGGTAGGATTATCAACCCCATGGCCCTGCCTACCCTATTCAGAGACCTTCTGAAGAAATGAGTGGACACTAGTAATGTGATAGGGGTATGTTCTTTCCTCTGGCATAACTTGCTGTGAAGAATGGTATAAGCTGATACCTGCCAGTAGCCATCAAGAGTCTGACTTACATATATAGGATGGATAAACAACAAGGTCCTATTGTATAGCACAGGAAACTATATTCAATATCTTGTGATAAACCATATTGGAAAAGAATATGAAGAAGAATATATATATGTTTAACTTAATCAGTTTGCTGTACAGCAGAAATTAACACATTATAAATCAACTACACTTCAATAAAATTTAAAAGAGAGAGTCTGACTTAGAAGAAGTCAATACAGAGAAAGGAAGAGCCGAGAGATGGAGACAGTCTTGACTGCATCATTAGAACCCCTAGATCCAGCCATGCCTGCAGCCAATCCCATCTCCAGATTTTCCCATATACGTTTTCTCTCTTCTTTGGACATTTTAGTCTGTTCCATTGAAAGCAACTTTTTAAGAAGTCATATTTTATAATCATAACAACTTTATTCTAATTAACTGAACAAAATTAATAGGATTATATATAACAATTAAAAAAGAAATGAACTTTTTCCTTTATAAGAAAATAACTCATCAATGCATCTTTATAATGAAAGTAGTATTTGTAGCATCAAATCTGCAAATAATGATATTTCTAAGTGAAGATTTAAAATATAAAAAAAACTATCCTTACCTCATGCCACTGTCTAACTGGCTGGTTTTGTTTGTGTTGGCATCCCACAGATAAATGCAACTGGATTTCTCAGCAATCACTGCTAGGATATCTCCATCCTTATCCCAATCCATAGCAACACAGTTACTTTTTAAAAAGAGAGCAAAACATCACTATGCATTTTTTTTAAGTAGGGAAAGAAATTTAAACACTCAACTATTTGTGATTTTTGTCTATAACAAGACCATTCAATCTATTTTTGAATAAGTCATAAACTTTCTAAAGTGAGAAATATAACTCACCATTCAGTGCCTAGATAAAACTAACACCAATTATATCGTTGTTGAGGGAATAGAAACATTTTAAATATCATTTTCATATACTATATTAAATATAATTATACCTAATAAGTTAGCAGATTTTCTCAACACCTATAAAGAGCCTGGCCCTTTGGTAAAACAAACTCATCAAGCACCTCTGGAAAGGAATCACACCTGGAATCAAGAGAAAATTTGTATGATCAACTTTCGAAAGGTTATTTCAGATTTACAGAGGGAAAAAGTAGGTACTGATAAGAAGTGATGTTATATCTAGATAAACTGTGTATTGAACAGATCAAGGCTGGGTAGACGTAGGACTGCAAACAACAAGAAAGACTTGAATTCTGAAATAGTAAGAAAGTTTATTTTTATTTCATATCTTAATAGAATGAGTGATTCAATTAAGATAACAAAATAGTTATAAATAGGAAATGCTCTATTTAACATGTTTCTTACTGTTTAAAATTACTCCAAATGTCTATTATAATTTAAGAACTTCCTTGAAGATTAACCTTTCCTTCCTTCTCTGATGCTATATTTCATTTGGAGACCCTCTGTTCTTGGGTATTGGCTAAGCCATACTCAGCTTTACATTTAAGACAGCTGGGCATTACTTAAGTTATTTTATTCTTCGAACTGTTAAAATATGTTCTGGGGGACTTCCCTGGTGGTCCAGTGGTTAAGACTCCATGCTCCCAATGTAGGGGGCATGGGTTCGATCCCTGGTCAGGGAACTAAGATCCCACATGCCACACTGTGTGGCCAAAAATTTTAAAAATTAAAAATAAATAAAATATGTTTTGGGATCTCAATTTTCTATAATATTTTCAGGATTTTGAGAGTGTGGAAGAGGAAGGCTTTCAAATTGTTGATAAAATCATCTGCCAAGTAAAGACAATATATAATGGCATTTTATTTATGTGGAGATCTTTTGTCAGTCTAATTCAACTATGATGAATACAGCAAAAGAATTCATAAGTGGGCTTCCCTGGTGGCACAGTGGTTGAGAGTCCACCTGCCGATGCAGGGGACACGGATTCGTGCCCTGGTCCGGGAAGATCCCACATGCCGCGGAGCGGCTGGGCCTGTGAGCCATGGCTGCTGAGCCTGCGCATCCGGAGCCTGTGCTCCGCAACGGGAGAGGCCACAACAGTGAGAGGCCCGCGTACCGCAAAAGCGACAACAACAACAAAAAAGAATTCATAAGTAAAAAAATAAGGCCATTGTGTAACCAAAATAGATGTCACAGAGATTATGCAATAAAGCTCATACAATTTACTCAAAGAAGTTCTTTTACTAAGTGCTTCTTACTTTTAGACATAATTATAACTAGCTTG
Source organism: Delphinus delphis (assembly GCF_949987515.2). Classification (NCBI taxonomy): domain Eukaryota; kingdom Metazoa; phylum Chordata; class Mammalia; order Artiodactyla; family Delphinidae; genus Delphinus; species Delphinus delphis. The sequence goes on from NC_082687.1 coordinate 75,874,444, forward strand.
CCCTCTGTTTCCTAGAATAGAGAAACCAGAAGCAACAATTAAGAGAGCAGTGGGATACAGATGGCCAACAAACACATGAAAAGACGCTCAACATCACTAATTATTAGAGAAATGCAAATCAAAACTACAATGAGGTATCACCTCACACCGGTTAGAATGGGCATCATCAGAAAATCTAAAAACAACAAATGCTGGAGAGGGTGTGGAGAAAAGGGAACCCTCCTACACTGTTGGTAGAAATGTAAACTGATAGTCACTATGGAGAACAGTATGGAGGTTCCCTAAAAAACTAAAAATAGAACTACCATATGACCCAGCAATCCCACTCCTGGGCATATACCAGGAGAAAACCATAATTCAAAAGATACATGCACCCCAATGTTCACTGCAGCACTAGTTACAATAGCCAGGACATGGAAGCACCTAAATGTCCATCAACAGAGGAATGGATAAAGATGTGCTACATATATACAATGGAATATTACTCAGCTATAAAAAGGAATGAAATTGTGCCATTTGAAGAGAAGTGGGTGGACCTAAAGACTGTCATACAGAGTAAGTCAGAGAGAAACAAATATCATTTAATATCGCTTATATGTGGAATCTAGAAAAATGATACAGATGAACTTATTTGCAAAGCAGAAATAGAAACACAAGATGTAGAGAACAAACATATGGATACCAAGGGCAGCAGGGGTGGGATGAATTGGGAGGTTAGGATTGGCATATATACACTACTATGTATAAAACAGATAACTAATGAGACCCTACTGTATAGTACAGGGAACTCTACTCAATGCTCTGTGGTGACCTAAATGGGAAGGAAATCCAAAAAAGAGGGGCTATATGTATACGTATAGCCGATTCACTTTGCTGTACAGCAGAAACTAACAACATTGTAAAGCAACTATACTCCAATAAAAATTAATAATAATAAAAGAAAGAGAGCAATGGGAAATGCCAAAATGGTGGCATTAGGTGGATGGGAGAGAAGTAAAGCAACCTGATTTGCAAAGATGGTGGTGATAAAAGCAGAAAGCAGATGTGTATTTAAAAAGGCTGGCAGCATAAGACCATTTAGGTGAGGGACTCTACACATCATAATTACCACTAAGACTATCAGTAAAATAACTACTACAGGGAATGATAACACTGAATCATTAAAAATGCTTATGTTATGCTTACTGTAATCTAGAATGACTTCCTTAAAATAGATAAAATAAGGCCTTTGTCCTTTAAGAAGTATGCAGAAAGTAACTGTTAGAGAGGAAATACTACAGCCATATGGGCTTATCTTATCTGCATATACACACACTAAAGCTTGTTTATAATTAAATAAGAATTATTTCACATGGACTCATTTATAATTCTGTCTTACAGCTTATCTGTGAATGTATGAGTGTTTATAAACGTTAAATTCTAATTCATATGCTATACATATACATATTTCATTAACTGTTTATGGTATAAAAAACCAAATCTCTTTGCAAATGGAGAAGGCAAAAGAGGAGATACACATTAGATATGTTATAAAATTCTATTTGATTATAGTTTTAAGACAGTGTTTTTTTATTTTTTAGGCCACAAAGCTTGAAAAAGTTTTTGATCTACCACTGTACTTACCCAGATAAGTTGATTTCACTTCTTTTTTGACCATGGCGATCAAAGATTTTCACAATATGATCAGCTCTAAAAGCAATCAGAACACAAAGATACGATTTAAGTGTTTCTTATTTCTCTAAAGAGTTTTTTTATACACCCAACTGATTTTATTTTCTCACGATAGTTTCATAATTTATATGTAAAAAGTTATTACCAGGGAAAAGGTTCTATGAATTGTGATGTTAATGGAAATATATTACTTTTCCCACCATTCAGTCATCACCCAAGAATTTCTACTGAACAGATAGCGTAGTTAGGTGGGCATACAACCATTTGGAGTCAGGACGATTTACCAACATTCACTGATTTCTTACCCTGTTACTGCAAGGTAGTTTCCTGATGTTTTCTGCCAGGTAAACTTTATTGGTGTGCCAAGCCAAGTCTTTTCTAGCAGTGAGAAAACACGCTAAAAAACACAATACAATTTCTGTATTTTCAAAACATACAATTAAGCATTGGTCAGAAAAGATGTCAAAACATGATAATGAAAACAGTAGGATTCAGGATGGTGAAGGCTTATGCTAGAGCTTACCCAAAAGAAGTCAACAATGTAACAAACAAAATGACCAATCAACCAACCAACCAAATAATCACAATCTGATCGGTAAAGTATGGACCTCAATACATATGGGAGCATTTACTATATAACGTTTTTGCTTTTGAATGTCTTCGAATATTAATTTTATAAAAATGTATGGCTTTAGTGTTTTATAGCTATTAAAAATTTAAATAATTTAAACTTGAACTTAGCTAATTATTAATAGCATAGATTTGGGGAGATTAAATTTAACAAAATTGCTATTAAAAATATTAACTCTGATAGAAATACAAAATGTCTATATTTTCTTCAAAATTATTATTTTCCTTTCCCCATCAGTTACATTTACTTTATCATTAAGTGTTTAATTTGGCTATTGGGTGGGCACTTTTTCAACTGAAAAATCATTCTTTTCACTTAGACAATAAAGAACTGTGTATCCAGTATGGAAGCCACAAACCACATGTGGACTTGGAATTTTATTGAGGACTTGAAATGTGGGCAGTCCAAATTTAGATGTGCTGTAAATATAAACTACACATGGGGTTTCAAAGACTATAAAGGAGAGAATGCAAACTATCTTCACTGATAATTTTCATACTGATTACATGTTGAAATGATAATATTTTGGATATACTGGGTAGAATAAAATATATTATGAAAAGTAATCTTACCTGTTTCTTTAAAAACATTTTAATTTGGCTACTAAGATTGTTAAATTACATTGGCTCACATTATATTTATATCAAAACAGTGCTGATCTAGAACATCTAGGAACTTAAGAGTTTGGGATGAATAAATGTAGATTTTAACATTAGGTTAAATTACAGGTTAAACAATGATGCCTATATCTAGGCATGTGAAGTTTAGAGACTACTGCAGGTGGCTTGACAGTCTGAATAGCAACACAAAACTCTTCAAATGGTCAAAATTGAACAGCAATCACAGGCATTTACTATGTTAAAGATTAAATCCACCTGTACTGAAAACAGGTGCGCTAAAATCACAGGTGCATCCAAGTTTTGTGAAGCATGAAGACACCCTTAAAGAAAAAAAGAGTATAAAAGCATCTTACTTTTGCAATTTTATGACCACATTGCCCTGGAACCCCTGCATGGAAGTGAGGGGTCCCTAAACTTGAATTTTACCAGCTTCATGGTAGACCTCCTCTGGCTGTGACCTTATAAACTATTTTTCTTCAAAGGAGGTTTATAGACACTCCATACACATACAATGGACCAGAAAAGGTGCTAGCTTCACAACCAGAATACCAACGTTTATATTTGGCTTTTTATTTATTAGCTGTAGGGCTTAAAGCAGGTCGATTAAATTGCCTCAAACACAGAATTCTCAACTGTAAACCAGGAATAATAATATCTCCTTACTTCTGGTACTTCATAAGTCGTGAAGAGCTTTAGAAATGAGTTAAGATTACCAGTCTGTCAACTGCAATCTCCACATTAATAGCCACCAGAACTTATAAAAATTAAGCTTTCCATTTCTTTGCCGGATCAGGGCCGGGGTGTGTAAGGGGATATTGCTCGGTAAAGCGAAGGGTGAATGATCTGTAGCCAGTGACCCGGCAATGGGGTTCACGAGAAGCCCAAGCCTAGAAACCGTGCGTGCAGAGGATGACGCTCTAGAGCTTGAGACCTGCGTGTGCAGATTTCCCCGTGAATAATGTACATCGCCACCAGGTGATCTGTAAATTGCACCAGTCACAGGCAATATAATTTGGGATTATTTTTTCGCAGGCTTTTCACTCGTTTTAAGGCGCTGAGCAGTCGCGCGGCTTGCCAGGTGTTTAGCTGCAATAAATGAGGCAGCTCCTGACACCCGAACGAGTCAACTTCACCGCGACCCTCCAAGCGCTTTCACACAACTCGTTCTTTCTACCGTGCGAAGTTTGGGTTCTCTTCAGATCCAGTCTGCTCGTTTCCAGCCGTGGCGGGGTTCCCTCTTCCCGCAAAGCACGAACCCCAGCCGCGGTGCCAGAAATGAGAGGCCTCCCTCCCCGCCTTCTCCTCTTCAATTTTCCTTCCTATTCCCTTGTTCCTTCAACTTCGCCCCTGCGCTCCCATCCCCACTTCTCACGCACTCGGGAGGACGAAAGGAGATCACAAGCTCCTATCCTCAAAGCGACTCTTGGCGGGCTTCTTCCCGCTCCCCCGGGGTTCGTAAGTTATTTACCTTCATCTCAAAGCTCGAGCAGCCGCGCGATCTGGCAAGTGCGCAGGCGCACGCAGTCTCCTTCAAGAAGGCTACCGCGTTCCCGTCTCCCAGGAGACCGCGCGAGCAATGGCCAATCAGCGAGCGCCAGCTGAAAACAGTGCCTAGCGGCGACCTCCGCGAAGCAGAGCGGGAGGTGCGGACTGAGATCACGTGAAGCCCGCGAAGCAAGGCCCAGAGAAGTTGAACCTCGCGAGGGTTTGCAGCGCCCTTGCTTTCTGGCTGGGCCCTGATTGGATGCGACCCAGGGGAGGCTGACTCTATGAGACGTTGGAAAGCGCCTGCGTAAATTTCGGCCCCGGCTGCTAAGAAGTCAATAGTAGCCAGAGGAGGGCGCTGAGAATTTCAAGAAAAGAAAGGAACTGAGTGTGGATAAAAGGAGGGGGGAGTTGGTTCATGGGGCAATACTCTTAAGCAATCCACGCAAAGAGATCACTCTGAAGCTATTCAAGGGATGTTAAAATTGAAGACTGATTTCTGCTGGGGATATATTTGTATCTTCAGATGTTTAAATTTGGGTGCAAGACCTGCAAATTTAAACGGAGATTTTTTTTTTTTTTTTTTTGCGGTACGCGGGCCTCTCACTGTTGTGGCCTCTCCCGTTGCAGAGCACAGGCTCCGGACGCGCAGGCTCAGCGGCCATGGCTCACGGGCCCAGCCGCTCCGCGGCATGTGGGATCCTCCCGGACCGGGGCACGAACCCGTGTCCCCTGCATTGGCAGGCGGACTCTCAACCACTGCGCCACCAGGGAAGCCCCGGGAGATGTTTTTAATAGGTGACTGAGTGAAGGAGAAAAAGGTTAGAGAAGTAGAAATTCAGAAATTGTCCTTGTAGTATTTAAAACAGAGTGAATGGGACTTTTTTAGATTTCGGGAATGTGAGACAAAATTTTACTTTTACCTTTAGGGCCTGAGAATTAAACTGACATAAGACCAATTAACAGGGGAAAAGCATACAAATTTCTATGTATTATGTTTACCTGATATGAGAGAATGAGTTAAAAAGAAAACAAAAATCCCACATCAACATATTAATTTGGGGGGGCATATTTCCCTCTATTTTTTGCCCCTATGTATACCAATTTTACTATGTATTTATAATTATGGTATTTATGTGTGTATTTAACACATTTATTTAGGTCAAATAATATAACACATTTATTAGGGTGCTTAGTACTGAGCAGTAGAAAAGCGTACAATCCTAATAATTTTAGTTTCCCCATACCAAGAAAATCAACTTTTTCCACTCCTTCCACTGCTTCTGAGGCTGAATCATTTACAAAAATTGGTTCTCTAACTTTACTGTGTATCTGGTAGGTTTAGTGGGTGTCAGACTCACCCAGAGGGCCTGTTGAAACACAGATTGCTTGGTTCCACCTGGAGTCTCTGATTTAGTCCTTCTGGGGTTGATGTGGAGGATTTGCATTTCTAACACATTTTCAGGTGATGCTGATTATGCCCATCTGTGGATTACACTTTGAGGCCACTGTTCTCTCCATATTTGTTTCCTAAAGCCTCTCCACTTTTTTGTCCTACGTGTTATACTAAAAACAGTCTGTATTCCTTTTTATGTTGATTAAATTTACAAAGCAACAAATCTTTTCCAAGTATATGCCTCTGAAAGTCACTTTTCAATTTATTATTTTTAAGCTGCAAGGAGCATTTGGTATTATTTTAGATAAAACAGGGATCCTAATTATTGCCTAGTTTTTTGTTTTTTATTACTCTGTTTTTCTCATTAGGCTAACAGAATAGGCAGGATTTCAACAGGTGGATAAAAGAGAAAGGATACTTAGAGATAATGAGGTACAAGGTGGAAGATGCAGACAAACTGATTTGAACCCAGTAACAACCAGTTAGTAACAGATTATGTACTTAACTTTCTCAGCTTCACTTTTTTTTTAATTGAAACATATATTTGACATATAGCGTGGTATAGATTTAAGGTGTACAACATGTTAATTTGACACATTTATATACTGTAATATGATTGCCATTGTAGCAATAATTATCAGCTTCACTTTTCTTTCTTTTTTTTTTTTTTCTGGCTGCACCTTGGCTTGCAGAATCCTAGTTCCCCAACCAGGGGTTAAACCTGGGTCATGGCAGTGAAAGTGCCAAGTCCTAACCACTGGACTGCCAGGGAACTCCCCCTAAGCTTCACTTTTATTATCTATAATGGAAATTGAAAATTGATAAAAATATTTTTAGTTGTGGTATTCTTCTGGAAGTTTTTGTATACCTTGGAAATATGTGGGGAGAGATTCACTGAAGAGTTAGCCAATCTGTTATACAATCTATGGGATGGGGTAATTCTAGAGTGCACAGAGCTATTTTTTAAAATAAACTATACAACTTAAAATTGATTCCTTATTTAAGTATAAATAAATATGTTATTATAGTAATCTTCAGGAACCTCTAATTTATCTGGAAAAGTATGGCATTATGAGAAAGTATTTGTCAGAATCTGCTATAAAAGCTGGTAAAAATGGTATGAAGCTTCTCAAACGGATATTGAGAAAAATGAATAACATGTTATAATATCAGAAAAACGTTTTTCCAAAGAGAGAAAGAGGAGAGCTTCCAAGGTGAAGAGAAAGGGGGATAGCATGGGATTGGGGATGGAAAATAATGACATTTAATACTAAGTACAGATAAAGAAACTAGGAAATTTAGGTGGAATTCAGATTTTAAAGATAAATAGATATAAATTCAGAAAGTTTTTATTGCATACTACACTTCCAGGAAATGCCAATATTGTTTGATCATCTTATAATTTGCCTCCAGTTTATCATTTACACTTCCAAACTTTAAAATGATAGCCATTTGAGGAAATAATTTCCTACCAATATTATATAGAGGGCTTCCCTGGTGGCACAGTGGTTGAGAATCTGCCTGCCAATGCAGGGGACAGGGGTTCGAGCCGTGGTCTGGGAAGATCCCACATGCCGTGAAGCAACTAGGCCCGTGAGCCACAACTACTGAGCCTGCGCATCTGAAGCTTGTGCTCTGCAACAAGAGAGGCCGCAACAGTGAGAGGCCCATGCACCACGATGAAGAGTGTCCCCCGCTCGCCGCAACTAGAGAAAGCCCTTGCACAGAAACGAAGACCCAACACAGCCAAAAATAAATAAATAAATAAATAAATTAAACAAAAATTATATAGAAAGGAAGTCTAATAAGCCTAACAATACTAGAGAAAGATAGTGTATTCAAAAATAATATCTGGGGCTTCCCTGGTGGCACAGTGGTTAAGAATCCACCTGCCAACACAGGGGACACGGGTTTGAGCCCTGGTGCAGGAAGATCCCACATGCCACGGAGCAACAAAGCCCGTGCGCCACAACTACTGAGCCTGCGCTCTGGAGCCTGCGAGCCACAAGTACTGAAGCTCACATGCCTAGAGCCTGTGCTCTGCAACAAGAGAAGCCACTGCAATGAGAAGCCCACACACCACAACAGGGTAGCCCCTGCTTGCTGCAACTACAGAAAATCCGTGCACAGCAACAAAGACCCAACAGCAGCCAAAAATAAATAAATAAATTTATTAAAAAAGAATATATATATATATATATATAATTGAATATTCAAAATTAAGCCAATTATTTTTGTCTAGTTCGGTGCCAAGCATGATTCTAGATGCAGATACATGGCTATGAATCAAATAGCCAAGGAAATTAAGAAATTAAAATTAGTTCTGGGAGGTGGAGTCAAGATGGCTGTGTAGGAAGACATGGAGTTAGCATCTCCCCACAACTAGGGCACCTGCCGGCCACTGGTGGGGGACTCTGCTGCCCATGGAGACGGGAGGAACCCCAGAGTGAACCAGTGTGGTGTAGGGAGACTGAGGGGGTAGGAGAAGTGGAGCCCAGGGGGGATAGGTGCCCCTGAGACCAGGGAGATCAGGAGAGGCAGGTGGGAGGGACTCTCCGGGAAGAGGGGGAGAGGAGTAGAGGGTGATCTCCTGGCCCACCAGGCCAGGGAGCCTGCTGAGCTACCAAGCCAGTACTGCCCCCTCCAAAGCCCCATACAGGCCGTGTGGGTCCTGGGGGCAACAGGAGGGAGGCTAGGAAGATGAGGAGAGGCAGGTGGGAGGAGCCCTCCAGGAGGAGCGGGAGAGGAGCAGAGGGCACTGGCCTTGTCCACTCGTCCTGGGAAGCCTGCTGGGCTCCCAGGTGAGGGCCCCTGCCCTCTGAGACCAGGGGAAGGGCACACCTGGGCCCCTTCTGTTCCTTGAGCCTAAGCTCCACCCCCCACATCCCCCAGGGCCTTTTCCAGCCCTGTGGGTCCTAAGCATTGGCCCTGCCCTCCACCCAAACCTCCACCCTTGCTTAGGACCCACCCTCCACAGCCAAGGTCTTCTCCCCTCCCTTTTTTTTTCTTTTCCCTCCTCTTCTTTTTTACTATTGTGGTACTCATGTACCTTCTGGTTGTTGATTCATCTCTATTTTAATCTTTATATTCTTCCTAACATATCTGTTAGTTTCCTAGTGTAATTTTATTTTTTACTTTGTTATTGTTCTTTTTTTTTTTTGCCACTCCAGGCAGCTTGCAGGATCTTGGTTCACAAGCCTGGGGTTGGGCCAAAGCTCCTGCGGTGGGAGCTCCAAGTCCGAACCACTGGACTAACAGAGAACCTCAGATCCCAGGGAATATTCATCAGAGTGAGGTCTCACAGAGGTCCTGATCTCAGTACCAAGACCCAGCTCTACCCAATAGACTACAAAGTCCAGTGCTGGAAGCCTCAGGCCAAACAACCAGTAAAACAGGAACACAATCCCACTCATAAAAAAAAAAAGAGAGACAGCAAAAAAATACATCACAGATGAAGGAGCAAGGTAAAAACCTACAAGACCAAATAAATGAAGAGGAAATAGGCAATCTACCTGAAAAAGAATTCAGAGTATGATAGTAAAGTTGATCCAGAACCTCGGAAATAGAATGGAGGCATGGACTGAGAAAATATAAGAAATGTTAACAAAGATCTAGAAGAACTAAAGAACAAACAGAGATGAATAACACAATAATTGAAATGAAAAATACACTAGAAGGAATCAATAACAGAATAATTGAGGCAGAAGAATGAATAAGTGAGCTGGAAGACAAAATAGTGGAAATATTTGCTGAGAAGCAGAATAAAGATAAAAGAATGAAAAGAAGACAATCTCAGAGACCTCTGGGACAACCCTAAATGCACCAACATTCAAATTATAGGGGTCCCAGAAGCAGAGAAAAAGAAAGGGTCTGAGAAAATATTTGAAGAGATTATAGTTGAAAACTTCCCTAACATGGGAAAGGAAATAGTCACCCAAGTCCAGGAAGCACAGAGTGTCCCATATAGGATAAAACCTAGGAAAAACACACCAAGACACATATTAATCAAACTAACTAAAAATAAATTCAAGGAAAAAATATTAAAAACAGCAAGGGAAAAACAATATATAACATACAAAGGAATCCCCATAAGGTTATCAGCTGATTTTTCAGCAGAAACTGCAGGCCAGAAGGGAGTGGCAGGTTATACTTAAAGTGGTGGAAGAGAAAAACCTTCAATCAAGATTACTCTACCCAGCAAGGATCTCATTCAGATTCAATGGAGAAGTCAAAAGCTTTTCAGACAAGCAAAAAGCTAAGAGAATTCAGCACCACCAAACCAGCTTTACAACAAATGCTAAAGAAACTTCTCTAAGCGGGAAACACAAGAGAAGAAGAAGACCCACAAAAACAAACCCAAAACAATTAAGAAAATGGTAATAGGAACATACATATTGATATTAACCTTGAATGTAAATGGATTAAATGCCCCAACCAAAATACACAGACTGGCTGAATGGATACAAAAACAAGACCCATATATATGCTGTCTACAAGAGACCCGCTTCAGACCTAGGGACACATACAGACTGAAAGTGAAGGGATGGAAAAATATATTCCATGCAAATGGAAATCAAAAGAAAGCTGGAGTAGCAATACTCATATCAGATAAAATAGATTTTAAAATAAAGACTGTTATAAGAGATAAGGAGGGACACTACATAATGATCAAAGGACCCAAGAAGAAGATATAACAATTGTAAATATTTATGCACCCAACATAAGAGCACCTCAATACATAAGGCAAATGCTAACAACAATGAAAGGGGAAATCGACAGTAACACAATAATAGTAGGGGACTTTAACACCCCACTTTCACCAATGGACAGAGCATCAAAAAAATATAAACAGGAAAATATAAACAGACCTATCACAAATAATGAAATTGAAAGTGTAATTAAAAATCTTCCAACAAACAAGAGTCCAGGACCAGATGGCTTCACAGGCGAATTCTATCAAACATTTAGAGAATAGCTAACACCCATTCTTCTCGAACTCTTCCAAAAAATTGCAGAGGGAGAAACACTCCCAAATTCATTCTATGAAGCCACCATCACCCTGATACCAAAACCAGAAAAAGATATCACAAAAAAAAGAAAATCATAGACCAATATCACTGATGAACATAGATGCAAAAATCTTGAACAAAATACTAGCAAACAGAATCCAACAGCACATTAAAAGGATCATACACTATGATCAAGTGGGATTTATCCCAGGGATGCAAAGGATTCTTCAATATATGCAAATCAATCAATGTGATATACCATATTAACAAATTAAGGAATAAAAACCATGTGATCATCTCAATAGATGCAGAAAAAGCTTTTGACAAAATTCAACACCCATTTATGATAAAAACTCTCCAAAAAATGGGCATAGAGGGAAACTACCTCAACATAATAAAGGCCATATATGACGAACCCACAGCAAGCATCATACTCAATGGTGAAAAACTGAAAGCATGTCCACTAAGATCAGGAACAAGACAAGGATGTCCACTCTCGCCACGCTTATTCAACATAGTTTTGGAAGTCCTAGTCATGGCAATCAAAGAAGAAAAAGAAATAAAAGGAATACAAATTGGACAAGAAGAAGTAAAACTGTCACTGTTTGCCAATGACATGATAGTATAAATAGAAAATCCCAACGATGCCACCAGAAAACTACTAGAACTAATCAGTGAATTTGGTAAGGTTGCAGGATACAAAATTAATGCACAGAAAGCTCTGGCATTCCTATACACCAACAATGAAAAACAGAAAGAGAAATTAAGGAAATACTCCCATTTACCATTGCAACAAAAAGAATAAAATACCTAGGAATAAACCTGCCTAAGGAGGCGAAAGACTTGTACTCAGAAAACTATAAAACACTGATGAAAGAAATCAAAGATGACACAGATGGAGAAATATACCATGTTATTGGATTGGAAGAATCAATATTGTGAAAATGACTATACTACCCAAAGCAATCTACAGATTCAGTGCAATCCCTATCAAACTACCAATGACATTCTTCACAGAATTAGAACAAAAAATTTTACAATTCGTATGGAAACACAAAAGACCCCGAATAACCAAAGCAACCTTGAGAAAGAAAAATGGAACTGGATGAATCAGGCTCCCCGACTTCAAACTATTCCACAAAGCTACAGTAATCAAGACAGTAAAATACTGGCACAAAAACAGAAATATAGATCAATGGTACAGGATAGAATGCCCAGAGATAAACCCATGCACATATGGGCACCTAATTTATGACAAAGGAGGCAAGAACATACAATGGAGAAAAGGCAGCCTCTTCAATAAGTGGTGCTGGGAAAACTGGACAGATACATGTAAAAGAATGAAATTAGAAAACTACCTAACCCCATACACAAAAAATAAACTCCAAATGGATTAAAGACTTAAAGGTAAGATCAGACACTATAAAACTCCTGGAGGAAAACATAGGAAAAACACTCTTTGACATAAACCACAGCAAGATCTTTTATGACCCACCTCCTAGAGTAACAGAAATAAAAACAAAAATAAACAAATGGGACTTCATTAAACTTAAAAGCTTTTGCACAGCAAAGGAAACCATAAACAAGACAAAAAAAAACAACCCTCAGAATGGGAGAAAATATTTGCAAATTAAACAATAGACAAAGGATTAATCTCCAAAATATACATACAGCTCATGGAGCTCAATATCAAAAAAACAAACAATCCAGTTAAAAAATGGGCAGAAGACCCAAATAGACATTTCACCAAGGAAGACATACAGATGGCCAAGAGGCATATGAAAAGATGCTCAACATCACTAATTATTAGAGAAATGCAAATCAAAACTACAATGAGGTATCACCTCATGCTGGTCAGAATGGACATTATCAAAAAATCTAGAAACAATAAATGCTGTAAAGAGTGTGGTGCAAAGGGAATTCCCCTCCTGCACTGTTGGTAGGAATGTAAATTGATACAACCACTATGGAAAACAGTATGGAGGTTCCTTAAAAAACTAAAAATAGAACTACCATATGACCTGGCTATCCTACTACTGGGCATATACCCTGAGAAAACCATAATTCAAAAAGAGACATGTACCACAATGTTCATTGCAGCACTATTTACAATAGCCAGGACATGGAACCAACCTAAATGTCCATCGACAGATGAATGGATAAAGAAGATGTGGCACATTTATACAATGGAATATTACTCAGCCATAAAAAGAAACGAAATTGAGCTATTTGTAATGAGGTGGATAGACCTAGAGTCTGTCATCCAGAGTGAAGTAAGTCAGAAAGAGAAAGACAAATACCGTATGCTAACACATATATATGGAATTTAAGAAAAAAAAATGTCATGAAGAACCTAGGGGTAAGACAGGAATAAAGACACAGACCTACTAGAGAATGGACTTGAGGATATGGGGAGGGGGAAGGGTAAGCTGTGACAAAGTGAGAGAGTGGCATGGACATATATACACTACCAAACATAAAATAGATAGCTAGTGGGAAGCAGCCGCATAGCACAGGGAGATCAGCTCGGTGCTTTGTGACCACGTAGAGGGGTGGGATAGGGAGGGTGGGAGGGAGGGAGACGCAAGAGGGAAGAGATAAGGGAACATATGTATATGTATAACTGATTCACTTTGTTATAAAGCAGAAACTAACACACCATTGTAAAGCAATTATACTCCAATAAAGATATTTAAAAAAAAAAAGAAAATTGAGTTATTTGTAGTGAGGTGGGTGGACCTAGAGTCTGTCATCCAGAGTGAAGTAAGTCAGAAAGAGAAAGACAAATACTGTATGCTAACGCATATATGTGGAATCTAAAAAAAAAAAAAAAATGGTACTGATGAACCTAGTTGCAGGGCAGGATTAAAGAGGTAGACATAGAAAATGGACTTGAGGACATGGGGTAGGGGGGCGAAGCTGGGGCGAAGTGAGAGTAGCATCAACACTACATCATACACTACAGAATGTAAAATCGTTTGCTTGCAGGAAGCAGCAGCATAACACAGGGAGATCGGCTCAGTGCTTTGCGATGACCTAGAGGGGTGGGATAGGGAGGATGGAAGGGAGGCTCAGAGAGAGGGGCTATGGGACGTGTAAGCATATGGCTGATTCACTTTGTTGTGCAACAGAAACTAAACCAGTATTGTGAAGCAATTATACTCCAATGCAGAGCTATAAAAAAAAAAAAACCAAACCAAACAAACAAAAAATTAGTTCTGGGTCCATGACAATTTAATGATTCCTATTCTCTAGGGGAAATGTTTTGTGTTACTCTCCGGAGTTCATATTGTAGTTCTTAATCCTGACTGCCATTAGAATGACTTGGGGGTCACCTGGGGTGGCGCAGGCTCAACCCAGATTTATTGAAACAGAATTTCTAGAGATGAAGCCTATCTTTTATTTCTTTCCTGCTCTGTCTCTGTCTCTCTCTAATTCTGTGGTGTACAGAGGTGAGAACCATTCGTTTATTTACATTTGGACCAGTATGCCAAATGTAAAACAGCAGATGGAACGCCTGTTTTGTTTCTGAAAGTGGAGAGCTAATTCTGGTAAAAGCCTATGCTCACTAATGTAAAATGGCTCAGTTGCTCTGGAAACCAGTTTGATGGTTCCTTAAAAAGTTAAACATAGAATTACTTATATGAATCAGCAATCCCACTCCTAGGTATATACCCCAAAGAATTAAACACAGGGATTCAAACAAATACTTGTACACATATGTTCATAGCAGCACTATTCACATTAGCCAAAAGGTAGAAACAACCCAAATGTTCATGAAAGGATAACCAAATTTTGGTATACACATACAATGGAATATTGTTCCAAAATAAAAAGGAATGAAGTGTTGCTACATTTCATGCTACAAAATGGAGGAATCTTGAAAATATGCCAAGTGAAAGAAGCCTGACATAAAGTCACGTATTGTATTATTCTACATGAAATACCCAGAATAGGTAAATCCACAGAGCTGGGATGCAGATTGGTGGTTGCCAGGAGCTGGGGAAAGGAGGGATGGGAGGTTATTTCTTAGTGGCTACAGGGTTTTCTTTTGGGCTTATGAAAATGTTTTGGAACTAGATAGAGGTGGTGGTTACACAACCATATGAATGTACTAAATACTACTGAATCGTCCACTTTAAAATGGATATTATGTTACATGAATTTTGACTTAATTAAAAAAAAAGCCTATGCACATTGAATCTTTACATTTAATGTGATTTTCTTGATAAACAAAACTAGCTTTTCTGAAAATCAGATTAAACCTTGTCATAAAACAACTATTGAATCTACCTAATCACATGATCCAGGCTTTTTGTTTGTTTCATAAAGAGCCTTAGGTAGAAGCTCTCACTTACCTATATTCTGAATATACCTAAGAATATACTGTATCTGGGGATTTGAATTTTTTTTAAATTGGGTGTTTAGGTCCTCAGTGAGGAGCATGCAGTGACCAAAGGGTATCCCTTGTCTCAATTATTAGTGATTTTTTAAAAATATTATGTCTTTATTTTTTTAAATTTTTATTTATTTATTTTTTGGCTGCATTGGGTCTTTGTTGCTGCACGCAGGCTTTCTCCAGTTGTGGAGAGCGGGGGCTACTCTTTGTTGTTGTGCGTGGGCTTCTCACTGCGGTGGCTTCTCTTGTTATGGAGCACGGGCTCTAGGTGCGCGGGCTCAGTAGTTTTGTCTCACGGGCTGTAGAGCACAGGCTTAGTAGTTGTGGCACACGGGCTTAGCTGCTCCGTGGCATGTGGGATCCTCCTGGACCAGGGATGGAACCCGTGTCCCCTGCATTGGCAGGTGGATTCTTAACCACTGCACCACCAGGGAAGTCCCTTAGTGTTAGTGATTTTAAAACTTCTGGATGGACCTGTCCTCCAAGGGTAAATCATTGAAAATAATGCTTTCTCTAAAAGGGCAGAGGAGAAGCATGCCAAAGGGAAGGAAAGAAATTAAGGAAAATAAAAAGAATAGGAAAAATCAGAGTAGTAGGGTTGAGAAATGTGAATATTGTCTTAAGTAGCTGTAGACTTCAAGATTTTTCTTGAAAACACACCAGAAATGTGAATTTTTCTTAAAAAAAAAGAAAAAGATATCCTATGGTATTTAAAAATGCCAAGCGGATGGGATATATTTGGAACCAAGGGAAAAGTTACTATTTGAGAGTGAAAAGTTACTATTCTGAAAGAGTGAAAATAATGGATAAGTAATGTAACTGTTACACTACAACATTCTATGATAAACACACAGGATCAGACTTACAGGGCAGAAGTGGTCAGGGACCCGAGATCTGCCCTTAGATTTCTTCTAGCTGATACTTCTATCTATAGGAGGACCACTAATATAACACAGAGCTAAGGCCCTAAAACACTCTGGTTACATCAGGTCTTTCAAACCCTAAGGCTATCCCTGAATATAAAACACCTTTTCATCTTCCTAGTTAATGTGTACAATATATGCTACTCATTTCAAAGGTTTCAGCATTTTTTTCCATGCCTTCACTCACTTTATCTAATCTCTTCCACAGGGAAGGGTATCAATTTGCTTCTAAGAATTTCTTGGAAGGAAGAAATGGAAAACTGAATTTTGTCTGCTTCATTTGCAATATGGATCATTTTCATAAAATCGATCTCATATTGATGGAGTTATATGCGGAGAAGCTATCATTGGCAAATCTGAGATCAGATGTGCAGTTTTCAATAATCAACTACTTGTAGATGATTTTCTACTCCACTAATGTTTCCTATACATCTGAGGAAGGCAAGAAATTTGCTTTGTGGAAGACTGGAAGGAAGAGGCCTAGAACACAGTGAACATGTGTTAAGCCTAAAATGGGCCTACTTTTTAAAAACCACTTTCCCAAATTTTGAAACAATCAGAGTTACAGAAAAGTAACGCCCCCCTGCCCCGACTCCTGCCCCGAATTGTTTTGAGAGTAGGTTGCCAGCATGATGGCCCATCACCCCAGAATACATTGTATTTCCTACAAAGACAGTTATCTACAAAATCACAATACAACCATAAAAATCAAGAAGTTAACATTGATACATTACTATCATCTAATTCACAGAACCATTCAACTTTTGACAGTTGCCTCTATAATGTTGCTTACAGTGAAAGAATTCAATCCAGGATCATGCATTGCATTTAATTGCCATTTTTCTTTAGTCTTCAATCTGGTATAGCTACTCAATCTTAACTTTCATGCCTCAACATGTTTGAAAATTCCAGGCTAGTTGTTTTGTAGAATGACCCTCAATTTTACTTCGTCTAATATTTTCTCATGATTAGATTCATGTTATGCATTTTCGGCAGGAGTATCACAGAAGTAATGCTGTGTTCTTCTCATCCCATTCTATCATGTGGCATAAGATTTTGATTTGTCCCATTACTGATGATTTTCAGTTTGATCACTTGACTAAAGTGGTATCTGCCAGGCTTCTTACCTGTAAAGTTATCCTTTGCCCTTTGTAATAAATGAATATTTTGGGGGGAAGATATCTTAGAACCATGTAAATATCTTGTTCCTCATCAAACTTTCAGTTTGTGTGTTTATCTATACCTGTATGGATTCCTGTGTTATTCAAAGGGATATAATTCATTATTCTCATTTATTTTTATGCTAAAATTGGCTCCATTTTGGCCAGTGGAAGCCCCTCGAAGCTGACTTCTGTGTACTTTTGCTATGTCCCCAACATTCTTTGAGCACAGCCTTGTTTACTGGAACAATAAGATGTTCCAGGTTCACCATGTATTTTCCCTGCCTCAACTCTGGAACCAGCCATTTGCCCAAGGATCCATCATTCCTTTTGGTAGAAAGTGATGTTTAGAAGTCAAGATCTGGGCACAAGATGTGATCACTGTTATTCCCAGACTCTCTGTGGACTGAGCTAGGGAATATATCTATTTATCTATTTATTATCTATCTATCTATCATCTATTTAAATCTATCTTGAAAACTGAGTTCATACTAATGTGCCCAATTCCAATTCAACACTACAGTGTTCATTCTAGTTTTTTTTCCCTTTTCTGTATTCATAACTCTCTTCTCCAACAGTGAGAATCTGGTCTTTCATTATCCTTAATATAATCACTAATTTGATTAATCCCCTTTAATAGTTCTGGGACCAATTCCAATGTCTGCAGGGTTTTTCCACACCACCAAGCAATTCTCTGATATCAGCTGGGTGTCTTGCAATTCAACTCAACTCTGACACTACCTGGAAATATCCCGGCAGATCCTACAGGTTAAGGGCTCAGTCCTTAGACTGTTACCCCCTACTCACCCACCCTCACACTCCTAACACCAATCTCAAGCCCAGGCGTCACCTGTGATTCTGACCAAACAGCTATAGATTGGAGGTTTCAACAACCTCCTCCTTAGGTTCCATCCATATGCTAGAGCTGCTCACAGGAACATTTTATTTACCAGTTTATAAAAGGATATAACGCAGCAACAGCCAGGTGGAAGAGATGCATAGGGCAAGGTATGGAGAAAGGGTTCAGAGCTTCCAGTCCTTGCTGAGCATTCCATTCCTCAAACCTCCACGTGTTCACCAACCCAGAAGTTCTCCATCCCTTTGGGTTTTTATGGAGGTTTCATTACAAAGCACGATTGGTTAAATCATTGGCCATTGGTGATTAATTCAACTTCTAGCCTCTCTCCCCTCCCCTGAGGTAAAGGAGGTGGGACTGAAAATTCCAACCCTCTAATCACTAAGTTGGTTCTCCTGGCAACAGACCTCCATCCTTAGGTGCTTTCGGAAAGTTACCTCATTAACACACACAAGACACCCTGATCGCCCTCAGCTCAGGAAATTCCAAGGGTTTTAGGAGGCTGCCAGAAACTGGAAGACAAATAGTGATACACATTTCTTATTATAAGTCACAACATCACACTCTTGTATGCAAACACTCTCTAATCCCTGCCCCCATTCCCTCTCTGCCCAGATGCCTACGCCTCCCTGCTGGGCTCTAAGTCCTCTTTCCAGACTTTCATTATGTGTCATCATCCTCACACACACCTTCCTCACTGCTCAGGCTCTGACTTTCTAATGCCAGGCTGCCCCCTGTGTGGTTACCCTCCTTACCTTGCTTGGGGTCTGACACCCTACCCCAGGCCATCCCTCTCCTCTGTAGGATGCCCTCTTCACCCCACTTGGACTCCAATACCCCACATGAGGCTACCATGACGTCCCTCAACACCACTGCAGGTGCCATCCTTGTCATATTCCACCTAATGGCTTTAGATCGCATTATTAGGATAGGAAAATGCTTTTTTAAAATGAAATTTAAATTACTTTTTTTTTTTCTAATTTTAAAAAAAACTTTATTTATTTTGGCTGAGCTGGGTCTTTGTTGCAGCGCATGGGCTCTCTTAGTTGCCCCGAGGCATGTGGGATCTTAGTTCCCCTGACCAGAGATTGAACCCACGTCCCCTGCATTGGAAGGTGGCTTCTTAACCACTGGACCACAAAGGAAGTCCCTAGTATGTTTTTATCTGAATTAGATTAATTTTACAGTCATTCATCTGATTCTCTTACCTACTTTTAAATTGGCTTGGCAACAAAATCAGATGGTACTTTAGGTTGAAATTACTCGTAAAGAGTATACATTTTTCAAGGGCTGTTGTTTTTACTTTCAAAACCCTTGTAAATCTTGACAGTTTGTTCCCTATTCTTTATTTCCCCCTTCCCTATTCTTTATTTCCCCCTTCTCTGTTCAACTTCATAATAACCCCTGTAAACCATTTTTTCCCCATTGCCATGTTCTTTCTTTTTTCTTCTATTATTTAGTCACTCATTTTCTTTTCTTTTCTTTTTCATTTCTCCAAGGAAGCGTCCATAGGCTGGTATGACACAGTCTAAGATGGCCACAATAGATTTTGTTGTTATTGTTAGTTCATGCAGAAAAGGAAAAGAACATCCTTTATCGCTCTCTCAATTGACGTTTAGGTAGAACGTGAGATGTACCTCCATGTCTCTGTTGAACTTCTGAATCTGAAGTTTAATTGGGGCTGGACAAGGGAATCAGATCATGGAAAGAATATTAGATGCTACACATTAATTTTAAAATTTGAGACATAGTTTAAATTCAGGGTTGCCTACCATTTACTACAAAAGCAGTGCATTCCCCAAGTCAGGGAATTTCCTACCTGGGATATTCCACGTTGCTCATGTGGGACTTGGGAGGCAAGGGGAATTAACCCAAAGTTGACAGTCATACTGCTTTCTACGCCTTGAGTAATAAAGTCCTTTTTCTCTGATCCAGGAGTTTTGTGTCTTCCGCCAGCATCCATGAAACAATAACAGGATAATTAACTAGCTTGCAAATAGGGCAGGATCAAATTCCAAATCTTAATAACCAGCCGATCCTTTGTGAGTTCAGTCCTCTATTATAGCATTTAATTCTTTATATCAAACCTCCCCTGTTCAAATTATTGTGTGGTTTCTGTCTCCTGATTGGTCCCTGACTAATACATCGTAACTACAGAATCATCTTCCTCATATCCTTAGAATTTTTAAGCATTTGTCTCTATTAAATTATACTAAACTTCTAATAATGGATTCATGACTTTCTACTAATGGCTCATCTTCTCATTTCCACTCATTACTGCTCTACTCAGCAACCCTGCTCTTCACTCTATTGACAGCACCAATTCTTCTCTGTACCCAGGACATTAAATATGCCATCCTTACTAAAATGCCCTGCTTTTGTCCTCTCACCACAGAAACGTACTTAGTAAGGATCAGTTTCTGCATGTGTGTGTGTGTGTATGCACTCATGCACATAATAGGCAGAACTACCCAGCCTGTTTCTACTCCTTAAAAGCTTCAAATGTAGCACAGATGTGATGAGGACCCTATCACAATATCTAACCTTGGCATCAAATAGGTATCATCATCCTATGTAATCAGGACAGCCAGAACTCACCTTCATGTGGCAATCTTGCATAGATTTTTGTTAAAGGCTCTAAGGTCATACACATCTGGTTGGTTTTTAAATTTGGCTCTGTTAGTTTCTACATCATTAAGTGGGAATAATCATATCTACTTCATAGGGCTATTGTAAAGATTAAATGTATGAACATATACATGATGTACTCAGCACACAGTATCTGCCACGTAATCAAGTTGACTCAACCTCCCTATATTTCGGTAAACAAATGACCAAGTCTGAGGCAATTTAATAAAACATGAGCTTTTAGCCCAATTTCATTTAAATGCTTCAACACCTAAGAGAGGCTCTGCTTGTCTTCAGGCCCAGAGACTCAGTGGGGAGACCTGACATACTGAGTTCAAGGCCTCATTCCTCAGTCTTTCATCTTCTTTCAATCACTTTCTTGATGTTGGAAGCTCCACCTTGGTTTACCATTTTCTTTGCTATGTAATTTCTCCACATCCTCTCCAATACTTATTTTCTGTTTTTAAAATTACAGTCATCCTAGTGGATGTGAAGTGGTATCTTATTGTTGTTTGGATTTGCATTTCCCTAATAACTAATGATGTTGAGAATCTATTCATGTGCTTGATGGCCATTTGTATATATCTTCATTGGAGAAATGCCTATTCAAGTCATTTGCCCATTTTAAAATTAGATTGTTTGTCTTTTTGTTGAGTGTAGGAGTTCCTCATATATTCTGGATACTAGACTTTTATCAGATATATGATTTGCAAATATTTTCTCCCATTGTGTGGGTTGTTTTTTCACTTTGATAGTATCCTTTGATACAGAGGCTTTTAATTTTGATGAAGTCCAATTTATCTATTTTTTCTTTTGTTGCTTGTGCTTTTGATGTCATATTTAAGAAATCATTGCCAAATCAAAGGTCATGAGGATTTATGCCTGTTTTCTTCTCAGAGTTTTATGGTTTTAGCTCTTATATTTATGTCTTTAATATTTATATATGTTGTAAAGTAAGGACCAAATTCATTCTTTTGAACATGAATATCCCCGAAGAGACTATTTTCTCCATTGAATGGCCTTGGCACCCTTGTTGAAAATCAATTGACCATACTATGTTGACCACAGTTTATTTCTGGACTTTCTATTTTATGCTTTTGGTCTATATGTTTATCCCTACACCAGTACCACATTGTTTTGATTACTGTAGCTTTGTAATAAATTTTGAAATAAGGAAATGTGAGTCCTTCAACATTGTTCAAGATTGTTTTGGCTCTTTTGGGTCCTTTGCAATTTTACGCAAATTTTAGGATCAGCTTTTCCATTTCTGCAAAAAAAGGCCATTGGGCTTTTGACAGAGATTACATTGAATCTATAATTTGTGGAGTATTGCCATCTTAAGTCTTCCAAGCCATGAACATGAGATGTCTTCCATTTATTTAGGTCTTATTTAATTTCTTTCAGCAATGTTTAGTAGTTTTCAATGTATAAGCCTTGTACCTCCTTGGTTAGATTTATTTTCAAGTATTGTAAATGGACTAGTTTTAATTTCCATCTTAACTTTTTTTGGGGGGGGGGCCTGTGTATAGGAATCAACTAACAATTGTGTGTTGATCTTGTATCCTGCAACATTAATGAATTTGTTTATTAGCTCTAATAGTTTGTGTGTGTATTCTTTAAGATTTTTAATACACAGGATCATGTCAGCTGCAAATGGAGAGTCTTACTTTTTCCTTTCTAATTGCGATTCCTTTTATTTATTTTCTTGCCTAATTGCTCTGGCTAGAACTTCTGGTACAATGTTGACTATCAGTGGTGGGAGTGAACATTTTCCTGATCTTAGAGGGAAACCTTTCAATCTTTTACCATTTAGTATGCTGTTAGCTGTGGGTTTTTCGTGAATGCCTTTTAACAGGTTGAGGAAATTCCATTCTCTTCCTAATTTGCTGAGTGCCAAGAAAGGGTACTGATTTTTGTCAAATGCTTTTTCTTATCAATTGAGATGATAATGTTTATGTTCCCTTCATTCTTTTTTTTTTTAATAACAAAGAGCTTTATTTTCATATCACTGTTCTAGTTTCTTCTGAGTTCTCTGCATTCTATTATGTGGTATACCGCATTGACTGATTTTTATATGTTGAATCATCCCCATATTCTTGCAATAAATCTTAGTTTGTCATGGTATATAATCTGTCTTTGTCTGGCTTAGGTATCAAGGTAATGCTGGTCTTATAGAAGGAATTAGGAAGTGTTAACTCCTTATCTATTTTTTTGTAAGAGTTTAAGAAGAATTCGTGTTAATTCTTCTTTTAATGTTTGGTAGACTTCACCAGCGATTTCTACTAAATTCTGGTTCTGTACTTTCTTTGTTGAGGGGTTTTTGATTATTGATTCAATCTCTTTGTTATAGATGTGTTTAGACTTTTTACTTCTTCTTGAGTCAGTTTTGGTGATTTGTGTGTTCCTAGAAATTTGTCCATTTCATCTAGGTTATCTATTTTGTTGGCAATAAAGCTTATTTTTGATGAATAAATTTGTTTATGGTTCAGCCATCCAAAATACCATGCAATTTATCTAATATTTATAAAACCTGAAATGTATGTTTTCTTGCATTTAGTCTTCTAAAGCAAAATGTATATAAAATTCCATAAGAGAATTAAACAAAATTTCCCCAATAGTAAGAAACAAAAATCTTCTGATAAGAGTGTGACTGATAAATTTCACTTCTAAAAAGCATAAGCCTTCTTCACGTTTCTTTTTGTTAAAGTAAATGATTTCTCACATAAAAGGAAACTTCTTTTTCTACCTAGAAACAGGAGTGATGACAGAATGGACTCCTGAGCCTCTGCCTGTGTTTGAATCCCTGCTCTGCCACTTATTTGCCATATAGAATCTTGGGGTTAAACTCTTCCTGACCCGGGTTCCTCATCTGTAAAAAGGAGAATAATAACAGAACATACCTCATAAGGTTGCTGTGAAGATTAAGTGCATTAATACATGCAAAAACTTGGTTCCTAGTTCATAATAAACATTCAATAATTATAAGAAATATTATTATTTTTCATAAGGTGGTCATTAATTGGGGTTAAAATTAAGAGCAGCTAGACATCTCAGTGCAGAAGCTAACAGT
Source organism: Delphinus delphis (assembly GCF_949987515.2). Lineage (NCBI taxonomy): Eukaryota > Metazoa > Chordata > Mammalia > Artiodactyla > Delphinidae > Delphinus > Delphinus delphis. The sequence continues at coordinate 75,898,292 of NC_082687.1, forward strand.
AAAAGTCAAGATAGCAATGTTAGATGATGCACACAAGGAAGGACCATATTTTCCTCTAGATTTATAAGATCCCAGACTAGGAGAAGAATGAATGCTTTGGTGAATGCTCTGTCACTAGAAAAGAAATAGTTTTCTTCACTAGTACCCAGAAGAGCAGAGCCTGCTGATGACAAAACTGCATTAGACAGGCCCCTTCAGTGGAATAAAAAATCAAAGGGACTGTTCTATGAATCCCATAAAGGAAAGGAAGATCCTCAGAGAAAAGAATCAGTTCCTTTACTTTAAGGTGAGTCTGACTCCATTGCGGGCACAGGGAACAAGAGAGTGGATGATGAGTGGAGATGAGAAATGATCACAAGTGTAAGTACTTTCCTTCCAAATCACAGGTCTAAGCCTCCACAAGAAGGGATGATGTACTGACACATTTCTGCTTTTGAAATTTTTGCTTTGTTTCTTATAGCTTTTCCTCTTCTTCTCTCCCTTACCCTAAATACATAAATATACTCTACCACTGATCCCTCCTTGTCAGGAAAGTAACTGAATTCATATCCACACTATAATGAGTATATGAAATATTAATGTATGTCACTATCACTGCTATTTTCTTAGTGGTCACACCAGTAAAATGCCCATGGAATTTGTTTTATGCATAGACGTACTAAGTTTCTTGGTTTCCTGTGTAGAAACATTTCACAAGCATTCAAAATCAGCTAAAAAAAAGTTTCTTTTAATTTTTAAAGGAAGCAACTAAAATAAAGGCTACCCTGATATAAAATGTAAAAACACATTAACCACAATATGGACTTTCAAAAGGTGGGAATTTAGTTTATACTCATTTTATATTAAGATATAAGTTAATGACTTATACCTTAAAGGATTTATCATAAAATGTTATTGCCCAGTGCATTTTTGCAAACAATAAATAATTCACTGAGAATATTAACATTCACATGTGTAATTAAGAGTTTACAAATGTACAAAACTTTGGGTAATAAACACTTTAAACTTATTTTTCAAACATTGAATAAGCCCCTTCCCCCCAAACTGTTTGATTACAAAGAAGCACAAAGGATTACCTAACTCTGGCAAAAGATAGCAAACAAGGCAGGGGAGGCAAATAGAGATCTGAGAACATAAGAATATCCAAACAGTTCTGTCAGTATAAAAAGACAAAATCAAAACATTTTTAACGATATAAAAGAAAGCAAATTCACACGATTAAATGCTAATTAGGTGAAAGAACATTAGAGGGTATATAACATTTATTTTCTCCACAAAATTTGCATATCTTAAATTTAATGCAAAACACCATGTTTCAATTCTAATTTAAGAATATCAATAACATGGAGTTCTTGGTGAATCTAGATGGAATGAACATTTAAATAGATCCCAAAGGTCATATCAAGTTTTTATTTGGTCTTTGTTGTTCTAACTCTTTAATATTTTCATTTATTCATTGGACTAAGCCGATTTTAGAAATATATCCACAAGCGAAGCATATATAATGCAGCTATTTCTGAAAACAGCTAAATGCATAGTCTTTAGTAATATCATTAAGACAGTGGTTGTAGTTAAGTAAACAAATGAATAAAAATTACCATAATTCATGTATGATAAAGTTACATAGCAAAACATTAGAAGTTTTATCTGGGGTATTTGCACTGTAAGAAAAGAAATGTGGAAAATATGAGCAAAATGTGCTTGATTATTAAAAGAAATGAAATTCCCAGTTAACACTGGGTTGTGTCAGGAGCAGTGCATTTGTCCTCATATTTTATATCAGGAACATACGTTCACAATCCACCAGCTGCAGTTTTGATTTGCTAAGAAATAAAAGTATTTAATCCTGGTTCTTCCTTGTTTTAACATCTTCCCTTAGAGACCAGGCACTTCGTGCTCTGGAATGTGGCCTTGCAAATTTACTAAAAACGTATCCATTGATAGTAGAACAATTATACTAAATTCATAAAGGAAGCGAATATCTTCATTTAGAAAACAAAGCACTAAGTTATAACTTTACAGTCACAACGCAAGCCCCAGCTCTTCCTAGGCACAGTGGAGCAACCTAAAAAACAAACAAAAAAAAGACACGTGTTGGGTTTGTGGGTAAAAACGTTGATAATACCACACCAGTCGGTGAAATACTGAAATAGTTCGTACTTGTTGGCAAAGAGCTGCTGCCTGCACCCTAAGCTGGCCCAGGTCTTAAACAAGACTCTTCCTCCTGAAGCCAAAGCTTCATAGACTAAATTGTTCTGGGTATATAACATAATTATGTAGTATTTATTTCTCTTTAAAGGTGACTTTTAAAGATAGCACAGGAATTGTTCTACATGAAACACTATTTTGGCCAACATGATTCACAATATGGATGTGAGGAAATGCTGAACACTTAGAGTAGCTTTGTGATTAATATGGAGAAAGTACCAAGTATTATCCTGAGAGGCCATGCAACAGAAGTGCTATCTCAGAGAGAGTACACAGAATATACCACATGCCCTGGGTCTGTCGACTCCAGAGGAACCACTAACTTCACATTCACTGATGACCTTCTCAGCGTGGCTGAAGGGTCTAAACCCATTCTACTGTTTTTTACCAGAGTGAATAAATAATAAATACTACCGATTGAACTCCTTAGGAGTGGAAACAAACCTGGTGAATAAACTCCATGACAGTGAGATAGAAGTATGAGGTACTACGGGAAAAGTATAATCTTGACTTATGCATTAGGAACAATTCTTAAATCTTTCACTTCTTGTCTTTTTTTTTTTTTTTTTTTAAAGTACTCTAGACACTGGGCAATTCATAGCGGAGGTAAGTGTGGACAAGGATAGTTTTAAAAGAAGGACTACTTGGAGCCCAGTAAAATCTATGCATTTGAGCTAAGAGAATTAATTAAGACACTAGCATTTGGGAAGGGGTGACTAATATAAAGTACTAAGAAAGTTTGTTTTGTACTTATGTATGTGGGTGTATGTCATAAAGTATTTTTGTCAAATACATGATATCAAAGTGACTTTCTAGTCATTTTGACTCCTCCTCCCCAGACCAATGAGTGGATTTTAAGAATACATCTGACTTCAATTTTAAGAGAATTCTTGGTTGTTCTCCATCTGAATCAGTTGTTTTGATCACTGTTATATCTTTTTGAACAAATAACCTATTTTAAAAGCATATCTACTTACAATATTCTAGAAGTAACCTCTACGTCATTTAAATCAAAACGTCTGTAATCAGCAGCTTTTCTCAAAACACTCAAGACACTAAGTCTCTACATTGTGAATAGCTGATGTTGTCACGACAACCAGCTAGAAAGTTTAGCTTAGAGAATTTATTAAATACAATGCAGTCACCTCCTGCTTTGGGTCAAGGCTGGTAGTGGGGTGGGTGATGGCTTAAGACTTAGTAATCACATTTCATTCCCTGTACAAATAAATGTCCTCTTGTCCATTTGTAGAAACATTGAATGGAAAACATTTATTTTTCAGATACTATGGTTGTAAATTCACATATAGGAGCTTTAAAATCACTTATATGTAGAATCTAAAAAATACAACAAACTAGCAAATATAACAAAAAAGAAACAGACTCACAGATATAGAGAACAAATTATTGGTTACCAGTGGGGGGAGGGAAGGGGGAGGGGCAAAATAGGGCTAGGGGATTAAGAAGTACAAACTATTATGTGTAAAATAAGCTACAAAGATATATTGTACAACACAGGGAATATAGTCAATATTTTATAATATCTATAAATGGAGCATAACCCTTAAAATCGTGAATCACTATATTGTATACCTGTAACTTATAATATTGTACATTGACTGTACTTCAATAAAAAAAATTTAAAGAAAAGTAATGGAGATGGCATGTAAACCAAAGAGCTATGTGGTCACAGATTATTAATTTTGATACAGGGTGATTCAGCATAAGGTATTAATTATCTGTAACAGCAAGTCTGAAATACTGGCTAATAGGTTTCCTTATAACTGGCCTAAGGGCTTAAATAAAATACACCTCAGGAAAAGAGATCCTTCTATCTCTTCTTGGATTCCTTGGTTATCATTCACAATTACTTCTGCCACGGTAGGAGGCTGATGGTAGGTAATCTCATAATTTCTATGAAATCCCGTAGCTCTAACTCAAGCTCTCAAATTATGCCTTCTCGCCTTCACCAAGTGATCTCACTTACTTAAGAAACAAGATCAAGGTCATAACAATCTAAGTCTCTTTTTCTATCCTTCTCTTCACTTGAAAACACTTTGTATCTTTCTACACTGATATTCTCATTTTTCCCTCCAGCTTTGGAGGATAAGATCTTTCCTCCAGTCTAAGGAGGACCTGCCTTTGCTCTCAATTCTGTTCCTGTCCTTCTTTCAGAAAAGTGCCCTTCAATTTTGCTTTCTCCTTCTAGCATCTGGAATCCTGTTCAACTCTCGTCTTCATCTCTATTGTGAAAAAGATCCTAGGCTCAAATTCTAACTCCACCATTCATCTGCTGTGTGACGCTGGGTCAGCTATTTAACCTCTCTGTCTCAGACTCCTTCATCCAACATAGTGAGGAAATAATAGTACTTTCCTTATAGTGTTGTTGGGAAGATTCTTTAATGTAAAGTACTTAGACCAGAGTCGGGAACATAAAATGTACTCAGTAAGTAAGTATTAACTTTCTATCATCATCATTTTAAAATTGTATGCCCCTCTAGCTCCCACATTTACTTTTACTCTTCTTTTTACTTTTTACACTGCGTGGTGGTTTCTGATTCTATCATATTCTCAAAGGTCCTGACAACTTCATGAATGACAAATCTTCTTCATTCTTCCTTACGCTGTTGAAATTCCCCTCTCCTTTTTTTTTTTTTTTAAACATTTTATTTATTTTTTTTGGCTGCGCTATGCAGCATGTGGGATCTTAGTTCCTCCACCAGGGATTGAACCTGTGCTCCCTGCGTTGGGAGCGCAGAATCTTAACCACTGGACTGCCAGGAAAGCCCCCCCCCCCCACCTTTCTTTTAATGCTCTATTTCATTATCTACTAAGACACTCTCTAATCATTCTTCTGCTGTTTCCTTCAGAAGCTGCACCTCTCTATACAACCTAGTAAGTGTATAAATTAAAAATAAACAGGACTTGGTAATATCTCTTGGATCCATCTGTATATTTAACACCTCAAGCCTTATAACTGAAGTTTATAACTTTATAAATGTTTTCCTTTCACCCAGGCTTCACTTACCCTGCCCCTAACCCAACTTACCCTGTCCCCACCTGCTGACATGTGGACTTTCTATTACTGCATTGCTCTCTTGGTTAAAAGTCTCCACTGGTTTCTCATTACCAAACTCTTTAGATTGACCATTGCGGACCTCCATCCCGACCCCAACCTTCCTCTCCAATAAGAACTCCTACTCTTCTCAAGCATGGAGCCTTATAACCCACCACACTTCCTTAATAGAGCCTGCATATTTCTGCTTTAGTGACATTTCTTTCATGTTTTCTCACACAATTTCCTTTTTCCTCCTACCTTTTATTTTTTGGCCACGCTGTGCGGCATGTGGGATCTTAGTTCCCTGACTAGGGAGAGAACCCTCGCCCCCAGCAGTGCAAACAAGGAGTCTTAACCATTAGACCACCAGGGAAGCCCCTTCCTTCTATCTTTTTGAATTGGATCAATTCATTAAGGCTTAGAGTAAATCCCACTTCTTCCTTACCGAAGCCCTCTCAACAGCCATTTTCTCTCTTCTCTTTGATTTCCTAGGCCACTCACTGCCTATACCATGGGACACTTCATACCAACTGCTCAATACTGTGGATCCTCCCTTTACATGAGCAGATCTCACCTACCTAAGTAGTTAAGCTCTGTGACAGCAGGGATTCTCATAGGTATTGTTTTCTTGACAGTACTTACCACTGCTCCTTGTATGTAGGAAAACCTTGGCTCAATTAAACATCTGAGTGCCTTTTATGTACCACATACTGAATTGGATGCCAGAGGCAGAAAATTCCTGGTTCTGTTCTGGGTGATGATGGAAACAAAGATCTCAAAAGATCATTCTTAGAAGTACTAGGCCCTCTCAGAAACAGACAAAGAGGGAATTTTTTCTGTTAAGTTTGTCAGGTCAGGTTTCTTACTTGTTAATGTGACTTAGGATTGCCATCTTTACTAGGTTATAACCAGACATTTGATCTGCTCCCAAATATCTGTGGCTTGAGTATTTAAAAATTATTGCTCATGTATGGGTAAGTGGTTCATTTGTTCCTGACTACTATCTTTGTTTTTAATTTTCCACAATCTCCCTCCCTTTATTACAGCCCTCTTGTGGTCCTATCAGCTCTATCTATGCTAGAACATCTCATCAATTCTCAGCAAGTAAATGGTGGCAGCTAATAATAATAATAATAACCAACTAATAAGAATTTCTTTGAGTATTAACTTATATTTTAAAGGTAATTTTGGATTTTAACTATACTATAAAATTAAACATTCCCTCTGTTTTCTTATATTTAGTTAAAAGGTGACTTTATCATGTTTATGCCATATATTTTGATATTGGACATAATTGAGAGGATTTGTTTTACCAAAACAATTGTTGGGCTTCCCTGGTGGCACAGTGGTTGGGAGTCCGCCTGCCGATGCAGGGGACGCGGGTTTGTGCCCCGGTCCGGGAGGATCCCACGTGCCGCGGAGCGGCTGGGCCCGTGAGCCATGGCTGCTGGGCCTGCGCGTCCGGAGCCTGTGCTCCGCAATGGGAGAGGCCACAACAGTGAGAGGCCCACGTACCGCAAAAAACAAAAAAACAATTGTTTGTAACAAAAACAGAGTAAGTGTAATAATGAAAAATGAAATGTCATACCTGGGTCCACTCATTTGTCTGGGGATCATAAGCCTCCACTGTATTAAGGTAAGTCTGTCCATCATACCCTCCGACAGCATATAATTTATCACCAAGTAAACAGACTCCCACGGCATCTCTGCTGATGCTCATAGATGCCACTGCAGTCCACATATCCGTTTTAGGATCATATCTGAAAGAAAATTTTAGAACTGGAGCTGATATTGTTCTCACAATACTTTACATAAAAATAGTTTTGTCCTTTAATCTTATCATCTGCTATATAAAATACATTTGAACATATTTTAGAGAAAAATATCAATATTTTCCTGAAAACTTTTAACTTACAACATAATAGAGCTATTTTGCAGATGCGTAACACTTAAACTAGTCAAAAGAGCTAATGTAAATGTTGAAAACTGCTTTAAGGTTTCAGGTTGCCTACTGAAAATCTGAGGAAATCAATTCATGAAGCTCTATGTAAGATGACTTACAGCCTCAATCATTGCTAACTGTCCATTTTTGGAGCTTCTTGTTCCTTTTATGAAGTATGTTAATTAGAACTGCCCCAAATTGTCTATCTGAGAGCAGATACATCATGCTAAGATGACTTATACTGCTTCCAATACTTGTATCAATAAACAATTTTTCACTGGGTGCGGTCCTGTAGTGGGCCTGTAATTTATGGGGCCAAGTATATAAAGACTTCTATATCCCTTTCCTGGATTATAACATGTAACAAGCATAGTCTGAATTATTTTCTCCCCAATACAGGTGAAATGCAGGTGTAACTATCATGCTCTCTCAAAAAACACCAACCAACTCTGCTTATTATTTCATAGAAAGCACTTGTTGTCATCAACAAACCTTCATTTCACTTTTTATTCTTCTTCTAGTCATTTATAATTTATTGAATAATATATACACACACATTCATTAACTTCCCATTGCTCTTTAAAATCCAAAGTTTTTAATAAGGCATCAAGACTCTGCATGATCTGCCCCAATGTCCCCCCACTCCTTTTCTGCCACTCTCTCCATCATTCTTTGTTCTCCAATGACAGTGGCCAACTTCCAGTTTTCTGAATGAAACATATTCCTTCCTGCTTTGGAGTGTTCATACACACTCCTATTGACTCTACCTCCTAAAGCCCTTCAATTCTCCCCATTCCACTGACCATAGCAGATGGGAGCCTAAGCCACTGTCCAGAGCTTCCACTGACATCGGGCTCTTTACCTAGGCTCGTATTTGAGTTTTGAACAAGGATGACTTGATCAAGATTTCAAGCCTTACTAGCCCTTTATTTTCTTTTAGTATTTCATACTACTTCATTTTATATCAAAATATGTCAGGAATGTCCCTCTCCTTTTTGCTTATTTGGCCTCCAGCCCGTAATTAATTCTCTGTGAAATTTGTCAAACCCCTTTTCTTATTAGGTACAATGTCCAGTACAAAGTAGGTACACAATAAATGTTTGTCATATGATTCAATTAATAAACTGTATAATCAATTCTAAGGTCAGATTGAGAGAAGACTGAGTAGGCTCTTGGTGACAGACTGAGAGATGGCCTGAGCAGACCACCCAGTGTTTACAGAGCTCCTAAGGAACTACCTTGCACATTGTGGATGCTCAATAAAGAGTTACCAATTCGTGTGGAAGTGTCAGAGGCTTAGGTTTGATTTTTTATTCCTAGTTTTCCTTCACAGGAAATTACCTCTCCACACAGTCTGAGAGTCTGGAAGTCAGGTTGGATGCAGGTGCGTCATGGCCTCCGATGGCATACAGCAATCCATTCCAGGTAGTGACTCCTACTCCCCCCCTCCTTTTTGACATTTGTGCACAGAGTGTCCATTTATTAGTATGAGGGTCAAAACATTCTACTGACTTGAGACAAGAACTGCCATCACGACCACCAACTGCATAAAGTCTGTAAAAACAACAAATGGGATGATAAATAAGAGATGGTGCTATTATTATGCATAAGACAGAGGTTATTCTTATGGTATTTCATTGAATTCAAGGTGCCTATCAACGATAAGAAATACTGTCGGGCTTCCCTGGTGGCGCAGTGGTTGAGAGTCCGCCTGCCGATGCAGGGGACACGGGTTCGTGCCCCGGTCTGGGAAGATCCCACATGCTGCGGAGCGGCTGGGCCCGTGAGCCATGGCCGCTGAGCCTGCGCGTCCGGAGCCTGTGCTCCGCAACGGGAGAGGCCACAACAGTGAGAAGCCCGCGTACCGCAAAAAAAAAAAAAAAAAAAAGAAATACTGTCAATTTATGTGCCATTAAGAAAGAAGATGGGACTTCCCTGGGGGCTCAGTGGTTAAGAATCTGCCTGCCAATGCAGGGGATATGGATTTGATCCCTTCCAGGAAGATCTCACATGCCGCGGAGCAACTAAGCTGGTGTGCCACAACTACTGAGCCTGTGCTCTACAGCCCACGAGCCAGAGCTACTGAGCCCGTGTGCCACAACTACTGAAGCCCACGTGCCTAGAGCCCATGCTCTGCAACAAAAGAAGCCACTGCAATGAGAAGTCCAAGCACTGCAACAAAGAGTAGCCCCCAGTAGCCGCAACTAGAGAAAGCCCGCGTGCAGCAACGAAGACCCAATTCAGCCAAAGATAAATAAATACATTTATAAAAAAGAGAAAGATGTGCTACCAATTAAATGGCACATATATATATAAAAAAGAAAACAAACTCACATGAAAACAATGACAACATTTTCACAGCTGCCATCTGTTTGACAAGTTATCATTGAGTGTAAAATGCGTCACAATTTTAGAGATGTTAAAGTATGTCTTAAAATAGATAAAATATTGTGTATAAATATACCATGACATTTCTTAAATAGCTAAGATAGGACTTGGTGATAAATGAAAGAAACTAACCTTCTCTGAGCACCTACCACAGGCGAGGCACTTTACATGTATTAATTTAATCATTATAATGATGCTATGACAAACCATTTGTATCCCTGTTGCACAGGTGAAGAAACTGGGGTTCATGGAGATTAAGAGACTTGTACATAGTCACCCAGGAAGAAGCAGAACCAGGACAATAGTTATATTAATGAGCAGTTGGACAGTCAAGAGTCATCTGGTATGTACTTGTAATAGTGAAATATGAGAATAAAACTACAGATTCAAATATATTGATTTACTAGGCAACGTTTAGGACGTTAACGTACCATATTTATATTTATTGGTATGTTAACGTCCTAAACATTGCCTAGTAAACCAATTTATTATCAATCAATATACTGCATTAATTTAAAAGTCTTTTTACTCTGAACTTAAAATATATATAAAATATTTTAAATATTTAAACATTTGAATATTCTTTATTAAGCACAAAATCTTCTTACACTTACTATTCACATAGGAAGCTCTTTGTAGATATTTTTTCTATCATTTAAAAAAATAATAAATTCAGTTCACTGCTGTTCAAAAGCCCACACATTTTGAATTTATGGATGCCTTAGTTAATATTTAGCTATTTTTAATTCTTGAGAAATAATATTTGAACTATATCAAATTTCTGCCCATTAAAACTCTAAGTATTTATATTTGGATAAATATACATATTTTAAAGACAGATTTCATAATTTTAATTCATAATTTAAAGTACCTATGCCACTCAAACTGGTTCTTAAATAATAAGACAACCATATTTTAAACAGCAAAGCATGTTTGTAGCAGTGTCTTGTTCTAAACTTAAAATATATTAATAGTATGGAATTTGAAATTTATTTGAAACTTTAATCTGTTAAAAATTTTATGTTAAAAACTATTTTTTGTGCTACTGTTCTTAATATTAAGCTGTCCTCATCTTTAACTAATACTTGGAAGAATAATTACCTAAATATGGATCATAGAATATTAGAAGGAATCAACTAGAAAATGTCAATAAGTAAAAATATATGTACACACACATATATAGTATCATAGGCTTCCAGCACCCTACCCTCTTCACAGTGAACTCATGGGTCTTCTTGTGAAAAGTGGTGTAGTACAGTGATTTAGAGCATGTACTCTGGAGCCAGACTCTCTGGGTTTGAATCCTGGTTCTTCCACTTATCACTTACTAGCTGTGACTGTGGACAAGTTATTTAATCTCCGTCTGCCTGAACTTCATCATCCATAAAATCTAGAAGCCCTGCCTCACAGGATTATTGGTGATCAAATTTAAAGTACTTTGAATATTGCCTGGCACATGGTAAACATGGTATGTGTTAAAGGGGAAAAGTAAATTCTGTCTCTATTTGCATTCTTTTAGAAAACGGTATTTTAGGAGATGTTAAATGTACAAACAACATTCATACTGAGATAATATTAAGGGCTAAAATGTATTGTAACACTTTCTGAAGAATCATATCTCACGCAATGGTTTTCAAACTGTATTCTAAGACCAGGACTCTGTGGAGGATGTTAGGGGACCCCCAAAATGGTTCATTTAAAATTAAAGATTAAAAAGTAGTTTTAATTTTCAAAAATATCACCTGGCTCAATTAAACGTCATGCAAAATTCAGAACTCATCTTTCTTCCCCATGACAATATCTATTACAATAAAAAGAGAAATATTATGTCAAATTGCAATAGTATTGTACTACATATTTAAAAATAAGATTTAGGTCTCACCTGACTTCTAAAATTATGATCAAGAATACAAGTGGTTGGTAGATATTGTTTGAGATTCAGCTGAGAAAAAAGTGTCTACTACTTTCAAACTACTTGAGCAATTTAACTGAAGAATTTCCTGTGATTCCAATTAAATTGCTCTAGTAGTTAAAATAACTATTACCAATTTCAGCTTCTTATCTGCGAATCAGGATTTTCTTCATACTGGACAACCAAAACAAAACAGAAATAATCTGTGTTCTTTAAAACAGACTTATGCTTCTACATTGATTTTTACAGTAAGTATTATAAACTCAAACTTATAATAAATTTAAAATAAGCTTATTATAAACTTGAACCTCCATTTGCCTTAAGTATCGAGGTTTTTGTAAGATTTCACTTGAAAGAAAGATTCTATTGCCAAAAGTATTTGCCAGCCAATGGCTTAAAAGTAGCCTGAGCAACTGGAAGTTTAGACAAAGTTTCTTTCTGTCAAACATGGCAGAAATAAAAATTTTAACACTTTCAAAATTTTAAGATACAGAGGGTAACTCATAAGACATTAAAACAGTTCTTCCCTAAAGAAACGAACTATATTTTGCATCAGGAAGCATTGTAAAATAATTTAAAATAACAAAAACAGTATTTAACTGGGCTTTTCATTTTATAAATTAAAAAAATTGAGGCACAGAGAAATGATTTGTTTTAAATCACAAAGGACTGGTAGAGAGAAGATACATAATTAATTTTTTCAATCAACTGCATATTTAAAATATTAACAACATAATTTCTATTTTTTCCAGGTTCTGGATTTGTACCCCAAAATGGAAACTAACAAAATATTTTAAAACATTGCTACTTTATTTTAGTGCAAGCTTAGAAAAATGGTGGTTGATGGATTAACACATCCTCTTCTTGGGGTGATTAAAGCACTCCTGCATATAACTGGTACCAGGATATTCTTCACTAAGGTTGCACACTTCAGCTTTATGTGCTGGATACTGTGCTAGGTGTAAGAAACAAGAAGTCAGATCAGGTCATTCAAGACCATGATCTGCTATAGGAGATGGACCAGTCAATAACTACAATAATAGAGTGGTACATGCTGCAATACAATTATATACAAATTATATACAGTAAAATTGCTGAGCATGGAATGGACAATCAGTGCAGGGGGAATGAAGAGATGAGAGTGGGGATTGGAGGTTTCCTGGAGGTGATTTTTAAGCAAGTTTCAAGGATGCTGAGTTTGCCAGGAAGGAAAGTGGGGGAAACAATATTCTAAGAAAGATGGTCTCGGTTAACAGACAATAGGAATGTGAAACAAAATGTATTTTTCACAAATGGATTAGTTTTGCTGGAGTGTATTATGCATGAGTAGAGGAGAGAGAAGAGGCTAGAGAGGTGGACAGAGGCAAGATCAAAAAGGAGGCTTGGTCAGATAAGCTACTGAAAGGTTTTAAGTAGGAAAGTGACATGGTCCTATTTGTGTTTTAGGCAGAACATTAGGTGAGTCTCTAAAATGAAGAATGAAAGGAAGAGAGTTAAGGTTAGGGACAAAGTGACCAGTCTACCCCAATAGACCAGTTAAAATCACAACGTAGATATACGATACTTTCAAAATCAACTGTCTTACTACTTAGTAGATAAGAAGTCCTTAGCTTCTGATATTATTAGGTACTCTCAGAATTATACTCAACAAATTGTGCTTCAGGTAGGTTAAATACAGAAATATTTATTTCTCATTAGAGAGCAAGAAAAGGTAAGAAAGTAAGATACCTCTATGCCTAGAAGTCCAGGATACTGTAGGTTTGGAAATCAGGTTTTAGAGAAGGCAGTTATTCTTATGTCTTCTATTAGAAATAAATATTTCTAGCCAGAACTAGTAATTTCTTTTTTATCACTTTCTATACTCTTTGGTGGCTGACTCTTCTACCAAAGAACTAGGAGAGAAATGTAGTGATAAAATTTGAAGCCATTTCTTTAGCTAAAACAAATGAGGGGAGGTGTATTGAGATCAGATATATTTAAAAAATGGGTTTCTATTTCTATATCTTATTACTTGTAATCGTGCTAAAAATTAACAAAAAAAAGGATGCAACTAACAGGTCCTGAGGAAACAAGACCTTAGGTCATAAAATATAAAAATATTACTAACATTTTCTCATTTTTTTGATAATCAGTAACAATCCAACAAATAATTTTAAGTCTCTATGTTTTAACCTTGGTTCTTTCCTCTTCCTGGAAATGATGATAAAACATTTTAAGTGAGTAAAGGTATGCAACAAACAACTTTTATTTAATAACCATAAGGGCTTCATTTTATGGAAGAAAGGCCTGAAAAAGATACTATGTATTTAGTATTTGAGTGGTGGCTCTATCCAAATTTGTTTACTCTATTTAGAGCAGATACGAAGCAAGAAAGCACCTCTTTCTAAATGCATTCTAGTTTTCAGCAGTTTACCAAGATAAGAAGGAAGTAAAAGTAAGGAAAAATCAGTAGAAGAAATGGAAAGAATTATTTAGGGAAACATGAGAGAGACCATACAACTTTTAAAAGACCATATACTTTTAAAGCTATATGAACCACCAGATTTTGACGACATTGAATATTCATATAAAATTTATTCACTCAAAATGATAACTAGAAATTTATAGTATCTGCACATTAGAATAAAAGACTAACAATGTTGAGCTATTTATATTTAGAGCTATTATAAAAAGAGACTATTTAAAAAGGTTGTTTACATCACTCAGAGTTATTTCTCTCATGATTTCTATATATCTTTAAGTTGGACAAGATATAGCTTAATACATTTAATTTATTGTGTTTTAAGTGGAACCTTAAATATTTCCTTACTTTCCGCTTAGTACTGCCACACCTACTGTGCTTCTGGGAGTGGACATAGTGGCAACAAAATTCCACTGGCGAGCCTGAGGGTCCCATCTTTCCACTGTATTCAGATAGCTCCAACCATCATGCCCTCCTACTGCATACATAGGGCCTTCCAATACAGCCACACCTACAAGGAGACAGGAAAGAAGCAATGACTTAAAAATCTTTTAACTGAAATGTAAGTACAATGAACCTTTAACATGCAAATTTAACTAGGCAAAAATTGATGATAAAGATATCTGGCTTTCTTATAGCTCTTCTTGGTAGATAGGTGGGTGGGTGAGGGGAAGCAATAGCACTGTAGCTCTTAAAAGTTTTAGAGGCAGGCCTTCCCTGGTGGCGCAGTGGTTGAGAGTCTGACTGCCGATTTAGGGGACACGGGTTTGTGCCCTGGTCCGGGAAGATCCCACATGCCGCGGAGCGGCTGGGTCCATGAGCCACGCCGCTGAGCCTTCGCGTCCGGAGCCTGTGCTCCGCAACGGGAGAGGCCACTGCAGCGAGAGGCCCGCGTACCGCGAAAAAAAAAAAAAAAAAAAGTTTAAGAGGCAGTATTTTGAGGTCCAACAGGGGAAAGGTATTTTAAAAAAATACAAGATGCACACATTGCCATACTTAAAACATTTTTCAATAATTTGGATTTATAATATATTAGAAAACAGCAATTTTATTCTTTTCTCCCTTTAATTCAAATTCATAAGATTTTGCTGTAGATTAGATACCACAATCTATTGGCGTGTTTCATCGCGAGGGAACCAAGCCAAATTTCATTTATTCAACAAATAGCTATTGAGTTTCTACTAAGTGTCAGGCACTTAGTAGAACGTAATAGATAAGGCCTCTGCCCTGATGGACCTAATATTTTATTTTATTTTAATCATTTATTTATTTATTTTTGGCTGCTTTGGGTCTTCGTTGCTGCATGCAGGCTTTCTCTAGTTGCGGAGAGCGGGGGCCACTCCTCATTGCAGTGCGCGGGCCTCTCACTGTGGTGGCCTCTCTTGCTGCAGAGCACAGGCTCAGCAGTTGTGGCACACAGGCCTAGTTGTTCCGTGGCATGTGGGTTCTTCCTGGGCCAGGGCTTGAACCCGTATCCCCTACATTGGCAGGCAGATTCTTAACCACTGCGCCACCAGGGAAGCCTCGACCTAACATTTTAGTTAGGAAACAGATACAAAGTATATTTCAGGCATTGATAAGTGCTAACGAGAAAAAAAAGTAGTGGGACTTACCTGGTGGCACAGTGGATAAGAATCCGCCTGCGAATGCAGGGGTCACGGGTTCGATTCCTGGTCTGGGAAGATCCCACATGCCAAGGAGCAATTAAGCCCGTGAGCCACAACTACTGAGCCTGCGCTCTAGAGCCCGCGTGCCACAACTACTGAGCCCGTGTGCGGCAACAACCGAAGTCCGAGCGCCTAGAGCCCGTGCTCCGCAACAGGAGAAGCCACCGTAATGGGAAGCCCGCTCACCGCAACGAAGAGTAGCCTCCGCTTGCCACGACTAGAGAAAGCCCTCGTGCAGCAACAAAGACCCAACAGACAAAAATAAATAAATAAATATATCTTAAAAAAAAATTTAGGGCTTCCCTGGTGGTGCAGTGTTTTAGAGTCCGCCTGCCGATGCAGGGGATGCGGGTTCGTGCCCCAGTCCGGGAGGATCCCACATGCCGCGGTGCGGCTGGGCCCGTGAGCCATGGCCGCTAAGCCTGCGCGTCCGGAGCCTGTGCTCCGCAGCGGGAGAGGCCACAGCAGTGAGAGGCCTGCGTACCGCAAAAAAAAAAAAAAAAAAAGGAGCAAAGTAAAAGAGTAGAGAGGATCAAGGGAGACCTCTCAGATAAAGTGACATTTGAACAAAAATGTGAATGAAGTTAGGAAACCAGACATGAATGTATCTGGGGGAGAAGAAGGTGAGATAAAGAGAACAGTATGTACAAAAGTCCTGAGGCATGCTTAGTGCGTCTGTGGTACATACAGCAAGGAGCCCAGTTGGCTGTGGAGGGTGAGTAAGGGGGACAGCGTAGGAGATGAGAGGAAGGGTGGAGTCAAATCACATGGCGGTCGGGACTACTCTAAGGATTTTGGATTTTATTCTAAATGAGATGGAAAGCCAGCAGAGGGTTTTGAGAAGAGGTATGATATGACCATAGTCAGGTGAGATATAAATATGTATCACCTGAAGGCCAAAACACAAATACTGTGATACGAAGACATTTACTTTTGTGAAATCATGGCCAGATGACATAGTCACCACTCATGTATGATCAAAACCAACGTATCATTCCACTCATTTGTGTTCTGCCAGTACTGGCTATAGGAGATCTATCTATCTATCTATCTAATCTATCTCCAATTATATATAATACATATTCAATTATATATATGTGTGTGAGTATAATTAATTTAAAATTTACTTAAAGATTTCTTTTATAAGTTCAATTTAAAACATTATTTATTATAAGGTAAATAATATTACAAGGTAAATAGTTACAACAAAGCTGTTTTGAATGAAACAAAAATGGAAATAAAGGTTTAAAGAAGACACTTTGCGTGATATGATCATTCTCCTCTGAACTTGCTGCAGTTCAATAAAGTCTTTTGTATGGTACCTAGAACTAATGATAGTATTCCATGCACAATCACATCTGCACAAGACATAGCTGGATCATGGGCATTCTCATTCTATGTAATACTGTATCTATAAGATTTATCTTAAGTTAGAATTGATTTTCTTTTCCCCATAGTAGGGGAAAGTTTGCAATTGAATCACACTTTTGACCCTGGATTTTATGGTCAACACAAATTTGTAAGTCATGTTCATGTTGCTTTTAAGATATATCTTCCTGTTCTGTGCCTACGTAATAGTTGATTTTATGGACTCAAGAGTAATGTGTTATGGTTTTCTTTGTTAAATTTCATATAGTTAATTTTAAGCTCTTCTCTCAGTACCTTAGCCCCAACTGTCTGGTTTTACTCACTTACCTAACTTGGAATTTAAGATCATCTTTCACTGACACCTAAATGCAACTAGTAGAAACCCTTGTCTCTTTGATTTTTTGCTGTATCCACTACCATACCAATCTTCATGCCTAGATATTTTTCATTGGCCTTTTGGGCAACCTCTACTGTGGTGCTCAGTATTAATAAATTGAGTATAGTAGAAACCTATGCTATCCAAACTCAACTATCCTTTCACTGCTACTCATTCATCTTTTAACTCATCTTTTATGATAACCTATCAAATTCTTTATTGCAACTATTTTAAACATTTTCCAAATTGTGATAAATTGACGATAAGGTCACATATTCTTCCTTTCCCAGAATACATGCTTATTTTCAATGTGATTCTTGTAGGTCCTCCCATCAAGAGGAGGAGTCTATTTCTCTATCCTTTGAATCTGGGCTTGGCCATGTGACTTGTTTTGGCCAATGGGATGTTAGCAAACATGAGGCAAGCAGAAGCTTGAAAAGTGTTTGTGCATTGGAGCATGCCTTCTCTTCCTGCTTTTGAAACCCTGTGACTGCCACCATTTGCAGAAGCCTGGTCTAGCCTGAATGATTAGCATCATATGGCCCAGTTGCCTCTGCTGCCCAGGCTGACAGCCTGTCTACCAGTACCCACGTGAGTGAGGCCATTCTAGATCAACCAGCCAACCAGCCTGCCTGCCCAACCTAGATTCGTGAGAAAACCCAGCAGAAATCTTCTAAGACAGTCCAGACCAGAAGAACTGCCCAGCTGATACACAGATCCATGAGCTAAATAAATGGTTCTTGGTTTAAGCCTCCATGTTTTGAAGTGGCTTGTTGTGCAGCAAAATCTGGACGATACACATACATTGCAATCTTTGTATACCTACAGAACACAGAGCATGGCATATAGCACACACTAATCAATATCTGCTCAGTGGATTATTGAATTAAAGAAAAAAAGCCTCTATCATTACATTCTCTGTGTCACCTCAAAATTTTTCTGCGTTGTACTCATTTCTGCTTAAAAACTAAGGGATATAGATGAAAACCAATAATGCTAAAGGTTTTTAAATAAGTATGCATTTCAATTAGGTTAGATAACACTAATTGTCAACATAGAACCCACATGTCAAAAGGTGGCTTGTCACTCCATCGTGGTACACCACAATTCTTAAATATTCATGTTTTCACTTGTGCTGGTTGCACAATATACATTTATGTACAGGCTTGTTTTCTCTGCTTCTGCTTCTCAGATGACAGGGAGCATGTGCAGGAATGCTTGGTGACTGCTGTTGGCCCAGCAGCTGCCACACTGCTCTTCTGCCTGGTAAAGAATGTGAAAATGCCATGCAAGCCTAGGGTATGGCCTTATGAATGAATCTGCAGTTATGCTTACCAAGGCCATGCCTATGTGTAGACATAGGAGGCATCACACTCCAAGTTTTTGTTTTGGGGTTGTAGCATTCTACAGTATTCAAAGTCTTCAGTCCATCTCTTCCTCCAACCACATACAGTTTGTCATCTAACACCGCAACGCCGAACTGCAGCCTCCTCCCATTCATATTGGCTACAGGAGTCCACATATTTGTACGGAGATCATATTTTTCAATGCTTGTTGCTCCTTAATAGTGATAGATAGAAGTTAGGCAAATAAAAAGCTCACCGTGCTTGAGTGTTTTATGAAATTAGACATATAAAAGTATATTATTAGCAGTGACAGTAATACATTTAATAAATTACAATAAGCCCCTGCATGAGCTCATCCTTGCTTGTATCTCTGTCCTCATCTCCTACTATTCTCTAGTACCAGAGTACACCTGGCTCTGGTACTAAGAGGTCAAATGAGAAAGGATTATCTGTAAAAGGGGGCTGAGTAGCAACAGCCAGAAGTGGGAGGAAAGCAGGGTAGTTTAGCACCATGGAAACCAAAGTAAAAAAGTGTATAGCTGCTGAGAGTATCAAGTAAGATGAAGACTAAAAAGTATGACTGGATTTAGCTGCATGGAGGTCACTGATGACTTTAGGCAGGGTCCCTTGTTTGAGCAGTTGAGACATGATTGAGAGGTGAGGAAATGGAGACAGTGAGCATAGACGATTCCTCTAAGAAGTCTGGCTACAAAAAGGAAGAGAGAGATAAGAATTACTCAGTGGAGGGAGGTTTCGTTTTGTTTTGCTTTTAAAAGTAGAAAAACTTGAGTCAATGGGAAGGATCGAGTTGTGGGGAAGGAAGCTGAAAATACAGGAGTTGAAGGGATCCTCATTAATGGTGGGAGGTTCCTGAAGAGGCAGGAAAGGGCAGTATCAGGGCACAGGGGAGGGGCTTTGATAGGAGGAGGGAGAGGATACACACTCCACTGCAACCAGGAAAGACAAGAGCATAAGTGTACATCAAGTGCTTTGGGAGCTGTGAGAGTAGAAAGTTTAGGGAATAACTGCTGGACAGTGTCTACATTTTTTTCAAGAATTAGAAGAGCCGAGGAACTCTTCTGTTCTCTTTATGAGGTAAGAATAGTGGAATTAAGAAAAAAAAAGACCCACTCCTCTAAAACAAACAAACACCCAACCCCCAGGTATGAAGAGTTCCATTAGTATCTACTTTACTTCTGTCTTCTAAGCTTCTAATACAACATGCTATCAGTGCTATTCTTACAAAATTACAATCAAGACAAACATTTATTCTAAAGTATTTGCTACAATTAGGTCACCAGAGCACAGACGCTATTGATATCTCCTAAAATTTATAGTTTTGCCATATACATATATGGCAAGAAACCTTTGAAGGTTTATATATATATGTGTGTGTGTAAATATATGCATATATATAAAATATTTTTCTTATATATTTGAGTTTTATTATTTTTTATTTACTTTACAAAAATTTTAAGTTATTTGTAATAAATACCAAGTCTCTTTCCATCTTTGCATTCTCAGTGGCATATAATAGACTCCACTGTATACAGTAGCTGTTCAAAAACATTTTTGAGGACTTCCGTGGTGGCGCAGTCGTTAAGAATCCGCCTGCCAATGCAGGGGACATGGGTTCGAGCCCTGGTCTGGGAAGATCCCACATGCCGTGGAGCAACTAAGTCCGTGTGCCACAATTACAGAGCCTGCACTCTAGAGCCCATGAGACACAACTACTGAGCCTGTGTACTGCAACTACTGAAGCCTGTGTGCCTAGAGCCCATGCTCCGCAACAAGAGAAGCCACCGCAGGCTTCCCTGGTGGCACAGTGGTTGAGAGTCCACCTGCTGATGTGGGGGACACGGGTTCGTGCCCCGGTCTAGGAAGATCCCACATGCTGTGGAGTGGCTGGGCCCGTGAGCCGTGGCCGCTGAGCCTATGCTTCCAGAGCCTGTGCTCCGCAACGGGATAGGCCAAAACAGTGAGAGGCCCATGTACCGCAAAAAAAAAAAAAAAAAAAAAAGATGATGTGGTACATATATACAACGGAATACTACTCAGCCATAAAAAAGAACGAAATAATGCCATCTGCAGCAACATGGATGGACCTAGAGATTGTCATACTGAGTAAAGTAAGTCAGACAGAGAAAGACAAATATTGTATGACACCACTTATATGTGGAATCTTCAAAAATGGTACAAATGAACTTACTTACAAAACAGAAATAGAGTTACAGATGTAGAAAACAATCTTATGGTTAACAGGGTGAAAAGGGGAGAGGGATAAATTGGGAGATTGGGATTGATATATACACACTACTATATATAAAATAGATAACTAGTAAGGACCTACTGTATAGCACAGGGAACTCTACTCAATACTCTGTAATGAGTAATACTCTTTTCTCTATATGGGAAAAGAATCTATAAAAAGAGTGGATATATGTATATGTATAGATGAATCGCTCTGCTGTATACCTGAAACTAACATAACACTGTAAATCAACTATACTTCAATAAAAATTTTTAAAATATTCATTTTTCCATTCCTTCCAATAAAAGATTATTTAATACCTTTTGTTGAATCCATTCCTCCAACTGCAAATAATGTACCAACAGTTGACTTCCTAGGTTTTGTCCGAGGACTCTGTAACATGGGCCGTCTCTCTGGTAGTAGGTGATACTTCATTGCTTCCATAATTAGTTTCTGACATTGTATATCATCTCGAAAAAGTGCATTATTTTCCATGTCTGCTAGGAACTAGAAGAAATAGTATGTGTATTGAATGACCAAGAAAATAGTAGGGTTGAAAGAATAAACTAGTTCACAAATGGAAATGATCTCATTAAAAAAAAAAATCCAAGGGACTTTCCTGGTGGTCCAGTGGTAAAGAATCTTCCTTCCAATGTAGGGAACGTGGGTTCAATTCCTGGTCAGGGAACTAAGATCCCATATGCCGTGGGGCAACTAAGCCCACGTGCCACAACTACTGAGCTTGCGTGAGCCTCAACTAGAGAGCCTGCATGCCGCAAACTACAGAGCCCACGTACCCTGGAGCCCACGCGACACAACTAGAGAGAAGCCTGTGCACCACAAGGAAAGATCCTGCATGCCTCAATGAAGATCCTGTGTGCCGCAACTAAGACCTAATACAGCCAAAAAAATTAAAATAAATTAATTTAAAAAATTAAAAAATAAGATAAAGTGAAAAGTTAAAAAAAATCCAAGTCTGGACATCTATTTTTAACTAAAATATTCAACATTTACAAAATTTACATTTCATTGAAAAACAGAAACTGAGGAGAAGTGGTATGCTTTAAAATCTTAATAGTGCTTATCTCTGGGTAGTGGGGAAACTGGTGTTTTAAATAATCTTTCTTTGTATGTTTCTATATTTTCCAGATTGTCTGAAATAAATCATTTTACTCTTTAAGTTAGAAATAGTTTTAACTGAAGAATAATAAGTAGGAGTTGACTAATTAGACTGCATTTATCTGACCTCTCTAAAGAATGTTCAACCAGCAACCAACAGCAAAAACAAAACTTGCCAATTTTTTTGAGCAGCAAAGAACTCCAAATGGTGATTTATTCTAAATGAATTAAAATTCCTTGTACTTCACTGAATCCTATTTTTTTACCTATGTAATTTTATGTAAATGCATAAATATGGTCATTCCCTGCCTTTTAAAAAATTATTTTTTTTCTTTTTGTACTTGGTTCTCCATCCCCCTCCCTGCCCCTTTATTGCCTTATTTCTTTCATTTAGGATATTGAGCCATATGAAATTAATTTTTAAACAGAAGATGAGTTGAGAAATATTTTTTCTTCCAAATGAATAGCTAGTTCTGTACTGGCACCACTTACTAAATAATTCCCTCCATTTCCAACTGAATTGAACCTTGGTCATAAATAGTCTCAGGATATATGAGATCTGCTCTTTAATCCTCTAATCTGTCTATTCCTTTTCTAATACTATATTTTATTACAGCAACTTTATGGCATTTCCTGCTTATATGATATAAATCTACCCTCACTATTCATTTTCACAGTTTTCTTGGCTATTTTTTTTTTTTGCAGTACGCAGGCCTCTCACTGTTGTGGCCTCTCCCGTTGCAGAGCACAGGTTCCAGACGCGCAGGTTCAGCGGCCATGGCTCACAGGCTCAGCTGCTCCGCGGCATGTGGGATCTTCCCGGACCGGGGTACGAACCCGTGTCCCCTGCATCGGCAGGCGGACTCTCAACCACTGCGCCACCAGGGAAGCCCTTGACTATTTTTGAGTCTTTACTTTCCATATAAACTTAAGACAGATTTATCTAATTCCCCTTTGCCATCTTGATCCTGTTGGCATTCTAATATGAACTGCATTCAATTTATTAATTTTGGGAGAGTTTACATTTTTATGATGCTAAGTCTTTTTGTTCAAGATGCCTTTCCACTGTTTATAGCTTTCTTTATATAGGTATTATTATGCCTTTTTAAATTAAATATGTTCATTTTATATTAAATGTATTAAATAATATATTAAATATATTTTAAAAATTATTTTTATTGCTATTGGAAATAGATTTTTGAATTTCCACTTTACATATCTTTTGTCATTGTATACTTGTATCATAACCTACAACTTTACCACATTCCCTTATCAAACTCTAGCTATTAGGCATATAATCATAATAATCACCAAACAGGGATAGTTACATCTTTTTCTAATATGTATGCCAATTATTTCATTTTTATTTTATTATTGTAGTTGCTAAAACCTTCAAAGCAATGTTAAATAATTACGGTGATATAGAGTATCCATTTTTCTGGTTTCAATTGATATGTTTTTAGTGTTTCACTATTTCAGATAATAGTTACTATAGCATTTAGTAATCCATCTTTATTATAGATAGGTTGTTTTCTTCTCTCCCTATTTTACTTTAGAGTTTTAAAATTAAGAATGGTTGCTAATTTTTTCCAGTATCTTTTATACATCTATTAATATGACTATATGGCTTTTTCTCCTTGAAGTTACTGATATAATTACCTTGACAGATTTCCTAATACTCAACCATTCTTGTATTCCTAGAAAAAGACCTTCCTGGTCATAGTGTGTTATCCTTTTGATACACTGTAGGATTGTATTTGATAATATAAGGTATACTTTATATATTTTATAATTCACCATTTCAAGTATACAATTCAATGATTTTCAGTAAATTTACCAAGTTGCGCAACCATTATCATAAAACAGTTTTGGAACATTTTCATTACCCTGATTAGATCCCGCATGTCTGTTTACTGTTAATCTCTGTTCCTATCTCCTCTTCCAAGCACTAATCTGTCTCTGTAGATTTGCCCTTAGATGTTTCGTATAAAGAGAATCATACAATATGCGGTCTCTTGTATCTTGCTTTTTTCATTTAGCATGTTTTTGAGGTTAATCAATGTGTAGCATGTATCACTACTTCATTTCTTTTTACTGTTGAATAATAATTCATTGTATGGATACATCACATTTTGTCTACCCATTCACCAGTTGATGGACACTTATATTGTTTCCAGTTTTGGGCTATTAGGAATAAAGCTGCTAAGCATATTTGTGTGCAAGTCTTTATGTGGATATATGTTTTCACTTCTCTTGGGTATATACCTAGGAGTAGAATTGCTGGGTCATGTCATAAACTTATGCTAACTTTTTAAGAAAGTGTCAAACTGTTTTCTAAGGTGGCTGCACTATTTATATTCACACCAGCAATCTATGAGGGTTCCTGTTTCTCCACATTCTCACCAACAATTATTACTGTCTTCTCTTTTTAGCCACTTGAGTGGGTGGGAAATGCAGTTTTACTTTGCATTGCCTTAATGGCTAATAATGTTGAGAGTATGTTCATATTTTGATAATGGAAGAGAAGGAAGAGTCTCTAACAAAAGTCACTGTAAAATAGTTTGTGGCATTTGGAAACTGAGAACAGCACGCTAAAGGCAAAAAAGCCAAATTAAGACCTAAGTCTCAGGACCTAAGCCAGAGTATAAATTCTGGTATTAATTATTCTATATTATTCTGTGCACACAAAATATAGTTATATTTGCTAGAGAAGCCATTAATGAATATGCATTGAGTTGGTTCATTTAGATTAATCTTAGTGTTTATATTACTTCGGTTATATATAATTGCTTTAGTCCTTTGAAAAAAAATAAATGTGAAAAAATTATAGAAAGTAAAGTCTTGTGAGACTCAATAGTTACTGCAATATGAAGCAAAATATATTTCTTAGCATGCTGACATTATCTATAATTTTTGAACAAATGGAATTAATTATATTTAAGTAGAGAGATGAAATAATGGAAGGAAATATGCATCCATTAATCTAAGTATCAGATTAATCAAATAGAAGGTACCAGATATCATTTGGAAAATCATTCAGAAGGTACTGATAAAGCACTACAAAATACAGACTCTCATATACTCTTCATTTTAGGTGAATACTATGTACCTTCTCTGCCATAAAAGAATGACAAATTATTAAAATGGAAACATTTAGAAAATAGAAGAAACATTTTCCATTTGTAAATTTTTATCTTCACTCACATACTTGTTCACTATATGACTATTTCACTAAAACTGTCCCTTCAACTACTACTAAGAGTGAAAAACAGAATGTGAATGATTTATGAACTCTACAGCCTTTAAAAGAAGTTTTTTTTACAAACTTGCAAAAAAAATTTTTACAAAACTTGTAAAATAAAATACTAAATATAAATACTGACTCGTTTTATATTTCTGAATTTTAGTAAAAAACAATAATGAGAATTGAGAACAGAATAGTGGAGACCAAGACACTTGTAATACAGGGTAACCATTGGGAACATTAAGAATTTAGGTGCCAAAATCTTTAAAATAATGTCCTAATGCAGTTGACCCTTGAACAACATGGATACAAAACACACAGGTCCACTTATACACAGATATTTTTCAGTAGTAAATACCACGGTATTACACAGTCCACTGGTTGAATCCACAGATATAGAGGAACCTCAGATATGGAGGTTATACGTTATACACAGATTAATCCCCATGCTGTTCGAGGGCCAACTGTATTTCTATGAACATTATTTAAAATGGGATCAAACAGAAAAGTCTGAAATGCTTTCGAAGGTAAAATAAAACTACACACACACTTGTCTTCTGCATTATTCAGAGTTTAAAAAAAAAAAAAGCCACACTAAAATGATCATTTGGATGAGGATTACAATGATATATATGATTTCCTATATCATTTTAAGGAGACACTACAATAAAATTACTATATGTCAGTTGAACTCTTTCTAGTTAGGGTAAATAGAATGTTTCTTATCAATGGAGTAGGGTAAAACCTCATTGAAAAAGGAATTATTTCACAAAAGTAAACTCATTAGGTAACTGGATCTAATGTCAATTAAAAAAAATTAGTCATTTATTTGATAGGCACTAGACTTCTTTTGTTTTCACTTTTGTTTTTTATTGAAATATAATTGACAGAGAACATATTAGTTTCAGGTGTACAACATAATGATTTGAGATATATATATATATATATATATATATATGAAAATGATCACCACAATAAGTCTAGTTAACATCCACCCCCACAGAGTTACAATTTTTTGGTGTGTGATGAGAACTTTTAAGATCTTAGCAACTTCATCCTTTTCCTATCTTTTAAAATAAAACATTCAGAATACAATCCAACATTTTCTTGATGATTTCAGAGTCTACTTCAATACTTCATCACTTGACAACTCTAAGTCTGCAAACTTGCCCTTTACTTTTAGCAAGGGAGAAAAAAAAACCCTGCTAGTATCTCTAAATGCCATGATGGTGCAACAGAGTATTACCACTGCAGAAAAGAAAAACAGTGCTCCAAGAGGTGTTATTAACTTGTTTAAATTATACAGAGCAATGTGGCTTCCATCACAGCTACTCATCAAGCTAAGACAGTGGTTCTCAAACTTGAGTGGGCATCAGATGCACCTGAGGGCTTATTAAAATACAGCTGGCTTGTGTTTTAATAACAACCCCCAGAGTTTCAGATTCAGTAGGTGTAGACTGGGGGCCTAATAATTTTCATTTTAAACAATTACCCATGTGGTGCTGATCCTATAGTTGGGGATCACACTTTGAGAACCATTGGGCTAATCCAGTGGTTTTTCCATCCTTATCTGTCTTCTCTGTAGTATCTGATGATGTTAAAATTTCCTCCTTCCCTGGTGGTGCAGTGGTTACGAATCCGCCTGTCAATGCAGGGGACACGGGTTCGATCCCTGGTCTGGGAAAATCCCACATGCCACGGAGCAACTAAGCCCGTGCACCACAACTACTGAGCCTGCACTCTAGAGCCCACGAGCCACAACTACTGAAGCCTGCGGGCCTAGAGCCCGTGCTCTGCAACAACAGAAGCCACCGCAATGAGAAGCCCATGCACTGCAACGAACAGTAGCCCCCTCTCGCTGCAACTAAAGAAAGCCCACGTGGCAAAGGAGACCCAATGCAGCTCCCCTGCAAAAAAAATTTCCTCCTTCTAGAACTTGCAATCTCTTTTTAATGGTACTACAGGTATTTAGGCAGCTTTGGGACTACCACTAAATATTAGTAATTCTTAGGGTTCCACCCCTAGTACCCTCATGTTCTCTTTGATCAGTGTCACTCTCTTCCCCTTGGCTTCAACAACATAAATAAGTAGTTTTCAAAACTTCTTAGACTCTAAGAGGATTCAAGGTGTCGAGAAGCTCTGGGAACATGGTTCTTCTACTTTCTTCCCCACCTTCAAAATCAGCTCTTCATCCTGTATTCTGTCTTAATCAACAGCACCTTCATCAACCTAGTTGCACAAATCAGAATTATTCTGGACCCTTCTTTTTTTTTCTTTTTTACCCCACACCATTCAGTTGGTCATTAAGTTGCATCAATTCTACCTTCTAAATAGCTCTTGATTCTGGTAATTAATTTCTCTACCTCCACTTCCAGAAAGTGATTAATTCACTGGTCTGAATCCAATAGCCTTCCTAGTGTATTTCTACTTTGACTCCTCCAATCCATTCTCTGCAATGCAGTTATAGGATCTTTCTAAACTAAAAGGATAATTATGCCATTCCCTAATTAAAACCCTTTAGTGCTTCCTCACTGCTTTTAGGATAAAATCCAAACACCTTAGCATGACTGAGTTCCTTCACGATCCGGTCTGTTTACCTCTCCAGACTCATCTCTCAACATTGCCCTTTTATTTCTGTACTCTAGCCATGCAAGCTATCTTCAAATTCCAGAACACGAATTTGCTCATGGCTCTATAACTAGAACCCCTTCTTCCTTGGGCTATTATGTCCATTCTTTTGGGTGGCGAACTCAGCCTGCAAACTGACTGACACTTCAGAGGTTCTCCTAGCTTCCCCACCATCGGTCTGGGTGGGCCACTCCAATTATTTTCATAATACCGTGTTTATGTATAGATCACAGCCTTCATCTCATTATATTGTAATTACTGATTTATTTTTTATTTATTTTTTATTTTTTTGTGTTTGTGGTACGCGGGCCTCTCACTGTTGTGGCCTCTCCCATTGTGGAGCACAGGCTCTGGACATGCAGGCTCAGCGGCCATGGCTCATGGGCCCAGCCGCTCCACGGCATGTGGGATCTTCCCAGACCGGGGCACGAACCCGTGTCCCCTGCAACAGCAGGCGGACTCTCAACCACTGCGCCACCAGAGAAGCCCCGATTTATTTTTTAATCTATTTCTTCCTCCACCTGATGTCCCTCCCCCCACCTCGCAAATTTACACAAAGTACATTCAAAAGGCAGAATAGTTCAGTGGAAAAGGCATAGAACTTTATTTGGGTTCAAGTCCTACCTCTGTCTCATAACTCTAACATATGATGTTAGCCAAGTAACAAAGCCAAAGAAAACTACAACGCAGAAGGGATTCATGCAATCACTTTGCGATTTTGTGCATATGGTTTTACTTTTTTGGTCTGTTACTTCATTTGTACAACAGGTGTTAGACTAAATGTTCTCCAAAGTGCCTTTCAACTCTAAGATCTTATGGCTATGATTATCAGCAGTATCCTGGATAAAAGAAATTTTAAAGATCTCTTAGAGTCATGCAAATATAGTATCATAAATATTTGAAGCTACAGGACTGAAGTAAATTGTCAGTTTACTTAATTGCACAGATTCTTTTCAAAGTCCACTAGGATTTTTCAGATTTTATTTTCTTTCATTTAGAAAAGGATAAGAAAAAAATTCTGTTGTATATCAGCAAAAATAGTCCTCTCATCTTTAAATCTGATTTTAAGAGAAATGTTTTATGATGTTATTGTTCCTGAATTGTCACCAGTTCGTGTAGTTTCACTCCTATGAATTCAAACAATATTCTGTCTGTGAAGAGAGGTCTTTCTTATAAAGCATCAGCACTGATTTTTGTTTCTATAAGGTAGAGAACAAACAGTAACTTTTGCTCACAACAGATGAAAATAATATATAATGCTCAAGATAAATACAAATAAAATTAAACTCATGGCACTTTAAACAACAACAACAAAAAATCTGATCTCAAGCAGTAACAACTCATTCTTTCTTTACTTTCGAGGACTCTATTTAAGGCCTCAAAATAAGTAGCAAAATATGCAGAGGAAATTTTTGTATATTCCAGCTGAAACTGTAAAAAGGGGAAACTATGCATGTAAATATGTTACTGATTGCTTTGAATATACCAACTAGATATCTCAATTCTAAAATAATGGTAATAATTATACTAATATTATTTATAACACATTTTATTTCACAGAGCACTTTTCTGATCCTCATAAAAATCCTGTGAGATAGAAACGATGTTATCTCCACTTGACAGATGAAGAAACTGAGGTAAGTGAATTTGCCAAGTCACCGAGTTTTAGGATGTCAGAGCCAGAACTATTAACATGTTATTAATTTATATACCATCAGAATCCAGCATTTAGTGGATACTTAATAAATGTGTGGCAAATGAATTAATCTAAATTTTCTGATTCCTAGAGTCCAGTGTTTCTTTCATTAGCAGCTTTATTAATTCTTCAGTTGCTAGGATAGGTCTGCAGTTGCTAGGATAGGTCTGCAGCTGAGTCAAATAAAATTACTAACCTCAAAGCAACAATGTTACTTAATGGATGCAATTTAGATAGTCAGACCTTCTGGGTTGAAAACAAACAGAATTTTATTTTTGCTACTTGTCACCTTAACATTTCATAGGAATATATATAAAATAACCATATTGAATAGAATAAATAAGCTCATATTAATGTAATTAATAGATAAGCTCATATTAATGTAATTAGCATAAAGTGAATACAGTAGTCCCTCAGTATTCTGGGGACACAGGGTTGGTTCCAGGATTTGTGTGGATACAACATTTCACCTCAAATATGTAGTATTTGCAGATAACATCTACACAGTCTCCTGTATACTTTAAATCATCTCTGGATTACCTACAATACCAAATACAATGCAAATGCTATGTAAATAGTTGTAAATGCAACGTAAATGTTACGTAATAGTTGCTGGTACAGGATAGCTTCAAGTTTTGCACTTTGGAATTTTCTGGAATTTTTTAAAAAATATTTTCAATCTACACTTCACTGAAATTAAGATGCGGAGCCCACAGATGTGGAAGGCTGACTACTCAAAGTTTCAGCAATTACTGTTGTTGAAATTATGACCTTGATTTTAAATAATCAAAAATAGTTTACCTGTGGCGCAAGGAGAGGTAGCCTAATATAAGCCAAAAGTTTACTGAGATCTTTCCGTCTCTCTTCCAAATCATGACGGACCCAAGTAAGAAGTGCATTCAATATCGTCTCCTCACTAGGAATGTTCATGTCATCACTGGCCAAGAGCTTTGCAATTTCACTGGCTGGTAATAACACAAATTCCTGGTTTCGAATTACTTCCATGAAATGTTCCTAGAGGGAAAAAGAGCATATAATTGATATTGTTTCTTGTGTCCATCACAGTTTAAAAGAAACTAAACATTTTTTAATTAGATGCCAAAACACAGTTTATACTTCAGCCCTTCCTTACAATGTATTATTGCCTGCAAGGGAAAAAACACAGCAGAAAATAACATTTAAACTGTAATTATGTTGTTAAAATTCTTATTTCTATGTAAGTAGAATTAAAGCTTTGTATCATTTATTACAATTAAAAAATAAATTTGGGACTTTTAGGCATTGCTTTGCTCAAGTTAGGGAATAGTTTTGGCAAGTCTTTCAAAGGAAGATAGAAAAAATGACATAGACACTTTGTATGATTAACATCAAAAGTGAGTTTAGATTTGTGGTGCAGAAGATTTTGGCCAAGAGGGGAGCAAAATACCTGGGTGAGAATGAAGTTATTTCTCTTACCCAGAAATGGCCTCTAGGGTGGCTAAATTTCCCAAGACCATTCTGAACCACGGAACTCTTCTCAGACTGCCTGGGAAGAGAATGTGTCCTTAGAGCTATCCATGAGCCAAACTGGCCTTTAAAAGTATTTTAATATTATTTATAAGACCACCAAGGATTTTAGGTCTGATTTGAAAACTTTAATCTCTTCTTACATGATTTATGTACAAAGTTCTTTTGGTCTCATAGGAAAAACAGCCAAAACAAAAATGTTGACCTACAGTACACTGGGACTCCAGAGCCTTAGACTGAAGATGACTCAGTTCTGGCTACATTCTAGAATCAGCCTCTTTATAATTTGAAATGGAAGATAAAAATGCCCTTAGATAACTTTTACTAGGCTATTATGCTAAACAATCTAAAGAGAAGAGAAATAGTCTTCTGTTGTAAAAGGTTACAAGTCTTAATGCATGGGCTGCTTACACAGTTATAATACAAACGCAAATGCTACAAGTATTGTCCCTTAATGTTTTTCTTATGCTTCTTAACGTACTATGGCTGTCTCAGCATACAGTTTTAATAAAAAAAGCTAAGGCTGTTTAAATCAGAGCTATTTAAAAATAGCTCAAGATATTTAAATTAGAGCTAGAGATAAGGACTATCAACAATTATCTTCTATATTAAGATGAAAATTGTATTTTCCACATAGCATCCAGTAACCCAAGTTAGGTACTGATCTAAGATATATCTTGGGTTGACATTTCACTCCTTTCCAAGAAATTCTTAAGAGGAAAACCATACATGAATAATTAACTACATTCAATTGCCTCAATTCATCACGATTTGTTAAAGATGCCCAAATGAATCTGTTTTAATATGACTGATTATCATTTTTCAGAAATATATTTTAATAAAACCTAAGGGCTGGAATGGCTTCAAGCAAATTGTACTACTCAATTGTATACCGACATTATAAAATGATTTGGTAACACACAGCAAGAGCTATAAAAATGCTGAAGCTCTCAACTCGTAGTTATACCACAAGTAGTTTAATCCTTAGTAAATAATTCACAAGAAGGGGAAGAAAAAGCTGATGCTTCTCTAATGGTGCTTCTTTGTATTATTATTTATAATAGTAAAAAAATGGGAAATAGCCTAAATGTCCAGCTCTAGGGGGTCGTAACTCAATTGACTATTATTCAGGCATTAACAATTTTAGGGACAAAGACCACATAGATAAATGGAAAGATATTTATTATATAATGTTAGATGAGATTCTGAAGAAATCAAAATAATATACATTTCTAATTGTTCAAAAGTATAGTGTATAGCACAGTCAACAGTTATACAACACTGAAGTAACTACTGCCATACTTTCAAATGGAATTAATTGCATTTTATCAATGAGAAAAAGATTATATAAATATTCATTTAATTAATAGTTTATTTGTTGATATATCTATTTCAGAACAATGCCCATTCCACTCTGGTATAATTTGTATTAAGTGAAAATGGGGTTTTTCAATACCTTATAGAAATACTACTGAACTCAAGGTTAAACACAAAGTGCTTTTCAAAAGTATTAATTTGGTTTTGAAGCAAGTATTTTAGCAAAATTCAATGTTTTTTACAGGTTTTCTAGAACAAGAAACAAAACTTAAAATTGTAAAATCAAATGTTTGTATTTATTTTATCAATCCACAATAACACTCAATATTTGTAATGACATAACCAGTCTTAAGATTTTTTTTTGTAGAGGTTACATGATGTCTTCCAGGTCACGTTCAGTGGCAGTCAGAACAAGAACAAAAGTTTCCAGATTTCAGGATTACAAGAAGGAACTTTTCATCCTTTTCTATTTGTATTCGTGCAGGATGAGTGAACATCCCAAGTATGTGCACTATTTGCTAATTGTGACAGTTGATTTCACTCTGTGGCATTGTGCTTACTTCATATTTTAAATCCATTTTACGATACAAACAGCTATCATGCTACCAAACACTTGCTAGCATTATGCTCTTTCCTCCTTTGGAATAGTTTTCAAGCACATGAAATTACTGAGGGATTTATTTAAATTGAAGACTGAATTTTGCTATACATTTTGATTCCGTTCCCACAGCAACAACTCAAATCACACAACCTGCCTCTAAATTACTTATTGTTATTAGAATTCAATTTCACGTCTCTGTTGAAACTGAATAATGTCAAATAATGGCCTTGGGGAGAAAAAAACTACCACAACTAACTGGCTATGAAAATAGCTTTATAAACATCGAGCTAATTTAAATTTAATTTATATCTAAGCCTTAAAGGAGCAACTGTGCCTCTACTGTAAAGAACAGCAATGACCTAAATGCATACAAATGTTTGCATGTGAATAAAACTCCTTCTTAGGTAGGTAAGAGATATTACGTAAATTATGTAATGATTACAAAGGAAAAAAATCCACCTTTATTTTATTTATATTTATCTGATTCGAAAAAATATTTGAACCTGAGCTGTAAAAGTTAAACTAAGAAATCTACAGGGAAGAATAAAGACTGGGGGGGAAGATAACTTCAACCACCAGAGGGCAGAGAGCAGAAGCAAGAAGAACTACAATCTTGCAGCCTGTGGAATGAAAACAACATTCACAGAAAAACAGACAAAATGAAAAGGCAGAGGACTATGTACCAGATGAAGGAACAAGAAAAAACCCCAGAAAAACAACTAAAAGAAGTGAAGATAGGCAACCTTCCAGAAAAAGAATTCAGAATAATGATAGTGAAGATGATCCAGGACCTCGGAAAAAGAATGGAGGCAAAGATTGAAAAGATGCAAGAAATGTTTAACAAAGACCTAGAAGGATTAAAGAACAAACACCTAGAAGAATTAAAGAACAAACAAACAGAGATGAACAATACAATAACTGACATGAAAAATACACTAGAAGGAATCAATAGCAGAATAACTGAGGCAGAAGAACGGATAAGTGACCTGGAACACAGAATGGTGGAATTCACTGCTGCAGAACAGAATAAAGAGAAAAGAATGAAAAGAAATGAAGACAGCCTAAGAGACCTCTGGGACAACATTAAATACACCAACATTTGCATTATAGGGGTTCCAGAAGGAGAAGAGAGAGAGAAAGGACCCAAGAAAATATTTGAAGAGATGATAGTCGAAAACTTCCCTAACATGGGAAAGGAAATAGCCACCCAAGTCCAGGAAGTGCAGCGAGTCCCAGGCAGGATAAACCCAAGAAGAAACATGCCGAGACACATAGTAACCAAATTGACGGAAATTAAAGACAAAGAACAATTATTGAAAGCAACAAGGGAAAAACAACAAATAACATACAAGGGAACTCCCATAAGGGTAACAGCTGATTTCTCAGCAGAAACTCTATAAGCCAGAAGGGAGTGGCATGATATACTTTAAGTGATGAAAGGGAAGAACCTACAACCAAGATTACTCTACGCAGCAAGTATCTCATTCGACAGAGAAATCAAAACCTTTACAGACAAGCAAAAGCTAAGAGAGGGCTTCCCTGGTGGTGCAGTGGTTGAAGAGTCTGCCTGCTGATGCAGGGGACATGGGTTCATGCCCTGGTCTGGGAAGATCCCACATGCCACGGAGCAGCTGGGCCCGTGAGCCATGGCCATGGAGCATGCATGTCCGGAGCCTGTGCTCCTCAACAGGAGAGACCACAACAGTGAGAGGCCCATGTACCACAAAAAAAAAAAAAGAAAAAAAGCTAAGAGAATTCAGCACCACCAAACCAGCTCTACAACAAATGCTAAAGGAACTTCTCTAAGTGGGAAACACAAGAGAAGAAAAGGACCTACAAAAACAAACCCGAAACAATTAAGAAAATGGTCATAGGAACATACATATAGATAACTACCTTAAATGTGAATGGATTAAATGCTCCAACCAAAAGACACAGGCTTGCTGATTGGATATAAAAAGAGACCCATATATACGCTGTCTACAAGAGACCCACTTCAGACACATACAGACTGAAAGTGAGGGGATGGAAAAAGATATTCTATGCAAATGGAAATCAAAAGAAAGCTGGAGTAGCAATACTCATATCTGATAAAATAGACTTTAAAATAAAGAATGTTACAAGAGACAAGGAAGGACACTACATAATGATCAAGGGATCAATTCAAGAAGAAGATATAACAATTATAAATATATATGCACCCAACATAGGAGCACCTCAATACATAACACAACTGCTAACAGCTATAAAAGAGGAAACAGACAGTAACACAATAATACTGGGGGACTTTAACACCTCACTTACACCAATGGACAGATCATCCAGACAGAAAACTAATAAGGAAACAAAAGCTTTAAATGACACAACAGACCAGATAGATAAGGTACTTGTAGGACATTCCATCCAAAAACAGCAGATTATACTTTCTTCTCAAGTGCACACGAAACATTCTCCAGGACAGATCACATCTTGGGTCACAAAACAAGCCTCGGTAAATTTAAAAAAACGGAAATCATATCAAGCATCTTTTCCAGCCAGAACTCTAGAAGATTAAAAACAAATCACCAGGAAAAAAACGTAAAAAGCACAAACACATGGAAGCTAAACAATACGTTACTAAATAACCAAGAGATCATTGAAGAAATGAAAGACAAAATCAAAAAATACCTAGAGACAAATGACAAAGAAAACATGACAACCCCAAACCTATGGGATGCAGCAAAAGCAGTTCTAAGATGGAAGTTTACAGCAACACAATCCTACCTCAAAAAAACAAGAATCTCAAATAAACAATCTAACCTTACACCTAAAGGAACTAGAGAAAGAAGAACAAACAAACCCAAAGTTAGTAGAAGGAAAGAAATCATAAAGATCAGAGCAGAAATAAATGAAATAGAAACAAAGAAAACAACAGCAAAGATCAATAAAACTAAAAGCTCGTTCTTTAAGATAAACAAAATTGATAAACCTTTAGCCAGACTCATCAAGAAAAAGAGAGAGGGGACTCAAATCAACAAAATTAGAAGTGAAAAAGGAGAGGTTACAATGGACACCACAGAAATACAAAGCATCCTAAGAGATTACTACATGCAACTCTATGCCAATAAAATGGAAAACCTGGAAGAAATGGACAAATTCCTAGAAAGGTACAAACTTCCAAGACTGAACCAGGAAGAAATAGAAAATGTGAACAGGCCAATCACAAGTAATGAAATTGAAACTGTGATTAAAAATCTTCCAACAAACAAAAGTCCAGGACCAGATGGCTTCACAGGTGAATTCTATCAAACATTCAGAGAAGAGCTAACACCTATCCTTCTCAAACTCTTCCAAAAAATTGCAGAGGAAGGAACACTCCCAAACTCATTCTATGAGGCCACCATCACCCTGATACCAAACCAGGAAAAGATACTACAAAAAAAGAAAATTACAAATATCACTGATGAATATAGATGAAAAATCCTCAACAAAATACTAGCAAACAGTATCCAACAAAACATTAAAAGGATCATACACCACGATCAAGTGGGATTTATCCCAGGGATGCAAGCATTCTTCAATATATGCAAATCAACCAGTGTGATACACCATATTAACAAGTTGAAGGAGAAAAACCATATGATCATCTCAATAGATGCAGAAAAAGCTTCTGACAAAATTCAACACCGATTTATGATAAAAACTCTTCAGAAAGTGGGCACAAAGGGAACCTACCTCAACATAATAAAGGCCGTATATGACAAACCCACAGTCAACATCATTCTCAGTGGTGAAAAACTGAAACATTTCTTCTAAGATCAGGAACAAGAAAAGGTTGCCCACTCTCACCACTGTTATTCAACATACTTTTGGTAGTTTTAGCCACGGCAATCAGAGAAGAAAAAGAAATAAAAGGAATCCCAATTGGAAACGAAGTAAAACTGTCACTGCACATGACATGATACTATACATAGATGATCCTAAAGATGCCACCAGAAAAC
The DNA here is from genome assembly GCF_949987515.2 of Delphinus delphis. Taxonomy (NCBI): domain Eukaryota; kingdom Metazoa; phylum Chordata; class Mammalia; order Artiodactyla; family Delphinidae; genus Delphinus; species Delphinus delphis. Next base: position 75,935,357 of record NC_082687.1, read on the forward strand.
TACTAGAGCTAATCAATGAATTTGGTAAAGTTGCAGGATATGAAACTAATGCACAGAAATCTCTTGCATTCCTATACACTAACAATGAAAGATCAGAAAGAGAAATTAAGGAAACAATCTCATTCACTATTGCAAAAAAAGAATAAAATACCTAGGAATTAACCTATCTAAGGAAGTAAAAACCTGCACTCAGAAAATTACAAGACACTGATGAAAGAAATCAAAGATGACACAAACAGATGGAGAGATATACCATGTTCTTGGATTGGAAGAATCAATATTGTGAAAATGACTCTACTACCCAAAGCAATCTACAGATTCAATGCAATCCCTATCAAATTACCAATGGAATTTTTTACAGAACTAGAACAAAAAAATTTTTAAATCTGTATGGAGACACAAAAGACCCCAAATAGCCAAAGCAATCTTGAGGGAAAAAAAGAGCTGGAGGAATCAGACTCCCTGACTTCAGACTATACTACAAAGCTATAGTAATCAAGACAATATGGTACTGGCACAAAAACAGAAATATAGATCAATGGAACAGGATAGAAAGCCCAGAGATAAACCCATGCACCTATGGTCAACTAATCTGTGACAAAGAAGGCAAGGATATATAATGGAGAAAAGACAGTCTCTTCAATAAGTGGTGCTGGGAAATAAGAATGAAATTAGAACACTCCCTAACACCATACACAAAAATAAACTCAAAATGGATTAAAGACCTAAATGTAAGACTGGAAACTATAAAATTCTTAGAGAAAAACATAGGAAGAACACTCTTTGACATAATTCACAGCAAGATCTTTTTTGACCCACCTCCTAGAGAAATGGAAATAAAACAAAAATAAACAAATGGACCTAATGAAACTTAAAAGCTTTTGCACAGCAAAGGAAACTATAAACAAGACGAAAAGACAACCTTCAGAATGGGAGAAAATATTTGCAAACGAATCAACGGACAATGGATTAATCTCCAAAATATATAAACAGCTCATGCATCTCAATATTAAAAAAACAAACAACCCAATCCAAAAATGGGCAGAAGACCTAAACAGACATTCCTCCAAAGAAGACATACAGATGGCTGAGAGGCACATGAAAAGATGCTCAACATCACTAATTATTAGAGAAATGCAAATCAAAACTACAATGAGGTATCACCTCACACAGGTTAGAATGGGAGTCATCAGAAAATCTACAAACAACAAATGCTGGAGAGGGTGTGGAGAAAAGGGAACCCTCTTGCACTTGAAATTTTGGTGGGAATGTAAATTGATACAGACACTATGGAGAACAGTATGGAGGTTCCTTAAAAAACTAAAAAAAGAATTACCATATGACCAAGCTATCCCACTACCAGGCATACATCCTGAGAAAACCATAATTCAAAAAGACACATGTGGGCTTCCCTGGTGGCGCAGTGGTTGAGAGTCTGCCTGCCGATGCAGGGGACACGGGTTTGCGCCCCGGTCTGGGAAGACCCCACATGCCATGGAGCGGCTAGGCCCGTGAGCTGTGGCCACTGAGCCTGTGCGTCCGGAGCCTGTGCTCCACAACGGGAGAGGCCACAACAGTGAGAGGCCCACATACCGCCAAAAAAAAAAAGACATATGCACCCTAACGTTCATTGCAGCACTATTTACAATAGCCAGGTCATGGAAGCAACCTAAATGCCCATCGACAGACAAATGGATAAAGAAGAAATAGTACATATATACAATGGAATATTACTCAGCCATAAAAAGGAACGAAATTGGGTCATTTGTGGAGACGTGGATGGACCTGGAGACTGTCATACAGAGTGAAGTCAGAAAGAGAAAAACAAATATCATATAGTAACATATATATGTGGAATCTAGAAAAATGGTACAGATGAACTGGTTTGTAAGGCAGAAATAGAGACAGAGATGTAGAGAAGAAAAATATGGACACCAGGGAGGGAAAGCGGGTGGTGGTAGGATGAATTAGGAGATTGCGATTGACATATATACACTAATATGTATAAAATAGATAAGTAATAAGAACCTGCTGTATAAAAAATAAAATTCAAAAAACAACAAACAAACAAACAAAAATTTAAAGAGGGTACCAGTCTCCTTAAAAAAAAAAAAAAAGGCTTGGCGGTGGGGAATATTTCAAAGGACTTAAAAGATGTTAAGCTAATATGATGCTAGGTCTGTACAGTACTGCCCTGTCTACACAATCTCTATTTTTTCACTTGAAACACTTTGACATCATAAATAAGAAACATTTCTAAGAAGCGATTACACCACAGGGAGAATAAAGGTTCTGCTTTTGCCTGAGTGCTTTTGCTCACTCACTTAGATCACTCTGTTGAACAGAGTAAATCTAAATAATGATGATGATGACATCATTTATTGACTGGGTATACTATGTATCAATCACTGTTTTAAGTGCTAAACTTCTATTAACTCATTTAATCCTCACATTAAGCCCATGAAGTAAGCAGAATTAATCTTCCTCATAGTTACAAATATCTATTCTTATAATTTTTTCCAAATCTCTATTTCTCTAGTAGAAGATTCCTAAAGTACTGTTCAATCCCTTCACCTACAAACCAATTCAATGGAAGGAAGGGGGATGGAAGAGAGGGTAGACAAAAAAATATCTCCTAAATGTTGACTAAATCAGTAACATGGATAATGATATACGTGTATGTGAATGTTCACATTCTTTCTTCTCTCAGAAGCCGTATTGCCCTAAATGAAGCATTTAAAGCAAAAATTTCAATCACTGCCCAGGTGTGAAGACCCACGTGTAGCAAGATGGTCGTTCCTTAAAAATCCACACACCTCTGTTCCCCAAATCCTTCTACTATTAAGATGGTGGAGGCTGGTCCCAACAGTATGCCCTCCACATGCCCTTATTTTCTTGCTGTCCTAGATCAATCTATATCCATTATCCTCCAGGCTTCTGAATCAGAACCCCCTGTGTTTTACTTTGAGCACATAATTTGCTACAATTAATAAGAACATTTTTCTATGTAGCTAAAGACACTTCTAACATATAGTCAGATTTATCCTTAATAAAAAGTCTCCCTTTCATCCTCCTATCTTCTGTACTAATACTGCACCAATACACTACAATCACCATCACCAACTTCCAACAGTATGTGGACAATTCTGAAATTCATCCATGTGCTACAAAATAAACTGTCTGGGGGAAATCCTGCTTTAAAAAGCAGCAGATCTGAAAATCTTGAATGGAACAGTCCTAGGCTACCGCTCTGCTTCTTAATACCGCCATGCTTCTTAATGGCTATAATAACTTAAGGCTTGACTCATAAATCCAGGAGAAATATTACTTGATGTTTTTTCCTCATAACTCAATGAAAATATGACAAACTACACAGTGAGCCTGAACCTCAAGACATATGGCAGAGCCATGGGAAGACAGCAACATGTAGATAAGCCTGCAACAATAAGGAATAAAGCAAAGAGCATATACCTTCTTGCTTTTCAAAAAATACATACCATAGTATAATTGTGAGCCACTTTATGCAAATCTGTACAACCTTGAGCATCAGCAAAAGAACGGATTCCAAGACAGTTGGATGGGTGAAGCTGTTTCATTAAAAACTTACAGCATGCTTCCACAACCTGTGAAAGCTGAAGAAGGCAAGCTGTAGATAACAGGCACTCAATATTATCTTCTTTTAATTCAAGGCGGCCTTAATGATAAAAAGAAATTCCATTAACTATGGAATTATATTAACTTTAGTTTATAAGGTAATTGGTGTTAACAGTAATAATTCTAAGCAAGAGCTCATTACATGCATTCCAGACATAGATGATTTAAGACATTCCAAAAAGAAAAAAAAGTACTAAACATGAAAAAAAACTATTAGCACTTCGTGACTTCTACTAAAATTTAAAAATTAATAGTTTGTTTCCAGAATTTTTAAAGAATGATTTAATTAGTAATATATCTATTACATATAACTAAAATTTTAAATACAATAATTAAAAAACATAACTCATCAAATTATTACATTAACATTTTAAAATATCATTCAATAGCTTAATTATGATAACCATTTTAAAGGTTCTAATATAGAGATTTTAACCTATATACATACCACCAGGGGTGGTGATCATAACAGCAGAATTAACTGTTAGCTAAGGCAGGCTTTATTAAAAGCAGAAATCTGAAATCTAATAATACAACTTACATTTAAGAAGTTTTAAATTCATATTTTCAGATTTATTACCTGTATATGCATACTGAATCAAGGACCATAGTGAATTCGGTTCTACACCTTCCATTTTTATTTCTTCTTGCCTTGCTTCCCTGACATCATTAGTAAACATGGCAGCAAAATAATCTGAGACAGAAGAGAGCACCAATCTATGAACATATTAGAAGAAAAGCAACAAATCAGTGACAATGTCAAAGCTGATGTTCATTAGTAAATGCTGCTGCTTTCTTTTTCCTTATTTTTCTTTTCCTTTTTAAAAAAAATTTTGTTACCCATAGAGAGTGTTTGGTACTGAGAAATGCATTTTAAGTTTGACCAATTGCTTTATGCTCTAGCTCCTTCCTTTGAGTAACAAATTACCATTACTGAAAATTTTCTGCTGACATAAATGATTTACTCATTCACTACTTAAATATCCCTTTTTAACATCCTGAAAAAAAAGCTACAAGCTCACAGCATTAAACTGATGGTTAAAAAAATGGGGGGAAGAATGCAAAGGTTCTTCTTTTTATCACTTTTGAAAATAATCTAAGTTTTGTTTTAATTGTAGAGGTAGTCAATACATGGAAGACATTTGAGACTGGTTTTAGGTTATTTAAAAAAAATATTTATTTATGTATTTGGCTGCGCCAGGTCTTCATTGCCATGTGTGGAATCTTCGTAGCGGCATGTGGGATCTTTTAGTTGTTGGCATGCAAACTCTTAGTTGCAGCATGTGGGATCTAGTTTCCTGACCAGGGATCAAACCTGGGCCCCCTGCATTGGGAGCACGAGTCTTAGCCACTGGACCACCAGGGAAGTCCCTAGCAGGTTATTTTTAAACTTCATGATTTTTAAATTATGATAGTATATTATAATGCTTGTATTTTGTTATAAAATTATATCATTATCGCAATACAAAACTATACTTTGTATTTTGTTATAATACATTATTATATATTAGGTATGTCTCTGTCCAAATTATTGATAGTCACATATTAAGCAAAATACGTTATAAATATATGTATTTGAAACGTGCATTTTTCATTTGATAATATGTCTTGAAGATATTTTCCATATCAGCACACTTACACAGATTTACTTTATTCATTTGTTAAAGAAGTAGAAATTATGATACAGATAATAGTTGAAGCTCTCTCTATGCTCCTCTCTAATTCCCTTCACCTCTCTCCCCAGGAGGGCACTGCTGAATCCTACGGTTTGCCAAACTGCTCTCCAAAGAGCTGTGCCAGTTTAGTCTAGCACCAGCACTGCATAAGAGTTAACCTTTCCCCACAATATTGTCGATGTCAAAATTTTGGCCACCTGCAAGGTGTTAAATGGTATCTCATTGTTGTTTTAATTTTCATTCACCTGATTGTTAGTGAGGTTGAAGGTGTTTTCAAATGTTTTTTGGCCATTCAGGTTTCTTCTTCTGAGAACTGCCCATTCATTCAGTTATTCACTGAACAAATAATAATGCACACCTAATAAATACTGGGCACTGTTCTAAATACTTGAGATGTATTAATACCTTCTCTTATGGAGTCTTATATTCTACAGGGAGACAAATACCCAGCAGAAGTAAATTCTATAGTACATCAAAAAGTGATAAGTGCCATGGGGAAAAAAGCAGGGTAAGGGCAAATGGGGAGTGGGTTTAAATAGGTGGTCTCATGGGAAGGTGACACTTCAGAAAAGACTTGAAGGAGGTGCAGGAATTAGTCACACAGGTATTTGGGAACAGCATTCAGGCAGAGTAGCAGCCAGTGCAAAAATCCAAAGGCAGAAGCGGCATGCCTGCCACATGCAACAGACCACAAGGGGGTCAGTGTGGTTCAAGCAGAGTGAGAAAGGAGGGCAGAATGGTAAAGAGGTAATGGCAGGCTGGATCACATAAGCCACTATGAGGAAATGGGCTTTCACACTGTGACATGAGGAGGCACTGGAAAGTCTGATCACAGAAGCAACCAGATCTAAGTTCCATTTTAAAGGATCACTCAGGGAGCTGTGTAGAAAATGGAATGTAAGGGGGAAAAGTGCAAACAGGGAGACTAGTTAGGAGTTTCTTGCACTGGTAATCCAGGTGAGATGGTGATGGCTTTCACAAGCATTGCAGGTAAGGTAATGAGTTTTGTTTTGTAAACAGGGAATTTGAGATGCCTGTATGAAATTCAGGTTGGAATATCTTTCTAATAAACCCATGCTCACAACATGGACTTTCTGTCACAATATATAGTAGCATCTCAATAAATATATGCTGAACTGAGTAACTGAAAACTTGAAGACCAAGACCATTTTTTCTAATTTTACTTTCGCTTTTGAGGGTTTAACAAAACTTTTGGGACACAGTATTAATTAGTTTTGAAAGGTATTATAAAAAAAAACCTTTGGGATCATAATGGTGATTAACACTGAACAATTAAATATGTAATTATTAGGAGAAAAATAATGAATCGTTATTTATTTAACAGCTTCCATTTCCTTTTCTTACATCAAGAAGTAATACTTCATTTCTGTTAAAGGCTTTTATTCCCTAGCACCACTGCTTTTCATATTTCTTGGAGGCAGGCAAACAGAAGTTGGAATAGATGTGGCTATTTAAAAACTCAACAGTTTTGCCACTCCATTCCACCAGCCTTTTTGTTTCTAAATACTCAAAGCTCTAATTTCTACTGAGCTTACTGAAAGTTATTTAATAGGTAGAATTAGGTGGAATGCTGCTCATAGTAGCTGAAATCTATACCAAACAATACTGATTTCAGGCTGGTATGTTTTGTTTTTATGCTTCTACAGAGGGAAAGTGATCCTTCTGGGGTCATTTAATGTGTAATAATTTCATATGCACTGTCTTCTTTGCAGAAACTCCATGAAATATACCACTTTACCAAAAGAGTCCATTGCATAATCAATTAGAACAAGTTACCTCAATATACATAATTAAATGATCAAGGAAATATTTCACACATACAGAAATTTAGAAAACAATGACCTGTGAGCTGGAATTCTGCGATCACCAGCAACTAGAATTACATCGCATAACTGTTTGTGTCTCAAATAGTTTTCCATCTTTTTGAATGTTTGTTCAGCATGATTAAGGGCTTGGAAGAATTCATCTGATGAACATGGCTCCATAGTATGGCAGGATGATACTGTCTGACTGCTATTGGAAGTCCTGAAAAGAAAGAAAACACACATTTTGAAAAGTCGTTAACACATTAAAAATATCTTTCCTATTAAGTCCTTTTAAATCCTTCAAATGTAATAGAAGCAACGCTATCAGTCTATATTAATGAACAATCATTCATCATTTTTGCCTTTGAAAATCAAATGATGGCTCAAATCATATGTGTGTCTTGCAAACACTGTGAATGTGATACCTTCTAGTTAATAGCTACATATATTCTTTGCCTGTTCCTGAGGTCTCTTCTCTTGTCAATACGACGTCTCTGCTGAAAAAGAGCCAAACTATATTCATATTGATAGTCATAGCTCCAACATTATATTTAAGGGCATAAGAGATTTTTTTTTTTTTTTTTTTTTTTTTTTTTGCGGTACGCAGGACTCTCACTGTTGTGGCCTCTCCCGTTGCGGAGCACAGGCTCCGGACGCGCAGGCTCAGCGGCCATGGCTCACGGGCCTAGCCGCTCCGCGGCATGTGGGATCTTCCCGGACCGGGGCATGAACCCGTGTCCCCTGCATCGGCAGGTGGACTCTCAACCACTGTGCCACCAGGGAAGCCCAAGAGATCATTTTTTGAAGGCAGAAAGGGAATTAAACTCTTTTGGAGATATAAACCCAAGCCATCCTTTATTTAAAAATGGGTTATGTTCACAGTTCATTTATAACTGTTTAGAATACAAAATATATTATAAAATTATAAATGAATTATAAATAATTATAAATTATAAATAATTATTAATAGATCATTATAATAAATCATTATAAATCATTTGATTCTCTGACTAGTCTTCAATAGCCCAGGTAACCTATAACTTAGATTATAGCTTAAGAGAATTTGATGGCCTAACCCAGGTATCTAAAAATTATTTGAAATTTCCAAATTATAATTTGAAGAGTATTTGTTCTATATTTTCATTATGATTCATTGATGGAAATGGTGAAAAAGTGAAAAGATTGGGACTAAGAATGAAATCCTAAACCCATCCCTCTCCCCTAGATCCCTTCTCCAAGATCACTTGAATCAAGTAATCAACATCCCTTGGTTATACAATTAACTACAAAACTACCGACTATGCCGTAACTTAGTTATCATTTCTCATCAGATCTACTTTTAAGGATATAATGATTCTGATAAATGCTTTGTTGAATTAAGCCTCACTATATCTTAAGAGAATTTTCTTAATATAAATATCTAATATCTTACCAGGGACCAGCTGTCCTCTTGACCACCAACCTTACCCTCTTTGCTGATTTGTATTAGCTCTCTGGCTCCTAGGAATTCAAATTTTCTACTCCTATTTACACTCTCTGCTGAACATTTCGAACTTCTTGATTTGCTTTCAAGGCTTCAGTTGCTATCACATGTTAAATAAACATGTTATTTCAATGTGACAATTAATTCAGAGATTTTTGGGTATAGCAATCACTCCCACTGCTCCAAATGAAGGATCAAAAGAAGTGCAGGCTTCTGATTTGTAGTCTGTGGAAAAGCAAAGCTGTCCATTCACAAAAGGAACATGAAAGAGGTAGGAACAAAGCTACTCAGGCTTAAAGAGCTGCACAGCTTTCTAGCGTCTCTTGTTCTATTTTAAGAAATTTGGGACCTTGCACATACAATTTTAATAATGGAAGAATTTACTTAAAAAAAGAATTTGCTGCATATCCAGACAACTGTAGAACCTAGGTATCAGAACCATTATACACAGAATTTTTACATCTAGAAGGAACCTATGTAGTCATTTAATTCAACCCCCTTATTTTGCAGATGAGAAAATTTTGAGGCCCCAAATGGCTCAAAGTGATCAACCAAGGACATATAGGTAGCTGGATACAAAACCAGGGATCAGGAGGCATTCAGAATGTTGGTCAAATCACTCACAAAGGAATGAAAATTTTTGCTTACCTTTACCTTAAGGCATTAGTGAGTGCAAGGACCAAGGGTATGAAGGGAGAATGATAGTACAATATGAATGAGGATAATTTAACAATAACAACAACAACAAAAGACATGAGAATTCAGGATCTTAGACAAAAGTCTACTGCTCTGTTACTGCCCCTTAGCTAGGGTTAAGACAGCAAGAGTCTCTTAGTTTTCCATGGGGCAGAGATAACATCTCTATCTCTGGCTAATCAAAGGTTTTTAATACTCTGGCTCTGTGTAATTTATAATGTCATTACTTTCTTACTATTTCTTTTCCTATTATGTGTTTTGGTTTGGAAGCTTGAATTGGAGAGGTATGGGGTAGTGATTAAGAGCATTTTAGGAAGGTTCTAGAACTGTGCTGTCCAATATAGTTAGCTACTAGCCCCCATGTGGCTTTTTTTTTTTTTTTTCTGTACGCGGGCCTCTCACTGTTGTGGCCTCTCCCGTTGCAGAGCACAGGCTCCGGACGCGCAGGCTCAGCGGCCATGGCTCATGGGCCCAGCCGCTCCGCGGCATGTGGGATCTTCCCGGACCAGGGCACGAACCCATGTCCCCTGCATCAGCAGGCAGACTCTCAACCACTGCGCCAACAGGGAAGCCCCCCATGTGGCTATTTTAATTAAGAAAATAAAATTAAAAAGTTCTTTAGTTGAACTAGTCATGTTTCAAATGCTCAAGTAGCCCCATGGGGCTAGTGGCTGCCAGATTGGATGGTGCAGAGATAGAACATTTCCATCATTGCATAAAGTTCTATTGCATAGTGCTGATTCAACTCTGTTACTATGTATCTGGACGAGTTATTTAACTTCTCTAAGTCTTACCTCCAATAGCAATACAGAAATAAGTAATACATAGTATTTTCTTTTAGAGGATACTTCATGGGAGGATTATTAAATGAATGCATAATCCTAGCACAGAAAAAGTACACAATCAAGGTAAATAAACTCCTATTAGTAGATCCTTGCTTTTCAAAGGCCAATGGGAAGGCCTGTAATCTCAGTCTTTTGTCTTATACAATGTTGTTTGTTTGGTTGTCTTCCTAAAAAACGATCGCCAACATTATCAATTTTTATAACTAAATTTCCTGATTCCTAATTAAAATGGCCTTTAACAAACCCAGTAGACATCCTAACCCACAATATAAACATCTGGGAATAGGCCATTTATGGAGCATTTAAAACATATTTCTCTGTGATTCCTACTAGATCTTTACATGGTGACAGAGGAAATATATCTAACATTTCTGCTTAGTTTTATATCTTCGATGTTACTAAGATGGTAAGTCATATTTCAAAGAATTGCATCATGAGATCATTCAAATCTTTTGTAACAGACGTTCACTGTAATGAACTCTACATTGCTGGATATTTCCAGGCTACCGGGAAACATTTAATTTTTAGCTTATTGTCCCTCTGCAGTAGGCTATGAATTTGTAAGTCAGAAAATGCCTAAACATAGAAAAGAGGCAAGTATCAAACAAATCAAGTCACCAACTATTTATAGAGTAACTCCTGAGATGCATTATTGCACCAGTTGTTAGAAACTGGGGATGCAAAGAAGGTATGATTTTTTTCTTTTAGTGAAGGGACTTAGAATTTGAAGACTTAAGTTTTATAAAGTGGAAAAAAGTAAACAGCAACACTAATACTTGCAATTCTTCAGATTTCACACATCTGTGCGCACACAATATGCACCATGGCCAATACTATCTTTTTATTAGAAACTATTTAGATTTCCTCACTATCATCACCAGAACTTGCATTAGGCTTTCTTAATGGAGTAATTTTTCAAAAAGAAGTTTTAAAAATCACTTCACAAGAATTATACTGTATATGATTTTGCGTAGAAAACAAAGCTGCATTGAAACTCTTAAGTGGTCTGTTGGCTCACTCCCCAGGTAAGTGATAAGCTGCCTCATAGCTTCTGGCATTCAGAATTCATGCTTTTGCCAAAGTGCAGATTACTATATCATGAATCTTTTGACATCTTTTACACATATTCAAAGTCACAAATGTAAAATAAGAATGTAAATTGCTTAGTGTAGGCTAGCAGTCTCTAAAAATATTTTTATGCATATCCTTTTCAGTATACTTTTAAGCATGTGCCCCAATATATGGATATTTATGAGTTTATAAAAGATATACATATGTCATTGTACAATTATTATTTACATTATAAAATAGAAAAAGAATAGATTTAAAAAATAAAATGTAAATAAACATTCTAGTATATATACATATAATTACCATTTCTCCAACAGATCATCTTGTACATCCCCAATTGGAACGTAACTGTGATCAGAATTTACAGAAAGGAAAGATCAGTATGGGCTGGTGATCGGAAAGGCAACAAGCAGCAGGTGAGATCTGAAATACATCTTAAGGTTTAGATGAGCAAGGAGGAAGAGAAGTTGGGGTTTTCTCTTTTAAGGAGAGGACAAGGCAGGTGCATAAAGAGAAATGGCAAGAGGCAAAGAAAAAGAATACATTCACCTCTTCCCTTCTCAAGAGAAATACTTTTTCATTTTGGAATTTAAGGAGTTCTCTGCTGGTCCTGCAGTCAGAATATCTGTGGTGAAAAGAGTCAAATGTTGTTTATATAAGAATCAGATTTTCTTAAACAATAACCAGTGTGAAGGAGAAGGGCCAGTGGGCCCTCTCATACAATGCTGCTGAGAATTAAAAGAGGAGTAATGTTCCTGAAATAACTTTGAGAATACAGATCAAAAACCCTAAAAACGTGCACACCCTTGGGACTTTATCCAGAGGAAATGGTCATCTGTATGTAGAGATCTAACTATGGGGACGGGGTTATCACAGGTTGTTTCTAACAAGAAAATACTGGAAACAATCTAAATTCCAAAAAAATTCGAATATTGGTTAAATAACCAAAAGGTATGTCTGTGCAAGGGAGAATGATGCAGCCATTCAAAAAGATACAGGAGAACATTTAATGACATAGCAAGCTGTTTTACTGGACACTGCTTTTGCCTATCCAGGATTCTTTCTATGGTAACAGACCCATCTCGACCTTTTGGGAAACCACACATACTCTACCTCAGTTCACAGGGCTTGGGCAGAGTTGAGTCTTCCCCCTGGGCAGAGGTGAGCAAGCAGCTGAGGCCTGGCCAACAAGAGTATCATATCTTCTGGTTATAATGATTGATTTGGGTGGACATAAGATCCAAAGAAAACCAATGAGAGTCCATTTCAAGATGTTTGTTGGTACTCTTGGAAAAGAGTCCCTCTCTTTCCATTGAGGAGGTTAAGCTGATAAAAAGTAAACTTGGAGCTACTAGTGGCTTTTTGCTACCACAAAGAAAGCCTGCCTAAGGAAATGCCATCACAAAGGAAAACAGATTCTAAAGAGGGGGAAAAAAAGGATTTCTGGTGTTATTTGAGTATCTGGATTCATCATGTCTAAAGTTGTTTGAGTTTTCATTTACTTATGTGAATCAAAATGTTCTAGTTTTTTGGGCTTCCCTGGTGGCGCAGGGGTTGAGAGTCCGCCTGCCGATGCAGGGGACACGGGTTCATGCCCCGGTCCGGGAAGATCCCACATGCCGCACAGCGGCTGGGCCCGTGAGCCGTGGCCGCTGAGCCTGCGCGTCCGGAGCCTGTGCTCCGCAACGGGAGAGGCCACAACAGTGAGAGGCCCGCGTACAGAAAAAAAAAAAAAAAAAGGTTCTAGTTTTTGCTTGTCAGTTTGAGTTGGGGCTTCTGCCTTTTTTGACCAAAGGAGTCTTAATTTTATATTTACATTAGGGCAAAAAAGGTTACAAAATAGTATGTACAATAAGATTCAGATTTTTATTCTAAAAATATATTTTTATTCCATACTTACCTAAAATATACTGGAAGGATACTTCCTCAAATTGTTAATGGTTATTATTTTGGGGTGGCAGGGTAATTTGTAATTTTTGTTTTTCCATTTTTGCTTATCTCTATTTGCTCACATCTCAGTGGTAAAAATAGTAAATAATATGGGAAAAAACTCATTAAATAATTAGATCCAAAGATTCCGAAGAGTTCTATCCAGCTGTCCTCACCTCTTGCACCCTGTTGATTTTAACCTCCAAACCATTCTTCACATCTACCACAGTAATGAGTTTTAGCTGGACACATGGCTACCCAGGCAGAGACCACAGCTGCGCCTCCTCCTTTGCTACTAGTCGTGGCCATGTGATTAGGTTTTCAACAATGGCACGTGAGCAGAAATGATATATGCAACTTGTGTTATTTGCTTAATGTCCTCCCTTTTCTTTCTTTGGTCCTTCCCATAGGCTAGAATGCAGAGGGGAGCTGAGGAAGCTTTGACCATAAAGAAATAATAACACCCTACAGGATGAAGAAACAATATAGAAGGAATCTGGGTCTCTGAGGGAACCTGTGTAGCAGAGCTACCTGTCTGCCCTGGGTCACTTCCCCATTTGTTAGGTGACAGAGAAATAAACTTCTATTTTATTTGAGCCACTATATTTCTGAATCTCTTTGTTATATTATCTTAGCCTATTCTCTACTAATATATTCCCTAAAGTTAAATGGCCAAATTATATGGCTCTGTGCATGAGTGATTATGTGGTGTGTGTATGTGTGTGCATGTGTATCATTGTTTTCATGCCTAATATATCTAATTCTAAAAATGTAAAACTTCACTATCCAGTTCCAACTAGATGAAAATAAAATATAAGCAATAAGTGTCATAAAAGATTCTTTTGCCTTAAAAATCTGGACTTATAAATACCAGTTGTGCAACTGTAATGCTCAACATTTTTCCTAAGCTGATTCTTTCTAGGAACTAACATGATTCCAATAAATTCCTATTCTGTTTAAACCAGCCAATTTCAGTTGCTTAAAACTAAGAACACTGATTGATACAGTGTACAGACAGGCTTTAGAGGGCTCACGAATTCCTTGAACCCCATATGAAATATTTAACACACACATGTGCACATACGCACATGTATGTGCACACACACATACAGACGGTTTTCTGGGGAGAGTTTCCATGGCTTATGTCAAGGGAATCCATGATATGACTTGGGCATACACATGTGAGGGAGGACAATGCAATACATCCTTCCCAGATACAAGTACAATATAGTTGAACTTCTTTGCCATCTCTGGAAGCAAAATTTTTTTCATGTGGAAACATATAAGATTTTAATTTTAAAGTAAACCAGAATTAATAGAATGGTTCAAACAAGGAGATATAAAGACAACCTAAAGAGGGTCAAGAAAAAGGAGATAGCACTTGAGAAACGGTATATTATGAAGATATCATGTATCTTCATAATATCATGGACTGTATCATGGACTGTAACAGATAAAAGGACGTTAGGACGTTTTCTGTAACAGAAAAAAGGAAATTAAGGAAATCTGAATAAAGTATGGGCTTTAGTTAATAATAATGTATCATACTGGTTTAACAGTAACAGATACACCATATTAATATATTAGTAATAGGGAAAACTGGGTGTGGGATATAAGGAACTCACCATACTATCTTTGAAATTTTCCTGTAAATCTAAAACTATTGTAAAAATATAAACTTTAGTTTTTTAAACGCGGTTTCATTTTACTTACTAATCTTGAGCAAGTTACTTACCCTTTCTGTGCCTCATTGGCCCCATCTCTACAATTAGAATGATAATAATAGCAATCTAACTCAGAAATTTGTGAAGACTAAATGAGGTAATATAGTACTAAAATGCTTAGAACAGTGTCTCACAGATAGCAAGCCCCCAATCAATATTAGCTATTATAATTTTTGGATATTTGTATAGAAGTATTTTATACATATTGACTAAAAGTAGTCTGATATATAAAATATTAAACCCTAACTTTATAAACAAAGGTTGTTTATAATGAAATTATAATGAAAATATAAATAATGAAAATTTCTCCAATATGTCAATATTACATAATTTCAAAATTGGCAAATCCAGTAAAGTGTAAACCATGTTTAAGCTATGGTCACATGGTGAGCCACTATGTAAACCTGGCTGGCCCTGGTGAAAATTCATCCTGAGTTAAAGTCATTGGAACCTACTGCTCACATAGGTCACAACAGTTACTTAGGGTTTAAAATTCCTCATGGTATAGAAACCAAAGTTTTTTATTTTATTTTAAAAACAAAGTAATGACTTAGAGTTGATTCCACAGACAGAGAGTGGCTAGGCTATAGACCCAAGATCCAAGTTAAAAGATAAGAAATCACTTAGATGTGTGACAGCAGAAATTACCATAAGCCGAAGGCTCAGGCAGACATTTCTCCTACTTAGAATACAACTGATCAAACATATTAGCAACATATGCTGCCTCTTAACTTCTGCTTTAACTTGTCTGGACCCACTGTAGGGGTTATGATTCTGTGTATGTAAAACCATTAAGTTGTCTTCCCTTTTTCTAATAACTCAAAATTTCAATCTGAGTTCTGAGGTCTATGCAAGTATTACGACCGCTTAAATGAGAAATTCTTCGTATATTGTATTTCCCCACCATGTGATATCAATCTATAGTATACTCAAATAAAATGTTTACTATATATTTTATTATTTGCAAATATTATATAATGAAAATAACTATTTCCAAGTTATATACAAAATCTGATGAATGTCAGTGCAGCTTCTTTTGACATTAACAGTGATAGTTTTTGATTTGTTTACAGTAGAAGGGCAAACACCTAGAGAGACTGCTTACTTAATCAAAAAGCTGGGGGCAAATAAATTTATCCTCATAACGAAGATCAAAGACTCAGAGCTGGAGGACTGAAGGAGGATGTGACAATTAGATGTATTTAAATCTAGGGAAAAAATGGAAAAGTAAAAGTATACACGCAAATGACGTTTCTAAAATCTAGAATACTTTTTTGCAATAAGATGTTGGGATAGAAATTTTAACCCACCAGGAATATTAAATTTCTTTGACAGATTTCCCCTCTTATATCTAAAAATTAAAGACATGTTCTCTAAGTACATTTTATTTTTGAAATAATATTTTAGAAATAGTTTGGTCACTGCAGATGTGAACTGTTTACTCCCATCTTATTATTTACTCTCTCAATCTTCTTGATTAGCATTTGAAAACAACTAAATTTATTTTAAATTTTAAAACATATAATTTTCTTATTTTTATAACTCCTACAACTAAAAATAACAATTGTATTTTCTTGAAGTATGCACATAGCTACCTCAGTAAAAAAAAAAAGTCTTTTTCTGTCATAATGAATATCCGATCAAGATGACACTTTAATATGGATACTAAAGAATAGATTAACTTAATTTCAGTAATCATTAGCTATGCAAACTACTTCTGTTGAAGGAAGTAAATTATAGTGACCTATGTGTGTACAACCTTTCTAAGGTTATACATGTATATAAATTTTATACTCACATATGCATACTCTCTCCAGGTAGTAGATACATGTTAAGATTTTCATAACTAATGCTGGTAAACGAATGAATGTTTTGGTTTTTTTCTAATTTTGTTAGAATATTCTTGATACATTGTATTGGTTTCAAATAAAAAGATGATTACTCTTTGGTTTCCCTCCAAATGGGAATGGTTTTATCCCCAAAATGATAAACCCTGAACCTTTTAATATATACTTTATTCTTTTTATGGCAACAAGTATCCAAAGAAAATACAAAACAATGAAACCATATTAATTCAAATAATCTCCAATCAAAATTATTCGTGGTTCCTATTCCCTTAAAATAAGCTAAATCATAAACTAATTAAATTTAAAAAAATTAAATACACTAGTTACCTATGTAGAGATATTCCCTTCTCTCCATTAAACAAATGATTACAGAGGACTGTTCTATATTTGTTATTATTCCAGCATCACAGTTCAGAATTCCATATTCTGAAGATTAGAAGAGAAGGCGGTAAATATCCCCAAGTAAAAGATATCTGAATATACGAACTCATTTTGTCTCCATCTCTTATGATGCCTATATTAATAATAACCAACATACAAATTACAAGTGTTATCAAAACCTGTAAAGAAATTTTAAAAGAAAAAGGATCCAGTAATTAATCTAGAAAAATAATAAGCCTTTAAATATTTTTGAATGAAGGTGAATCAGAAAGATGACTTTCAGGCCCTAACTTGTTACATAATATGCTATAGTATTGATAGTTTAAACTGATAAAGAAGAAAATTCATTTCAGAGGTAAAGCCTGGTTCCACGGGTGAAGGTGGATAAAGTCATTATGAAATTACCAATTTTTAATTTTCTCTCCTCAAACTCATTTCCTCCTCTTTTTGCCCCCTTTTCACCAGCTGACCACATCTAGCTCCTCTATGTTCCCTTACACTCTACTGAAGGAATGTCCTTCATTTCCCTAAATAGCACAATTTTCAGAGAAGTGAAGGCAACAGGAATTAGTAGAGCTGTCATCTTAGAAAGAGACATGTTACTGTATTCTCTGAATTAGTCTGGAGGGCTGCAACATAGGACAAAGAGAAATAACCATAAGAAAAATATTATTGATAACTACAATGGTGCAAAAATTATTGGCAACTACAATATACCTCTCCTCATAAAACCTTTCATTTTCATAAAAATTTAAAAATGACTCTATAATCTGTTGCAAACTAAAATGTCATAAAAATTTTTATACTATAGAAATGTCTTCTATAGTTTTGCTATGACTATAGAAGATAAACTAATGAAGCAAAATGCAAGGCAAGGATGCATAGAATTGCTACCATGTATTATTTTCAGGGCAGAGCCAGATCTATATAGGGAACACAAGATATTTCAAAATGAAAGCTATTTGTTGTCTTTATAATTTTACAGAATTAAAATCAATATTAGAACATTTAAAAAAATTCCAGCAAAAGTATCACATATACATACCAAGATATTACATATGTGTATATATGTAGAGGTATGTGTATATATATATATATAAAATCATAGATTTTAAGTAATAATACTAAATTATTTTAAACAGTATATAGAATATACCCCCACACCCCATTTCTATCAGTAAGAAAATAATCAACCTGCATGAACTGGAATCAGATTCATTTTCTTCTTCACTAGTGCCATCATCCACTTCTGGTCTATCCAGCCAGTGTGCACCGCCACAATCTTCTGCTGTAAACTCAAACGCAGGGACTTCAGAGGTGGATGCCATTGGCCAAGAAGGTGAATTCTGAAAATCCAGTTGGCTGGACCTTCGGTAACCAATTGAAGCCAAAGGCAATTGTAGGCTACACGGATCTAAAAACTTTCTCCCACCGTTTGCTCCAGTCTGTCCTCGATTCCAAAATTCTCCCTGCTGGCTGTCAACTGTAGAATTCGGAGATGATCCTTGATGGCTAAACCACCTCCATCTGATTTTCAAAATCTGCTTCACATCAAACTCTTTACGAGAACCAGACATCCTCAGAGAAACCAAGTGATCGTCTAGGCAACGGGCAAAAAGCACTGCACAATTTGTGCATCCAACCAAGACAAGAGAAGTATATGCCCTGTTGTACACAATAAACAAATTGAAAGGAAAATAAATCACATTCACATATATATCTACATTTACTTTTATACCAATATATCAGATTATAGAGAACAAAGGACAATGAAAAAAAGATGAAACACGGTGGAACATTCCATTCAATCAGAGCAAACTCTCATCCACCTATCCTGAAACAGCTAGACCACTGTCCCCTACTCTCCTTTCCCTTACTGACCATTAGCTCTCACAAACACTGACAGCATTCATTAAAGTCCTTTTAAACGCAGAACACCACCCCCTTTTCTTAAACCACAAATGACAGTGACAGAAAGCACTATCCTGTAGTCGCAGTGTCTCGGTCTCTGCTGCTTAGTATATTAACTCTTTTATTGCTGAAACAAGAAATGTATGCCACAGCATTTTCCTTTGTACTTAAAAATCACTGTAAAACTAAAATGTTTCTATTTTTATACTAAGTTCCTAAATGAGATATCACAAAACAACAGGTTGTTTTAAAGTTTTTTTAAATTAGATGAGTTATAGTGATTTTCAAGCTGGCTCTTTGGATGCGGGGTCAGGAAGAAGGAGGAGTACAAAGGTGGGATTCCCATTCACTGCTCTCCACTTCTATCTTCTCCTTTCAGGAAAGGAGTGTGTTTCATTAATATAGTAAGATCTGGGTAAGACTTCATCTGAGCAAAGAATATTGAGAAGACTAAAAAGAAAGAAAAAGTCTGAAAACTACAAAGGATCAAAATACGACAGTACTTATTCTTTCTCAAATAAATGACCTGAAGTCCATATTGCTCTATAATTAGGATTGAGCCACTCTGAATTACTACAATAGCCAAATTTCTATGACACTACTTAGGAAAAGGAAAGTGTGGCTCAAGAAAGCTACCTAGGACTGGGATAGGATTATTTCTTGGGTGTATAAGTACCCCGATGGTGCCCTCTGTTGTTGGCAAAACAAAGCAATGGTCTGAACATGGTTACAGCTAAGGAGAATTGATAAAGCAAATAAAAATCTATCAAATGCAATCAAATTTTAAAATATTGAATGATTATTGTGAGCAAGACACTCTATAGGCATTATGGGGGAACAGATACATACATCTTGGTTCCTACCCTCAAAAATAATTAAATCGAGTTACTGAAACAACAAAATTGATAACTTAAGTATAAGAAATATTATAATGCTGCAGTATTAACATTTTGTCATCTACAAAAACAGAGTTTGAGTTTTCAGGGTGCTCAATATCTAGTGCTATATCAAAATGACAAAATAAATGACAAAAAAAGCTGCTTTGGAGGCTTACAAAAATATTGTGAGGTATATCTTAACCTCACACAGCTCTTTAGGAGAATAAAAATTATTCAGAGAAATAAGACTAATAGGCATGAAAAGTCATATATAATTTTGTGCCAAATACTGTAGGACAAACCATAAATACTATAAGAAAGAGAAAGGAGATATCAGGATGGTGTGGAGTGCTATGGGCCAGTTTCATTAGGGAGAAGGCTTCTAAGAATAGTAAGAAGTTTTACAGCCAGAATGATGAAAGATTTTATAAAGGAAGAAAGATATTAACAAAGCATGAAGTGAGCACACTGACAAAGAAAGAGGGGGGAATATCAGTTTGATCAGCCAACCAGAAATACCTAATTAATATTAAGGAGTAATAAGAGATAAATTTGGATGCATAAGATGACGTAAAATGCCCTGAACACACATCAAAGGTGTAAAGGCTAGCAGGCAATGTTAAGTGGACTGTTGAACGGGGCAATGTTTTAGAAAATTAATTTGGCAGTAGTATGCAGGATGCATTAGAGAATGAAATGACACCATTCCCTCTCCTCTCACCTCTGTCAGACTCCTTTTATCAACACCCTTCTAACTCCACTCTACCTATCCAACTTTGTTTCTAACTATTTTCCAAATGGACACACTGCTTCATCAGTTAAGACAAAGTCTACTGTGCTTCCTGTTTTACATGCTGTTTGTGTCCCAATTTCTCTGGTTTTGAAATCCCACTCATCCCTCAAGGTTTAGCACAGATACTGCTGCCCTTAGAAAGGCTTCTCCAATTACTCTAGCCTTGTGGTTCTCAACAAAGGCAGCAACAGCTCTCTGCTCCCACACCCCAGAAAGGCTTCTGGAAGAAGGGGGCATGGATTTTTAGTTGTTGGAATGACAAGAGAGGGCTATGTGCATTGAATGGGCAGGGGCCAGAGATGGTAAACATCTTGCAGTGCATGGTATAGACCCACACAATGAAGAAATGCCACTGTAGTAGTTCATAATGATCTTGCCATCACTGTCTTCATGCAAATAAGAATTTACGAAGCATTTACACGTTTAAGGCACCACAAGAGGTAGAAAAATAAATAACAAAGATCTTTCTTTAAAGAGGGCTATACTCTGGTAGAGAAAAGGATAATTAAACGAACATTACAAATAAAGAATACATTTTGATATATATAATTTTATATAAATATAATTTCTAATTTCAAATTCAATCTGTCAACATGAGAACAATTACCAGAGAGTCCATTTACACTGTGCCAGCTCCAAAAGCTAATTTTAATTGTTTTGCTGTTTGGTTGATTGGTTGGAGCCTGAACACAAGAGTGGACTTCATTAAAGACCACTGAGATGGGCTTCCCTGGTACCGCAGTACGTAAGAATCCTCCTGCCAATGCAGGGGACACAGGTTCGAGCCCTGGTCCAGGAAGATCCCACATGCTGCGGAGCAACTAAGCCCATGCGCCACAACTACTGAGCCTGCGCTCTACAGCCTGCGTGCCACAACTACTGAAGCCCGCATGCCTAGAGCTTGTGCTCCGCAACAAGAGAAGCCACTGCAGTGAGAAGCCCGTGTACCACAACGACGAGTAGCCCCTGCTTGCCCCAACTAGAGAAAGCCCACGTGCAGCAATGAAGACCCAATGCAGCCAAAAATAAATAAAGTTTAAAAAATTTATTAAAAAAGACCACTGATATGCAAGACATTTCCCGATATAGAGAAGAAATCCAAAGATGTGAACGTTAAAATGTTGAACCATGCCTCCACTCCCAAGAGGGGCCAAAGACCCTCTTCACCAAGGTAGTGAGATATACATTAAATAAATACCTCTTTAATGTAGTAGCTCTTCTGAGTAGACTAGAGATGCATATGGGAGTTTAGCCACTGAAATAGGCTTTCTGATTTTAAAGGGATACTAGGATCTTGGGTTGACAAAGGCCAAGTAGCAGCCTTTAACCACTGCTGTAATAGTCATGGGTTTGGTTACATGCATACATACATACATACGCATGTATATACAAAAGCTCACCACCACCCCAACCTTTTGTATTGGTGGACTCATACTGCATGCTTTTTTCACTGAGACACTTATTTTGTCAATCTTCCTCCTTCTTCCTGGTAATCAATGTTGACAGCTTGGTGTACAGCCTTTCACACCTTTCTCTTTGTTTATAAAATTCATATCCAAACTTATATACACATATATAGGAGTTTTTGTTATTGTTTTATAAAAGAGATCATACTGTATACATATTTTTGGCATTTTGCTTTTCCCACCAAAATTATATACATGGAAATATAAACTAATAATGATCTTTTTAATAGTTGCATAATATTCCATAATTGTAAAACACAATTTATTAAACTACTTCCTTGCTAGTGGGCATGCAAATTGATTTCAGTTTTTTTTTGTTTTATGCTATTAAGATAATGTTGAAATAAACATCCTTGTGAGGCTTTTGTGTCTCTGGAATTTATTCACAGGAGTGGAACTGCTGGGTTGCAAGTATGTGCATCTTAAATTTGAAAAGATAGTTTACTTTCCTGAAATTTATATTTTCAAAAGTAAAGTGAGTGTATCCTCATTCATTTTCACAGGCCCACCAGTCAACAATAAGTATTATAATTCTTTATATTTCTAATATGAGCCCTCTATTATCAACATCATTTTGATATAAACCACCCTTTTCCCACTGAATTGAGGTATTATTTTTGTTATGAATTTTAACAGTTCAGGATGCTAATTCTGTTGCACCATTTGTCTATTTTTATGCCAATATTAGTGTTTTAATTACAGTACAGTTACAATATGTTTATTATTTGTTAAAGCAAGTTCCTATCTACACATATAGTCTTTTACAATAAATTTTAAACTAATTTTGAATATGTACTCTTCTATATATACTTTAAAATAATATTACCCAATCCTCTCAACAAAAATCTCCAACCCTAGGGACTTCCCTGGTGGTCCAGTGGCTAAAACTCCATGCTCCCAGTGCAGGGGGCCCAGGTTTGATCCCACATGCTGCAACTAAAAGATCCTGCACACGACTGGCACAGCCAAATAAATAAATAAATATTTTTAAAAAAATCCAACCCTATTGAGATTCTAATTGGAATTGCATTAAATTTGTGTATTAATTTTAAGATGGTTGGCATTTTATGATATCAAGGCTTCACATCCAAGCATGTTTTTTAGTTTGTTCAGATCTTATGCTCATTAATAAGATTTTTAAATCTTTTAACTATACGTCCTGTGCCTTTCTTATTAAAATTTTTATCATGTTCTTTTATTTTCTCTTTTTTCACTGTTGTAAATGCAATAAATTTTTTCTAGCATTTCCACATGGTTATTGCCATTATAATAAAAGTATTAAGTACATTTATCTTATATCCAGTCCTTTTATCATACTTTCTCATTAGCTTTGATATTTTTAAAATTAGTGTTCATTTCTTGATAAGTTAGAGGCAACTTTGAGACATCTAGGTGGAGATGTCAGGTAGCTGGATAAATGTTCCTGGAGCTCAGATCCAAGCTCCAAGGAACTCTAACAGATGAAGGCAAAGGACACTAAGAAGGAACAACCAATGAAGTAGAGGAAAATCAGCAGTGTATGGTGTTAGGCAAGTCAAGGGATAAAGGTGTTTCAACGCAAAAGCCATGGTCACAATGTCAAATGAGAGGTCAGGTACCACGTGAAAAGAAAAATGTCCACTGGAATTGGCAATATAAAAATTTTGCCAAATCAGATAGGAGCAGTTTCAGTAAAGGGTTGGGGACCAAAGCCAGACTGCGGTGGGCTGAGAGTAACGGAAGATGGGAAATAAGAGAGAGCATGTACAGACAACGCCTTCAGAAAATTCTGCTCAATAGTGAGGCTGTGGAATGAGATTACAGCTGGAAGAGTTGAGGAATCAAGGCAATGGATTTGTTTTGCCTGCTTGTTTATTTGTTGATTTTAAAAAACACAGAACATATTAGAATGATGAGAATGATCCAACAGGAAGGTGAGATTGATGATTGCAGGCGAAAGCACTGGAGCAAAAAAAGTGAAGACTTTGATAAAAGAAAAAGGAATGGCACCTAAGCACAGTGGATGGCTTGGATAATCATTGTAGGTGGGATATTTCCTCTACTGTAAGATTTATGACTTTCTAAATGCATTGATTATTTAAAAAGGAAAGACAAGACATGCACTAGTCAGTCTATTCAAGTTGAAAACCAAATAAGTCCTCTAAAAGGAGTCATGAAATAATAAAGATTAGAGGAGAAACTAAAGAATTAAGAAATGAAATGACAGAATTAGAGATCTATCTCTTTAAAAATGTGCTGGTACTGATGAATGGGGAGATTGGGATTGACATATATACACTAATATGTATAAAATGGATAACTAATGAGAAACTGCTGTATAAAAAAAAAAAAAAGAATCCACCTTCTAATGCCGGGGATATGGGTTTGATCCCTGGTCGGGGAGCTAAGATCCCACATACTGTGGGGCAACTAAGCCCGCACACCTTGACCACTGAGCCCGTGTGCTCTAGAGCTCACACGCCACACACACAAAAAAATTTGCTGGTATCTTCTCTTACCTCCTAGCAAGTTCAATCAAAGAAAAAACAAATTAGAACTTAGAATGAGGATAACATGACCATTAAAATAGAATATTTAAATAAAAGACTTAAAAAATAAAAGATCACTATTGCAACAAAAATTTTAAATGTCATATTGAATAATGGAAATGATGACAAATGGAGAGAATTTAGGTAAGCAAAGTTGGAAAATACTCCTCAAAGACAGAATTTGCTCAAAATCCTTTATAGCTAGGTCTCTAACAATTTTCACCTAAGCTTAAGCCTGTCTAAGCATGGGTATTTTGGGGGAAAATCTTTACTCTAACAAAATACATTAAAAAATGATCTATTCATAAAGTAGCTTGTTATAACCCACTGATAGAAAGGGGTTTACAGAAATATTTCCCAGCTTTAACTGAATTCTTGGGCCAAATACTTTATGAAAAATATGTAGTAAACTTAAGCATTAAGGTTTTCATGGCATGGAATTCAGCATTTATTTAAATAACACTTTTTCTTCTGTCCCATCAACTTTTACTATACAATATAATATTGTTTCACTCAAAAATTTATGCATTTCTGATGAGAAGTCCTTCCTAGGGTAATTATTTATGAAAGAGCAATACATACTAAAAGGCATTACATTGTTAAATTATCAAAATGGTTTGCACAGGCTACTCTATATAAATTAGATCCCTCATCATTCTCTATCCCCTTGACCCTCCTGATTTTTTTCACAGCACTCATCATCCCCTAGCATATTAGATGCTATTCCCTTATTATTATCTTTACCCTCACCACAAAGTTAGCTGCAGTACAGCTTTGTTTGACTCACTGCTGTAGCCCTAGCACTTAAAACAGTACCTGAAAGACAGGTGCTGAATAAATATTTCTCTAATGAATGAATCCAATAACTATAAGAGCAATAATAAAAGATATATACTTATTATGTACATTTTTGAAATTATAAAATAACTTAAGGGGCTTCCCTGGGGGCGCAGTGGTTGAGAGTCTGCCTGCTGATGCAGGGGACATGGGTTCGTGCCCCGGTCCGGGAAGATCCCACATGCCACGGAGCGGCTAGGCCCGTGAGCCATGGCCGCTGAGCCTGCGTGTCCGGAGCCTGTGCTCCGCAACGGGAGAGGCCACAACAATGAGAGGCCCACGTACCGCAAAAAAAATAAATAAATAAAAATAAACTTAAGAACCAAATGTTAAAAGAATATTAGAAAACATTTACCTCTGGTGACAAAACCTTTTTAGTATTTTTTCAACTTAAGAAAAAAATCACAATATATTACTCAAAGAATTTCTCTTTTCTATTTCATTCTTTAGGCATAAAATTTGTATCACTTTGAAATCTACTGGCTAAACAGCAGATATCTTTTCAGACTGACATTTCTTTCTTCAAACTGATTATCAAATTATATTCTGTACCTCTTTCTTGTTTTAATAACTTTGCTTTACTTAAATTTGAGATACAAAAGCTCACACAGTATTTAAAATAGGTAAGTGTCAATTATGAATACATTATTTTAAAAGTAATTAAGGAATCCACATGCAATTTCTGCTTCAAAACTTCTCATATGTTAGTTTGTGAATTTAAAAGATGACATTACTCAATATGACAATAGCAACACTGAGATGTCATTAAGATACACTGCAGATGAGCTCACTTCAACAGTATGGCTTTTAAAGCTATGGCTTCACTCAACAATTTAAATTACAACCATTTAGTAACTGGTTTATATGTGTAATCATTATTATACAAACCTCTCATCACATAGTGTTTTTAAGAAAACAGTATTTGTTTTATGAGTAATCAATTTTAATGAATCTATTCCTATAGTTTTAAGTGTGTACTACATATTGCATAAAACACATCAAGAATTAATTTTACTGTACTAACTTAGCAGCACTTCACCTCCCCAATTTTCCCCTCAACTATAAAAAGAATAAGTTACAACACATGATTTCAAAGAACCCTTTAAAGTTTGATAATTCCAGGACACTTTTAAAGCTCTGTCAAATTAGGTCTTTTATGAGAACTTGGCTTATTTTAAAAATTTGAAGACTGATATAATTCCACTAACATTTAAAAATGTATGGCAGCAGGGCTTCCCTGGTGGCGCAGTGGTTGAAAGTCCGCCTGCTGATGCAGGGGACACAGGTTCGTGCCCCGGTCCGGAAGTTCCCACGTGCCACGGAGCGGCTGGGCCCGTGAGCCACGGCTGCTGAGCCTGCGTGCCCGGAGCTTGTGCTCCACAATGGGAGAGGCCACAACAGTGACAGGCCCGCGTACCGCAAAACAAAAAAATGTATGACAGCAGAAAATGTCAGTCAAGTATTTACCCAGGTTAGGAAAGATTTGAGATTTAATTTTAACTTTAATTCCAGAAACAGATATTCTGTACCTCTTCCCCAAACTCATTAAAAGCAAACATTATAAATGGAAAAAAAAATCCTGTATTTATATAAACTCAACAAATTTTGCTATAAGCAGAAAGAACTCAAAGATGAGAAAATAGACAGTAAAATCCATCAGGTCAGGGGCCACTATATCTGTAACAACTTGTATAGTGCACGACATTCAAACTTTTACTGAATTTAAACCAAAGAATAAATGAATAAATTAATGGCACAGACCTTGAAAGATCTTAAAATATAGCAGAAGAGGGTTTTGAATGAAACCCTTACTAATTATCAAGAGGTAGGTATGTCCTTTATTTGAGAGAGGATGAGGTTCTTGAGTTAAGAATTTTGAGGTATACCTCAAAAAAATTAACTTGCTAAGTGAAGAATGGATTTGTGAGGGCAGATGCCATTGGTAGGAAAATCAGAAAACTCTTTGAGGTGGCAGGAAGCAATGAGATCTGAAAAGGGGGTGGGTGTTAAAGATACTACAAAAACAGGCCTGATAAAATGTCTGTGGCAAATGGACAGGAAGAAGTCAAAGACGACAGCATTTGCAAATGTGGGTGGCTGCAAGAATGGTAATATTAACATAAATAAGGAAGTAAGAAGGATACAGTTTCAGGGGGATGGAGCGTAGCTTTAGACAAACTTAGCTTTAATTATTTACTTAGCAACAAAATAGCTAGGAATATGGAGTCTAGAGCCATATTTAGCTTATAGTTAAAAATCAATCTACAATCTATTTAAGAAATCAGAAACTTAAAGCGTGGATAGATGAATCCTGGGCTGTTAACATTGGTTATCTTTGCATTCTTTCCACTTTTTACTACAAACATATGGCATCAAAATCTCTTTTGTAATAAAAACAAGCTTAGAAACACACTCTGAAATCCAAAATTAAATTTCTAGCACAATGTTAAATCTTTCACTCTGTTAAAAATATTTGGGAAATATTTCTGATTAAACAGTAAATGAAAATTAAAAATAAGTATTGAATTTAAATTCAGCTGTAACAAGCTAAGAGATTTAGTTTAGCTTTGTAAGTTATACGGTAGATTGAAAACAGCAGTTGAGAACTCTCCTATACACTGAAAACTGAAGACTAATTTCATGGTAATAGCCATCTAATACAAGGATTTTATTTCTTTGTGTACCCTAAAAGTATTGTGATATATACTTATATGAGATCAAGGTGAAAAAAAATGAGTGGGCTAAATTTTAACCTTTAAATTATGTCTCCTTGCTATATGGTCACATAGCATTCCAAACTACTTGCTCAGATAATTCAATAATCTCACTGAAATTATTTACTTAATGTCTGCCTTCTTCCCTAGACTGGAAACTCTATGAAGATTACAGAAAGGACTACGGCTTTTGAAGCACTTACAATACATGAACTGACATTCAATCTTAAAACTGCAATACAGCATGGTAAAAATATACAGGGGCAAGCACAGGATGCTAAGATAGCTGCAGAGGTCAAAGATATATTTCCAGTTAAGCTGGAATTCTAAGTATAATAAAAGCCCCCTTGTTGGATGAAACCCATAGCTGGTCCACTAAATGAAAAAGTTAGTAAGCATAAAAATTATATTTACATATTCTTAAAGGTTTTATTTCAATTTAAACATAAATGCACATTCATTCATAAATCTTTTCATATAGGGTTAATGCCACATATTTGACGTGGGCCTCCTACTGAGTTTGGGTCCTCTTTCTTGCATAAGCCATGCTCACAATGACCCATCATCTACGATTTCCACTTATTGCTTCTATAAATGGAGAGAGAACTTAAAAGCACTTCTGAAAGAATATGAATACAGAATCCATTAGTCCAATGGTCTATCCACCACGAGATAAAAAACTTGCGCCAGAATGTAAATTAATGCACTGCTTCCTTCAAGGAGAAAGTTTTACCACAAAAAAAAAACTCTCAGCTGAACCAAACAGTGTGCTTAATGATGTAGTTAATTTACATTCTGGTGTGGGCTCCTTATTTCCTTGAGAACCACTAATAGTCTAATGACCAGTTAGCTGGACCATGGACTTGAACACTTTTAACAGCCTCTGGTTTAGGCTTTGATGATGTTCCCCCTAGTCTTTTACAGTTATCCAGGCTTCATCAAATTTGATAGCAAATTTGTTAATAATTCATTTATATTGAGATGACGTCCCAAAGCAGTCAACTTAATTTTCAAAGAATGAATTCTCTTTTTCTTACACTCTCATGAATTTACATGTTTACCAACGTTTTATAGTTACCATAACAAGCATAACTGTTAAAAATAGGTTTGTGAATAAAAATAACCAACTTCTGGTAAGTACCCAACTCAACAGGTAGGCACAGAGTCATGCAGGTCTGCCGCGGAGTAGCCTACTCAGCCATGAGTGATCACTTGGCCCCTGGGATCAGTAAGTACATTTTACAGAGGGAAAAGAGTGTGTTAGGTTAAAACCATGAGTCAGTTCACAGATAGTTGCTGTCATTTTCCCACATGGTCACTTATTAGTGGTAGCCTAAGTGGTAGAGCAGAAAGAGCTTGAGTCAATAATTGAGCTACTCACCAGCTAGCTGTATAATTTGGACAAATCACTTTACCTCCTCGATCTTCAGTTTTCTCTTAAGATAAATGGACTAAGTAAGTAGCATGTGGAAGAACTGAGTAAGAACGCGAATTTGTAAAACCAGCTACCACTTCCTCAGTGTGCAAATGTGCAGGCTAACACGGAATACTTTACATTGAATTGGGCATTCAGTTGTCACAGGCACTTGGGCAAACAGGGGTCATTCCGCTTTCCCCATACACGTGAGGACCTTGAAGTGAAGTGAGGCTACATGTATCTGTCTGGTGAGTAGCAGGGTTCAATTTGAATCCAAGACTGGCTCTAAAGACCATACACTGTCAAGTACATCACACTGCTTCTTGCTTTTAAAGTATTCTCATTTGCAACCCACAGCTACCTTGTTAGAAGGTAGAGTAGGTATTTACCCTCATTGTCCAAATTGGGAAGCAGACTCAGAGTGTAGCTAAGTCTAGGTTATCAAGGTTAGCTATCTAGAAGAGAGCCATAGAGCAGACTTAAATGCTTTATCAGTAAGACTGACCAAACTAAAAGCAAAAAGACAATAAGCAAGAAAAAAAGAGTACTTACCATATCACTCCTAATATAACAAAATACTAAGTTCATCATTATTGCAATTAAGTGCCAATATGGCATTTATTCACCAAGTACAAATGCCTCACAGATTTTGCCCCACTTGGCTCCCTCCCAACTTCTGTCACTATTTCTTATAGTGTGAAGTGCTGACCCACATTAACATCAAAAGTACCTTTTCATCCCTCAATTGTCCATTGGTACTAACAGCTTGTAGTAGAACAAGTTACATTTTAAAAATCAGCTAAACTAATATTATATGGCCTTTTAATCCCCAACTCATCTATAAAAGTTATCACAATTGATACTTTGAAGACCATAGCATGATTATAACAAAATATTGACTTTAAAAAACAGCCCTTTGGGGCTTCCCTGGTGGCACAGTGGTTGAGAGTCCGCCTGCTGATGCAGGGGACACAGGTTTGTGCCTCGGTCTGGGGGGATCCCACATGCCACGGAGCGGCTAGGCCCGTGAGCCATGGCCGCTGAGCCTGCGCGTCCGGAGCCTGTGCTCCGCAACGGGAGAGGCCGCAACAATGAGAGGCCCGCGTACCGCAAAAAAAACACCAAAAAACAAACAAACAAAAAGAAAACAGCCCTTTGACTTGATGACAGGTCAAAACGAAAGACTTCCTTAGCACCACCTCCTTAGATTTTGTGAATTTAAGTATGTATTTGCTGCGGCACAAGGATGAAAATCATACCATAAATCTGATGGCAAACCACTGCTAAATTCCTGCTGGATACTTTATGTTTGGCATGTGCACATAGCTGTCTTATGTACCATAAAAAGTAATAATCTGTATAACCATAATTTTGTCTTTTACTGACCTGAACCAAATCCAGTAAGTGTTTGTCTTCTTTGTAGCTTTATGGTGATGGAAAAAAGTAATCAATCAGTACTCTCTAGACACAAATATAATCAAGCAAAATTGCCTGAGTTCTTGGAACATAATGAGCCCATCACAGATCAACTTGACTCTGCTGTAGGATCAATCAGATTTTATGAACTGTATTTTATATTAGACAGAACAGTGTAAGCTGGGTAAGGAAAGGGTAAAAAGGGCAATGTAAGCAATAGAGAGGAGAAAAACATGAAGCACTAGGTTTCTCAACTGCTCATAATTAGAAATGGTTAATCACTACAAATGTTAAACCAGTTAGCTATTAAAGAAACTCCCTGGCTTGCCCTACAACCAGGCCTAAAAAACCCAAACCAAACCAAAAAAAAGGGGAAAAGAAAGAAAGAAAGAAAAGAAGTGAAAAAGCCACCAAAAGACTGTTCTATAATTTAACTCTGGCAAAAAGCAAACTAAGGCATGCTAGTGAGTAAAATGGCGATCAGTGGAGACCAGTGGAGGCGAGGATTATTTCTTAGTGTTAATCCAATGTTCTCAGGCAGTTCACAGCAGTCCTCCCAAACTCTCAGTCTTCAAGTTGGGGGTTGGGGGGGATGGCAAATAAATTTAAAACGATGAACTGGTTCCATCAGTGGACCATGTTGAAGCTGTCCAGCAATTCTAAACTGCAGAGCACAGAATTGAATATTCCCTCTTTCTGCTTATAAGAGAAATATCTCCCCAAAGAAAGGCAAATATTTACTAGAAATGAACCAAACAGCCTCAAATTTAAATCTCTTCTAATTTGCTCTTCACACTATAGCCAAAGTTAACCTTCCAAAGTGTAATTCTTGACATCACTCTTACTTAAAACTTTCTTTTTCCCTGATCACCTACAAGATAAATAAAAGCCAAGGTCTTTAGTATGGAATTCAGTGTTTTTGACAACCTAGTAGTCCTTGCCTACCTTTCCAGTCTTCCCTTTCTCTCAAGCTCTCTATTTCACACTTTCTGTCACGAAGAGTTAAAACACACTACATTAACATAAGCAAAATGAATATTATTGAGTACTTCCCAAATGAAAAAAGGACTATGGAAGACACTGTGCATAATGACAAGTGTGGGTAAAATCTTTTTCCCGGGCTTCCCTGGTGGCGCAGTGGTTGAGAGTCCGCCTGCCAATGCAGGGGGCACAGGTTCGTGCCCCGGTCCGCGAAGATCCCACATGCCGCAGAGCAGCTAGGCCTGTGAGCCATGGCCGCTAAGCCTGCGCGTCCGGAGCCTGTGCTCCGCAACGGGAGAGGCCACAACAGTGAGAGGCCGCGTACCGCAAAAAAAAAAAAAAAAAATTTTTCCCTTCTACTACTAACCTTCAACTAACTCTCTTGGCTCTATTCCCCTGGCAATCTGATGGAAGTATGTATGTCGACTATGTTACCTGGCAACATTGCTTATAATAAAAATGATCCCCCGATTAGTAAATTTGCATCTGGATTCAGAGGAATGATAAATGAACTATAAATACCTCTTAAGAAGCCATAACTTTGACTTTCCTAAGTGTGGTGGCTCTTGTAATTGGCACATGCCCTGTGGGGACCCTGGAAGCTAAGTCTATGGAATCCTGTAAGAGAGAACTGTCGCCTGTGGGACACGAGGATTTTAAGCCAACTCAGCTCCTGCATCTTTCTGTTGTGAGCTTTGTCTCCTTGCACCTAAGCTTTCACGGGGAGAGATGTCTCCCAGGTGGCTACATGAACGGCTTACGTGGCCTGCTGTGAGGATTACAACCACTGATGAGTAATATGTGATGCTGCCTTGCTGGCAAGCTGTGGTTCCTGTCTGATAGCCTTCTGAGTAAACAAGCCTGTGGTAGTTTTACAAGTCTGAACCCAAGAAGACCCATTCATTTGCACAGCAACAAGACTATAAGAATGTCTTAGAATGACGTTCCAGATGTTCTACAATCTGAACCCAACCCCTTCCTCTTTCTTTTTTTAGCCTAACATGTATCCCTGTCAAATCCCACCTGATCTCTTACACAGCTTTTACTCGCCTTCCTCTGTTGTTATTTGTTCCTGGGGATCCCCTCTTCCAGGTAACATATACTACCTCTCCACAGTCCATCCCTTCAGCCATCTGCTAAGGTGAAGCTACGGACGTTTTTCCAAAACTAAAGGAGATATTGCATAGGTAAAGAATGCCAAGGGAACTTTTCTAGAGAAGCTAAGTACACAGTTTACAGAAAAAGAATGGAAATTTATCAAGAATAAAAATAGGTTAAGTTGGTGGGGAAATATGGCGATCATGTTAAAGGGTAAAATGCCAAGTAGAGTGTCTAGACCAATTTGGAGGATAGAAAAGAACAGCGTAAAGCAGTCTATTAAGTGCTCCCTTCTGCATTATTAACCATGGGAAGAAACCAGGGAGCCCTGCATTAGCATCAAAAGTAGGTGACTTATAAGAATTAGACAATTCAGTAGTCTGTACCTTGGGAGAGGGAGAAGGGATGGCTAAAAGGATTACAATGGAGATGGCATTTGCCAGTGTTCGGGGAGGGGATATTGTTGCCACAAGTCAGCTCTAGTTCTACCCTCTTATCCTGATTATTCTAATCAGCCTGTCCCAGGATATCTGCAAGCTGATGTTAATTATGTAGAACTTTCACCAGCATCACAGGTTTCTTTCATCCTAAGCTATTAGAACTGCCTCCTTTATTACAAAGTTGTCAATTACCCTAACTTGTTATATTGATATTTTAGGGCCAACTCTATTATTTTCAAATTCTGATAGTGGTTAACTTAAGAACTAACCAAGATGTGGCACTTAGAAAAAAAGTAGTTCTTTTGGAATTGCTAAAGGCTCTAGTTAGTTTCCTTTAAGTGTGTGAACTCTTAGGTTAAACACACCCATTTAACAGCAGAATAGAGAAAACCAGTCAACAGAGAAAAAGAGGAATTAAGTATCCGTGCAGAGAGAGACACTGGCAAGAAATCATATAGACCTGGAGAGGGGCAAGCAGCCCAGCTCCTAACTTTCTGTTATTGATGCCAGTTGCCTCTGAGACTCAGCTGCACTTCTTGCCCTTGGATTCTTTGACATAAAGCTATATCCCTTTTCTAACAAAACATTCTTTTTGCTTAAATTAGTTTAACTAATTTTCTATAACTTGTCACCAAATAATCCCTAAGACCAAAAAAGATGGTTAGAGGCAAAGTGTAACAATGTATATATACATAATCAGGTTTTATCATATTGAAAGATTCTGTTAATTTTTTTTTTAATGTTGTTTTAAAGAGAAAGGGAAAGAGAGAGAACTCAATTACAGTTATTTTCTGTTGGGGTATAAACTTTCCATTCATCTTTTTATCCTCATGGTATCTAACATCCTGCCTCATACACACCACATTTAACGAATGTTTATTGAATGGACATATAATTAAAAAATAATGAAATCCACTTGGCCAGTTTGTCTAATTGGGAGTTTTCAAAAGCATTTCAGTTCCAATTAATAAAATACGTTCTTTAAATTCTCATTAGCATAATTCTACGATTATATATATATATACACAAAGGAATGCTGTTTTCTATTCTCTAAATAGAATACTGAAAAACACAATCTGGATCTGATTTATTCAGATTTTGTATTAACTTGTGGTACTATAAAGTCTGCTTAGGTTGTTCTTAAGACTATTCCCGTTCTCCTCCTTCTGGGCACGAGATAGAATTGCAGTTCTCCACCTCCTTGAAGTCGGGTTGCAGTCATATGACTTGTTTGGCCAATGAAATGGCAGTAGAAGTTACTGTGTCACTTTCATGCAGAGCCTTAAGAGCCAATGTGCAATTTATCACATCTTCTCCCCTCCCTAACAAATGTGGAAGCAGGGGTTGAAATGGAGCCTCTGACAACCTGGAGCTCTAAATGATTATTGCAACAGAGCTCTCCTGCTGACCCTAACTGAGCCTGACTGAGCAACAAATCTTTGTTGTTTTAAACCACTAAGATGTGAGGGCTTTTGTTACCACATCATTATTTATCCTACCTGATATACTCTGCAAACCCCTCTCATTGTCTTCAGAATGGTAACATTTTGTACAGCACTGCATCATTTATAGAATACTTTCTTATAGAAGTATCACTCATTATCCAAACTCTCAAAATCCAAACACAACTGGATGGAGTCAAATAAATTTTTGGACTAATCCCTCATTCTCTCAACCCCTCACTACTTGCTATCTGAAACTCAGAGACCAAATATATTGGAATAGGATGATATTCCTTGCTGTTCAAACTCTTGCCATCTACACTCAAGAACAGAAAAAAATTGGACAGTAAAGGATTCCTGATACATTATTTCATTTGTGCCCTTAAAGCTGTTTTTCTACTGCCCAGTATCTACTAGACTCTCAACATCTATTGAATGAATTGTGTGCTGTCATCATTCTAATCTTACAAATAAGGAAACAGATTCAGAGAGGTTCATAAACTTACTGGAAACAACCCTGCACATTAGTGACACAATCCCAGATTTTCTGGCTCCAAACCCCTTTCCATTACGTACCATGCTTTCCAAGATCTCTTACAGCTACAGAATTCTAGGATTTGATAGTAATAGTACCAACAGTGTTTAGGATAAAAAGTAAATGTTAATGACATATTTACATCCAAGAATAATAAAAGTCAACCTTTAAGGAGTTCTACTTGCCTAAACCTAGTTTAATTCAAGACCCTGAGTACCCTGAAGCACAGAACAGGAAAAAGTTCTCGAGATCATTTGGCAATTTGCAGAACAACGAGGAACTATAAAAAGAACTCCAGGAAAAAGCAGCCTTTTCCTTTGATATATAGTATTTTAAAATTCTGACTTTTAGGGACTTCCCTGGAGGTCCAGTGGTCAAGACTCTGCACGTCCAACACAGGGGTCGAGGGTTTGATCCCTGGTCAGGGAACTAAGATCCCATATGCAGCACAGCCAAAAAAAAAAAATTCTGACTTTTAGATTATCTTCAGTTTGGCTCTTAATAAACTGGCTAACCTCAAACCCTTTGCGCTCTAATTCTTATCAAACCTCAGCTGTAAGAAATATTCACAAAGAATCACCTGAAGGGGGCTTCCCTGGGGGCGTAGTGGTTAAGAATCTGCCTGCCAACGCAGGTGACAGGGCTTCGAGCCCTGGTCCGGGAAGATCCCACATGCAGCGGAGCAACTAAGCCCGTGCGCCACAACTACTGAGCCTGCACTCTAGAGCTCACGAGCCACAACTACTGAGCCCATGTGCCATAACAACTGAAGCTCACGCACCTAAAGCCAGTGTTCCGCAACGAGAAGCCACCACAATGAGAAGCCCGCGCACCACAACGAGTAGCCCCCGCTCGCCGCAACTGGAGAATGCCGGGCGCAGCAACGAAGACCCAACGCAGCCAAAAATAAATAAATTTTAAAAAAAAGAATCACCTGAAGGATAGGCAATCCACCCATTTCTACAGGTTCAGTGGTTCTCAATTTGTGTTCCATAGTCAAATAATTTTGGAAAAGGTCACACAATACATCCCCCTTTAAGACAGTAAACTTGAACATTAGCCAAGAAATTGAGAAAAAAAACTATTGAAATTTGTCTAACCCAGTTATCTCAAACTTATTTGAGCTCAGAATCTTATTTTAAGAAATAAACTACTAATTTCTGAGGCCTAAGAACACAGTTCGGGAAATACTGTTCTAGGTAATTCTAAACATTATGAATGGATAAAGTTAAGCCTTCAGAGAACTCACCTTTAGAGTCTTACCATTGTCCTATACTGAAGAACACTGTTAACCAAAATTCATCAGTTTCTGTAGGGATATTTTAAAGCTGTTGTCAACTGTATCACAACAATCTTCCTTTTTATTAGGGCCCATGAGAAAATGTTCCTCTCAGGCCTCATTACTAGAAAATGTCGTGCTTATGCAGGAGAACTGGTTTGTTTTTATCTTGGAATTAGAAACACACTGAAACTTATTTTATTCCACTCTCTCTTTTTTCCGCCTGGCTGCCAGGGAAGCCCAGAGCCAAAACTGTCACTCACCTCTAGTACAGGATCTTATGCACTTGGTATTATCTTACCCTTGACTTTGTAGTCATATTTTCCCTGCTCTGCCTCAATTTTTCTCATTTCGTTTTGTTTTACCCTACAATACTATATGGACACTAAGTTGCTTCAAATCATTTTTGAATCTA
Organism: Delphinus delphis; assembly: GCF_949987515.2. NCBI lineage: Eukaryota > Metazoa > Chordata > Mammalia > Artiodactyla > Delphinidae > Delphinus > Delphinus delphis. Next base: position 75,972,639 of record NC_082687.1, read on the forward strand.
TTGTATATATTAAGTCCTATTTTCTTACAATTTCATATTGATATCTCCCTACCTGTCCCATTACCCCAAAATATCAGTGTCACCTTTGTGTAAAAGTATCCACAGAGTTATGACAAGCCAATAGAACATACACATTCACAATATAATCAAACTTGCAACGCTTAAACCAGAAGAAAAGTTACCACTGGTTTTTCAGCGGTCTAATACCAAAAAGACTTATTAAACTCTTTTGGAAACGTAAGGACAACTACCATTTATTGGGTACCAGTAACTGCTAGGCACTTAACACACAACAGTTTCACTTTATTATTTGTTTTAAAGAAGGACATTGGCATTATACGTGATCCCTGGAAAGATGCACAAGAAACTGGTAATATTGGTGGGTGGGGCGAGAGACTTTGTGTATCTCTTTTGTACCGTTTGAATTTTAGGAATCTATTACTCAAAAAATTTTTTTAAAAAACGTAATGATAATAAAGACGGCAGAAGTGCTTTACTCTTTGATTCAATAAACTTTCTTCGTCAGCTTTTGATCCCTGCGTATGCACTGAAACGCCTAAATGAAAAAGTTTCAACCAGACACGCCGGTTTTTATTGAAATAAAGTCTCTTTCTGATTCTCCTCACTCCGGGTCTGAGGCAATTATATACTTAAAAACTTAGATTATGATCGCCTGCGGGTAACAATTAAAAAAAGATTCGATATGGTTTCCACTTTGTTTTACTGGTAGAAGAGGACGGGGAGGAAGCACTGATTCTGGACAGCAGCCCACGCCGCAGCAGGCCTGCCACAAACGCCGCGTCCAGAACTTTGTACAACTCGAGGGCAGCCCAGACGCCGCTCAGGACTCTCGGCTGCGCGGCGGGAGACCCGGCCGGGGTTCGAGCCCCGGGCGCGGCTCGGGGAAGTCCCCGCCTAGCCCACCCCTCCGGACCGAGACGCCCCGGGGCCGCCTCCCCGAGGGCCCGTCCGGAGTCGGGCAGCCGCGGCCGGGCGGGAAGCTCGCGCGGAGAGGGGAGCGGGCCTCGGCGCGCGGCCGGCCCTCTGCGGCTCCATCCCCGACGCCGAGGAGAAAGTCGCACTTACCGCGTCGGGCTCTGGAGGCGCCCGGTGGTCACGGCGGGGCGGGGCGGCCAGGCGGGAGAAGGAGGGAAAGCGGGGAACGGGGGCCGGCGGGCCGAGGAGAGGGATGCTCGGCCCCTCGGGCGCCCCCAGCCCCTTCCCGGCAGCCTCACCCCCGGCGCCGGCCGGCCCGGAGCCAGCCACTCCACCTCCGTCAGGCCGCACCAGGCCAGTGGGGAGAGAAATTAGTCTGGCAGCCCCGAAGGGGGGGCGAGCGAGCCGGCGGGTGGGGGTCGGGGGTCGGCTCGCCAGTCAGTCCGGGTGCGGCGCGAGCGGCTGCCCGCCCCGCCCCCTCCAGCCTGGCTCCGCCCCCTCCAGCCAGGCTCCGCCCCTCCTCGCCAGCCCGCCTGCCCCGGGAGACGCCGCCGCCACCCGGTTGGCGGTTTCCCTTGCTCCGGGAGTGGTGCCCGCCGACGGCCTGGGCCCGGGGAGGGAGAGGAGAAGGGGGAGGGGCGGGGAGTAGAGGGGAGGCAAGGCCGCAGGCTGCGGGGAGGGGAGCTTGTGGGGGAGGAGAACGTCAGGCTGGGTGGGGCTCTGGGGGGAGGGGGCGGGGCGCGGAGGACCTGACAAAGATTCCGGTTGTTCCCCGCCCCTTGAAACTGGGATGAGGGGGAATTCCTGGGGGTGGAAGTTTAGGAAGACGTCCGTCTGCAGGGCTGGAAGCCGATCAGAGAGCTGGCCTGTGTTTTTTTGATTCCTTGGAGAACAGGACTGTATTGTCCTAGAGCTTTGGGGGAACTCACCAAGAGTTGCCTCTCTTCTCCAGCCCCTGCAACCCTTCCCCTTGCAACACTCGGATAATTATTGTGCTCCAGGTAGTGGGTTTGTGGGTATTGTGACATAGCAATTATTATCCTCAACTCTGTGGCCATAATCATTGGTTTCCAATGGTGGGTTAATAAGAATTCCGCAAAAGTTGGTTCCTTATTTATTTCTCTAGCGAGCTATATTCTTTATTTCTCTAGTATGTTAATGTATATATATGATAGATGCTGAGAATGTCAGTGACTAGTTTATTCAGCGCCTATATGGCAAACACAAATCTAAAGCGCTTTATATGTGTTAACTCAATCAGTCTTAAGCAAAACAGTTAAGGTCCCTCCCCCACAGAGCTCACGGTGGATAAGGGAGGGAAGGGGTTTCCTTAGTTTGTCTCAGACTGATGTGTAAAGGAAATGTCCACCTGCTTTTTGATCTCAATGTAATGCATATGTTCATTATTTGCAGTCAGTGTACTCTGAGCCATCTCTATCTATCCTATCGGTGAGGGCTGCATGTGGTCAGTCGTCCCAAAATGACTTACTAAGGAGGTGTTCAGTACGTGTCCATAATGAAAACCCAATGGAAGCAAATGGTCCAGAAGACTGATGGGTCAAGTCATCAGCAAAACAGCATAGCCAAATTTTGACAACAGCCTGGGGTGCCTGGGAGATCTATTTAGGGATCTATTTTGTACACTCCCTCTTGGGGAAGTGGTTAGAAAAAGCAACATAATGTAAAACAATGAAGCATTGATATGCTAGTTCAAAGTGGATGACCTGATTTTAAACTGTTAAAATCAGGAAGAGATACTTCACAAAATCTACCACTGAGGGCTCCAACCGCAAAGCTCAGGATACATTTTTTATCAGAGCCACCTGGAAGAGACTCCCCACTCCCTCTTTGCAACCTCACCTACCATGCATAGATAAAAATTACTTCAATAGCATTGTCTTTAAGTACACAAGACAACTGTGTAAACCCACAGCCTGAATTTATAGAATTTGGTACTAATTTTAAGCTCTCATTTGATTTTTCAGTGTTAACATTTGTGCACATTGACAGCAAATGACACTCTTCTCATAGTTTTGTTTCCTCTCATAGTTATTTGTTCAGTTTTGGAAATTTAATTCAGTCTTTTTCATTTGGGTTTATAGTGAGAAAGGCTAAAAACGCATTACAATCAAATCAGATTACAATTGCAGTAAAAAAGAAATAGGAATTCCCTCTCTCTTTTTTTTTCCCCCATACTAAGTATATTGTTTGTTCGGTCCTGAAATCTATTCTCTTTGATTTACTAATCTGTTTTCAGTTTATTTGCTCCTCCACCCCAGTGAAAGCAAATCAAATAAAACATCCCTTGTGATCTGGCATCCTGCTGTTGGCCTCAGCTCGCACCATGCTTGCTCTCAGGCTGTTCCACACAGTGGACTCCTTTCACTCCTGCCAACAAACCAAGAATTTGCCAGTGAAGCCTTTGCATGTCTGTCTGTTTGGAAGGCTCTTAGCCATACACATGACTGTCTCCCTTTTTTTTTCATGTCACCTTTCCTGACTATGTATGTAAACCTGCAAACCGCCACCCCACCCCCTCTCCTTTTTCTCAACACTTAGCACCACCTGACATATATTTGTTTCTCTACTCCCACGAGAATGTAAGCTCCATGAGAGCAGAATCCTGTCTGTTTAGTTCACCGTTCCATATCCAGTGTCTTATTACTTACTGTTGTCTGTCACATAGTAGATACTCAGCAAATATATATATATACATATACATATATGTTTTAAATGAATGAATGACTTCACATAGGAAAGATAGCTTGTATCCCTTTTTGTAACGGCCAAAGGGCTTTCATGAAATTTATCTTATAACTGAGTCATATGACTTAGACATATTTATAAGGTCTAAAATACAGCCTGGTTTTACCCTATTTAAAATTAGAATTTGAAAATGGCAGGTTTTAATCTCTTATTCTGGCAATACACTAAGAAACAGGAATTGAAGAAGTATTCCCAGCTAAGAATTTATGCTGAGATCTTACAACTTGGCCCAAAATGGATCCATAGAATCAGAGAATAATGATAGATCAATAAATGTTGTCAAAGTCTTAATATTTTTCCCTGAGATGAAACAATATAGCAGTAATCAGAAGCGGAATAATTAAACCTAAAATGTGATTACTCTACTGATAACTTGATAAATGGTGCCAATACAATGTCCTTTGTGAGTGTTCAGATGATTTTAATTGGTAATAATCATGATAATGAGGTTAACAATTAATGTTTTAATCTGGTTAAAATGTAGCACTGATAGATAGCAAACAGAACTTAATCCTAGTGTATAGATGCCCTTAGTAAAGAGGTGTTTTGACTTTTTATTTTCTGCTCTGATTACCAGTTGTGTGAGTGGGGATAATTAAAGGCTTAAATATCATTATATACAGTATGTTCAAAATCCCAGGAATGGGATCTTTTTTAGAGACTTTAGGATTACTTTTAACAGTATTGCTGCTATCCATGTTTTGACATGAAACAGTTTTCTGTGACAATACAGAGCTTTAAAAGGTCTAAGCAGATCATACCCCTGGAAGGAGAATCTCCAGGTTGGGAGAGATAGATGGCCAAGAAACCCAACCCAAAATGTGTCCCCTTGAAGTTCACTTCAGATTCTCACTCTGGTTTCTCTTGGTTCCCCAGGGTAATTTCATTTCCCTTTTTAACTTGGTTCAAATACCAAATTAAATTAAATTAAATTAAAGGTTTCCTTGGCTTTCTTTACCACAGCCAAGCCAATCTAGAATTTTCAAAATGAACTTTACTAAATTCTAAAGGAAAATAAAAATGAAATTATTATGGAAAATATAAGCAACACCCATAACTCCATTCATTTGTTCAGCTGCTCTTCTCCAGTTTCCATTCTTCCAGGATCAAATTTCCATCCCCAAAGGGCAGGTATAAATTTGCAGGCAATCTACCTAGTTTCCTTCCCTCTTGACTTCCTTTCTTTCTCCACATGGTAGGGTCATTTTTTCTGTCTTTCACATGAGAGCCATCAGGTTTGTCCCAATCACAACTATTGGACTTGTACACCTGTTCAATGCTTGCTTCTGGTCAGAGGGCTATGGTATAGTCCCAGTCCAATGCCAGGACCTTGGGGACTGTCACAATGTGAGAGTTCCTTCTTCAGGTGGGACTCTCTTTATGGAGGAAAGGTCATTATAAGCCCACTGTCAGGTTACTCCTTTCCGTCCCCAGAGCATTCACATAAGAATTACTCTACAATAGAAAGACTCACAATTATGTCTAAAATAAGTTCTGTTCACAATAACAGGTGACCTAGATCTTAGGAATTAGAAAGTTTAAGGACTCCCCTCTTGGGACAGGGGTCTGGCAGTGCTGGGCAGCAGAGACAACAAAGTCAGGTACTGACTGCCTGAGGGTTTCTTGCTGGAGGGCACCCCAGTGCTAAGAAGGGAACACCAGGGGCAAGAGCAGCCCTATGGTGAGAGATGCTCAGCAACAGACACACAGTGGCCTTCAAAGCACAAATCCATGGTCATAATTCAGCAGAGGTGGCAAACTTGGCACCTGTCTGAGTCATGAGGGGCTCCTAGGAGACATCACTGGCAGTGCCTATCAGGAAACAGACTGACAGAGGGACAAGAAATGACTTGTCTAAAGCTGCCCAGCAAGTCAGCGGCAGAACTAGGATGTGCCCAACAGGTCTGTCCTCCCACAGTCCAGGACATACCACCATATCACAGATGGCTGTATCAGACCCGGTCCTGAGCAGAGATCTGGCATCTCCCCCGACACACGGTCTGCTCAGCAACCCCCCTCCCTTGGGAACACTGTGGCCTCTGGCAGGCAGGGTACTAGTCCTCAGGCTCAGGGGCTGTGAGTCGGAGGGCACTGGGCCTCGTGGGGGGGGCCCTGCAGCCCTGCCTGAAGCTTATAACCATTCAGCAGGGCCCTACTAGGCTCAGGTTCACGCTCTGTGGTTAATGATCATGGTGGGCGGTACCAGCCCCAGCTCCCCCGGGGATTGCCACGGTGGTCGCCAAAATGGCATAACTGAGATAAGGTGAAAGAGTAACAAATAAAGCCAACTTTTTACAAAAAATTAAGAAAAGTAAACAACAACCACAAAAAAACCCAAGCCTCCCCACCCCCCAAACCTGCTGGGGACATTGGAAAACAATGTGCATTCTCTCATGCACATATTTCCATCCACTCATTCGTAAGTAGGCCTTTTATAATCAGGCTGTGTTCTAACCAGAAAAAAAGGTTTTTGTAAAACAAATTTAAACACTTCCTGCCAGTCTCCCTAACCTTGCTAAAACACAAACCTAATTCTGTTCATCCCCCAGGACCCTGCTTAGCAAGCTTTAGTGACTCCATTTCCTTCAGGGTAAAGTTCAAACATCTTAGCATGGTTGTAAGATCCTTTATAACCTTACCCCTTTATTACCTCTCCAGGCCTGTGCCCATTCTGAATGATTTGCAGTGTCCAGAATGTATCATTTCTTCTATAATTATACTTTTAAATATGTTTCCTCCATCTGGAATGTCCTGCCTTTCCAATCTCTGCTTGCGTGAGTTCCTTGAGACTCAACTCAAGGGGCATCTCATCTGGCAATCTTTATCTTGAATCTTCCAGGCTGACCTTGTTCCTTCTCTGTTTTCCCATAATATCCTGCATACTCCTCTATTGTCACAGGTACTTAATGGGCTATGAACATTGGTTTACTTGTCTGCCTCCCTGACAAGCTGAGAAGTCTATGATGTCAGACACTCATAAATATTTGTTGAATGAGTGAATGAATGAAAAAACCCCTTGCCTATGAAGCCTTGAGAAATAGCAACTTATTAGGGTATGGCCATTTCTACTCCTTAGCATTATAACATATATGAATGGAAACTTTCCTCTAATTTATAGTGTTACACTACCAGTTTCATAAAACTTTAGAAGGTCCTTAATTTAGGATCCTATTAACTTATAAGGCAAGAGAATGAGCACAAAGTACTTGTATTTATTTTCATGCATTAAAAAAATTCTTCCAGCATCTCAATATACTTGTTGTGCTTTTTAAAAATGAAAGTTGCAAGACTGCTAATTGATGTTGATTTCTTATGAGTTAAAAAATGTTCCTTGATGTATCTTCGTATTTGATATATTACTTCTGGGTCCACTGCCTAACAGACAGGAACCACTCCTCTGGCTTCCATCTCAATGGTCTCAGAGAAGAAGTTGATAACCACTATGCAGGGTTAAGCATTTAGGTTTGGCACTGTGCTGATGGTTTGCTCTTCGAATATTCATGCAGCAACACTTACCAGATGTGATGAAGAGGCCTACAGCACAGAAGACACGATGCTACTTGTTATGGGGGAAAGTATTAAACAAAGATGATTCAGACAGATATGTAAACTGAAAAGTTCTTATCATTATGCTTCCTCTTCCTCCTCCATTTTGCTCATCTTTTTTTAAAAGCACAAATCCCTCTTTGTTCACACCAGCATTCTATATTCAATATCTATACTTAGCACAGAATTCTTGAGGAAAGATTCAGGTTGAGTAATAAGCAGCTGACCTGAGATACAAAAACAGTGGGTGACTAGAAAGTGGCATGTTCTATACACATTCAAAGACAGTCACAAAGTCAATGGTCTCAGCAAGACGGGGAAGAAAACAAACATCTCATTCTCCTTCCCCAGTCCCTAAGAAAGTCAAGACATAGTATTACTTATAGATTACACGTATCAGGAGATGGAGAAGCACAATCAGAACATTCTTCATGATGCTAGACTATAACAACCTTTGACTCTTTAGGAAATAGAGTAAAATCAATCGCTCAGCATCTGAAAGTTTTAGGTGCAATAGGTCCAGTCTCAGATATAAAGAACTTGCTGCAACAAGAGGGCATTTCAATGTCAAATTATGAATGCATTTCATTCTCCTCCCCTCCATTCCCAAGAAAATCAAGAAATAGTGTCGCTTAGATTTAGAAGAGCCCTCCTATTGCAGCCAGTTCTTTTTATCTGAGTATAGACCTACTGGACCTAAACTTTCAGATGCTCAGCGATTGATTTTACTCTATTTCCTAAAGAGTCAAATGTTGTTATATTCTAGCATCATGAAGAATGTTTCGGTTGTACTTTTCTGTCTCTTGATACATATCATTAACATGATAATACATTTCAAGGTCAAATTAGTTGCCAGAAACTTTGTTCCCACAGGCTGAAATACTGCAGTGGTCCAAGGAATCCATTCCAGGGTGGCTTCCATCTAGCCTCCCCTCTCTGACTGTACTCTTTGGGCAGACAAGCCTGCTTCTTATTCCTTTTAAGGAAAGTGGTCCCGACAGGTTCCTTCCTGCACAGGCTGCTATCTCAGTTCAATGGGTTTTGTTTGTGAAAACAGATTCTGCTTTTCCTGCCACAGGTGATGGGGTGGGGAAAGGTTAGGGAAAGCAGCCATGTGTGGGCCAGGCACGTGAAGGCCCGACACCTCTGAGGAGGCCTGTGGGTGAAGACCTTGGGTGAACTCTGCCTAGTCTTGAGAGTTCTAAACACAGCTGTGGCACAGCAAACCAGATCTTCCCCAGAGGGGAGGTGAACAAAGAAAAGGCAGCTCAGTGAACCGTAGCCTGTGGTCTGAGCATCTTTTCTGGTTCTCTGAGGGGCCAGGTGTACATCCCAGGTTGGCCCGGCTCAACTGGCTGCTAACAGGTGACCTCCTGTGTGCCCACATGACCTCAGTTCTTTGCAGCAGCTTCACTACAGCCACTGAAGGTAACAAGGCAAGTAGGGGCAACACTGTGGTCTCCTGTCAGCCTGACCTGAGGCTTTCTCTGAATTTCTCTCCAACTAAGTTCAAGTTCTGGCCTACACTCCCAGCCTCAGGAACAACATCCCAGCCTCTTTCTCAATAATCTTTGTTTCTAAAACAGTAAAAAGCCTATGTGGAGAGAGAGAGAGAATTATGTCTACTGAGTTACAATTTACATAAAGTAAAATCTACCCTTTTCAGTGTACAGTTCTAGAGTTTTTGCATACAGTTGTATAATAGCCGTCATCATCAAGATATAATCAAGATATATAATATTTCCATCACCTTAAAAATTCCCTCATATGCCTTTGTAGTCAACCCCTCCCTCTACCTCCAGCCTCTGGCAACAACTGGCCTGTTTTCTGTCTCTGCACTTCTGCTTTCCCCTGGTGTCATATAAAAGAAATCATAGAAAGCCTTCTTTAACATCCTTATTTAAACCAACATGTCCCTTGCCCAACTCTCTGTTAGCACATCATACTCTTATTTTTTTTCAGAACACTTAACATTATCTGAAAATGAACTGTTGTCATTATTTTCTTGATTGTTGTCTGTCACTGGAATGTACACTCCCACCAGAATGTGAGTGCCAGGACTTTGCCTCATTTCCCACTTCATCTCCAGGGTTCAGAACTGCCTGACACTGTGTAGGTGTTCACTAAATGTCTGCTGAATGAACTGCAAAATGAATGAGGACAATGGAGCTTCCCCAAAACCTCTCTATACTTAGGCAGGCCTCATTAATAAAAGATTATTTCCACCCCCAAAATGTGTTAATCCAAGCACTGCTGTGCCAAAGTAGATGGTTTATCTTCTAGTAATACATTTAGAGGTAATTAGACTGGTCCAGATTATGAATTATCTTTTAAATTCACTTTCTGGATGATTAGATTATCTAGAATAGAACTGGTCTGAAGTGGGTAAAATGGAAATAATGACAGTAACTATTTCATACAGTTGTTATTAGGATTAAATGACTTAATGTAAGTGAAGTTTTTAGCACAGTAGTTCTCAACTGGGAGCTATTTGGCCCACCCCAGAGACATCTGGGATTGTCTGCAGACATTTTTTGTTGTTGTTGTCCAAACAGGGGTGAGGAGTGTTGCTACCGGCCTCTGCTGCTAAACATCCTACAATGCACAGGATAGCCCCCTACAAAGATTTATCCAGCCCCAAACGTTGGTAGTGCCACCTGTGAGAAACCCTCGACTAGAGCAATGTCTGGCGCACAGAAAGGGCTATACAGTAAGTCCCCTACATACGAATGGGTTCCATTCCAAGAGCACGTTCATAAGGCCAGTTTTGTTCCTAAGTCAAACAAAGTTAGCCTAGGTACCCAACTAACACAATCGGCTATATACTGATGATTTTACACTTGCTTCCGGACATCCTGGGCTTGAAATAAAGATACCGTACTACTGTATTCTATACAGTACTGTACAGTAAAGTACACAAAAGCAGAACCACTTGTAGAGGATGCACGCATGTGACAGTAAATGCCAGACACGAGAACTAACTTACGTGATTGGACGTGCGAATGCATGTTCGCATTTTTGAAAGTTTGCAACTTGAAGGTTCGTATGTAGGGGACTTACTGTATTTGTGTTTGCTATTATTATTATTTTATAAGTGATTCTTCTCTGACAGACAAATGTTCTCACACAGTCTGTAAGTGGGGGTATAGCACAGTGGCTGACAGCATTAAATCTGCAGTCAGACTCTGTGGGTTTGAAGCTTAGCTTTACTGTTTATTAACAATGTGATTTTAAGCACATTACTTGACTTCTCTGTGCCTCATATTCTTTGCCTATAAAATTGGAATAACAATAGAAACTCCCTCAGAAAGCTGCTGCGGATTGATTAAAATAATCCATATAAAACACTCAGTAATGTTGTAAAAAATTAATCAACAGAAACCTCAATTTAGAGTTGGGAGACCAGAGCAGGGAGCTCCCATGTCCTACAACAATAGAAGAGCCTAATAGGAAGAAGAAAGACTCCTCTTCTTGCCTGGCAAGAGCTCAACCAATGAGAGACTGTCACAACTCAGCCAATGAAAATCCATGGACTCTTTGTTTACTATAGTCCTCCCAATTTCCTTTCCCCTTCTATAAAAGAGTACTCCTCTTCACTTTTGCTGGGGACTTGCTTGTGGCTTGCCATGATTGCAGACTCTGAATTGCAATTCTTTGCTGATCCTGAATAACAACCCCCCACTTTTTTTTTCCTGGAGAAATAATTGGCAGTCTACCTGTTTTAAGTCAACAATGTGTAATAGCACATAGTAAACATTTAATAAATGTCATTGATCATTGCTATTGTTTTTGTTGACCTCAAAAGATCTTTCCACAGAATATAGTGAAGGGATTGGGGGTAGTTTCAACAAAGAAAAAATAGAAAAAATATTGCTCATATAAAGTATTACAAGTGTATATTTCATACAATAAGAGATAACTACACAGACTTTAAATCCAAACCATTTTTAAGACTATTATTTTTTAAAACTATGTTGCTCTTGCTTTCCTGGTAGAGCAGCTCCTTGAAATAAAGGATTCTCTCATTTAAAAAAGTTGTATCTAGCATGCAACGTACGATTATTTAATTAAGACTTTTTTCAATTAGAATTATAGATACACTAAAGTATTTCCAGAATCCAACTCTCAAATATGAAATATAAACTTAGGAATGTTAAACACTAGTACAGTATCAACAGTCTCTTGTGTTTTAGATTTATTAAGGTTTTATTCCTTCATTGAGATAGTAGAGAGAAGCCCACAGTGAGTTTGCAGATTTGTAGTCATCCTCTTTTTATAATCTGATGTTTGTGAAGGTACTTTGGAAATTGTCACAAAATGGGGGAGAAAACCCCCACCATATACAAAATAAAAGGGAACACGACAACCTGGGGAAAATGTTTGCAACATATATGGCAAAAAATACGTATTCCCAATAGAGAAAAGAGGCCCACAGAGCAACAACAAGGATATGAGTGCTCCCATAAAAGACATGAAGAGGCAATTCAAAAGAGAAGAAATTCAAATTGCCAGTAAATATGGAATATGTTCAGACCTACTAGCAATCAGAGAAACACAAATTAAAACAAGTTTTGTGTTTTTTTTCCCTTTCAAATTGACAAAGGTTAGAAGAATAAAATGGCCAGTGTTGAAGTTTGGTGGTACAAGGGGACCCCCATGCACTGTGGGTAGAGTATATGTTGACACAACTTTGCTGGGAGACAGTTATCTATATGAATTAAGAACTTCAAAAATCTTTATGCTGTTTGTCTTCATAATTCTACTCTATAATCAGACTTGCACAAAGATATATGCATGTGACTATTCACATTGTGGTGCTATATAAAAATTTTTAACGACAAATGGAGTATGCTTAAATAAATTTCGATCTATGAACATTAGAAAATCAAATAGTCTTTATTTTATTTATTTTATTATTTTAACATTTTTATTGGAGTATAATTGTTTTACAATGGTGTGTTAATTTCTGCTGTATAACAAAGTGAATCAGCTATACATATACATACATCCCCATATCTCCTCCCTCTTGCGTCTGCCTCCCACCCTCCCTATCTCACTCCTCTAAGTGGTCACAAAGCACGGAGCTGATCTCCCTGTGCTCTGCAGCTGCTTCCCACTAGCTATCTATTTTACATCAAATAGTCTTTAGAAATAACTTATTCTGTAGAGTTTTCATGTTTGGCTTACAGAGAGGTGATGGTACAGAAATATGAAAGAAAGGAGAGCACAGATGCAAGGGGGGACATCTAAAGAGGAGTGTCCTTTACCCTTACATACTTCTCAGGCTCTGGGAGTCTCCTGGGCTTCTCACAGTACCTCAGGGTAAATATTCACATTAAATTCTAACAGTAACTCAGAGTCACACACTTAAAGGTTTAGAGCTTACTACATCTCTGGCCTTCAAAGCCACAAATGACATTGTTAAACAAAGTTTCTTACACACCACTAGATGCTTATCTACTTATTTGTTTCTTACTTTTCTGCTGCTTCAGTTCTACCTTCAAATTAAAATTAAATAAAATCAAGAGTTAGCACAACCCATATTTATTTATTTCTAAGGCACTATCATTTTAAGTTGGATTACCTACAAGAAACTGCAGCCTAATTCTTAAATTTTCGTGATTGGTGGTGTTTAAAATGCAAATATTTAATGACATACTTTATGTGGCAGTGTCAGTAATAAAACATTTTAGTAGAGTCAGAAAAAGCAAGATACTTCAGCTCTTTTCACCCTTGCTATTGAATCTTGGAGGATTTGACCCAAGGGGTACTTGGAACTTCTTGTTGGCTATTGTTCTGCTAACACTTTAAGCTATTAGTAACTGTAAGCAGAAAGATCAAAAGTATTTATGAAAATTAAATTAAAATATAATAGAACAATCGAGGACAATAAAAGATTCTTGAAATATCTGAAGGAATATCACAATTTTCTCATGATTTGCTAAATCAGAGATGATACACTGGTATCCGGCAAATGGATTATAGGCCAGGTATGAGACACTGAACCCCTACATCCTCAGAGCAGCCAGGCAGTGGCCTGGGACTAAGGGACCCTGGACTGGCCTCCTGACATCCACCATCTGTACAGCACCAGAGAAGCCAGCTGCAGAGAACATGGAACAGCCCATTATTGACAAAGGACCCATGATGCCGCTAGGCAAGTTTATCTTCTAGGTGTTCAGGAATAAGTTTAGCAGCCTGAGTTCATATTGCGGGGAAGGGAGCAGCAAGGAAAGAAGCAGATCTATAAGAAATACTACCACACAAACAAAAAGCTCACAAATCCATAAAATTTAATATGGACAAAAAAATTAATAAATGAACCAAAGCGCTGTCGTTCATAGAAAAGGACAGGTACTAACAAAAGTAGTTTCAGGGCTTCCCCGGTGGCGCAGTGGTTGAGAGTCCGCCTGCCGATGCAGGGGACACGGGTTCGTGCCTCGGTCTGGGAAGATCCCACATGCCGCGGAGCGGCTGTGCCCGTGAGCCATGGCCGCTGAGCCTGCGCGTCCGGAGCCTGTGCTCCGCAACGGGAGAGAGGCCACAACAGTGAGAGGCCCGCGTACCGCAAAAAAAAAAAAAAAAAGTAGCTTCAGTAAAATCAAAATTAAAGGGGAAAAATATAGAAGTGGTTTAACTGCTCTTATAAGAAAATTCACCCAGGAATTAAACTGACTTAATAGTGCTATGTCAAGTAAATACTTTCTTGATCAATTTTATCGCCATTGGTAAAGTTATGGTTGGAATGTTTGTATTCATAAATAAGAGAATGTCTGAGGGAATCAAAACAGGGTCAAAATGGGGAGTAGAGAGTCCACTGACCACTTAGTGATACCTGTAAGAATTAAGGAACAGGGTTTCCCATCCATCCTTACCAGAATCTCTACTGAAGACACTGCCTGACCTGTAATCCAATATATCTCAGTCCAGTAATTGGTGCAGGCCATAACTCTCATCAATTTCTCTCTTCCTTTGAATGATCCTTAATGCTGGTCATAAAATAAGTCCTATATTTGAAGTCATACACCCATTTTGACTGTTCTTAGACTCAGGTCTTAAGGTCCATGATTCCCATTTGTCCAACAAATTGTTGCACCCAATCAGAAGAAAAGACAGTTAATTCATATTCACAATATATTCACAGGATGACCTTTGTTCCCTGCTTCCTACCCCCAGCTCACCCATTGTTCCATAAAGCTCAGGGCTGGATGGGTAAAGAACAAGAAATAGGATAGATGGAAATGGATGGGTGGTGAGGGTACAAGAGGGAATGAGCAGGGAGAAAAGATTGGACATATCTGATACCATTTTTTTTTTTAAACCAGAAAACAAGAACAATAGAATAAAAATACTTGTTTGCACATATTCTATATTCACCATGAATTTTACCTGCCCTTCATTTATATTCTAAGATGATGCATTTTATTTCACTGGAATTATTGTAATGAAAGATCTTTTTTTGAAATGGGAACTGAAAATGTGGATTCTGTAACAATAATCACTGTATTTATAGGTATAATGATAATAAGTACCATTCTATTGCTTTTATACAATGTAGTAGAGCCAAAATTTTACATGTGTCTTTTTAATTTATCCTTACCTTTTATACTGTTTACTGTCTTCTAGACATATTGTTTTCTGAACACCAGAATCCAGGACAATGCACTTAAAAGTGGGTCAATAATCACTTAATAAGTAAATGAATGAATGACGTTCTTACAACCTGGACATAACTGACATTCATCATTTCACTTTTGGTGAGTATATTGTGGGTTTATATTTACTCACACAGATTGGTAAGTGTAGGAAAACAGCTTCAAATTTAGATGAGAACAAGACCTCTTTTCTTCCTGAGATCATTTCTTTATTCTTTCTTGTTTAGAAGATAGTTTGAAAGTGCTTGTTAGAAGATAGTTTTCTTAGTGGAAAGTGACTCAAAAATGAAGTCTCAGTTCAAGGCCTCCTTTTTATAAAAAAGGAAGTGAGTATGAGGTAAGCTGTATAAACAAAGTACCGCAGAGATGAAACTTAAACCAGGAAGAAACATGCCATCAATGTACTTGATGAGAACACATGTGTCATGTGAAGAGACATGACAAATACAGCCCTCCTTAAATTACTTTTGGCCATGGTAATCACGTTCATTTTAATTTTGCCAGAATATTTCAAGACACCAAACAGTGAGTATTTAATTACAATCTATTTTTTCTTTTTTAATTTTTAAAACTTATGTCAGCTAATGGTTACAGGAAAGGCCTTTGTTTTTGAGTACATGTTGTGTGGGCTGAAGTTCTATGCCTGAAAAGCTAATAAAATGAGATGGCAATTTTAGTTGACTGTTATATAGTACAGTATAGTACAGTACTTAAGTATTGTAGCATACAACAATGAAATGAAAAAATGAAAAGAAATACTTGAAATCTGTAGTCTAGCTTTCAAACATTGAGTTTACGATAATCTCATCATATGATTTTGCTCTTTGAAAGTTTCCTTCAAAACAGTTTTAATTATGCTTTTACATTCTGGAATTATTTTATAAAGAAAGTAACATTTACTATGTTAAAAATGCTTGAATTCCCTCTATCACAACTATTTCACACACATCACTTACTGTCACTTTATGGAAATGTATTTAGATTTTTTTCAAAATAAGATGGGTGCAAATTTAAGCACGTGTATGCCTGTGCATATTTGCAACTAGAGAAAAATGGAACAAAATTAGCTTTGTGTGTATTTCAGAAAATTGTGATATTGCTGAAACCTAGGGTAGGAAAATAAATAGATGTAAATTTAAACTATGTTTATGTGTCAGTAAAAGATTTGAAAATATATTAGTGTGATTGTTTGAATGGTAATTGTACTCCCTAGCATTTTATAAGAAGAAAAAGTAAAAAGAAAATGTTGTGTTCTATCATTAAAAAGTTATCATATGAATTTGATTAAAATCAGAGAAAAGCTTATATTTCATGACTTTTTGCAATGATTATTTATTATTGCATATACATAATACTAAGTGGCCAGATGAAAATACTTTTGCTAATAACATTTGGTGACATATTGCAATGATTATTTAATATTGTATATACATGATGTAAAGTAGCAGATAAAATTTTTTTTGATAAATAAACACTATGAATGTCCATTTTGTGAATAATTGAATTTTTCAAATTACTCTTGGTTTTCTGGCATTATGTTGCTTAGATTAAGCAATCATAGCATATATTTTAATTCTTGATTTCACTGAGTGAAAATATAAAAGGAATAGTTAGAATTGGAATGGAGATAACCTATTTCAATTTTTAAGCTATTGTGGGCTGAGGGGTAGCTCATTTAATAGCTGTCTAAGGTAGATCAGATAGATGTATCTAGCACCTCTAAAGAAAATCAGGTTGGATCTAATGAAAACCAGGTAATCAGTCTAAAAGATTTAATGATCTATTTGCTAAGTATTGGTTAGTGTTTTGTGAGAACTGGTGACTACAAGAGCATGTTAAAAGTTTTTCTTTTGGGGGCAGATGTCTCGACAATAATCAACCATCATTGATAATGATTTTGTACTCTTAGTTTCTTAACTGATTACAATAGCTTCCAATACTACCTTTACTGCCTCCTAAAATTTAAAATACCCATTTCTCTTTTCCTTGTCCAAGAGCAACGTAGATATTTCCTCCAACTCTTTTTAGAGTGATGGATTTATCTGAGAATTTTGTTTCAAAGGAACTCTCCTTGGAACCAACAAACAAAACTGTTTGAAAACCACCATTTTGTCCTAATATCATTTTGTGGTAGAAGGAATTTTGCACAGAGCTGCCATAAATGAAAAGTTGATTCTTAGGCAAAATGTTTTACACATGCAATAGTGTAATAATAATGCTTTATATTTTATAATGGTTTATGGATCACCAGGAGCAAGTTTATATATCTTCATTTTATACAGTTCTATATTGATTAAACTAAGGGCACATAATTGTTTTGTCTTTTTTAAAAATAATATATTTTTTTCTTTTTTTTGCGGTATGTGGGCCTCTCACTGTTGTGGCCTCTCCCGTTGTGGAGCACAGGCTCCGGACGCGCAGGTTCAGTGGCCATGGCTCACGGGCCCAGCCGCTCCGCGGCATGTGGGATCTTCCCAGACCGGGGCACGAACCCGTGTCCCCTGCATCGGCAGGTGGACTCTAAACCACTGCACTACCAGAGAAGGCCTAAAATAATTTTTAATCACAATAAGTTGCCTTATGAAATGAGTTGACTTGTTAACTGATGTATTTCATAAAATATCTAGTAAGATTATTTAGATGATAAGATAAAAGAGTTCCAGAAGTGCTAAAATTAACCTTGAGAGTTTCCCATGTAGTCTTACCCTTCCTATCAGTTACTTGTGTCTTTTTTCCATTCTTATATTCTATTCACTTTAATTTCTAAGATAAATATTATAAAATGATTTTTACTTGCAAATTATTTATTGATACACTGTCTTTAATGTCGAATGAATTCAAAAGGAATCTTAATGAGGAATAATGTATTCACCAGGTTTAATAGATTTGATTTCAAAATAATAAATCCTCTGAAGGCCTAAGTTAAAAATAGAACAGTGTTTGATCATTTTTCATCAAGAATGTATCTGAATAATCATTACACAGAATATTCAATTATTATAATTACATAGTATAAGCTATTTAGTCTAACTTTAGCAAAGATGGGGAACTTCTTTAATGGTGTTTGGGACTTCTAATGACTTTACATTGGTTTGCACTGGCAAGATAGCTTATTCTAGTTTTCAGTTTATTGGAAAGGCAGCTCATACTAAGACACAGTAGTTAATATAACGGTTTCATACTCTTATATTGCATTAGATAATAGAGATATAAAAGGGTATGGATATATTTTTATTCAGAGTTCTTGAAATTAAGGGAGCTGGGTTGTTCCAAATAAAAGATGTTTTACCAACCTGCTTTAGGTGGACTTACAGTGTTTAAGAGAGAGAGAGAGACCTGGTTAACTCATATAAATCTCAGTGATCTTTGTTTATTCTTTCACTTATGAATAGTGTATAACTGTACTAGGAACCCAAGGCTACAAAAATGAAGGCAATTCTTCCTTCAAAAAGTTTTCAGTCAAGGGGAGGACTGACTGGTAAATAATTAAATACAATACTGTAATCATGAAAATAGCAACGTTAAAAAGATGCAATGGGAACATAAAAGTTGCTTCCAGTCCTGTCTGGGGGAGGATGTTTCTTCCATTTTCATTCACAAAGAGAAATAATTGTCAGGGTTCTAATGATCACCCAATATTTCTCCTTTGCTACTTGCAGGAGCACTTTCTAAAAGAAGCAATTGTTATTGATTTTCAAATAAAATATATTCGTATTTATATCTCAGAAATTCTTGAAGCCAGAAATTTTAGTGAGTTATGTGAGTATATTCCTGACTTTGGTGACGAGGACCAGGAATAGCACAGATGAAAACACCTCATACCTAATTTCATCTAGCTGTTTTGACTTCCTCTCTTACTTTTTTTTTTTTGCGGTATGCGGGCCTTTCACTGCTGTGGCCTCTCCCGTTGCGGAGCACAGGCTCCGGACGCACAGGCTCAGCGGCCATGGCTCACGGGTCCAGCCGCTCCACGGCATGTGGGATCCTCCCGGACCGGGGCACGAACCCGTGTCCCCCGCATCGGCAGGCGGACTCCCAACCACTGCGCCACCAGGGAAGCCCGCCTCTCTTACTTTTAAGAGCCAAACTGATATACACTATGTTTACCAGCTTTCATTTCCCTTCCACTTCACACTTTCTGATGGAAATGGCTGTATAGTGAGCAGTGCAATGGAAGAAAACAAAGGATAAAGGAACCTCAAATACTTACAAACTAGGATAAACCCTGAAGTATATGAGCGTATGTACATATTACTTATGTCTATATTATAAAGACCAGTGTAATCAGGGTAACTGCAATTAATTTGAGAAATTCTTATCTTAGTTCTCAAAAAATGGGCACTTTATTTTCTTATTGGCTGATGCATTAATAATTTAATCAGTAATCCCCAGTCAGGTCTGGGATATAGTCATGACTATTAAAAAAAGTTTTTTAAAAATTTAACAAATATTTATACATACATCTGCAGGTATTATACACCAAGTACTTTTACATATAATAACTTATTTTAACTCATTAAAGATTTCAACTCATTAATGGTGAAGCATCATTCTCAAGGGAGACTATTCCGAAAATCTACAGGAAGAAGGAATAAGCCTAGATGGATAAATTTGCTTTTTTAAAGATTTTATTTCTTACTGATTTTTCTGAATCATTATAGTTTTAAAATGGCTACTAATGGACATGGTATTTTTACATATATATCTTAGACATACGTACTGGCAAAAAAATTACTGCTGAAAACAATGCTTTTCACTGCTTTGGCAGAATTGGCCTTATTCTCTCATAGGCGAGGTTACAATACCAATAACCCTTGCTTGGGAAGCTTTCTCATTACATGTCTCATTCATCTGCATTGGTAGATAAATGTTCTCTTGGACTATCTTTTTTGTTTTTATAGAAAAAATGGCTTTCTCTAAAACATTAATATGGTAACGTATATTCCCCTTATACCGTTCTGTTTCTTTTCTCCATAGCACTTACCACCTATATTATTTACTTATTTATTGTTTATATTTTTTGTTGCCCGATTTCTCCAAATAGAACATAAGCTCATGAAAATGAGGGTTTTTTGTCTGTTTTGTTCATATTTCAAGCACTTAGGACGTACCCGCCACATTAGAAGGCACTCAGTTTGTGCTTAAGTGAAATTTCTGAGTCATATTGTAAAGGAAATTAAAAATGTTATAAAGGAAATAAAAAAGAAAATGCTTTCTGGAAGAAAGTATTTCCCATCAGACCCTCACAACCATCTTTTAATTTAGGTAGGTCAGGCATTATTATCCTCATCTTACATTTCTGAAACATAAAATTTCACCACAAACCTAGAACTTTTAGGTTGTGCACCCTCTGAAATTTATTTCACAGAATCTTTTACTTAAAAGATATGCATCACTTTACCCTGAATCATTTACCTACCATTTTTTTCCCCAATGAAGAATTTCACAGTGTGCATTTACTTTCCTTGTTTTGACAAATAAAACCAGTAGTCTCTTCCTTATGTCCCAAACCTGCCATTCATATACTGCGACCATAGGTTAAAAGTGATCCCAAACCTTGCCCCTTCCTCCTAGGAAATATTTTATATTGTCTTCCCCAAATGATCTCTGAATAAATCTATATTCTCTCTAGACTGCCCTTTTCCTAATCTGGTTAACACCATGGATATATCAACCATACACAACATGATATTTTTTCACCCTTTCCCGCTCAATATTGCTAGAGAAGCTTCAACTATTGTACTCAAATGGAAATATAATTGAGTTTTTGCTATTGAAATTGATACTCTTTTGAGTCTATGCCAGTTGTTAAAGAAGCAGACCTGTGACCAAAGGAAAGCAATATATATTAACTAACGTCTCTGTAAATTAGGCAGGTAAGCCATGAACTTCTATCCTGGCAACCAATATGCATATTTTAATTCTTGTGGAATAGAAATTTATCATGGCATATCTTTTATGCAGTTTATGTGGTTAGAGACAAGAATTTTTTAATTAAAAATTTTAAATTTAAGTATAATTGACTTACCATATTATATTAGTTTCAGGTGTACAACATAGTGATTTGATATCTTTATATATTACAAAATGATTGCCACAATAAGTCTAGTTACCATCTGTCACCATACAAAGTTTTTACAATATTATTGATTATATTCCCTATGCTGGACATTACATCCCTGAGAGTTAATCTCGCTCATCTAGTTCACTCTTCCCCTCACCCCTCTCCCCTCTAACAACTACCAGTTTGCTCTGTATGAGTCTGTTTCTGTTTTGATATGTTTATTTTGTTTTTAGATTCCACATATAAGTGAAATAATACAGTATGTGTCTTTCTCTGTCTGACTGATTTTACTTATATAATACCCTCTAGGTCCATCCATGTTGTCACAACTGTCAAGATTTCGTTATTTTCTATGGCTGAGCAATATTCCATTGTATATACAATTGACCCTTAAACAACACAGTTGTTAGGGGTGCTGACCCTCCTTAAAGTAAAAAATCCATGCATAACTTATAATTGGCCCTCCAAACACGCAGTTCCTCCACACCCACCCACTGTTCTGCATCTGCAGATTCAACCAACTGTGGATCTTGTAGTACTGTAGTATTTACTATTGAAAAAAATCCATGTAAAGTTTGGACCCATGCAGTTCCAAACCTGTGTTGTTCAAGGGTCAACTGTGTATACCACATATTGTTCATCTATTCATCTGTCAATGGATACTTAGGTTGCTTCCATATCTTGGCTATTGTAAATAATGCTGCAATGAATATAGGGATGCATATATCTTTTCAAATTAGTATTTTTGTTTTCTTTGGAAAAATACCCAGAAATGGAATTGCTGGATCATATGGTAGTTTTGTTTTTATTTTTTGAGTAACCTCCATACTATTTTCCATAGTGGCTGCACCAGTTTACATTCCCACCAGTAGTGCACAAGGGTATCCTTTTCTTCACATTCTTGCCAACACTTATTTGTTGTATTTTTATAACAGCCATTCTGACAGGTGGTATCTTATTGTGGTTTTGATTTGCATTTACCTGATGATTAGTGATGTTGAGCATCTTTCCATGTGACTGTTGGCCATCTGTATGTCTTCTTTGGAAAATGTTATTTGGGTCCTTGGCCCATTTTTAATTTAGTTGTTGGATTTTTTGCTGTTGGATTGTATGAGCTCTTTGTGATATTAATCCCTTATCAGATACACTGTTTGCAAGTATCTTCTCTCATTCAGTAGGCAGCCTTTTCATTTTGCTGGTATTTTCCTTCACTGTGCAAAAGCTTTTTAGTTTGACATAGTCCTGTTTGTTTATTTTTGCTTTGGCTTCCCTTGCCTGAGGAGACAGATCCAAAATATTAATAAGACCAATATCAAAGAACTTACTGCCTATGTTTTCTTCTGGAAGATTTATGGTTTTAAGTCTTACATTGAAGTCTTTAATCCATTTTCAGTTCATTTTTGTATACGGTGTGAGAAAGTACTCCAGTTCGATTCTTTTGCATGTATCTGTCCAGTTTTTCCAATACTGTTTATTGAAGAGGCTGTCTTTTCCTCATTGCATATTCTTGCCTCCTTTGTCATAGATTAATTGACCATTTAAGTGTGGGTTTATTTCTGGGCTCTCTATTCTGTTCCATTTATCTATGTATCTGTTTTGTGCCAGTAATACTCTTTGATTACTGTAGCTTTGTAGTATAATTTGAAATCAGGGAGTGTGATACCTCAAGCTTTTCTTTTTTAAGATTTTTTTTTTAAACTATCCGGGGTCTTTGTGGTTCCATACAAATTTTAGAATTATTTGTTCTAGTTCTGTGAAAAATGCCATCCTTGCATCTCTGGGATAAATCCCACTTGATCATGGTGTATGATCCTTTTAATGTATTGTTGACTTTGGTTTGCTAATATTTTCAGTGATATTGGCCTATAATTTTCTTTTTGTTTTTGGTGGTGTCTTTATCTGGTTTTGGTATCAGAGTGATGCCGTCCTTGTAGAATGAGTTTGGAGGCATTCCTTCCCTTTAAATTATCTGAAATAGTTTAAGTAGGATGGGTATTAACTCTTTTTAAATGTTGGGTGGACTTTATCTGCAAAGCTCTCTGGTCCTGGACTATCGTTTGTTGGGAGTTTTAAAATTATTGATTCAATTTCATTATTGCTAATCAGTCTGTTCATACTTTCTATTTCTTCCTGATTTGGTCCTGGGAGATTGAACGTTTCTAGGAATTTATCCATTTCTCTAGGTTGTTCTTTTTATTGGTATATAATTGTACTAATCTCTTATGATCCCTTTGTATTACTGTGATGTTGGTTGTAACTATTCTGGTTTATTTATTTGGGATCTCTCTCCTTTTCTCTCTCTCTCTTTTAAAAATTTTATTTATTTATTTATTTATTTAATTTATGGCTGCCTTGGGTCTTCGTTGCTGTGTACAGGCTTTCTCTAGTTGCAGCGAGCAGGGGCTGCTTTTCATTGCAGTGTGAGGGCTTCTTATTGCGGTGGCTTCTCTTGTCGCAGAGCATGGGCTCTAGGCACGCAGTCTCAGTAGTTGTGGCGCAGGGGCTTAGCTGCTCTGCGGCATGTGGGATCTTCCCGGACCAGGGCTCAAACCCATGTCTCCTGCATTGGCAGATGGATTCTTAACCACTGTGCCACCAGGGAAGCCCTCCTTTTCTCTTGATAGTCTGGTGAAAGGGTCATCAATTTTATTTATCTCTTCCAAGAACCAGCTCTTAGTTTCATTGATCTTTTCTTTTCTTTTTTTTTCCAGTCTCAATTTCATTTATTTCTGCTCTGATCTTTATGAGTTTTTTCCTTCTGCTAACTTTGTCTTCCTTTTCTGGTTCCTTTAGGTGTAACGTTAGATTGTTTACTTATTTTTCTTGTTTCCTGAGGTAAGCTTATATTGCTATAAACTTTCCTTTTAGAACTGCTTTTGCTGCACCCCATAGATTTTGGATTGTTGTGTTTCCATTTTCATTTGTCCAGGTATTTTTTTATTTCCTCTTTAATTTCTTCAGTGACCCATTGGTCACTTAGCGGCATATTCTTTGGCCTCCATGTGTTTGTGTTTTTTCCAGTTTTTTTCTTGTAGTTGATTTCTAGTCTCATACTGTTGTAGTCAGAAAAGGTGCTTGATAAGATTTCAATCTTCTTAAATTTACTGAGACTTGTGTTGTGGAGTAGCATGAGATCTATCTTGGAGAACATTTTATGTTCACTTGAAGAGAATGTGTATTCTGCTGCTTTTCTATGGAATGTTTTATATATATCTATTAAGTCTGTCTGCTCTAATCTGTTGGCCAGTGTTTCCTTATTGATATTATGACTGTATGATCTGTCCATTGATGTAAGTGCGGTGTTAAAAGTCCCTCACTGTTGTTGTGTTACTGTCAATTTCTCTCTTTACATTTGTTAATATGTGCTTTATGTACTTAGGTGCTCTTATGTTGGGTGCATATATGTTTAAAGTTGTTTTATCTTCTTGGATTGAGCCCATTATCATTACATAATGTTCTTCCTTGGCTCTTGTTATAGTCTCTGTTTTGAAGTCTATTTTGTCTTATATAATTATTGCTACTTCAGTTTTTTTTTTCATTTGCATGGAGCATTCTTTTCCATCCCCTCACTTTCAGTCTGTGTGTGTCTGTAGATCTGAAGTGAGTTTCTTGTAGGCAGCATGTATATGCGTTTTGTTTTTGTATGCATTCAGCCCTGCTATATCTTTTTTTTTTTTTTGTGGTACGCAGGCCTCTCACTGTTGTGGCCTCTCCCGTTGTGGAGCACAGGCTCTGGACACGCAGGCTTAGCGGCCATGGCTCATGGGCCTAGCCGCTCCACGGCATGTGGGATCTTCCCAGACCGGGGCACGAACCCGTGTCCCCTGCATCGGCAGGCAGACTCTCAACCACTGCACCACCAGGGAAGCCCATGCTATATCTTTTGATTGGAGCATTTAGTCCACTTAAATTTAAAGTAATTATTGATAGGTATGTACTTACTGACATTTTGTTAATTGTTTTGGGGTTGTTTTGCAGTCCTTATTTGTTCCTTCCCTCTTCTTTTGCTCTCTTGTGATTTGATGATTATCTTTAGTGTTATGTTTGGGTTCCTTTTCTGTTTTTTGTATGAGAATCTATTATAGATTTTTGGTTAGTAGTTACCAAGAGGTATATATGACAACCTATAATATATGTAATTGTTTTAAGTTGATGATCTCTTATGTTTGCATGTATTATAATAACCCTGCATTTTTACTATCCCCCAAATGTTTAATGCCTTTGACATCATATTTTACATTTTTTTGTTTTGTGTATCCCTTAACTACTTATTGTAGATATAGATGATTTTACTGCTTTTGTTTTTTAACCATCATAATATAAGTGGTTGATCTACTGTTTGCTTTCACCAATGGGATTTTTCCCTTTGTAACTTCATATTTCTAGTTGTGGTCTTTTTTTTCCACTTAGAGAAGTCCGTTTAATATTTCTTGTAAAGCCAGTTTAGTGGTTCTGAACTCTTAGCTTCTGCTTATCTGTAAAACTCTTTATATTTCCTACAAATCTGAATGATAGCCTTGCAGGATAGAGTGTTCTTGGTTGTAGGTTTTTTTCCTTTCATCATTTTGAATATATCCCTTCTGGCCTGCAAAGTTTCTGCTGAAAAGTCAGCTGAGAGTTTTATGGGAGTTTCCTTATATGTAACTAGTTGCTTTTCCCTTGCTGATTTTAAGATTCTCTTTATCTTTAATTTTTGCCATTTTAATTATAATGTGTCTTGGTGTGGACCACTTTGGGTTCATCTTATTTGGGACTTTACGTACTGCTTGAACCTGGATGTCTATTTCCTTTCCCAAGTTAGGAAATTTTTTAGCTATTATGTCTTCAAATAAATTGTCTGCACATTTCTCTCTTTCTCTTCTCCTGGGATCCCTATAATGCAAATATTAGTATGCTTGAAGTTGAAAAAAATTCCTTTTTCTGTTCAACTTGGATGATTTCCACTACTTTGTCTCCTAGTTTGCTAATCTTTTTCTCCGTATCATCTAATCTATTGTTGATTCCTTCTAGTGTGTTTTTTATTTCAGTTATTGTATTCTTTAGCTTTTGGGTTCTTCTTTATATTTTCTCTTTGTTAAACCTCTCACTGTGTTCATTTATTCTTCTGAGTTCATTGAGCATCTTTATGGTCATTGCCCTGAATTCTTTATTGGGTAGATTGCTTATCTCAACTTCACTTAGTTCTTCTGGGATTTTGTCTTTTTCCTTTGTTTGGAACATATTCCTCTGTCTCCGGATTTTGCCCAGTTCTCTGTGTTTATTTATATGTATTTTTTAGGCCATTTACATTTCCCAGTCTTGGAGAAGTGGCCTTATGTAGGAGAAGTCTCATGGGGCCCAACAGAACACTCCTTCATGGTCACTGGAGCTATATGCTCTAGGGGTACTTCCTACTTGGCTGTGTGGTCCCTTCCGTTGTTTTGGGGCCAACTACTGTTTGCACTCTGGTAGGTGGGGCTGGCCCCTGGCTGGTTGGCTGCCAGGCTCTGCTTGTGTGGTGGCTGCTGGCCAGCTGGTGGAGCCAGGTCCTGGTGCAGCTGGCTGTGGGGCCTGCGGGGGCCTGGTGCTAGTGGCTGGCCTGCTAGTGGGTGGGTAAGCCCTTGATACTAAAAGGTTGGAGGGAGGACTCCAAAATGGCACTTTCCAGCACCTGTGTCCTTGTGGTAGAATGAGCTCCCAAGAATGGCTGCCACCAGCATCTACGTCCACAAGCAAGAATCTCAGGTGCTTCCCACGTCGCTGGGAGGCTCTCCAGGATCAGCCTGACCCAGGCTTCTTTCAAGCCTACTTCTGTGCTGAGACTTGGGGGGTGTGAAATTTTCAGTGGAGTCCCTGTTTCCTACAGCCCTCTGACTCTCCCATATGTAAACCTCTCTGGCCTTCAAAACCAAGTGTTCTGGGGGCTCATGTTTCTGGTGCAGAACCCCTGGGCTAGGGAGCCCAAAGTGGGGCTCAAACCCCTTGCTCCTTGGAGAGAACCTTTGCAGTTGTGATTATGCTCCCATTTGTGGGCCACCTACCTGGAGGCATGGTCTTGACTGTGCCACGTCTCTGCTCCTCCTTCCCATCTAATTGTGCTTTCTTCTCTGTATCTTTAGTTGTGAAAAATCTTTTCTGCTAGTCTTCAGGTTGTTCTCATTGATAGTTGACCTATAAATATCTGTAATTTTCGTGTGCCCATGGAAGGATGTGAGCTCAAGATCTTCCTACTCTGCCATCTTGTCTACACCTCTGGCAGCTAATATTTTTAAATTGCTGAATTTAGCTACAGAATATCCAGTAATGATGAAAGATCTTTAGAAACAATTGGCTATGTTTTGTTCGGTTTGACTTTTTTTTTAAAGACATAATTTACATATAATAAAATGGAAAGGTCTTAAGTGTTCAGTTTCATGAATTTTCACAGTTGTATGCACCTATCTATCACCCTATACAAGGTACAGATTGTCATCACTCTCAGGAAGATTCCTTCTGCTCTTTCTGATCAACTCTCCTTCCAACCCCAAGGCAACTTTCTGGCCTAGCTCACCATAGTTTAGTTTTGTCCCTTCTTATACTTCGTATTTTTTTTAAAATATATTTATTTATTTATTTATTTGGCTGCACCAGGTCTTAGTTGCGGCATGCAGGATCTACTGCCCTGACCAGAGGATTGAACCCAGGCCCCCTACACTGGGAGCATGGAGTCTTAACCACTGGATCACCAGTGAAGTCCCTTATACTTTGTATAAATGGAATAATCACAAAGTATCTACTTTTGGTCTGGCTTCTTCAGCTTAGTATAATGTTTCTGAGATTAATCTATGTTATTGAGTGTATCAGTAGTTCCCTTCTGTTTATTGCCAAGTAGCCCATTGTCCAAATACACTACAATTGTCCTTTCAACCACTGGGTTGTTTCCAGTTTTGGGCTATTATAAAAATGCGGTTATGAACATTCTTCTACAGATCTTTGAATAAATATATATCTTCATTTCATTGGATAACCATCTAGTAGTGAAATAACTGAGTATATTTAATTTTATAAGAAATCACCAAATGCTTCTCCAGAGGAGTTGTACTCACGATAACTTATGGTAAAATTTATCTTCTCTGGTTTATATCTAATATATTGGACCAATAACACTTAGAATATATATATTGTCTGAAATAATCCATGCTTCCTTAGAGTTCCCTGACAACTGATTAACAGAGGAATAACCTAGGTATTGGGAAAATATGACATAAAGTAGTTTCTGGAGCTCCTGTTGTGGGCCAAACAATGAAGATTTTATTATAAATTATCACTTACTTTTGAAGTTCAACAGATAGATGAGACTTCTGTTCTTGCAATCATACTTTAAAAAACACTTCTGGCACAAAATATCTAAAAATACGAGATTAAACATATTAAAAACTTTAAAAATACATAGTTGAACTGATAAGAAAATAAAAAAACTCCTTAAAATTGGAAAATGACTAGAAATTACAAATCTAGGTGGATAAGCAAGAGTGAAGAAATTGGTCACCTCAGGAGCATCTACCAATTCCTGGTGGCTAGAGTCTCAGTTTCATTGGGCCATGCATGGGCAGGACATGTAAGTCTGGGACCCAAAAGATGATATGCTCCATGAAAGAGTAATCAAGGAAAATAACCTGTTGGTTTGTAAGTAAATTTTGTAAGGAAAAAATTCCTTTGAGAGTCTGTGAACACAAGATGGTCATAATTTGGATACTGAGGGTCATTGTCTATGAGGTGTGAAAAGCCCAATCCAAAAATTTAATTTAAAGTGATTTTGGATTAATGGTGTCATTAGACATCAAGTAGAGGCAAACACAATCCTCTCTGGAGGAAAATACCTTCAAACCAGATCTCAGATATTCCTGAATAAAATTCTAAGGAACATGTGCTACTATCAAAAATCATAAAACATATTAAGACTCCAGTTGACAAGAGTCAACAGAAACAACAAATATAATCGGATCTTTAAAGAATTCAGATATCAGAATTACGAGATATAAAATATAAAATAAGTATTTAATTTGTTTCAATACATTAAAAATGGTATCAAAATGTATGATTAAGAAACAAGATTATTAAATATAACCAGGCAGATTTGAAAAAGAACCCTACTAGAAATTCTAATTATGAAAATATAATAATTTGAAGTAGAAACACAAGGAATGCAATAAATAGATTAGATGCAACTGAATAATGAAGTGGATTGTAGATGTAAGGAAATTACCTAGAACACATTTCAGAGAACCAAAGAAATAGAAAATGTGAAACAGAGTTGAATTAGAAATAGCTCTCCATGGGAGAACAAAGGGAGATATTTCTAATTAAACCTATGAAAGGAGAGAAGAGACAGAATGGGGAAAATGTTCGTAGAGATGTGGCTGATAATTTTACAGAAGCAATGAAGGACTCAAATCCTCAGATTCAGGAAACCCAATAAATTCTAGATAGAATAAATAAAAAGAAATTCTGTAGAACATGAAACCTAAAGAGATCTTAAAAATAACCAGAGATAAAGGCAGATTGTCTTCAAAGGAACAATAGTTAAGCTGAGAACTCACTTCTTGAAAGCAACAATGAAAATCAGAAGGCAATGGAATAATGTCTGCTAAGTGCTGGGGAAAATTATTGTCAATCTAGAATTGGTGAGATATATATCTTCAGATGAACAAAAACAGGGAGTGTATAATCAGCAGATCCTCAGTAAAGGAACTGCTAGAGAATTAATTTCAGGAGAAAGAATATGATCCCAAGAGAAAAGACAGAGATGAAAGAAGAAGTGGCAGGAAAAGAACCCTCAACAACAATTATAAACATATGAGTAAATCCAAATAAATCTTGAAAATATTACTGTATAAAACAAAATTAACTACTAATTTGTGTGTTAATGAAAAAACAAGGTAGAACTAAAATGTTGTACAAAAATAGCATTTAAGTCAGGAAGGATGTGATCAGAGTTAAAGTATTCTAAGATCCTTATATTGTTTGAAAGAGGGTAACATTATTGATTGGCTTTAGACTTGTTAAGGATGCCTGTTAAAAATTACTAAAATAATAGAAATATAGTGTCTAACCTGCAAATAACTAAAGGGAAAAACAATGGAATTTTAAAAATCATTAAATCAATAGATAGCAAGAAAGGTAATAGGGAAAGTGGTAAAAATAGAAAGCACTAAATAATATGATGGAGTTAAATCCAAATATATCAATGGTCTCAGTAAATGTAAGTAGGTAAATCTATCCAGGTAAAGACACAAAAAATTATCAGGTTAAATTTTAAAAAATTCAGCAATATGACATTTAAACGAGACGCATCTAAAGCATTAGAATATGAGAAAGATAAAAATAAAAGGATGAGGCTTCCCTGGTGGCGCAGTGGTTGAGAGTCCGCTTGCCGATGCAAGGGACACGGGTTCGTGCCCCAGTCCGGGAAGATCCCACATGCCGTGGAGCGACTGGGCCCGTGAACCATGGCTGCTGAGCCTGCGCGTCTGGAGCCTGTGCTCTGCAACGGGAGAGGCCACAACAGTGAGAGGCCCATGTATCGCAAAATAAAAAATAATAATAAAATAAAATAAAATAAAAGGATGAGAAAAATATAAGGTGCAAATAGTAACTGAAGAAAGCATGTATCACTGTCTTAATATAAGATTTTAAGATCAAAGTCATTATTAGCAATAAAGAAGATCAGTATATATAGAAAAGAGTTCACTTCACAAAAATACCTATCAGTTCTAAATTTGTATGCCCCTAATGAGATAGCTTAAAAGAGACATTTATAAATTCATTATTAGAGTGGGAGATTTTAAACATGATCCTCCAGTATAAAATATAATCAGACAGATAATAAGAATATAGATGATTCAAATAATTTATATAACTTGTTTAATCTAATGACATATTTAGAATACTTAACTCAACATCTGGAAATACATATTATTTTGGCACACTTATGAAACATTAATACAAATTCACCACATACTAGGTTATGAAAGTAAGCCTCAATAAATTTCAAACAATCTTTAATATATATCTGACTAAATGCAATTAAGCTAGAATCTAGTAACAAAAAGCAAACTAAAAACAAACACTGTATTTGGAAATGTAAAAATAAGCCATGGATGAGAAGAAATCATAATGGAAATTAGAAAATGGTAAAAATTAATGATACTAAAATAACATCTATTAAAACTTGTGGGATATTATAAAAATGGCAGATATTTAGAAGAAAATTTATAGCTTTAAGTACTTACATGTAAGATGTCAGAAGAAAGACAGTGAGATAAACCCAAGGAAAGTAAAAGGCAGGAAATAATAAAGACAAAAGCAAAAGTCAATGAAATTAAAAGATACAATAGAAAGGATCAATAAAGTCAAAAGTTGGTTCTTTGGAAAGACTAATTAAATGGACACACTTCTGGAATGACTGATGTATTAGTTTCTTATGGCCACTGTACAAATGACCGCAAACAGTAGCTTCAAACAGCACAAATATATTATCTTACAGCCTGTAAGAAGTCCCACAGAGTTTTCACTGAGCTAAAATCAAGGTGTTAGTAGGGTTACATTCATTTCAGAGGCTCTAGGAAAGAATACATTTATTTTCTTGTCTTTTCCAGCTTCTGGAAGCTGCCTGCTTTCCTTGGCTTGTGGCTTCCTTCCATCTTCAAAGCCTGTTGAGTTTTTCTCCCATCTGACACATGTATGATTACATTATGCCCACCCAGATAATCCAGGATAATTTCCTTATTTTAAGAACAGTTCATTAGCAACTTGAATTCCATCTTTTGCCTTAATTCCTCTTTGCCATATAATATAACATATTCACAGGTTCTGGGAATTAGGATATGGACATCTTAGGGAGGCCATTATTCTGCCTACTAAAACTGAATAATCAAAAGAGAGAAGGCACAAGTAACAAATGTTAGGAATGAAAAAGGGACATAGAAATTTAAAATATAATGAGATTATTATGAATAACTTTAAGTCAATAAAGTTAAAATATAAAGACACATTTCTAGAAAAATATAACTTACCAAAACTTACTTGGGAAGAAATGGAAAACCCAAGAATCATACAGCAATAAAGAAAATTGAACCAGTGGTTTAATTTTCCTGGAAAAGCACTAGGTTCAGATGGTTTTATATGCAAGTTCTGCCAAACTTTCAAGAAATGGATTGAACAGATAAATGCAATTTTATTTTTATTTTATTTATTTATTTATTTTAACATCTTTATTGGAGTATAATTGCTTTACATTGTTGTGTTAGCTTTTGCTGTATAACAAAGTGAATCAGCTATACGTATACATATATCCCCATATCCCCTCCCTCTTGCATCTCCCTCCCACTGTCCCTATCCCACCCCTCTAGGTGGTCACAAAGCACCGAGCTGATCTCCCCATGCAATGCATAAATGCAATTTTATAATAAACCTTTTTAGAAAATAGAAAAAGGGGAACATGTTCCAATTTATTTTTAAGGCTAGTATATCTTAGTATCCAAACCCAACAAAGACAAAAAGGAAAACTTTACAGGCCAATCTCATTTATAAATATAGGTAAAAAACATTTAAACAAAACATTAAGAATCTGATGGCAGCAATGTATAAAAATGATCAAATTTGATTTATTCCTGGAATGCAAGATTGAGTGAGCATTAGAAAATCTAATAATGTAATTCACTGTATTAACTGATTAAAGAAGAAAGACTATATAATCATCTCAATAGTTGTTGAAAGAGCATTCAATTATATTCAACAGCCCTTATAATTAAAAACTCTTAGCAAACTAGGAATAGAAGAGACCTTCCTTAAAGTGAAACGGGATATCTAAAAATGATTATACATCACTCTCAGCGTTGAACATCATAAGCATGCAGGAGCAAGCAAGGATGTCTGCTCTCAACACCTCTATTTATCATGGTGCTGGAAGTCCTAGTCAGTGCATTAAGACAAGCAAAAGAAATAAAAGGTATAAGAATTGAAAAGCAAGATATAAAGGTGTCATTATCTGCAGTCAACATGCATATCTGCATAGAAAACTCAAAAGATTTATAGGAAAAATTAAAATTAATAAGGAAGTGTACAAGTGGTAAAAAATAAAATTGATATCCAAGAGTCAACTGTATTTCCATGTACCACTAATAAACAGAAAACATATTTCTTGAAAGATACTATTGGCAATAGCAACAAAAAATAAGGTAGCCAGGAGGAAATCTAACAAAAGATATATGGGACCATAATGGTGAAAATTTGGAAGCTTTATTAAAAAATATCAAAGAATACCTATATAAATAGAGAGAAAAAAAAGGAAGAAAAGAGTGATAGGAGAAACTCAGTAGCATATCTTTTTTCTCCAACTGATTTTGAGATTCAAGTCAGAATCACAACTGGGTTCTTCACTGAACTTAGTAAGCTGATTCTAAAATGTATTGGAAAGAGCAAAGGGTCAAGAATCGCTAAGATGTTCCTAAAGAAAATGAACAAGGTGAGGGGATTTTTCCTGTCAGATATAAGAGCTTTACAGAGCAAAAGTAATTAAGTCAGTAAGATATCTTTGCCAAGATAGAAAAATGGACTGATGGAACAAAATTGAGAAACCGGAAACACAGTCATACATACATGGATACTTTGATAGATTATAGAGATGTCATTACAGATAGTGGGGACTACTTAATAATTGGTAGTACAATTGATTATCACATGTGGGAGAAATTAATCTGGTTTCCTACTTCATACTGTACACAGTATCAGATAGATTAAGAACTTAAACATAAAAGGCAACACTTCAAAACTTTTAGAAGACCATGTGGATGATGATGTTTTTAAAGGAGAAGGATTCTTTTTTTTATAAATTTATTTACTTATTTATTTTATTTTTGGCTGCGTTGGGTCTTCGTTGCTTCGCGCGGGTTTTTCTCTAGTTGTGGCGAGTGGGGGATACTCTTTGTTGTGGTGTGCAGACTTCTTACCTCAGTGGCTTCTCTAGTTGCAGAGCACGGGCTCTAGATGCGCGGGCTTCTGTAGTTGTGGCATGCAGGCTCAGTAGCTGTGGCTCATGGGCTCTAGAGTGCAGGCTCAATAGTTGTGGCGCATGGGCTTAGCTCCTCTGAGGCATGTGGGATCTTCCCGGACCAGGGCTGGAACCCATCTCCCCTGCATTAGCAGGCGATTCCTAACCACTGTGCCACCAGGGAAGTCCAGGAGAAGGATTTCTTAAACAAGACACTAAGCACAAATTGTAAAGAAAATGATTGATAAATTCAATACATTCAAGTTAAGAGCTTCCTTTAACTAAAAGATCATAAAGAAAATGAATGGACAAGGTACAAACTGTGAGAAGATATCTTAATAAAAAATGTAAAGAACTTCTTAAAATTTTTGAAAGGAAAGTTAAAAACTCCTAAACATTAATAAGAAAAAGACAAACAACCTACCACAAAAATGGAAAAATAGAAAAAGTAGGGAAAACCAGGAAAATACACTTTTAAACCATGATGAGGTTCTATTTAACATTCACTGAATTGTCAAAACTTGAAAAGTGCTGGCCAAGATATGCGTCAATGGGAAACCTTTATACACTGCAGGTGGTAGATTATATTGGTCCAACTGCTTTGTACAATGATTTGGCATTTTCTAGTAAAATCAAAGGTGTGCATACTGAATACCCAGCAATTTCATTCAATATGTATGCTAGAGAAACTTCTGTATTTGTGTACCAGGAGACATGTTCATGAATATTCATAGTAGCGCTATTTTAAAATAAGCTTTATTGAGATATAATTTATATATAATAAAATGCTGCCGTTTTTAAGTATAAAGTTTGAGGTTTGACAAATGTTTGCAGCAATGTAACTGTCAACACAATCAAGATATACAACTTTCCAATACCTCCAAAATGTCCCTCTTTCTCCTTTGCAGAACCCTTCTCCCACTATCAATATAGTTTTCCATTTTCTAGAACTTCATATGAATGGAATCACATTAGTATCTAGTCACTTGTGTTTGGCTTCTTTCCTTTGGGATAATGCATTTGAGATTCATCGTGTTGTTGTTTGTATCAGCATTTTCTTCCTTTTTGTTGCTGAGTAGTATTTCATTCTATGGATATGTCAGGAATTGTTTATATATTCACTAGTTGTTGGACTTTTGGATTGTTTCCAGTTCTTAGCTATTATAAATTTTAAAGGTGCCATGAAAATTCATGTACAGGTATTTGTGTGGACATATGTTTTTATTTCTCTTTTGTAAACTCCTAGGAGTAGAATTGTTGGGTCACGTGCTAAGTATATGTTTAACTTAAAGAAAATAAAAATGTTTTCCAAAGTGGTTGTACTATTTTACATTCCTACCAACAATGTATGAGAGTTATGGTACACAGCAATATTATCCAGAACAGCAAAAATAGAAACAACCCAAATGCTCACTGTCAGAAGAATAGATACATAAATTGTAGTATATTCATTCAAAATGTACTGCAAATAATTAACTACAGCCATGTGTAGCAACACGACTAAAACATAATCTGCAAAAAAATCAAGTCATAGATGAATACCTACAATATAGTCCATATATATGTATACAGTATGCTAATGCAATAAAATTCAATGTGGTGCTTAACCTCTGTGAAAGAAGGAGTATGTAGGGGCAGGGAGGGATAGGGTGCTTCAGAGATGTTGCTAATATTCTATTTCTTAACCTGTGTGATAGATACATGGGTGTTCGTTTATTTTTATTATTCTTTAACTGGAATAATACATTTTATATAGGCTTGTATATGATATATGTTTACAATAAAAGTTAAAAAAGAAAATAAAGACAGTTTAACCTTACTCTTTGCTTTTCTTTAAAAACAAAAAATCATTGACTTGGGCATTTGTCCTATACTGTAAATTACTTTCCTAATTCTAGTTAGTATTCTATATCCTTATCTTGAAAGATTGCAGTCTTAGTACTGGAGTAATTCTGGAATGCATTTCTATCTCTGGGAGTGAGAATTTAGATGTCTGACTCTCAGCAATATTAATGGCAGTAGTTAAATTCATATATCCTTGTTTATGAAGATGAGAATACAGCCCACCTGATAACAAAAATGATTGAGTAGAATTCATTTATTTCTTAAAATTATACTGGGGAAGGATATGTCCTGTATTTCTTTCTTTCCTAATTGAATTATTTAAAACTAAGATTTAAAAACCATCATAAAATGACCTCATAGCCAAATACAACGGATAGATCTCAACAATTCTAGAAAGCCAAGTTTGTCACTTATTGGATAAGAAGACTGCAATATTGACAGTAAACATTTCTCTATGACAGTAAAAATTTCTCTATCTCCCTTCTAGGTCATAACATAAGAATATAAATTCAAGAAGTTGAAAATTTCATAAGATGAAAAATGCCAGTGAGGAAAATGGAAAGATGGCAAGAAATAATTTTTTCATGTGTTTAGTAATACAAAAAATCTACAGATTATAGATTTCTATCAAATGATACATTCCTATCTTCTTTTTGAGACCTTATTATTGAAGACAATTTTTTAAAAAATAGTTTTAATTTGATTACAACTTTGTTTACAAATATATTGAGACATTACAAAATTGTGTATTTGACTAAAATACAATCTCTACCTCCCAAAACTTTTATAGCAACTCAAGTATGAAATGTGTTTATAGCTGGAAATTACATGTGAATTATTACAGAAGCAATTTCAAATGTAGAGGGCTGGTAAATGAACCTTTAATTTGTTAAGTAATAAAAATATCATCAGTAACGAAACAATTATGAAATTACTATCAAAGTACAAATTCAACAAGTAAAAAATGTGCTTTAATATAAATCAATAGCTTGATTTTCTTTTACGTTTGAATCAAGATGTATGACTAGGAGTAATCATTCTTAAAAATGAAGAAATTCTTTCATTGTGCTCCACATTATTTAGAAAATTTTAAAAATATATTTTGCCCCATGTGATTATGAGAAATGGTAAAGAAAGCCACATAAATGTGGAACTGAGCGTGTCAGCTATTTTCTCATGCTAGTAAATGACTGTCAAATTGAGAATATCTGAAAGAGAGGTTACCTATTCCTTAGTTTATCATTACTGCTACATAGGGATTCCCAATTTTCATATAGTGAGCTTTAATTACTCATGTGGATTAAATCTTACATAATCTCATCTTAAATAAAGGATGAATTTAAAATTTTTACTTTGGAATATGGGTTTGCATTTTAATAATATACATTTGAACAATTTTCAAAAATATTTTCATATATATCACTTGATGCTACTATAACCCCACAAGGTTAGCAGGATCTTGTTATTATCTCTATTTTGCTAATGAGAAAATGAGACTTGTGGAGACAAAGTAAATTATTCAGGTATCTTGTCTAATAACAGCTTTAGCACTAAAGTCTTTGTCTTTTGCTTTGAACTCAGTCTTCCTTCTATTATGCCATTATTTCCAAATCTAATACTTGTCTTCACACCAAAATAAAAATTATGATGTTATCCTATTAAATTTCAAGTAGGTTGAATAATGGTCATCCAAATATATCAGGTGTTAATCCCTGGGAACCTATAAATGTTACCTTATAGGGAAAAAGGGTCTCTATACATGTGATTAAGTTAAGAATCTTGAGATGGGGAGATTATCCTGAGCCTTATCCCAGTGGAACCTAAATCTAATCACAAGTGTCCATATAAGAGAGAGGCAGAGGGAGATTTGACACAGACAGAAGAGTAGAAGATGGAGATACAGAGGAGAAAGTAATGTGACCATGGAAGCAGAGATTGGAGTGATGTGGTCACAAGCCAAGGAATGCCAACAGTCCCCAAAATTTGGAAGAGGTGCAAGGTCTTCAGAGGGATCGTGGTCTTGGGAATGCTTCGATTTCAGACCAGTAACACTGGCATTGAACTTCTGGCCTTCAGGACTGTAAAAGAATAAATTTCTCTTGTTTTAAGCCACCAAGTTGTAGCAGTTTGTTACAGCAGCCCTCAGAAACTAATACAGAGATACTGTTCAAGTTGTCCATTCCCTGTTCAACTCCATGCAATTCACTTGAACCTCTATTTGGGAACAGATGGATTCAGAGGAAACTGAGGTTTGTCCATTAAAATTTTCCTAGAAAAGAGAATGGTTACAATGCTAGGGTTTCAAAGAACTTCTCAGCAGGACTTCTCTTCTCTGAAAATTAATAGGGAATGTTGACAAATTTTTAAAAAAATATTTAAATGGACTAGATATTGTTAATTCATGTGAAAACAAAGTCTTGTCAGTGATAAACTGAAATGTACTGAATCTGCCTAAGAAAAACTGAGAGCTTATTGTGTATTCATTTGAATGCGCAAAACTCAAAATTTTACAGTAAAGAAAGTTGTTTTTTGTTTTGTTTTGTTTTTTCCTTTATAGGAAACACGTTGGAGCTATCATGCCTGGAAGTATGTTTACAACCTAATTTCACCTATTCATTCTCCTCTTTAAATTTTTCTTTCGTGACTTTTCTGCAACCAATAAAAGAAACTCAGACTATTATGGGAATCTTTCTAAATCACTCCAGTTTTCAAAACTTCACCAGGATTTGCCAAGACATCACAAGTGAATTTAAAATGTGCTCCTCATGTTTGGCTTGTGAGTCCAAAGGAAACATGGATTTTATTTCTCAGGAACAAACATCAAAAGGTAAATGCAAAAGAAAAGTGAGAATTAAAATTATCAAGGATAAATAACCTCATTCTGTTAAAAAAGTATTAATAATACATCCCAATGTTAAGT